>NC_051189.1:0-625000 GCF_015220075.1 Falco rusticolus | reverse complement strand
TTGAAGACATGAGTAGGAACTGTAGCCTGTTGAGGACAGCACAATTAACCCTGGATATTAACACTGCAATTTCTACAGGCAAAACACGCCTCGCAGGAATTCACTCTTGGTATGCAAGGGAGAAGGTGGTGAAGGACAAAATGTCCTCACCCTGGTGGGAGGATGCAGAGATGGCAGCTCTCCACACCCAAAGGTACCGGCAGACTTTCCCTTTCCGAGCCAGAGCCCCCAGCCCTTTCCTCAAGCATTGCAAGAGAGTTTTCATTTCCAGACCGCTCAGCAACATGCCTGATAAAGCCTGCCAAGATAAAGATTTATTTTGAGGCAACAGAATGCAAATTCCCCACCCAAGTTTCCTGTTAGTCTTATACACATCTTGCACAAAAAGCTGTTTGCTTACCCTGGCTGCGCAGACCTGTTATGCACGTAGGCAGGGCAGGCTGTGTTAGAGTACCAAGGAGATCTCCTATCTAACTGTCCAGCCTGAGCCTGCCAGCAAACCTGCTTACTGATAAGACACAAGCAGGTAATGATTTCTTTTCAGATCACTGACACCTAAAATGCCATGCAGTTACACTCCATAAACCACCTCCAATTTTTCTTCTATTTACTGTGATGGATGAAACACTGCCCGGTAGCTGGCTCCAAATTCAACAAGCATGGAGGAGCTGCTACTCTTTCTCATGGCTTAAATGGTCCTGAATGGATTTGTTTTCTAGGCACTGTTGATATGATTAGTTGGAGTTGCTTGGGGTGAACATTTTAATAAATCCAAGAGTTATATACCAACTGGCTCACCCAACTTCGATGCTGCGACCCTGTTTGACAGTGGCAATCAAACAGATTTATGCCTTCCAGCATGGTCAGGGATGGGGCAGAAGAGTTACAGATCATTTTCTCTCTGACTAAATGGCAGGTGAGACTTGGCTGCTTTTCCATGGCTGTGGGCACATGGGACAGTAGCACCTCTGTCATCCCTGTGAGGGTGTAATGATGGACAGAAAGGAGCCAGTTAGCTGTGAGAAACAAAGCACAGGCTGATTTTAATCATTTATGGATGAAAAGGGAAATTCATACAGCAGCTCATGCTTTTCCAGAATTGCATCCTGTATTGGCTTTTGGTGTCTGAGAAGGACAGGGCTCACCTTGGCCTGCCAGTGCCACGTTGCTAGCGGCATGTGAGAAGTCACACCACGAACGAGCTGAAGTCACAGAGGCTGTGCTGGGGCACAGGCAATGCCCCCCTCATGTCTTCAGCCCTCATCTGGCCTTTGATGTTTGGTGACACAGGTCTCCCAGTCTCTGGTTAAGGGAGATTCACATTTCTGCCCCATGTTTAACTGTTAGGCTGCCAGGCTGCACAGTCTATCTCATCCAGCAAAAGCCTCACGCTAAGGGGTCTCTGGCAAGGGGTCTCTGGCAAGGGGTCAGACCAATGGAGTGTTTCTTCTAAATGTCAGCCAGCTCCAGGCGATGCAAGGCAGCCAGCGATGAGCCGGGGCGGGGCAGACAAGCCTGTGGTTTGGAGTGAAACAGTCCCCTCCGTTGTTCCTCTCCAGGCCTAAGCACAGACCTGGGGTGGAATTTTATGTGTATTTTTCCAGGGACAGGCTTTTTGCTGCCCCAGGATGACATCTTCCAAGACTGCTCTGGACCTTTGTGGGTACAGTAAAGCAAGATTTAACCTTCTGTCATCTCCCAGGCCAGGGCTTTGAGACCAAGGGCTGCTCGAGTAGTTACTCATGACGAGTGCAGATGGGAAGGAAGTCCCAAAACAGCAGGAAGGATGCTTGAGGACATACTGTTCGTGTTGCCAAAAGATGTTATAACAATATAGCTGTCAGTGGCTTAGCTGGGAAACAAATTCATCTTTGGAGGTTTTACAGAGCGGGGATCTGAGCTGTGCTTCTGAAAATGGGCACTTGCAGTTCTGCTGCCGAGAGCTTTCTAGCACAGCAGTGTCTTGAAGTTGAATTGCAGCAAATCACTACTCCTTGAAATGTAGTTTCCAGCTGGAAAATACTGTGGGTCATAGAAGAGTTGTATGATGGCCACCATCAGTTATAAGAGAGCTGCAGCAGGTCACATTGTCCTTTCCCAGCTTCTGTTGGGGCAGGTGTGTAGGTTTTGAGTCTAAAGGACTTTGGGAGCTTTGAACTGTTCAAGCAATGAAGGGGAAGCTGGAAATACCTCTGTACAGGGATGCTGTTCCCTGTTACCTTTGTGCTGTTCTGCCTGACATGCTGTGTCTGGAAAATGCTGGCAACTTCAAACTAGAGAAGTGTGTTTCACACCAGGGTTTTAATGTCAGTTACAGACCAGAAGGCAAAAGCTGGATCCTGAACCATCAGCATCTAACATGAGCTACCAAAGATCTCCTCAATGTGGTGCTGGCACTAAGTACTTCTTCGCTAAGTAAAGTAGGCACCAAAAAGGGGTCAAACACTACCTTAGTGTAGTGGGACATTTACAACTTGGGGATGATGAGAAGTGGTGCAGTAATTTTTTTCTCAATGTTTTTTCGTTATTATTTTCTACATGCTTTTTGTTTAAGATGCATCTTTTAAAGAAAATCAAGAAATGAAGCATTCTGCTAATATTGTGAGGCCAACCACATGGATCTAGTGCAACCCCCAAACACTCTTGCCCTGCACTCCATAACTTGTCTCATGCCTCCAGGCAGCAAGTCCCCTCCGTCCCAAAGTCCCAAAGGTGTTCTGGTGTTGACTCGTCTTGGGTGGGTTTCATGCCTGGGGCTGAGGTTGTCCTGGACCAGCCCTGGGAGGGATGCAGATACAGTGGCCCCTCTTCTGAGTCCTTATTTCAGGTTCCCACCTGCCTTTGTGCCCCTGTGCTCCTCTGGGCTGGTGCTCCTTTCATGGGCTGATGGCTCATGGGATGGGCCTGGCAGCCTTCGGGGGCAGGGTGTTATCTGGGATCTCCTCCTACCTTTGTCTCTCTGTGCTCCTTTGTGGGTGTGCAGATGAGCTTCTATCACATAACCTAACAAGTGCACTGGGAATACATTACATTTGTAGGTGGATTTGTAAAAAAAAAATTTCCTGAAGGTGTTAAGAATTTTATCCATGTCTGTTAATTGCCAAACTGGCAAGGGACCAGGGACATTCTTCAGATTGTGAGTTTACAATACAAAAAAAGATCTACACTGGGGAAAAAAAATTAAAGCAAAGGAAAAATAAACCCCCTCTTTATGTGCCTTCTTTCTAAAACGTGAGAAGACAATGAAGAAAAACAATTGCAATGGATTGATTCCAGTTTATTTTATGATGTAAAACGTAGACAAAGGATTAAGCTTTGCTCTCCTTTATGACCGTTTAATCTCACTAGACTCACCGCTATGCCAAGGAGAGAGCTTGGAGGAGCCTGCCCCTTCTTCTGAACCTGCCCCTCTGTGCTCTTGCCTGGGACACATCATTTCACGTTTTCCCTGCATTGCATGTCACTGCGTGTTGGCAACATAAATGTTATCCCAGGGTGTACAGGGGTGTCTTACATGAGAACAAGGGTATACGTAGGAAGGGGGAGGAGGTGGGAAGGTAGTAGGAGAAATCCAGACTGCAAATAAGACCTTAAGCACCCAATCACTTAAGGTAGCTTAACCTGCAGTTTGCACGAGCTGAGCTGGGATAGCTGCCCACAGGCACAGCCCCGCTGTACTTAAACTCTGTTTAACTCTCAGGGACAAGAGCTGGGCACAGAATTTAAATGCCAGTACCTGAAGTCCCCAGAAATTGTTTCTGTGTCTGAGGCCAAAATAGCCTGTTCACGGATGTACTCATACCAAGGTCACACCAAGGTGTGTTGATAAGGACCGTGGCTGGTACTACGCTACTTACTTGTAATGGCTTAAATTAACTATCACAAATATTGTCAGGAGGTAAAACATTCCCAACAGCTGAGGTTGGCAGCCCTGTGTGGGTTCCCATACCAGCTGCTGCTTCAGCATCACCCCGGCCCTTCCTGCTTCCTGGCACCTTGGCAAATCCTATGGAAACCCTTTTGTGAAGATTTATGAATGTATATGAGCAGAGAGAGACACAGGGACGATCTAAGATGGGGTGCAAGATGCTGGGAAGGGTGAAAGTACTGATGTCTGGGTTGGATCTAATGTGTTATGCTTTAACCGCAGCCAGCAACTATGCCCCATACAGCCGCTTGCTTACTCCCTCAGTATCAGGATGGGTGAGAGAACTGGGGGGAAAGAAAGTAAAATTCATGGCTTGAGATAAAGACAGTTTAGTAGGTAAAGCAAAAGCCATGCACACAAGCAAAGCAAAGCAAGGAATTCATTCACCGCTTCCCAGGTGGCCAGGTGCTCAGCCATCCCGGGGAAAGCAGGGCTCCATCACACGCAATGGTTGCTTGGGAAGGCAAATGCCATTTTACTCTGAACGTCCCCACCTTCCTTCTTCTCCCCCCAGCTTTACGTGCTGAGCATGATGTTATATGGTCTGGGATATCCCTTGGGACAGTTGGGGTCACCTGTCCCAGCTGTGTCCCCTCCCAGCTTCTTGTGCCCCCACACTGGCTTGCTGTCAGGGTGGGGTGAGGAGCAGAGAAGGTCTCGCTGCTGCGTAAGCTACTCAGTGGTAGTGAAAACATCCCTGTGTTATCAACACTGTTTCCAGCATAAATCCAAAATATTGCCCCTTACCAGCTACTATGAAGAAAATTAACTCTATCTCAGCCAAAACCAGCACACAAGTGTTTTAAGAAAGGGAAAAAATGGTCCTGGGCCAAGTCACAGTGAACTCAAAAGCATTTTCCATTCATTTCAGCCTTCCTTTTCCTCAGGCCCTAAATCACATTTATAGTCCCCAGAGCCTTTCTGCCATGGGTTGGTGGGTTGGTTGGTTGGTTGGTTTGTTTGTTTGTCGCCGCCGCCCCCCCCCCCCCCCCCCCCCCCCCCCCCGAGTATCCATAGGAAACATGAGCATTCATAGGAAACTATAAGGAGCGAGAATTAAAATAGGGTAGCCAGTGTTTACTTTCACACTGGAAAAGGGCCTTGGGAGTTCCTCTGCTTTCTTACCTTACCATCACATGCTATAAAAGACAGGATGATTAGGAGTTTGGATACAGTGCAGCCCATAAACACTGGTTTGGTTTTTCTTTTTCAGATTCTAAATATAAGTTTAACCTTAGCTCAGTTACAAAACAACAGCAAAACAAACAAACAAAAAAAAGTAGAGGGAAAAAAACCCTGGTGAAATGGATGTTTGTTTTGGAGTCCAGAACTGTTTCTTTTATGATCAATACTCCATTTTATAGGCTTTTCCAAGAAAGGCTGGATAATGCCCGTCCCTCCTCCACTTAAAAAAAATAACAGAAGAGCAGGATCTGTATATACAAATACTGAATTGGGCCAGCATTAACAGCAGTAGGGGTTCGACCCACCAGCATCACAGCTCTTGAATTATCCGCTCCATAAATGGACAATCAATCTGCCTGTGGGATTTGGCATATTTTGGGGGGCTTAGAGGCTGTGGTTTTGTTTAGACAAACAACTACATCCAGGCTAGTAAAGCAAATGCACTTGGGGCCGCTCTCTGGCACAGAAGCCAGCTGGATGGACCGAGCATGGGGGCTGCGCTCTTAAGCTCCATTTCTAAGTCTCCAAGGCACAGCGGCAGCATCCCCACTGCCTTTTGGGTTGTGATTCCTAAATTATACCCAGGAACAGTTTGAAGGATTTCTAGTTAGTCCCAAAAACTTTTCTCTAAAAAATTCAAGGTAGTGAAGGATTGTTCCCTGGTGCTGTTTAATTGACTGGTGCAGGCATGCCTGAGCAGCTAGGGTTAATAAAGCCTTTTGTTATCCAGCCTGACCCACTTGTCAGCCCTTGAGCTCTTGTAAATGCATTTGTAGGGGCCAGACTTAAAATAAATCTCGAGGCATTTGGCAAACAGCAGCTAACTGAAGGGCACACACTGCCTTTCACGTGCTGCAGATGAGAAACCTGAAGCAGAGCAAAAGGTTAAGAGCACGGCCTGAAGCTCCGGCCTGTGGGTTTGGTTTTGTGGGACACGGTAAATATTTATGTGCCGCCTCTAAAAACCAGGCCTGTGCTGTCTCCCAGACACCATGTCAACCCTCTTGGAAAAGCGGCTTGGCCTCGGGCAGCTCCTTGTGGATCCCCCGGAGAAAAGCCAGAAGCAAAGCTGGGGATGCTGTTCCCAGCCCAGAGCTGTGGCCAGCAGATGCGCTTCCCCCATGTCTCAATAAACATTGGGTTGGGGTGATGAAATGAGGGGGATCCTGCATCAGTGTGATGCACAGAATGGGTTAAAATTATGGGGTTTACTTTAAAGTTTTATTTAAAAGTTTATTTATTTAAAAGTTGCAGTTTTGCTCTATGTTTGCTGGCCTGAATCCTGTAGCTGAGTGGTGAATGAGACTTCTCTTCTTGGAAATTTGCTTATTCGTAAATTGCGCATATTCTGACACAGTTC
This sequence comes from Falco rusticolus, assembly GCF_015220075.1. Lineage (NCBI taxonomy): Eukaryota > Metazoa > Chordata > Aves > Falconiformes > Falconidae > Falco > Falco rusticolus. The sequence goes on along the minus strand of NC_051189.1, from coordinate 618,527 downwards.
CTTCTCTGACTTTTTTTTTCTTTTTTTATCCCTTTTTTTCAAATCAAAAGAGTGTTTAACCTATGGCACTTTTGGGGCACTTTGCAAATATCCAAAATTTTAAAACCCACACATGTTTTTCTTCCCACAAAACAACAGCATTGTGGGAGGAAGGGATCAATTTTTTTGACTTTTAAAAACTCGTTTAAATCACTGCTGCCAAGCAGGGGACACCAGGAGGGGAACGGAGAGCAGCTCTGGGTCCCTCTGTATCCCCTGACTCACTGAGGCAAAGCGGCTCCCTGCCTCTGCCTGGCTGGGGGTCTCATGGGAACCCTCGGAGATCACAGGCTGCCCTCACCTACCCTTCCTTGGCAGGAAAAATAGCAATGGTCCACGTGAAACAATGGTCATTTATACTTTGATTTCCCCTGTTTGTCCCAGGACGTGTAAGCTGTTCTTGCTTGGCTTTTTCTGAATCATGAGTCCAGCCCCAATCCTTAAGAAATTAAGCTGGCTGGGGGGAGGAAGAGAAAGGATCTGATTCCTTTTCCTCCCTGTCCTGCTCCTCTCTCCTTTGCCGACTGCTTTTTGTTCAGCTGCTCTGAGTTATGAATACTTCACTGTGTATCTTGTGTCTACCAAGGTCATCCTAAGGGAAGGAGGTGAGTAATTGCCATTCAAATGGCTACAAACTGTAATTCAAATAATGCCAGAGCACAGAGGCTGATTCAAGACAAAGGGTCTCATGTCCACAGGTTGATGCTCTGCCCTTTTGGAAATTTCACCCTGAAACTTCTCAGTATGCAAATACCACAGCAGAAATTGTAGCTGTTGCTGATGTGTCGAGGGTTCTGAGCTGGTCAGAAGTTTCGTGATGGGCAGAGAAAAGTAGAGAAATGAGGCAGGGAGGAATGCAAAAGAAATTTCTGACAATAATTTTTCTTTTTTTGTGTGTGTGTATGTCTCCAGGTTGCAAACTGCTCTCCATGGCTTAAATGGACATCAAAGCATATCTCTTTGCTGGAATGTACACCCCTGGATGATCTGATCCTTCAAGAACTAACTTCCAAGAAAAAAAAAAAAAACAGCACTCCCCTCTTCTTTCTACAGTTTGCTTACTTTAATTTACACACAGAAAACCTACATTTCAAAGCTGATATTGCTCCCCTGTAAATCATCTAGTACGTGGAAGGACAAAGGTCTGTCTTCGTTGAACCCCCATTGGGAGAAGTTAGCAGCAGGTCACAAAGAGCTGGAAGAGACTTTGGAAGCACTGTGAGAAGGTGAAATACCCAGCTTTGCTTTTTTTAAGCCCATTTGGGGGAAATGAAGATTATTCCTTTGTGGATGGGGGTAGTGCAGTCGGTATGTTCAGCCTAAGCCCGGGTTGGTAACTGGCAGGCACCTGCAGCACCCTTCGCTTTTTGCCTTACACTGAATCCTACATCATACTTGGTCAGCTGCACCGGCAGAAACCGAGTGAGAAAGATGGTTGTTGTACGGAGGAGGAACGTGAAAATGTTTACCTTTGCCTTTTTGCTCATCACACTAACGTCATTTCTGCTGAACTACACAAACCAGGTGACCACAACCACCTGGGATCTCAGACATGTCATCATGCAGTTTTCAGAGCAAGTCCAAAAACTCTTCAAATACCCCAGGAGACCATGCAGCTGTCACACGTGTGTTTCTGAGCTGGGATGCTCCCTCTGGTTTGATCAGAGATTTAATTCAACTATGCAACCTTTCCTGACCTCACAAAATGCCTTGATCCCAGAAGACAGCTACAGGTGGTGGCTGGTAAGTGGGATGTGTGGATACGGCCCAGCATTCGTGCGAGGGTTGCAGTGTCAGGCTTCGAGTCATGCCAAGCAGATAGCGAGAGACAGTTCCTGCCAAAAGCACTTGCCATCTCAGTTGACAGAGCAGGCAGAGGTGGAAGAAAGCGGGTGTTTGTGCTGCTGTTTAGCTTGCAGGCACTTCGGGTGCACGTTCACTTGCTCCAAGCTAGAAAAGTCCCTGGCAGAGTTAGGCAGTGAATCCAGGATTTGGACATGTGAATGTTGCCTTTTTCTCCCTTCTCTTCAAAATATTAGACTTTGTAAACCAGCTTGTTTTGCTTCAGATGGTTAAAAACGGCTTTTGCCATCCATCAAGGCAGCAGAGCAAACTCGCAGCAGAGCAAACTCGTTGGGAAGTGTGTAATTCCCCTGGGGCTCTTCCTATCACAAGACATGTAAATAATTAGCAGGATTCAATGGAAAATGATTAATTCCATGTGTATGAATACAGTCTCTGTAGTGACTGATGTTGTTTAATGGTAAAGTGCATGGGTGGCCGCGGGTCACTGGGGAGGAGCAGTCCCCGCGTATCCTCAAGCAGGGTGGTCCAATGAGCCCTATCCAAGCATCATGAAAGCTAGTAGATACCTTGCTTGGAAAGCATAGGAAGGAAGGTGTATCCTGATGTTTTGTGTAATCAAAGCCCCTTTTATGTTCTGTTGAAACAAGACATTGATTAAATGAGTTGCTCATGGTTTGTCCAGCCGAGCTGCTAAAGCGCAGCTTCTGGCTGCAGCAACACTAGTCAAATTGCAGTTTCATTGTGGCTTGCTTTTCCCTCTTCAGAAAAAATAGTCTCCCTGTGCCTTTCTTGGAACGCACAACAGCCTGCAACTTGGTGTCCTGCTGTGAGCACAACCTCTGATGTTGAATTTGGGGCTTTCAGCCCTTCCCTGGTGCCCTGGCAGGCCCCTCTGGCAGGCACCCACTTTCACAGTGGGGGCATTTATGTTTTGGAGGAGGTGTCAAGTGCTGTGGAAATGAGACTGTATCTGATTTATCACTTCTGCTGGCTGTTGCATTTACTGGTGAAAAAGAGATGCCACTGAACTCCAGTTCTTTAACTGTTGCATAAATTATATCCTCACCTTACAGCGAAACCTTCCTTTTTGCTATGTGCCCCACAGACTCCAGGCATTGGATCCTTTCACCTGCCCCTTGACCGTGACTCAGATTTCCCATCCATTGCTTGTGGGTTTTTTTGCAGCCCCCAGACACTTTTCCTTCTGGTCCATACATTTCCTAGCTGGGCTTTGCTGGAGCCATGAGAAGGGAAGACAGCAAGCTCAGGTTGTAGTTCCCCTTGCCCTGGGGTGAGGTTTCACCAGGGAGCTGATCAAACAACCAGCAGTTTTCAGAGGGGGGGGTACCCCAAATTGAACTCAGTAGTTGAGAGGATGAGGTTGTTCATGGACACCAGGAGCATTAAGGCTGGTTGTAAAGTACCTCCTGAGTGCCTCTGAATACAGAAACCAGGAGCACTCAGCACCTCAAGAAGGTGATGGGGAGAAGGTGGGATGATCAATCCTAAATCCTGCCGTCGGTGCTGGGGCTGTGCTCCTGCAGCACCCAGGCTGAGGAGGAGTCCTGCAAGACACAGCTGGGTGGACTGCGTGCCTCTGCTAAGGGGGCTGTGCCCCCAAGGCCTTGCACATCACCCTGAGCAAAGCTGTACTGCGTTCTGTGCTCTGACCCCAGTCTGATTTCAACATCAGGTTTGAATGCATTCTCCCTTAAAAAAAAAATAAATAAAAAGGAAGCAAAAGCTTGAGACTCTCAGTACAAAAGTTTGAACTTCTGATTCTCCTTGGCCCCCCCCTTCCCCAAATAAAAGCTGTCCATTAATTTTCAGGGCTGTCTAACCCTATTGTTAGGTTTTCATTCATTTTTTGGAATTCAGGTCAAGTTCAAAGGGAATACACCACTTCAGAACATATAATGAAAGCAGGTTTTTTTCTGGGATGGTAAAAATAAATCTTCTAAGATTTCAATACTCTTTTTTTCTGCCAGAAGTTATCTTCAACCAGAATATGTGAAATATTTTGGTGTCCTCCAAAACTGCACTGTGTATTGGAAATCAGTTACTTACTGAAAATACTTGCCCTAAGCTATGGTAGATGGAGAAGGTGTCCTGACTCTTCTGAAAGATGCTTTTGGGTAAACCCAAGCGTGACATGGCCTCGGCTCCTCATTGCAACCTATTTCCTATATACATGTTGCTTTCTGAGGCAGTCGGTGTAATTGCTGTGCATCCTGACCACACTGCCTTTTCACTGTTCATTTTTAGGCTCGCCTTCAAAGTGGTTCTGAGATTTCAGCCAGTCTTAAAGAAAGCATGGTTCATGGCCATGTTTTACCATAGCTTGCTTTGCCAACTCAACAATTTGTGACTTTTTACTATATTTGTACTTAAAAAGATGAGGTATGAGGAGACATGAGATCACTTGAAATTTGTTTCAGGGGAGAAATGACTGTGCATTTCTCTCAGGAACTGACAGAAGCGTGGTGGTTTCGTTATGCTGTAACTGATACGATGGTGGCTGCACTGGAGCTATTTATTATGAGGCTGATTTTCGTGTCACGGGGAGACCCATGTGATGGGCTTAGACTAAACGCAGGCAGAGCCCTTGCCAGAAAACTGTCTGCCTACCAGGCTGTCTGCCCTCCCTTCCCATGAACTCTGTATATGTGTACATGTATTTGTCATGTACATATGTGTATATGTATTTGCTGTGTATGTGAATAAGTATTATTCATGCAAATAGTCCTTTAGCATTAGTATCCCTCCGCTTCTAGGAAAGCAAGGACTGGTTTCAGAGCCTAATGACCAGTATTTGAGATGCAGTGATCTTTGGGGCCAAAGGCTGGGGTGGTTTCGCTTGCTTACAGCTCTTCACATGGCTACCAGGTCACTTTGTGGTTCATTTGGAGAATATATGGCTTAAGCTCTTCCAGCTTGGTAGGATGTGCTTTTTTGGAAGGAAATATTCCTGGCTGCTGTGAATAAAATCGTGGTGTCTGTACTGGAGTTAGCAGTACTACCTGTACAGGTGGGAAAGAGCAGGGAAGAGCAGGTCAGTGCCACCGTCCCTGCAGCAGCTCATCTTGCTGCACAAGGCAGGGCTGCTTCTGGAGGAGGCACCTGAACATCTACGTGGCTGTTTCTGTGTTCACAGAAACAAGGGGGCTGTTGTCAGGGCTGTTAATTTGCTTTTCATTTGCTTAAATCTACCCAGCTGATAGACTGTCCCTTGGTTACTTTAGTTGGGTAACAAAGAATGGCCTAAATTATGCTCCTGGGTACACCCCTGCAACTGCTTGGTGCATTTTGTGACTGGAAGTTGGAGTCCTCCTCTCTCAGAGGTGATGTGGGCATTGACAATACTCCAGACTGTACTGTAACCAGCTCGTTAGAAATTTCTTCCTTTCCTCCTCCCTCCCTCTCTTCTACTCTCCCTGTCTCTGTCTGTTCATCTGCCTTCCCACATCTTGCACTCAGGGGCTGTGAAGAGTCTTAGTGTTTTGGAACTTGGGACCTTATGTTACATGATGCATTTCCTTCTGTTTATATTTTCTTTCCCACCTCCATCAGCTGGCTCACCTGCAAGTTTTTCATTGTTGTTCCATGACTCAAATGCTGTGGGCATTTCCACTAAATTTAGTAACTTATCTATAAGGAAACAGAGCAAGAATTCTATGCTGTAACACAGCATAGTATTTATTTATAGTTTTCTTGGTTTATTCTCGGGGGGGGGGGGGCAGGGTGGGGTAGTATTGTTTTTGGTGGTCAGAAAGTATTAAAAATATGAGATCAGAAGCTGCTATTCTAGATCTAAATTAAGGTTGTTGAGGTTGATGGACTAAAGCTGTGATAAGTAACATCAGGCTCAGAGTTCCCAGGCAAACTTATCTGTAGCACATTGTTCATAAACTACCACATTAGAACAATTTTTATCTTGAGTCTTATGATGGTGTTGAGGGGTTTGCTTTCTTTTTCTTTTTTGGAAGAAAGCTCAGCTCTTGGGGCCATGTGATTAGCCTATCTAAACAAAAATGTTAGCTTTTAGCTGTTATGTTTGTAGGAAAAAATGTAATATGTGGCTGAAAGATTTGTTAACCAGACAGCGCACAAAAGGGCATCCCCAACACATGCACTAAGGAAGCTGTGGAAGCTGCACTTATTTTTAAGACAGCAGCAGAGCTACTTGGCACCCGAGTCATGCATTTTGAATGCTCTTTGTAGAAAATATGCCCAAATACTTTGATCATCAGAAATATTTTTTTTATAACTGGGATGCTGCCTGTGATGCTTTGAAAGCAATACGAAGGGCTGAGCTCACTGAAGGTAGCGTGTAGCTACCAGATAGATGCAGAAGTTGGTACTAGACTCAGTCCAGGTCCCAGTCCCCAGTCCCACTGCCTGCTACATGCCCAGTCCCACCTGGTGTTCTACTGCTTGGGTGCAAGCATGACATTTAGATCAGCCTTGGACACACTGGGAGAACTTGACCCTGGGCTGCTTCATCCCCCTGGCAGCCCCTGTCTACGTCCAGCTGGGCTGCAGCTCCAGGGTCTCCAACAGTGAGGACAGATGGATCTGAAGGTGGTCCAAGATCATGGGTCCCTCTAAGCACTGCAATGTGCTCTGCCAAGCTGCAAGCATCCTGCAGCCAGAAGCAAATGCACACAGAGCTGGTGGAGCAGGGTCTTTGCTCCTTAGAGCAGCATGGAGGTGACCCATACCAGCCATGGAAGTCAGAAATCATACAATTTGGCATACACCTATTATTGTGGTTTTTTACATAATATAGGCACACTACATTCATATTTGTGAATGCAAATTTTTTGACAGACACAAATCGCTAAACAAAGCCCAAACTCTTGAAAGCCCCTATATTCTTCCCCTTATTCCCTTTGAAGCGTAGTAATTGCAGGACATTAAATATAACAATAATAATGCCATATTTTCCAGACTGAGGAGGCATTTTTTAAATTGATGATTTCCTTTTAACCTCTCCTTCAGCCTGCAAAATGAAGATTACCTGGATTTGCCCCACCAGAGTGTTGCTAGGATTAATCTCTGTACAATGTCTTATAGCTGGGAAGCACTGTGTGAGTATTAATGCCTCCGAACTGCTGCAGCGAGACAATTAGCTGTGCAAAAGAGATTCTCATGGGGCTTTATTCCCTCTTTATCTTTTAAAAACAGTTAAAAAAAAATTAGAAAACCCACAAAACCAGTATGGCTACACCAGCTTCCCCAGGCTGCCTGTCTGTGTGCTCGCAGGGTTGCCCCAGCAATGTTGGCTGCTGCCAGACCCACAGCTATACCTGCCTTTCTACACTATTTCCATCCGTGCTCCATCTGCATCCACATCACACCAATGATTACAGGTTAAGCAGAATATTTTCTACCTGCTAATAAGTTGGGATTTTGAAGGTGTATTTAAGACACTGCCATGGATGCAGGATGCACAGGCATCAGGACAGCTTTCCTTTGAGGCTCTCCTGGTTGTAGCTGTGTCCTCACCGCTCCAAGCTACTAGCCTTGAGCAGCCTTGGCTGAATTCACATCCTCCGTTTGCATCCCCTTAGCTAAATTTTGGGTATCGCTTCTTGGTCATCGTTGACAATGTGATGGTACCAGAGAGCCCAGGGAAGCCTTCCAAGAAGTGTACAGAAGCAGCAAAGAATGGAGGTATGCACAGAGTGATGAAGGAAGCAGCAACAGACTCCAAGAAAGTCATTCATGGGTAAAGAAAGGGTGTGCATAAACTTTGAGGTTTGGTGGGGTATTTTTTTCCTTGCCTTTTTTTAAATAAGAGATGCAAAACCAGCTAGCAAGCTTATATATGTGAAGTGGGGCGTTTCTAAGGCTAGAGGAACAGGGTAGTTGGTCTTCCCTGTGAAGATGGGTAGGAAACTTCTCAATCTGGACTCCCAATTACAGGTTTTAACAACCTCCGGTGAAAATATGACTCTCAAGTGCCAGCCAAATATTTTATGGAAAGGAGCTGGAGTGTTAAGCAATCTAGTGATATTTTGGATGTAGACACAAGGTGGGTTAGGATTCTTTTGGGGTTTGGCGAAGAGGTTAAACTGCATCTTTAGAGATAGCTGTTGCTTGCACAGACTTCTGATAAAAGCAGCCACTTCACTCAGGACACAGAGGTCAGGTATTTTAGTGTATTTAAGCCCACTTCTAGCAGCTATTTCCATACAGATATCGCTGGCACACATCTACAGCACCTGGAGGGAGGATGCTGTCCCCGCAGAGCCACGTGGTACTGCTACGGCTCTGCCTTGCACAGCACGGACAGACTTTCACCCAGAGCTTTTGATGATTTATAAGAAAGGCCAGACTGCTGGGCTCGTTAAAAAAAAACAACAAAACAAACAACAAAAACAAAAAAACCAAAACCGAACACATTACTCAAAAAAAAGGACAAAAATTTGGTGTGGGAAAGGAACTATAATCGCTTGTAATTGCAACGCTATTAAAACGGTCTTTTTCAAGAAGTCAAGTAAACATTGTGCAATAAGAAACTGGCTGCACATTGAGTCTGAACTTTTAAAAGCTGTATCTGCCTTGGAGTTAACCAGCTTCATTGCCTACTCTCTTTTGCTGAAATGTCAGACTAACCACTGCTGGTTGAAGATTAGGCCTGAAAAGTGTGGCTGGATCAGATAATCACTGAGGAAAATAAAACAAGAGCACTTTTAATGAGTTAAGGATAGATGTCTTAATGTATGGATGTTCAGCACACAGTCCCCTAAGGTCATCATCTTATCTGAGGTCACTGAGGGGTTCTCTAACTGCTGCGGAAGTTTCGTACAGCCGAGGGATCGCAGCGTGATGGTGTCCTGCCTTCAGGCTGGTGCTGGTGCCCATGTTTTGGCCTTGTTGCAGTAGTTACTCTAGAGGAACAGCAGCGTAACAGAAGGAAAAGGCAGATCCCTGCCTGGGTAAACGGAGGTGCCTATCCACAATAATGTTTCTTACCATTTTAATGCATCAAACAGAAGTCGGCACTCCAGGTCCTTTCCTTTCCTGATGCTATCATTCTGGCTGAAAAGGCAATTTAACTCTAAAGGGGGCTAAGGTACTTAGAATTTTTCTGAAAATATCCTTCTTCATCTGAATTTTCTCAGGCAAAATCAGTTCAAGAATTGGGGCTTTGCTTTTTTCCACCAGAATAAATGTTCTTAAATATGTTTTGCTGCATGTTTGGTGGTTTTCCCTTTCATTTCTTAAAGACAGTTAAAGTCAGCTCACCTTTACAGAAAGAGATCATATATATAGGTTGGATTCATAAAGAATACATGAGAATTTAGATATGTGAACATGTGTTTGTAGCATCACATGCAAATTTAGAAGAAAACCTTTTTCACTTAAGTAATTGAGCCATCCACTGAATACTGACATACGTGGTAATAATGACAGTGCTTGTCTGGGCATCCTAATCACCTGGCATCCTGATCACCTTGTGCAGTCCATCTATAAGTGTATAGGCTAGCAACGATTAGCAGGCAGATCAAGTCTATGTATGCAACATTTCTTTGTCTGCTCTGTTTCAAGTTCTTGGCCCCAATGTTGTCGCTCTGAGCTCGACAGACCTGTTCAGTTTAGTTCAAATAAGGTTGCTTTACATAGTTCTGCAAAGAGACAGCATGAAATTTAAACAAAAATTACGGTGATACATCTGTTTGTGTATGTGTGTGACAGAGAGAGAGAAGGATTAACAGGTCCTGGTGCAGTCAAGGGGAATGCACCAGAAACTGAAGTCAAATTACCCCAGGGCATTGCTGGGAGTGGTGTGAAACGTGTTTCTCCTCTCTCCCTCCCTGTCTTCCCTTGCCCTGGGCTGGCAGAACAAGGGCAGAGCCTTTTGGCAGATTTTAGGAGACATTCTCCCTTTGTGAGCTTGCAAGCCAGTGGCACCACAAGGGTGGGCAATGGTTTTTGTGAGCCTGCCAACACTCCCAGCCTCTTTAGTAGCCCTCAGAGACAAGAGTTCCAGAAAGGGAGTGTCTGACTGTCACCTGCCCTGCACCTTGCTTGTACCTTCCCAATTCCAGCCATTGTTTCCACCATGCACCACAGAGTTGCTACAAAAGAGTTTCCCTCCATGGCAACAGACACAATGACCAAGGTCCGGGTGGTTTTCTTCATCCTGGAGACTTTTTTAGATGATCCAACCCTCAGGGCTAATTCTACTTTACTGTATTTTCCTATTGCTGTAGAAGCTGATTCTTCCACAGTCCAAAACTGCAGCAATAAGATCTCCCACTTCTGGCATATGCAAAAATTTGTGGAAAGGATGTCAGCCACTTCTGTGCTCCATCAGGTTCCCTGAGACTCTTCTCTCCTTCCTAGGAGGGTTAAAATAAATGTTATGCATGTTCTAACAGTAGATACTTACCATGAGGGTGGTGAGGCGCTGGCCCAGGCTGCCCAGAGCAGCTGTGGGTGCCCCATCCCTGGCAGTGCTCAAGGCCAGGCTGGACGGGGCTGGGAGCAGCCTGGGCTGGGGGGAGGGGGCCCTGCCCATGGCAGGGGGGTGGGAACTAGGTGTTCTTTAAGGTCCCTTCCAACCCAAACCATTCTATGAATCTATGATGTCTGGCCCACGGTGGGATTAGGTTTATAGACACCAGAGGAATATTTATTCTGCTAAGGTCAGCCTTGGGGAAAACTCATGATCTGTTCCATCATGGCTAGAGAGAGACTGGAGGGGTGTGGGAATCCAAGGAGAAGGAGAGGAACCAAATTAAGAAAATTAATGGGAAGAGATTTTCCACTTTTTTTTTTAAGTTCACATTTCTGCTCCCAATGTGTAACACATACTGCAGGAGACAGTGTCTGCAGGTAGATGCAAGAATGGTTTTTGAGAAGACATTTGAAGCTACATCTTGCTCATGGAAAATCTAACTATATTGGTAACTTGGCGTGATTACTCTCCCTAACAGAAATTGCAAGGAGAGAAAACTCCGAAGAATATTAATGAAACGCTCAAGGAATTGTTTGAGATCATTCCGGGGGATGGGGATCCACTGCAGGAGCAAGGCACTTACACATGCAGACGATGTGCTGTCGTGGGCAACTCTGGCAACCTTCTGCAATCTCAGTATGGCCAAGATATTGATTCCCATGACTTTGTGCTCAGGTGAGTAGCCATCACCTTGGCTCCAGATGTCTCTGTTGTTTGAGATTCACTGGTATTATTGGGGACAAGTAAGCAAACAAGATTGCAGGGGCTATCTTGTGAAATCTGGTACTTAGTTCAAATCTAAGTGCTAGGGCTGTAAGCTATGTGTGTTGGAGATACGAACTTATGTTTTAGCTTGGAAAAAAGCATTAATAGGTTTTGATACCATAGCTTGTTTTGCACTATCCATACTTGCCTGTGTTAAAAAATATACCTGAAAAAACCTGCGGTTTCGAGTAAAAGTTATTTCTGCAGCTAGTACTACAAGTGTTCTTTTACTTAATTGACTGTATCAGATTTTACGTTATGGCACTGGTTCATTCTTAAGCAATGGTAGGATGGGAAAGCCAAAGTCACTTTGCAATAGACAGGATGCAATTGGTGGGCTACAACTACTTTGTTAAGGGTCCCATTACCTCTTCCTTTCAAGACAATGAAGGCTGGCTCTTTTGTCCCACTGAAACGCAATCAGGAACTAGGTAAGCAGAGCTAATCACCCAGAGGGCAGCCAAGATACCTGGGCTGACTAAATTCATCTCCAATGCATTGTCCAGCTTTCACACCGCAGGCGCCAGTACAGCATAATCTGGGGAGCAACTCAGTGCAGGTCAGGCAGCCTGGAAGGGAGGGTTTGCTTTTGAAAACGCCACGTGTGGGATTATACTCTCAGAATTAACATAACCTTTAGTAGGAAGCTGTGCACTGAAGTCAAGAGTGAATCAGACGATCAACGCTATCTGAACTGTTAAGTCACCTTAGGCCACTTGGCTTCCTATGTGGGTTGGACATGCTGTAGAGTCTTCAGATGGCATCTAAATGCTCATGATGAATCACTTCAGGAGTTGCTTCCTTCAGCTGTGTGCCTTGCTTTCTTCCAAAAGTACCTCCCCAAAGGCAGAGGCAGCCAGCTTGGTCTTCAGACCCATGAAGGAAAGGGAAGAGCCCTTGACGTTAGTCCTGCAAGTTGCAAATGTGAGGCAGCTGAGGTGCATTCACGCTTAACTCCGTGCCCCTCACTATGGAGATAGCCCCATTGCCGAGTGGACTTTATTATCTTGCCTGGCTTATGTTTCCAGATTCATGCAGAAAAGGCTTTGCTAGACTCACAAGCTATTTTATGGAGTACTAACTGAAGAGTAATGCACTCAGACGTGTGCTTCTGCTCTGAGACCTTGCCCTTCCCATAGCTGCGCATCCCTGGCAAGGGAAAATCTCTCTCTGACTTGGAACTCCACCTTCCATTCTTGGATTTATATTTTAGCAATATCAAGCCAGATTTGAAGGGGTGGCACAAGGTTTTAGGATTCACTGTGGAAATTTGTGCGCAGAAGGTGACCCCTCTGTGCATTAATCCAACAAACAAAATCTCTGGTGACCTAATATTCACTTCCACATGCTCTGGCAATACAGCCATTTCTTCTAAATACCATGTTTCAGCCCACTTTCATTTGTTTAACTGTCTACTTTCATGACAGAAGGAAATTTCTGCTCAGTCCTTCCTGCTGAGACTGGGTGTGAACTCTGCCTTCTGCCATGTCATGCAGCCAGCCCTGCCGTGGATTGTGGGGAAGGTACATAGACCTGGCGGCAGGTTGTGAGTAAGATAACTAAGATACCATCCTTGGCTTTATCCTGAAGGAAAGAAAAACCCATAGTTTATACCTTAGACTGACTCATCTCAAAATAAAACATAGCAAGTTTCTAGTATTTCTACTAGCTTTACTAGTATTTCTACACAGTACAGCGTGGGCCACTGGCAGGGAAGAGGATAACTCAGTAACAAGTCCACCAGGCTTGTGAGTAACAACTGTTCTACTGACACTAATAACTCCCTTTGAGGGAGTTAGAAGCAACTTAATTAATTCACCTGGGGGAGCACTGCAATACCACAGCCTGGCATAGACTTGATAAACAGATTTTATCTCCCCCCATTATCAGTGACCAGGGCAGCAAGTTGTCTGGCAATGTATGATGCTCCTCATCACCTTGTCAGCTACATCCTTTCTTGTCCTCCCTTGCGCTGCTGCCAGAAGCTGAGCTAATGTGTCTGCAGAAGACTCCATTGGGCTGCAGAGAAACCTCATTCTGCCTAGAGCCTGCTTGGGGGTTTCTCCATGGTGTTGCACAGCATCATGGATTCATGCAAGGTCAGCCAGAGCCACTTTGTAGATCTCTAACCTGCAATACACTGTACCACAGAAACATGCAAATCTCTCCCAGCAGGGAGCTAATGCACCAGGGAAGGAGCTGCTGATGTGTCCCCAGATCTGCTTTCAGAAGTGAACACAAGTGCAGAGGCATTTCTGCAGTCCTGAGTTCAAAAACCCCCACCCTGCTCCCCGGTATGCCCAACAGAAGGTAGCCCTGTTTGGCCAATATATTTTGACCGAGCCCTGGTGGGCCCTGGGCAGCTCTTCATGCACTGACCCCAGGGTTACCTAAAGCACACTATGCATGCGTGCAGTCACCCTAAGCAGGCGTACCGAAGTTGGAGGACATACTTCAAAGTAAGGTTTGAGTAAGTGTCAGCAGCAGGTCCTGGATTTGTCTCTGTGGCTTTGGTGACTTTTCATGGGAGGACCGTACGAAATATTTGCTGCTTCTCATCACGCATAACATGGTTTGTTACCTTGATCCGCAATGTCCAAATATACTTGTACACACAGGGGAGAATGAAACTGCAAGAAGTCAAGCTGATGGACTTCAGAGCAATGTTTTTCTTACCTACTGGAGGCTGCAGCATTAGGATGAAGGGAGATGTGTCCTCAAGGACCCACCACTCTTTTGACCAGCTCTCCATTGACTATAAAGGGAACACAGGGATGTGCTCAGAGATGCACCTGCTTGGTAGATATTCCCATTCAGTCCAAGGAATCCCACGCTATCTCAGCTTTCATTTAGTGTTAATTTATCCGTATGGGTGATGGTTATTTCAGCCTACTTAAGGACCCCTGCACCCTGTCCAGGCTGTCTGAAGAGCCTGCATAGAGCAATCTCCTCAGACATAGCAGCATTTTCCTGTCACCTTAAGCAAAAGATCTGGGGAAGACTCACATGCGTTTGTGCCTACCTAATTCCTTTCCTGCTTCACTCTCTCACGTCTTACTTTTGGGCTGCAGAATGAACCGTGCTCCCACCGCTGGCTATGAATCAGATGTCGGGAGCAAGACCACTCACCACTTCGTTTACCCCGAGAGCTACAAAGAGCTGGCAGAAAATGTGAGCATGATCTTGATCCCCTTCAAAACACTGGACCTACGCTGGGTTGTCACCGCTCTCACCACAGGCACCATCAACTTGTGAGTAAGGACCCGCTGAAGGGTCGGGAGCTCCTGCATCTCATGTTGCTGTAGGAGATAAAAGCCTTCGCTGGGCAAATTCCTGCTGCTGATAAGGCCTAGGGGAGCTTCATAGACCCTTTCAGGTCAGAGTTCAGCCCTGAACACTTGCTTTCCAGGAAAAGTTTGATGATATAGTGAAGTCTTTGAGGTGAAGATTGAGATCCAGCTCTTCACAGGTCTCAGAGAAATGAAAAAGGGAGGTTTTGCTGCTGAAGGCAGCCAGTTTGAGCAGCAGCTTCCTGGGCTTTGGGGTTCAGTGTGTCATTTTGGGCTTCTGCTCATCCTTCTTCTCTCTAGTCCCTTGGGAGTACAGTGAGTGCAGCCAGCATGTCCATACCTAGATGCACCCCTCAGAAAGCCATCTGCTCAATCAGGCATTTGGTGGGTTATTCATATATCATGGTCCTAGACACATGGATTATTCCACCTGAGACACTTGGGTGGCCGAGTGGTCCTCCAACATACATTACACAGCTTGCAGAAGAGGACAAGGAGGCAGAGAGGGATGTGCAGGTTGCTCATGCAATGCAGTGAGAGCAGAAGCACATCACAGCACTTAGTCCCCCATCCACAGCAACATCCCCTGGACACATTGATCAGGAATTTGGTCTGTCTTCCCTGGTGGAATGTGATCGAGATCTGTGCAGAGGAGATGCTATTGTTTTATGTGTCACCTGTGTGCCTTAGCCTTAAATTCATGTCTTCTACCTGGCAATAATGTGCCATGCTGGTATTTAGTCTCCATTCCTTCTTTATGAGTGTTTCAGAAGTAAATGTTGCCCTGCTTAATGCATCTATAGCAGCACTAGGATTAGAAATGTGGACAAAACGCATGTTCCTGCTTGATGCCTGCTAGCAAATTCTCTCCCTTCCTGTAAGCTGGCTTTTCCTAATCCAGAAGAATGAAATACGTGACATTTGTACTGTGTGTGAGGTTATCTGCTGGATGTAAATCCACAGCCTTGTGGGATTGCTTGGGGACACCCTGCCACACATAGACAGCGAGAGCAGATCACATGACTTTATTCCAGAGAGAACTATTTCAAGACATTCAACTTTTTTCCCAATTTCAGAGTCTCAAAAAATTAAAATCTTGGAGAAGTATGACCCTGTTGACTGGGTGTAAGACCCACTCTGCATTTTTAGGGAATATTTTTTGACAGGATAACAAATGGCGTTTTATTTCTTTTTTCTTTTCTCTCTTTGCAAATGCATTTTAGAGTCTTTTCATTTCTTATTAAGATTCTCCTAACTTGTAACAAATGTGGTTTAGTCTTTTTTTAACTTTTTTTGCCACCAGCACTTAATATATACAGTTATAAGTTGTCTTTAAAAAAAATCATCTTCAGGACACTCTTGTACCTGGAAAAAATCAGCCCACTTAGAAAACTGGCTAAAAATAATCACCTTTTTCGCAAGGCTTTTTTTTTTTTCTTTTAGAAGTTGTTTTGATAAAAAAGGTTGAGAACCTCTGCCCTTCAGCTTGGATTCAAGTCCTATGAGAAGCAATGGAAAGCTCCCAGCTGCCTTCAATGGACTTTGAATGAAGCCCCTTGCGGCATCTTTGTTATATCTGTGCCTGTGCTCGGAAAAGGAGCCCACAAAGGACCAGTTACTGCCACCATCACCCATCTGTGTTTGTATCGCTGTCACTGCTCTGCATCCAGATTGCAAAGCGGTTCACTATTTTTTGGCGAGTATTTACCTTCAGAAGTGCCAGCAAGTGGGCTGCAGTGGTAAAGTTCATAGAATCATAGAACAGTTTGGATTGGAAGGGACCTTAAAGATCATCTCATTCCAACCCTCCTGCCATGGGCAGGGACATCTTCCACCAGACCAGGTTGCTCCAAGCCCCGTCCAACCTGGCCTTGAACACTTCCAGGGATGGGGCACCCACAGCTGCTCTGGGCAGCCTGGGCCAGTGTCTCACCACCCTCATAGTGAAGAATTTCTTCCTTATATCTAATCTAAATCTGTCCTCTTTCCATTTAAAGCCTTTCCCCCTTGTCCTACCACCATGTGCCCTTGTAAAGTCCCCCTGCAGCTTTCTTGTAGCCCCCTTTAGGTACTGGGAGCTGCTCTAAGGTCTCCCTGGAGCCTGCTCTTCTCCAGGCTGAACAACCCCAGCTCTCTCAGCCTGTCTTCACAGGAGAGGGGCTCCAGCCCTCTGATCACCTTCGTGGCCCTTCTCTGGACTCATTCCAACAGGTCCATCTCCTCCTTATGCTGTGGACCCCAGAGCTGAGCACAGTGTTCCAGGTGGGGTCTCATGAGAGCAGAGGGGGAGTTATCCTTCTAACCTGCTGGTCACACTTTTGATGCAGCCCAGGACATGGTTGGCTTTCTGGGCCACAGGGGCACATTGCCAGGCCATGTTGAGCTTCTTGTCAACCAATACGCCCAAGTCCTTCTCCTCAGGGCTGCTCTCAACCCATTCTCTGCCAGTTGGACATCAAGCCATTGACTGCAATAATTTCAGAGTGACCATCCAGCCAATTTCTTATCCACAAAGTGGTCCACCTGTCAAATCCATGTCTCTCCAATGTAGACACAAGTGTGGGTGAAAAAAAAGCCAAACTATTGCAAATTAGTATTAACTAGTTTTCTTGGGCCCCTCTTCCCTCCAGGGCTTTATCCCATGATACTCTACCAAGTAGATCCCTGAAGAAGCCGAAGTCTGATCTCCCGAAGTCCAGGGTAGCGAGCTTGCTGTGCGCCCTCCTCACTTCCCTAAGGATCTTGAACTCCACCATTTCACAGTGACTGCAGCCAAGGCTGTCCTGGAGTTTCACATTCCCCACCAACCCTTCCTTGTTGGTGAGAACAAGATCCAGCATGGCACCTCTCCTCGTTGGCTCCTCTATTACTTGGAGAAGGAAGTTACCATCAATGCATTCCAGAAACTTCCTGGATTGCTTATGCCCTTCTGTGTTGTCCCTTCAACAAATACCAGGCTGGTTGAAATTTGGGGAAAGTGTCTTCCTCCTGCAGGTCCTTGCCATTGCAAGCTTCCATTCTTCTGCATTACTGCCCCCTCTCCCTTCTGTGCCGTGGGGGAGGTTTGGGCTGTTTGGGTCCACTGCACTCGGAACCAGCTATCTAGCTCCTTCTCAGCCTTCCCTGATGTTACTCAGCCTTCTCACCACCTCCTGCAGCTCAGCTACCTGCTGCAGGACATCCTCCATGTAGGCACACCTTTTTCAGGTAGGTCTGCCCCAGGAGAAAGGTCCAGGCACTTCCTGTGGTCTGAGGTCTGCACTGCAAGTTGGGTGAGCCCTCAGCCTATCAGGAACATGTAACCGGTTGATTACAAGGCAATCACAGCACATGAAAAGAAAAATATCTTCACTTAATAAAGTACAGGATATATTATCTATTTATGATTAGTTTGTATACACGGGCTTGGTAAACATCTGGTATAAATTAGTGTGTAAGTATTTAACCACATGGAAGAAATACCAATATTTTAAGATTTTTGCCATACTGAAAGCAGGGAAATTACATAATTGATAAGCTGGTACCTGCTGGAATAATAAAACTGGAACATCATAAGCACAGAAATCACAACAATATATGTAATATGATAGTGGAATAAACCTATAAGCACACATTAAACACTCACTGTCAGATACAGTGTTTAAGGAAATTGTTGACTGTGTATTTGTAAAGGGGAGAAGACATGAAATAAAAATAAAACCCATCAGAAATATGGTATTTTAGAAGAGAAGAAATACTTACCTGCTTACCCTGACCTGCATGGCCACCGTGCCCTGTGCACAGGCTGCACAGTACCAATTGAGGTTAGATTAAGAAGAATCTAAGTGCACTCATAGTTAAAAAGATAAGCAGCCTGTATTGTTTAGATTTTTACACAGGACTCAAAACTTGTGAATTATTCATGTTCTTCTCCCAGAAGTATTGTAATTCAAACCATTTTAATGGTTTAAAACAAAAGCCACACTGCAGATGTCCTTAATATTAGATTGAATTGATAAGTGAATGATTGTCTCAAACATCCAGTTTGACTGATGGATGTCCCATTTCAAAGTGGCTCTCTAAGACTGAGCATTATCCCAGAAAAGCCAAGAAAAGCCTTCTGGGATAGAAAACCTTCAGGCCCTTGTCAGTCATATATTTAGCCTAGTTGCCTTAACTTGCCTTCTGCAAGTGTTTTAGGAATCTCCATAATGAAAAAAGCTCTATGTACCTCTGCTTGGTTTGGGAAAAAGCAATTTTTGTTTTTCTTAAAATGTTTCATATCTTCCACCTTGCTCAAGGCTACAGTAAATACACCGTACGAGGTGGCCAGTAATGATGACAGGCTTCACTAGAGCCCTGCAAAGTGGCTCATAGAAGATGTTTTCCAAATTACATGTATTCCACCTGTAGCCACCTTCATCATAGGCTTCACTCTGTCCCGCTCCTGTGTGGTACTTACTGGCTCCCTTGCTGCTATGCAGCCCAGGTTTTACATGACTATAACAGCATAGGTCTCCATTTGGTCTTAATCAGCGTGCCAATACTTTCCATGTGGTTATATGAAATTCTGCAGCCAAGTGGCAGCAGGGCTTGGATATTGCTTCCGAAAAAATGAGATGTCCCATGATTAAAATGACTAACGTGTCATCTGACAAGAACTACAGTAGACTCCTGGTTGGATCAGAGCTGTCTGCAAATACTGTCTTGAACATTGCATACTGTTGTCTTTGGTCTTCTACTGTACCTAGCTATCCTGTCTTGTTTCCTCCACATCACCTTTTTGGAAAGTGTTGGCTATTTCTTATATAATAATGAGGAAATTTTACTAGCAAAGAAGCCCTTTTTTGTCTTCATAACCACAAAAAGGACATGGGATCACATGGGATCACAAAGCCTACTTCTGCTGACTTAGCTGATCAAGGTCAGGTGTGGGAAGCAGATCCAAGTGCAGATTTGCTGACAGCAGATTAAGAAGTCTGCATGGGTGCCCTTTTCCCCATTAACACCTTGTCTCACCTCTCAGGAGGTCTGGAGCCCACCAGACACCTCTCCCACTGCATCCAGCCCAGAGCAGGTATCACAGGTCAGGGATGCCCAGAAGTACATACGGAGATGAGGACATTGCCAGGTCATCACTGGTTTGGGAAGACTGAGACTAATGTTTCAAAGTGCTGATGATCCATGGTTCAAAAAGAAACAAAGCCTTAATGACAGGAACCTTATTGTTAACAAAAATCAAGTGCAAACATTTAGATTGAGGTAATGGAAGGCTTTGGCGATTTACCACAACCATCTAAAAGTTTGCAGGGTATATTTTGGGATATGTTCCAATTATGAGGCCAGTTCACCAGAATTTTTTCACTTGAAACAAACCCAGGGAGATATTTTTTTTACAGCACTCATGATGATCTGTGCAATGCCAGCAATCACTATGCATGAGACATGGGGAAGAAAAGATTTTTTTGTTTTCAAGACATGACTCGTGATTTTGACCCAGTCATAAGGTATGACATGGAAGTTTTATGCTGGGAACTGTAGGAAGCCTTCAGCATCCCCCTGGGGAGGAGGGGAATGGCTTGCTGCTGAGGAGCTGTGTATTGGGAATGCCCAAGTTACACACAAGCACAGAACTTATGAACTCTGCTACCACCTACCCTGAAAATCATGCAGTAGCTACGAGTATTAGGAGGGGAAAAGTCTCACCCTGTTGGGAGAAGGTTTTTCTGCCATGAAGTTAAACAGAAAGCCCTTCCTGCCGTCAAAGTGCAAAGACTGCAACAGTCATGATCCAAGGATTAGAAGTCATAGGCTCCACGTAATATTGACTCTGCTGTCAATATTGTCAACTACATCTGTTGTGTCCTATTGTCAGTAATTAACTTGTAAAATTTTAGAATCTCACGGCTTCCTATGAACTTGCTTCAATGACAGCTAGGTTTTCATGCTGTATTACTTAATTGCAGCCTCATTTTCCAAAAACTACTTGCATTTATTACTTTCCAATAATTTGAATTTATTACTGTAGATGAAAAATATTATTTCTTTCTTTGGAAATACGTGAAAATGTTAATATCTTGGGCTTTTATTAATTTTCGTGGTTTTTGTTTAGTTGTTGGTTTTGTGGTGTTTTTTTTCCTTTTAACAGCACGTATGTTCCAGTTCCACGGAAAATCAAAGTCAAAAAAGAAAAGGTGAGTAATGCTGGTTTCTGAATTTGTTCTGCTAATCCACTTCTAGGTCTTTTGCGTTCTTTGTGAGACTGCAAGTATCCAAGGAACCCCTTGACATTCATAAAAACTGCAACCAAAATACACATACTGTACAAGGCTCAGCTAAGCTGAAGGTTTAGCTCCTGTGTGCCATTCAGGCCATAGATCAACCACTAGATAACTGAGGTTAGAAAGAGCCTGCTCCTGTGACCATGCCATTGCATTACCGCTGTTCTGAAGGTTGCGTTTCTTCCTCTGGTACTGCTCAGGGAGATTTAAGGGTGCACTGTTGGCCAGGTGCTCTCCCTCCACAGCAATTGCTCTCTTCCCACCCACTGCAGTCATTGGTATGTAATAACACCTTGAGCTGTGGAGAGCCTCTGGAGTTTTTTTTTTTTCAAATCATTTGACTATTTGAACACCAAAGGTGTTTCTCACTCCTGCATCAGTTCCTTGTAATAAGGAGCTAAGTGAACTCTGAACAAATAAAGCTGTGTGTTTTCAAGTCAGTGAAGAATTCACGATGGTGTCAGTGGCTCGTGGGGAAGGCTGTTAGCCCACAGCTGTAATAAATATCTGTACCCAATTAAACATGCTTGGAGACTGGGCTCAGGCCAAGTTCATGCTGGTTTTGTCCCAGGTGTATTAATGCTCTCCTAGGCAATGTTCAAGCAAGGTTTGGGGGATAGCACAGTCCAGGGAACAGACCCTGTGTTGCACAGGGACAGAACTGAGCAATGCGGACAGGATCTGTGCCATGCCACTTGCCTCAAGTCTAACGAGACACGTCTGACACATTTTATTTCATAGTGTGGATGTGTAGAAAGCAATAGTCAGGGGACTTCACTTCTCTGAAAACACTGAGGAAGCATGGACAAACCTGGTGCCCACCCTAGAGTGATCAGAAGAGAGTCCATCCCACGCACACAGACTCATTGCCCAAGCCTGCTGCAGTTTAATAGATTCCCTACTGCTGGAGGCAGGATTTTCCACGGGGCAGAAGGGTCATTCCCGTGTTGGACCTGTAGCCACCATGCAAAAACTTTTGTTGCTGTAGCTGCATGGTTTGAGGACTTAACCAAGGCAGGCTACGTAGGGAGAGGAAAATTATTTCCTCTTCCACAGATCTACCAGCAAAATAAAAGTCTCATTCTCTCAGCCTTTCGAGAGGCTCATTTTCAAAGGAGCTGAGGCTCCTAATGTCTCAAGGGCCGGTAAAAAATGGCCTTAGCCCCAGAGTATTAAAATTACAGATTCAAGCACATGCCTTCATCCCGGAGGCCAGGTTTTGCCTAAGGCTTCAGGTGAGACCTTTAACCAGCGTCGGTTTATATCCCTGTGCTTCAAACCATGGAACTCTAGGGAGCATGAAATAATCACTTGGCTCATCCCTGCCTGTGGTGAGGAACACAATAACCTCTGCAAACCCTTGTGAGAAGCACTAGGGCAGGTTGTTAAAAAACTTATGTCACAGTTGAGTAGCACCAGCCCAGGGTACGACCGGCATGATGCAGCAGCTTCCCCAGCAGGTCAATGAGAAGCTTGTATTGCTTCCCACACCATGCAATGCCCAACACCCTGTGAGACGTGATTACACGCCGATACAATAGCAGCAATTAACCTCTGGCTTTGTAAAAAGGAAAATCCCTGCAGCTAACCAGATAGCACTGGAACACTGTCACTCTAATTACAAACGCAGCATGGAGGGAAAAGCCTCTCTTTGCTTCATTCAGGGGAGGGGGCTGAAACCAAGGGCTCCTACCACTCTGGATTTACTGTACACTCAGGCCTGATCTTAAGTGCTCTGACTCCATTAGATTGCCTCTTAATTTCCCCTGGAGATAACCAAGTGAAATTTATGTCTTGTAAAAAAAGCACAGAAAAACAGCATGTTTGAGAAACAGGAGAAATGCAGCTGATGAAACCTGATGGGCTTCCTGACAGCGTACACCTGACCCCTGGTCTCCTTAGACCTGTACCTATAGGCATACCAAACACGGCTGGCGTATTTTGCAGAAGATGCGGTTGCTCCTATGTTCCCATCCAAATTACAGTCGACCTCAATGATCTTAAGGGTCTTTTCCAACCTAAATGATTCTATGATGCTATGAAATCTGGCATGGCATCTTACGCTTGCCTTGCCCAGGCCTCCAGCTCCCCACAGCCTGCTCTCTTAGCAGGACGCCACAGGAAGAGCTGAATGCCTAATTTTCTTCTCACTTGTGCCATTTCATACCCACTGGTTCCAGTAGGAGTCACCTAGGTTTTACGTTGGTGTGAGCAGGTAGGGTATCAAGAGCAATGGAGGATTATGCATGTGTAATTACACATGGGTAACATTCCTGAATGCACTTTAGGTATGGGACTTCATTTTTCCCTTTCACCTGCCCTCAGGGAATAGCTGTTATTCCTTTCTCCCCCCTGCCCCATGCCAGTGTTCTTTAGCGATAACACGCTACCATTGTTTTTTTCCAGGGTATTTCACTAATGAGTCTTTCTCTGATTCTGCTTAGATCCTGGTTTATAATCCAGCTTTTATGAAATATGTCTATGAAAACTGGCTCCAGCATCATGGGAGATACCCCTCCACAGGCCTTCTGTCTTTGGTGTTTGCACTCCACGTATGCGACGAGGTAAAGTCTGGCTGTGGTTACATATATGGATAAAAAATCAGGACATTTCACACAGAAGTGCCAGGAATATGCCCTGGCCTCTCACTCGCCCTTTATTTCCCCCTCTCCACTGTCTCTGCCGTTTGCTTTTCAAATAGGTACAGGCTCCTCAGTCATGCAGATATGCTCAGCTGGCAGTGATGGACTTTTTTCATGTCAGCAAGTGGTAGGGTTTAAGATGCATTCCAGAGGAATACAATTAAACATAAATAGTGGCATTCCACTTGATATCAAAAGACATCTGAATATGGATGGTGTCTGTGCCCGTCTTGTTAGTGGAAGTCCCAGTTAGATTTTGTCTCGCTGTTATGGCACCAAGAGCCCCCTGAGCCTGCCCCCTGCCTCCAGCTGCCAGGTCAGAAAAACATGAATCTCTTGGCCTTGTGTGACACCTGCCTGTACTGAGTACTCAAGGACACTGAAAATGACACTTACATTTGGGCAACTGCATTGAGGTCTTATCTGTCTCATCAGTGGAGCCAAGAGGCCGATTCAGACAGCAAACCTCCTGGCAGGACATCAGGGGAGCTGTTTTCCAGTGTCTGTGCTGCCTGAATTGCCACTGACTGTAATGGATGCTCAGGTACCTCCACTTGGATATCTAAATCTTAAACATAATCCCACCTGAAGAACTTTGATCACCAGCTCTTACATAAGCCGAATTGGGAAATGCAGTATTTTCCAACCCAAGATTGTGGGTTTATACAGTAAATTATGGTAAATGTCTCTGCTCCTGTACTTGAGGAAATTCCCTGGCTTGGGTGATATGAGGGGCACCTAGGTGACTGGGGACTTAGCTAGTTAGTGTAAGGCCAAGTCACTCTACAGAATCCTGCAACCGTGGGACTGTCAGCGTGGGGGATAAAAATCATTATGCTGACAAAAGCCCTGGCCTGGACACAGATCTGCTGATGAAAGAGAGCTTTTGTCACCTAGGCCTGTGTTGCTTGGAAAGCTGATGGAAATATTCCTAATTATGCTGGCAGAAACTGTTCCATAGTCAAGGCAGATAGGACGGGCAGGTCTGCTAAGCAGGCAATAAGCAAGGCTCTGACATTGCCAAAAATAATTTTAAACAACTCATATTTCGGTGAGTCCAGGTTTGGGTGACTTAGGGTGCTTGTTTTGTGGGCAATGACCCATTCAAACTCAGCCATATTGCCACTCAGTTTAAATAAATCAACTGTGATGTTTGGGCTTCTACCATCAGGGAAGATAGGCATTGGCATCGATGAACGAGCCTTTGGGAGAGGAAAGGCTGTAGGCATGCACACACGAAGAACATGATATCCATCTGTCTCTGAAAGGACTGCAAATGTCATATATGTGGGGATTGATACGGGTTATCATTTGGAAGACTAGGAGCAAAACCAAATTTTTCCCACTCTCTGTGGCCTTGATCAGCTGAAGAGAGATACTCATCCCAAGCCACTGACCTTCTGAGGTCAAACATCATGCTTAGGGGACAGGAATGTGGTTTTCATATTGCTGAACAAGAATTCACGGATAGAAATTTCTTTTTCAGGTCTGGTGGTGCTCTCAGCATAGCTTAGGATGCAATGTTTCTTGAGCAGGCCTTGGGCTGTTATTCTGCGGTTGCATTATCTCGTGCAGAACAGCTTGGCACACCACCAAGGTCCTCAAGTGCCACTGCTTATAGATAAACTGAGAATCAAGAGAGTTTCTTCAGCATTTTAGATTAAGACCAATTGCTTTCTGGGCCGTAACACTAGTTCACTCTCACTTCCTAGGTGAACGTGTACGGGTTTGGAGCAGACAGCAAAGGACACTGGCATCATTACTGGGAAAACAACGCTTCAGCTGGGGCTTTCCGGAAGACAGGTGTCCACGATGGAGATTTTGAATTCAATGTAACGTTGACTCTTGCCTCCATTGAAAAAATAAATTTTTTCAAGGGCAGATGACCCTGGCCACAGCGAGAAGCGGGGGCTGCAATTTCCAACATGCAGCAGAACAAAGCTCAGTGAGGATGATCTGGGCACCAGCCAGGTTTGAATGCGTGGGTTCGGAGTGTCTCACTGCTGGGAGCTTGGCTGAGGACTGGCTTCCACGCTGCACGTGATTTCCTATCTACCGATAGCTGGGAACTACCAAACAGCTGTGGGAATAAATGAATCTCTTCTTAGGCTCTATGGCTTGATTCTTGAATTACTGATGAAGGACCTGCCTGTTGCAATTAGGGGAAACCTGGGCACAGGAGCTGCTGTTTGTGTCTCCATTCTTTCCTCAAGTAAGGCAGGAGGTCCTTGAAGAAGAGTGAAAACAACTTCTGGTACTTGAGACCCACTAGGGCAGCTGTGAACATCATAGTAAGGATTACCTCAAAGAAATGTATTCACTTCTGCAGTTCTTTTTGAACTGTCTCTTCTGTTTCCTCTATTACTTCTAGTTTCATGCTGTATTAAGGAAAAACAGGATGAAGTTGCCTGGAGTAGTAAATATTTCAAACATCGCCTCATTCTGCATTGATAGTATCTAGAAAATACAGATGAAATCATCTCTGATCATATATTATTTAATATTGCTTCCTATGCAGCCATAATGAGAGAGAAAACAATACTGAAAACTCCAGCAAAAAAATGGCCTTTTCAGCCACTTGTTTGTTTGTCTTGTTTGGTTATATATAATTCTTACTTCTTTCTTTTTTTTTTTTTTTTTGAAAATACTCTGGAATGCTCATTTTTATTTAATCTGTTTAAGGATGGAAAGTGGACTTTTTGCTTTCAGCCGTTTATATGTGCCTTTTATAATTGTGCAACACGTGATTTTTTTTTAAGATGACAAACCCTAAATTAAACTTTTTTATAAAAGGGGGGAAAATTAACCAAAGTTTAGCCTCCGTGTGGTATACTTTTATAGTCAAAACCAATAATAACAGCTCCTATATTGCTTTTGAGCAGACACAAATGAGACTAATTTTTAAAGGTAGCTTTTACCTTTTTTTTTTTTTTTTTTTTTTAATGGGAAAATATCCGAAAGATCCAAGGAAACTTTTCTTCTTATTTTTTTACAGATTTAGAAAGTGGTATCTCTTTACAAGGTCCCTATTTGAAATGGAAGAAATATCATGGGTTGGGATATCAGCTAGTAATACAGTAGGAATCTTTTGCCCTGTATCAGCACCTACAAGGAGCCAATCTACGCAAGCTGATCCTACAGTGTAAGCCAGACTTCAAAATTATGTGCCTCTCTGGAGGAATGAGTGAATTAATGTCTGTACTGCTAGGCAGCAAGAGGAGGGAAGTGACAGTGGAAGTTTTATATCCACAGATTTTTTTTCTGGAATCAACATATTTAATCCTCAAGGACAGATAAAGTATGAATCCAAGAAAAAAGTTCAAGTAGTGAAGAATGGAGAACGGTGTTTTTTTCTTCCCGATGTCATGAGAACAGGATTAATGGAATATTGACCTGTTTTCAGCTCTGGTAAAGCCAATGGAGTTCTTGCCACAGACTTCAACGGACTTTAGATCAGGCTAGGAAAAAATGGCTCATTTCATTTTTAATTGACCTGAGCTCCCTTTGCTCTGCATGCATGACCCCTCAGTTCAGCTGTATGGACAGGGCAGGATTTTCAAATCATCGTGCTGAGACCTGTTCATGATCCTCATGCCAAGAAGCCCTGCCTGGCGTGGTGGCCAGCAGAACTCACCTGCATGTCACACATTCAATGGGCTTACTGTCTTCAACGTGCCCTTTGTAAAGAATGAAACATTTCTACCTGGACCATATCTGTTTGTTTGTTTGTTTGTTTGTTTGTTTTAAGCATTCCCACCGTTTAAATTGTTGTTAATCGATATGCTTCTGGTGAGATATCACAGTAATACAAGCAAAGCAACTTTAAGAGGAAAAAGACTCCATGGAAGACCCTGATGGTATCTTCGCCCTGTGGCTCGATTTCAGAGATACTTTTTTCATCGTGAGCTTCAAATATTTTAATTTTTTTTTTCTCATAGACAGAAGTCAGTAATTCAGACATACTTCATTGCTGTTCCAGTCATTTTTAGAAAGACTTGGAAGAAAAATCATGGTGGTTTGGTACCCAAATCCCATTGATATTTTTTTTTTAACAACAGGTGGCAGTTTGGGAACACAGAAAGTGGTAAAAAAAAAATCAGCTATCTTCTAGCCTGTGTTGTTCTGAAAGTTTCCTTTAGCTGTCCAAATCTGTCCAAATTAAATTTCCAGTTTTCCCCTGAATATTCTGCCTCTGCCAGCACATATGAAACATCATGGTGCGTACTATTGTGGATAGACTTAGTGTCCTCAGCATGGAAGAAGCTGCAATTCCCATTTAATTTTCTTGCCGACAGCAAGCAGTAACTGTGCCCCACTGACATCTATTTTTCAGAGTATGAGGAGAGCAGAGAGTGGACATCTCCACCTGCAGAATAAGGGATAGTCTGTACCATCACATTTCTATTCCAGAGGAACTTTTTCTAAAGCCCTTTAGGCAACTGACTGTTGTGTTAGATCTTGGTCTCAGTTTCTCTGCAATTTTGCTGCTCTTTCAAATGCCTTCAGAATAAGGAGAAACCAACAGATGATACTGAGAGAAGAATTAATTCCCACTGCCAATGTTGAAGACTGTCTGTGTTCCTGCTAGAAACTTTGTGGGTTTATTTTGTTAAGAAGAACAACAAAGCAAAACATTTAGCAACATGTCAAGGCTTCAAACTCTTGGACTGTATTTGCCACCACTGCAAAGTCTCTGAAGGACTCCTTGGGTGTGTTATGTTTTTTACCAAAGCCAAATCTCCTGAGCACTTTTTTCCTCCTATGACCAGATTTTCTTCCTATTTTGCTTTGACTAAGTGATCAATTATAAATTTAAATTTTTTTCTCTGATGGTGGGGAGTCTCACTCAATCATTCTTTGACATTTTATTTATTAATTTTTCAGTATGATATGAATCAAAATAAATTTTTTATTGCAATCAAATCAAAGGTGTTCCTCTCTGTGCACACTTCTTCTTATCACAATATTTCCATTGTCTCCTAGAACCTCATCTGTCACATAACAGTGTAGTAACACATAATAACACATAAGAGCCTTATTCCAGTTTCCTCCCACCCATCCCTCAGGCTCCAGGCTGCTGGAAAGTTTGTGGGCATCACACTGCTCAGCTTAAGGCAGCTCTAGGCCTCTCTGGAGAAAAGACTTAACCCTTATATGCCTGTGGTCTCCTGACGGATCTATGCTCAATCTAGGTGACACATAAGGGAAATTAAGGCAGACCCAGAAATCAGTGACTTGGGAAGAGATTCAGCTCACCTGTTCTCTGGGACTGTCAGACCTGGCTGCCTTCATAGGAGAGATGCTGAGGATCCACGCCAGGTCCCTATTTTAAGGGCCTAATTCAGCTGCTGTGATCACACAACCACTTCAGCCATGAATTGGCTGAGGCTGTCCCTTAGAAGAACCCCATCTAGGAAATGGACATCTTTGATCAGGTATCACTTCGGCATGCCACAGCATTTCATCTGCATGACCATGGCTTTGCACAGGAAGAAGACTCCTGTGGACCTCATAAGCTGCTCAGTTTCCTTGTGCACCATTTCAGTTCATTGCGTAAGGGAGTGAGTAGGGTAGACGGCCTAGCAGCGATGCAAGCTGCCCGTTGAAATGCAACCACCCTGGCTGCTTAGGGGTAGAAACTCAAGAAGTCATCACTGGGCACCTCAGGAAGCTCCCTCCCATTCAGATATAGGCAATGGTCTGATGGTCATAGTAAGAGCTGCTTACTAGTGGCATCTTCAGAGCACCAAGTTCTTCAGAGCTCTTTCACGCTTTGCTTTTCAACCCAGGCTCTAGACATGCTGCACCAGTAAGATACTAACCACTGTTAATGGATGCAGCCCAGCCAGCAACACGCCTGTTGAAAATGAGTGGGAAGCAGAGGCACAGAACTGTGCAGAGCTATCCTCTCCAGGTCACTTCAGATCCCAAAGCCTGCTTTCTGCCCAGAGTTTCTACAACCAGGCTGCTCACAAGGTTGTTACCAACAGAGAAAGCAGGAGTGCTAACCTGGGATGGCTATCAAACTAGACTGTCACAGTGGCTCTGTACCTTCATACTTGCCACCGTGCACAGAAAATGGGAAGCGTATGCTCCTTTATCATCTTCAGCCATGCAAAATGACACTTGGGAACAGCTTGCTCTTGAAAATAATTTTGCATTTTGTTTCATGTCCACTCAGAAGAAGCACACTGAAATGCAGCTTCCAGATCTGAAATGATCTTGTCAGGAAAGTAATTTGCATAAAATTATAATCTGAAGACCCCCTGAGACCAGTCAGACATGGAGCAGCGACAACATCAACAACCAGACAGATGGACCAACCACAGGAGTTGGACAAAGGACTTTGCTTATAGCATCAAATGAAGAAAGAAAGTACCCACAGGGGAACAATATGGTTTCAGTTCATGGCATGGGTACCTTTGATGGCTCACATTCAGGATAGCAATTAAACTCAACAAATGAAAAGGCAAGAGAGTCCCTTGCCACCTTTAAAAATCTCTGTTTTCACTTGTCTTTCCTACAGACTTTCAGGGAACAGATCTCATTAAATTTTGTTATCTTCAGGCAATGTGAAATAAAATGCAGTTCCCACAGTGAAAAGTTCTCCAAGGTTAGGTACTTTTATGCAGAGGTATATCTCTATGTTTTCAGTTTAATTTTGTCCTATAGGAAATTCACCATGTTGCTTTACTCTTTAGTTTCTAAGGTAACCTTTGGCTGGCAGAATAGAAATATGTCCGTATGGGAATTTGTGTCTGTGACATTAACACTCCTACTAAGACAGGACATTTCCCAGAACAGTTACTTTTTCCACATAATCAGAGACTCCAGAGTCACACAGCAACTACCAACTGCCTCCCCATCCACCCAGACAGTAAATCAGTAACAAAAGCCTCCTGGCCTATGCCACTAATGCTGCATCCTGCAGCACCATGATGTTCCTCCAAGGGTGCCCCAACCAAGCCTCCAAATCAAGTGGTACATCAAGGAGCCCCTTACAGTGGTTTCTCCCCATGTGGATTTTTATGTTCCCCCTCCTTGATTTCCTGGGGCTGGCCCCCAAGAGCTGTCACCATCCAGAGAAGCTGCGCATTGTTCCACCAGCCCAAGCCCATAGTCTGAGGCCAGGTGTTTGGATGGACTGGCCATACTTAAGCTGTGCTTTGAAGCATGCCCAGTTTGCAGCCACGTCATGTGTTCAGCCTGTGCACATGGCTGAGTGGGTTTTGTATAACAGAAAACAGGGGAAAGAGTGATTTCCACTCCTCTTTCTCCTTTGAGTGTTGGAGGATTTTGCGTAAGACATCCTCACGTTCAGATGTCAGAGGGTGGGTATGTGTAAGCAAGTTCCCCAAGACGCTGATGAGGCACCGAGCTTCTGTCTGCAGCAGTGGAGTCACAGGCAGAGTCATGGGAGCAACTTGTGAGCGATGCGTCATCACTGGGGACATCAAAGAATTGGCTGTAGGGAGCTCTGCTGCTAGCTGACAGGTTCTGTCATTTGAGGGTTTGGTTTGAATAGGTGGGTAAAGAAATAGAAATAAACGGAAGTAAAAGTCAAGACAAGCTAAATAAAAATAAAGCTTCTAGAAAACCTGTGGAAAAAAACCTAGCATTTTAACCATTTGTTTGGTCCGCTACAGTTGGTGAGCCAGGAGTGAATTAGGCTGGTGATGGCTTTGGGCAACACATGTTGTGATTGGACCCTGGCCAACAGCCAAGCACCCACCCAGCCACTTGCCCCCTGGGTCCCCTCTGTGGGATGGAGCAAAAGCAAAAGCAAGAAAACTCGTGGGTCAAAATACAGTTTAATTAGTAAAGGAAGAAGAAAAACCAGGCTATGTGAAGGCACCCACCACCTTCCACCAGCAGACCATTGCCCAGCCAGTGTTTGAGCAACTTCCACCTTGGAAGACAATCCCCCATCTCCTTCTCCCTCCATCCCAGTTTATTGCTAAGATTGACACTACATGGGCTGGAATAACCCTCTTGGTGACGGGTCAGATGTCCGGGCTGTGTGCCCTCCCAACCTCCTGCTCACCCCAGCAGAGTCACTAGGGAGGGCAGACCAAGGAACAGAGAAGGCCTTGACACTGTGCAAACACTGTTCACCAACAGCCAGACTCTGGTGTGTTAGCAACCGTGTTTTAGCCACCAAGCCAAAGCAGCACTATACGGGCTGCTTTGAAGAAATTTAACTCCATTCTGGCCAGACTAAAACAGAGACTTAAAGAAGTCTAGGGATTGAAGGGGTGCCAAGACATTTCCTGAAGTCTAAAAGCAGGTAATACCAAAACCACCTGAGATAAATCTTTAGGTCAAATTTACTCTACCTCAGTTACTAGTTGTTTCCAGTTACTCACCCATCCCACAGATAACGCACTGGAATCAGGTGAGGTTACTACTCACCCCTAGCAGAAATGACATGATCCGTACTGAAAAAACAAGGAGCTGTTTCAGAAGTGCAGCCAGGAGCACTGGTGGCAGTTCAATTCTTGTAACTCTAGCAGCTGGAATAATCTTCTAAACCAACAGCAAGGGCGATGAGAAATCCCTGGTTTATGTGGCTATGTCATGGTGTTTGCTTCCCGCCCCGGGTCAGCACAACGCTTCCTTCCCTGAAGGTGTGTGCCATTCCGCCAGCAACGGTCCTCTCTGTGGTGGCTTCTTGGGGGCCAAGGGGACTTTGCTGCCTGTCACCAGTTGCAAGTCTAGCCCACAGCTACATTAGATTTTACAGCTTAGCAAAGAGATCATGCAGACACAAGTAAACGAAGCTGGAACAATGTTTTTATTTCCTATAATAAGCAAAGGAACGGGACACATCAGCATGCACGCAGATTAATGGGTCTCTGAGCAGCGAGATGTGATTAACTCATTTCAGTCAGTGCTGGGGATCTCAGCACCTCATTAGCTTTTTCATTAATGGTTACAACTAATGTCTGATTAGTGTCTTCGGTTTGCCACTAATGAGTTCTCCTTAACGGAGACGGAGTTTTCCACCGGGTGACAGTGAAAGGGAGAGGGAAGGAGCCCTCTAATTACTGTGTTTAGGGGGCACCTCGCCATCACTGTCACTGACCCAGCTGTCCTCCCTGCACCCTTGGAACTGGCCCTGCCGCACTGGCTTAGGCAAACGTGCAATATGCCGAGCGCACGCAGCAAGCCAGATGGGAGAGGCCCCAGTTCTAGTTCCCAAAAAAGCCATCAGCCCAAGCTGCATGACAGCAGGTGGGACAGCCTGGAAGGTACGAGTCCCCTCCCTGAGCTAATGGGTATGAGGGGCAACGAGTGACTGGAGAAGCACAGGGCAGGGACAAGCAACACTGGATAGACACAAAGGAACAGCTGCTTCCGCACGGAGCGCGCAGTGCGTTTGTTTTCTCATACACTTCGGCGGTTTCCCCACTAGGGCGCGCTGTTTCCCCGCGCCCTTGAGTGTCCCGGGGCTGCTGGGGCACACGGCGCTCCGCTGCCAGCAGGTGCCACAGCAGCGGCTCAGAGCTTGTTCCCTGCTGCCACTGCTGTCTTCACAGCTGTAAGGCTCGGGAGTTATTTGCTACATCCATCTATTTTGGCCTCTGGATGAGAGGTAAATGCAGAAGCCCACCAGCCATGAAAGGGATAGGGCAGCACTAGAAGGCGGAAGTCCTGCGAGGCTTCATTCCCACCCCAAGGGTTTGCATCAGTGCTGTTATCCCTGCAGTTTTCCTGTTTTGAAAGAGGATAACAGTCCTAGTCATGTGTGTGCTGTCTTTTGTACCGACCCTTTAAAACGCTCGTTATTGGGGGTGGGGGGTGGGGGGGATGGGATTCAGAGAGAAAGTAAAATTTTTCTTCCTCTAAAACTTCATCCTCTTACCAGAGACAAATAATTGGAACTCCTGGCTTTGTGATAACCCTCAATTTTATTTTTTTTTTTTATTATTTGGGGATGTAAAAGTCTTTAGTTATAGTAGATCAAAATGTCCTTTCTGGACCACAAAGGCAACTCGGTTGTTCCTAACAGGACTTGCATATTATGCTACCAATATAATCAACTTGTGTAATTTTGGATTTACTTGTTCTCAGCTGTAGTAACCAAATGTTAAATGAGGGGCAGATATATTGTCAAAAGCAATCAATGCTGCAAATTAATTAGCTGCGTTCAATGAAAGCAAAACCCCCATCTGGTTGCTGACTGCCAGCAGTGTGTATACCCGTGCCTCAGCTGTGCCCCAGAGCTGAGGCAGAGGGAAGCGTCCCATGGGGGCCAGTGGGGCCCACCTGGCAGAGCACTGGGCAGGGACCCTGGGCTTTTGGCTCCTGCCTTGGGCTCCAGGATGGCTCTGCTGCGTAACCACACCAAGTCCCATCGCCCGTCCACTGTGGGGGAAAGCACACCCATCCCGGCCACGCCTGGGGACAGCTGTGGCTGGGGCACACCGGCATAACCCATCATCCCCCGACATGGGAGCAGAGCTGCCTCCAACCCACCTCGTGGGAGGAGATGCTTGAGCCGAGCCTGAGTAACTGCATGGTGATGCTGCACCCTCTCCTGGGCCTGTGACACTAAGCTCCACTGTTTAAAATTGTGCTATTTGAACAGCTACTGTCTTCAGTCTTAAATTCCCTATCTGAACACTTCATTAGGCCCCTGGGTTTTCAATACTGTGAAATCACAATGTACAGTGAACACTTGTTCCACCTCACCTCTTCTGCTGAACACTTCCATAGTCCACTTATTTCAAGCTGAAGAGTTTTTATTTGTTATTCTTCTTTGCTCGTCTCTGAGATGGGTGTGAGGTCCTTCACCAAGCCCAGTAACTCCCATGTCATTGGCCAGATCCTCACAACTGACCACAAGTGATGCAGGACTGCAGCCCAGGGCAAAATTAACCACCTGGATTGCAGATGCTCTAGCCACTATTGCTTTGCTCAGCTTTCAGTTGTTTTCAGTGGTGTGGTAGCTCATCCTTACTCATAGTCCATGAGTAGCAAGATTCCAGAGCAGCTAGGAAAAGGATGCGCTAAGGTTTGTAATGGGGCTTTTCCTTACTGAGTGTGTACCTGAGAACACTCCTGCCCTGGGACACTCACACTTATGGGCAGCTAGGATGCACTGTGGTGAGCATGCTGACCTGCGTTTCCAAGAGTAAGGCTGAGCTGTTTGCCCAATGCTTCCTTCATGATAACAGAAAGCACAGTAAGGCTCAACTCACCAATTCTAGACATCTCTCCATGAATAACCCACTATTCATTCCTGTGGCTATATCAGCGCTGCTCATACATCATCTCCTGCAGGTGGTCTCACCCACACCACCGAGGATGAATTCTGTCCAGCTGACTGACCATATTTGTGCTGCTTAGCATCTAACCCTTCATCTCTTGTGTGCCCCAAATACTGGCCCTGTGACCTAAAAAATAATTATTACTAAACCATATATATATATATATTCTAAGTAAAAGTATGTGAAATAACATAAGAGTACGGCAGCAGCACAATCAAAGTGGGATTCTTATGACACAAAGCTGAATGTTTATGTTGTGTTCCCAGAGGTGGCATGAAGGCAACACTGGAAAGTGCAAAGTGTGAGCTGGCAGCAGGCACTTGAGAGTAGGCGTGTTTTGGGAGATGTTTATATATGTAGGTATAGACACATAAAAATAGGATATAATAAAATAGGTCAAGTTCCATTCTTGTGACTGAGGGCACAGGTGTACCATGGAGTATACCTGTACAGCTAGGCCTCTGTATCTTAAAAATACTGGATGGCTTCATTTATATTGTCTTTTGGGACCAGCCCTTGGCTCACGCTGTGGCCCAGACTAAGCCTGGGCATTCTCTGAGAGGAGATGAGGAGCCCTGAGCTAAAAGAGTGCCAGGGAACAGATTATGGACTGAACAGTATGGGTGATCCCAGGACACAACTTGGGCCTAGTTAGTCCCTAGCCGGCACGTATACCCTGTGCTTTCTTTGCTGCAATTACAACAAGCAATGTATAAGGATGCTGAGAAGTACTGTCTGGCTTCAATATTACAGAACCACAGAATGGTCAGGGTTAGAAGGGACCTCTGGAGATCATCTAGTCCTCCCCTTGTTAAAGTACGTTCACCTAGAGCAGGCTGCACAGCTATGTCCAGGCAGGTTTTGAATGTCTCCAGAGAAGGAGACTCCACAATGCAGCCTGTTCCAGTGCCCTGTCACCTTCAAGATAAAGAAGTTCTTCCTCATAGTCAGATGGAACTTCTTATGTTGCAGCTTGTGCTCACTGCCCTTTGTCCTGTCACTGGGCACCACTGGAAGGATCCTGGCCCCGTCCTCTTCACACTCACCCTCAAGATACTTGTAGACATTGATAAGATCCCCCCTCAGTCTCCTCCAGGCTAAACAGCCCCAGCTCTCTCAGCCTTTCCTCAGAAGGGAGATGCTCCAGCCCCCTCACCATCTTTGCAGCCCACTGCTGGACCCTCTCCAGCAGCTCCCTGTCTCTCTTGAACTGGGGAGCCCAGCACTGGGCACAGCACTCCAGATGCGGCCTCACCAGGGCAGAGCAGAGGGGCAGAATCACCTCCCTCAGCCTGCTGGCCATGTTCATCCCCATGCACCCCAGGGTCCCACTGGCCTTCTTGGCCCCACGGGCACACTGCTGGCCCATGGGCAACCTGCTGCCCCCCAGCACTCCCAGGTCCCTCTCTGCAGAGGTGCCCCCCAGCAGGTCACCCCAGGCTGTACTGGTGCGTGGGGCTGTCCCTCCCCAGGGGCAGGACCCTACACTGGCCTGTGTTGAACTTCACTGGGTTCCTCTCTGCCCAACTGTCCAGCCTGGCCAGGTCTCGCAGAATGGCGGCGCAGCCTCCTGGGGTACCGACCGCTCCTCCCAGTTTTGTAGCATCAATACATGTCCTTGCCCTGGTGTTAAGGAGAGGTGAAGATGGCTGAAACAAGCTCATTTCAATAGTATCAAATGACAGTAGAAACAACAACGGCCATGCATTTCAGCTTGGGAGGTTCAGACTGGACATTAGGAAAAATGTCTTTCTCACTAGGAGAGTGAGAAAGTACCGGTCAGTCGAGGGAAGAAATGGGACCTCTGTCCTTGGAGTATGTCAAGACTTGACTAGACAAAGCCATTGCTGATCTGATACAGCACTGGAGATCCCCACTTGGACTAGACACCTTCAAAGAGACCTTTCAGCCAAAGCTTCTAGGCATCGCTGGTGAACTGCGGCTCTGCAGAATTTTTCTGTTATTTTGCAAGTCTGGGGTTATGTCTGGGCAGCGTGCTTCTCTGGGAGTGAAATGTCTTTTTTGAACCAGCTGACATTGCAGAGTTTTGAACAGAAGACAAAGATTTCTTTAAACCTATCAGCAAAGACTCTCTGGCATCCAGCTGTTTTGGGAGAGGCTGTATTTTGCAGGAAGGACAGGAACATTATCGTGCCTACAACAGCAAAGGTTGGCTGGTACAGAACAGCTCTAACTCTTTGTGTTTCAGGTATTTGCTTCCTTTGATAACCATGCTCCTCAGACCCTCCTCTCCTGTGCAATGATACAGAATACCTAAACCAACCCCCTAAACAAACTCATCAGCTCTGCAAACCTGCTTAGTGCAGAGATCAAGGCAGCATGTTATTACTTGGCCATGTTCTCAGTCGACGTAGATCAGCTCCTTGTCCCAGAGGTCAAAGTTACATCAATTTACAGCAGTCAGCAGGATTTTCTATTACATCCCAGAAGAAAAAAAAAAAAAAAAAGAAAAAAAAAATGCCATTTTTATCACCACCTGAGCTCACTCTCTGGGAATTTAACTTTCTGGATCTATGGAAATGCCATATAGTATTTATAAATACACCATATTCTGGCATCCTTTCCATTCAACTCTTTGAGCTCATCTTTTGTCAGACTTCTGTCTAGTGCTTAGCACAGGAGGGTCTGGGCCTTGACCAACAATTTTGATCTGTTCAGTAGCCATGAAAAAATATGCCCAGCCAAACCCGTCTACCAGTCAAATATTTTGCTGTACCTCAACAGGTTCCTAAAAATCATATCATTTAATGGCATGCAGCAGGGTCACAAGCTGTCACTAAAATGATAGTGTCATGGTGACTCCTTGTTGCTGTAGCACAAGTGTACCAGTAATGTACTTCAGGAGCTGCACAAACCTGAAACAAAAAATTACTCCTATCCCCAACATACACAGGCTAGGTAAGTATTTTATATGTTCACTGTTTCATGAAGAACAATCAAAAAATGGCATTTATGAGAAGATAATTTGCAAAATTTTCTTACGCTTTATGTATAGGTTTATAGAGAGTGAATCATAGACATACACATGTATTTACAGATCAAATGTCCACCTATCCTTTGGGCTTGAATTTTAATTTTTTTTTTTTACATGTTGTCCCAGTCTTTTCCCCCTTCCAAATTTTCAGGAGTTGTGGAAGAATTCTGAAAGTTGGAGAAAAATAAAAAGCAGCTCTTTTTACAATGTAGCAAAAAGCACTGGAGCAAAGGGAAACTTTTCCTTGGAGAAATTAATGATTTATGAAGTCTCATTCCCTTTTGAAAGAATCCTCACCTGCGGAGGAAGAGTACAGCAACATTGTTTTAAGCATGGGGTTAACAAATTTCACGCTACAATAATTTATCTTTGCTCTGTAGGTCAGTCATTAACCATTATTCAGGCCACATTTCTAAAATTTCCCATGACTGGACTGTGTCATGCTCACAGTTATAAATTTGTAGACCTAAGATGTGCAGATGTGGCTTTCAGGAAGGCCTCATCCTGCAACACTAAGCATGCTGTTGAAAATTCATATCAACAGCTCCACTGACATCAGGCTAAAGCTGCTTATGTGAGGTTGGTCTGATCCTGTGTTGGCCTGAGTTCAGTTCGGGATGTGATCTTTCCATTTTCTTCAGAGGGTTTGGATTAAAACTGCAGGCCATGTCCGTGCCAGCGAACAGAAAATCATGGAGCTTTCCCAGGTGTTGGTGCTATACACACTGCTCACGTCCACCCAGCTCGCTGCGTTTAGACCCATGTACCAGGTGTTGCCTCCTGGGAGTGGGCCCCGAAACCAGGCCAGCAAATGTGCAAACAGCTAAGCAGAAGGGACAATTGTGGGGCAGGGTTTCAGTCTGTGCTTTGTTTTATTTATCAGTCTGGGCTCAACCTGAGACAGCTCAAACCCGAATCCCACCAATGTACTCCTGAGCAGTGGGAAAGACCACCCTGTCAGGGGCAGGTAGAGCATCCTCCATCTTCTTTGCCATCACTATCACCGTTCCTCCCCACTGCAGAGCAGATAGATGTTGGCCATCTACGGCTACGTTTGGCTCAGAGACCAGGTTTTGCATTTCTCCTTTACCAGAAAGAGAGATGAAAATCAAAGCCTGTGCATGTTTGCTTTTCTACTAGGTGGTTGGACTGGAACAATGGAAAGTGACTTATGCTGGAAAACAGTTGTAGAAAGAAAAAGATACCGCGAAAGCAGTCCCTACCAAAATGGGAATGGGTAAGGGAAGCGAGTTCACAGTACACAGATTAGTCAAATAGCTTGTCTGGGTTAACATGTTAGTTGAGGTGTGTGTCTCAATGCTGTATTAAAGGATAGAAATGTCATTTCGTGGCTTTATTTACTCTTTTCTATGGAAAAGACTTCTCTTGGAAAATTGTCTGTTTATTTCATAGCACGCTTACCTGTGGTAAAAGAACCCTGAACTGGCCTGGGAAAGGGAGACAGAGAAAGGTCGGGTCTCCTATCCTACCCATGACCTCATCCCCAGTTAAGTCCTTGGCCAATATCAGCCTGACATCAGGAGGAGGTGGTAGGTCCACCATCCCCTCCCCATATCTTCTCTTCCCCATTATCTCTAGTGTGGTCATCTCAGCCTGGCAGACCCTTAGGGTTGCTGCCAGGCTCAAAGGGAAGCAGGCAGCATCCCCAGTGGGAGGTCCCTGCGGAGTCAGCCCTTCGCTCCACCTGATTTTGGGTTGTTACTGACCTTGGCTAGATAGGAGGTAGTGAAGTGAAAGCTGAAAAGCCCCCTGTTCATTCCTCATCCCCGTTCCATGCAGTAGCCTCAGGAAAGGCTCTTGCTCATCAGTTTGTTATTGATCCATGCCACTTACAGCAGTTGTAATTGCAGAGATAGGAGTTGCAATCAAAGCAGTGGGAACAGCATGGTGGTTACCAGAAGAGGTACACCTCCCATGCAGGAGTGGTCCAGAGACCAATATACCTGGCCTCTCATTTCTACTTTGCAAACCATGCCTGGACAGAGGCCATTTGATTTTCCCCCACACCTTCTCACATGGGTGTCCTACTTCATTTCTCCTGGCCTGCACAGAACAGAGAGATCCCTGGAACTCCTGAGGACTGACCAAACGCCTGCAAGACACGACTGAGCATCTTTGACAGCCACATAGCATTTGGACAAGAAGACCCTGCTAACACCCAGCAGACCTCACTAGTCCTGAGATAAGCTGGGTAGTCCATGTGTCCTGCTGCTCTGTGCTGGATAAGAAAGATCAGAATCCTAAGGTCCTCCCTTTTAAGAGATAAAGAAGCAGGTTTTAAGTCAGAAGTCTTACTGAACAAAAAAAGAATATTTTTTTCCAGAAGCTGGTTCTACCTGACCACACTGCTGCTTATTTTTTTCCCATTCCCATCCAAGCAGAGCCAGAGCTGGTGCAAGAGAGTGGGACTGCACTGCTGCAGCTATGCAGCAGCAGCCACAGCTCACAAGAAGGTCGAATCTCCTTTCCCTGCCACCCCCTCCCTCCTCCCCACCCCCCCACCCCCCCCCCGGTAAATCCACGCCAGTCCTAGCACTGCTCTGGCATGGCTGCCCACGCAGCTATAGGGGCCAACAATAGCTAAACTGGAGTATGGTCACAAAGTTAATTAACAGATTATATTGTCCTGCTTTTGGCACAGAAACCTCTCCAGCTTTTTATGGTCTTCTCCCAGAAGGGTGAACAAGGACGCATGACATATGTATAGCTTCATTTATCCTGTCCGTGACCTGCATTTTGGTCCTGATTCTAGTAACAACTAACGAAATCCCAGTGTGTGCTTGTTCTGGTTTTCCCACCCCTCCCCTCGCTCCCATTTCTGATTTCTGAGATGTCCTGAAAATAATTCTGTTAGCAGGAAAATAAACAGGACATTACTCTTGATGGCTTTCAATTGTATTTTCTCTTTCCCTGATGTCAGCCTCTGGCAGAGGGGGGTAAAGAGGAACTCAGGGCCATCAGAGAAGCTTTTCTGGCACAGAGGAGGAACCTGCACACTGCCAAACTCTTTACTATTGTTCAGCGTGCACCCTGCTGTTTGTTTGGGACCTGGAAAATAAAGCCTTACTGTGAAATTGTTAAAGAAAAAAAATAAAGCTAAGCATAGCAAATGCAGGTCAAGCAGCAGAATGAGCTGGTCTCAGCAAATGGGCATTTTTTGCCTTCTGTGACAGCTGGTGGTGACAAAGGAGAGTTGGTATTTTTTAATGACTGTTGTTGCATTTGGATTAGTAATGAGGGGTATTAGAGACTGAGCAGAAGACAGAACACAAACCAGGCTTGCACCCCGTTCAGGCTCCGTTCACAAGGCAATCTTTTTCCCCAGAGAGACAGGTAGACCTCTCCTTGGCCCAGCCCATCATGGTCTGTCACCTACTCCCAGTCTGATGGGCCCCTGGCTCCCACCAGCACTAGATCCTCTGCTCATCCAGTGAGCCTGTGTCCATCTGTGCTGATGGTGCTGAGCACTTCTGCTCATTCTCTCAAATTCACCTCCTGTGAGTGAAGCAAAGATCAGGGTGTTGCAGGATCAGTTCCTTGCCAGAGCAACTTTGTTTAAGCACAAGCTGTATTAGTTAAAACACAGTTATTAAACTTTGAAAGGACTTCCTCTGCACCACAGGGCAAAGCTGTCCCTCTTCAGGTACATCTTCAGGAGATTCCTCACATCTCTGCGAGAGCTCAGGATGCTCTGGTCGGCTATCACAAGGGAGAATCAGCTTCTGAGGAGGCACAGCTGAACCTCAAATTGCAGTGATTATTGCCACCTCACTTCTCAGTGGTTCCTGCAGATGGCAATCCGAATGTTCTCAGTTTAATCAAGTGACAGGCGGCAGTAACAAGTGACAACATAAAGAATGACAGCGAGGGAGAAATATTGCTTGAGGCAACACTCCAGACTGGATGGAGCTGGGTGGGTGCATGAGGGCAAACAAGCCACTCCAGATGGAAGAAGCCAAAGAAGACATCTGAAATCACCATTTTTTTATTCACAGATGAGCATCAGCCTGTTTTCCATTCTGCCAAGCACGTTGCATTGCTTTCACTATGACTGCTCCTGAAATGTCTAAGTCCCCCCTTTCCTTTCCAGCCCAGATTTTCCCCTGAGACCGTAAGCCTGGCCATAGACTCTCAGACCAAAGGCTCAGCCCCCCCAGCATCCCACCTGTGATGAATGTCTTGGAGCAGATGCTTGAGGAAGAGCACACAGCAAGTCAATTATCCCTGCTCTTCTCTCGCAGCTTCTGGCAGCTGACACACCAAAGAAGAGGTTATATTTCCATCCACCCTGTCCTACATGGATTTCTCTACCTTCTTTTGACTGAGCCGTACTCCAACGTTGCAGGCACTGCAGGCGATCTGAACCCTTCCCCTCGACAGAGGGCAGCGCTGTCCCGGCTGCCGCAGCCCCGCGCCGCGTTGCAAGGGGAGGTAAAGTGCGATACGTGTTACTGAAGGCTGACGCCTTTTTGGCACGGCTCTGTGTTTTGATCTCCTAGTAAACCAACTTAAGAACCGCTGGGGTTACAAAAGGCAGGAGTTAATCAGTAACTCAGATGTTTATCACCTGCATGTTTAACTATTTATTCCTCCCTTGCAATACCTTTTTTTTTTTTTTTTTTTTTTTCAACCTTCATTTAATGAGTAACTACTGGGAAGGGGATTAAATACAACTGTTCTCTCAACATATTGGGACTTTTTGGTGGTAAAAAAATGGGACTTTTTGACTGTATCAGTAAGCAACTGTATCCCACATTTGCTGACACATAGAAAAGAAAATTCAGGTGTTTCCAGAGAAAAAAAGCCCCTTCAGTATAGACTCCCACCACCTAGTATGGCATGTTCTCAACTTCAGTGCTGTTCTGCAGCCATGCATCTCCATGTACACCCCGGTATAACTTTATCCCTTCTATGCTCTCTCAACATCTCCTGTTGTGCTTTCCTTCCCACCTGTTCACATAGAACCACAGAAACATTTGGAGCAGAGTGATCTCTGGAGGTTTTGTGGTCCGTTTATCTTCCCTCTGCTCAATACCAGTGCTTCCTTTCACTGGGAGAGGAGCAAGGAGGTGAGCCAATTTTGTTGTAGAGTGACTTGTGAATTAGGTACTTTCTGTAGGGGAGGACTTTGTGTCCCAGTTTTGTCATTGCTAAGTGTGTGAATGTGGGCAAGTCAACAACTCCGCCTGTTCACATGTAACCTGAAGCAATGTGGTCTGTGGGCACTGCAATGGTAAATCAGCTGAGTGTGGAGTTTTTGGGTATCTATAAAAGTGTGTTATTATGGCAATATAAAGCATGACTATCTTATGCAATTATTCCCGTGCAAGGGATGTGCTGATCTCTCTGTGCCCCTTTCTACCCTATCACTCTCATTCCTTCTTGTGTTTCAATTCCACCCAAGTCCTCACTGCATTTGATTGCTTTTCTCTGTGTGTGTTCAAAATACAGCTCTTAAAGCAACTGTTAAAAAAGTTCATGGTGTCAAAGCTTTGTGTGTATTCACAATCCACTCTTCTCACTACTGATAATGACACGCCTTACCAGATTTAACTCCTCTTTGCCCAGCAGAAATGCTACCGCTGCTCTCTAACTCACTTCCATCCTCCTGGTTAGTACTGTCTTTGCCCCAGAGCCTCTGCTCACTCGCATCACCTCCAGCAGAGAAGTAGCCTGTGAACGTGGGCTTGAGCACACTCAAAATAAAAGCCAGGGGCATAAAAGTAAATGAGGGCAGCAACGCTTCTCCAGTCTTTACTCCTGCTGATATTGGCTGAGCTTGAAAGACACAGCTGGGTGCCAACAGCCCAGGCAGAGTTTAAAGGAGTGGTACTGGGAAAGGAAGGATGGGTTGATGGACATACTCTTCCTGTAAACTGAAAAAGTCTGACTACAAACAGCCAGAAACAAAAAAATCTAGAACTGCGCAGGACAACTTTTGAGGTTGCTTTTGAAAGAAACACTCTTGACCTGGCAACGGCGTTATTAGCTTCCTAGCATTGATTCTGAAATTCCTCTGTCTCTTTCCAGCCTAAATGAAACACTAATTAAAGCCACCTATTGCAAAAACAGCCCTAGGTTCATAGTACTATTTATTAAGCTGTCTGAAAACCCTTAGCTCCCTAGTGAGACAAGAGAGAGCAATATTTTCATGTTACCAATTTTTTACTAACTCTGTCATTATATGGAGTGAGGCGAAGGAGGCAAAAGGAGTAAGCAAGAGGGAGAGATCTTACCAAAAAAAGGGGTTAGTAATTTTCCATTTGCCATTTGCTGGAGGTAGAGTAGTAATTTAGTCACAGAGAACAGAACCACAAAAATAAGCAGAGGTCCATGCTCTGCAGCATGAACAGAAA
Source organism: Falco rusticolus (assembly GCF_015220075.1). Lineage (NCBI taxonomy): Eukaryota > Metazoa > Chordata > Aves > Falconiformes > Falconidae > Falco > Falco rusticolus. Next base: position 574,610 of record NC_051189.1, on the reverse strand, counting down.
TCAGCTTCCATAGAACATGTCAAGAAAACCTGTGACCGCAGTGAGAGGCTAATGGTGTTGCACAGATTGGTGTTCCTTAGCATGTCTCCTGTTGAGCACCCAAACACCATACAAAGTTGTTGGTCAGGCTGAAGAGCTTTGGTGTTAGAAAAAATAAGCTTCACATGAAAGCCAAAGTAATCCCTGGATTCATCCCTGGGTGCAAAAAGTTTTCTTCAGCATTTTCCATAAGGCTTCAGGCAATCAAGGGAACCAGCCTTCTGCAGGTACAAAGTGCTTGACTATAAGGTACTGTATTCTCTGCCACGGTGTAAAATGTCCAGGTGTAAAATGTTGTACAGGCTCTCCAAAGTGTTAAACCTTCAAAACTTTGTTACCTCTATCTTCACTTATTTACCTACAGATTTGAATTTTTTGGGGGTAGGAGACAACAGTAAGTGCATGCACATTTCTCTGAAGTGCAGGGTTTTGTATGACACTGACAACACCAGAAAGTTTCTTATATAGCTCAAATTGTTTTCTAATTATATACCCAGATGGCATCTCACTGAACTGAGGCATCCAAGATTGAGTTGGCAATTACTTTATTGTTTGCACATGCCAAAAACCACACCAAAAGGCAAATTTAGTGGTGCAAGGGATTACCTGCTGCTTTGGGGCTGGCCCTGGAAAACGACGCATGACAAATGCAAGACAGGACCTAAGGCCAACAAGCCCTCCTGAGAGTAAGGTGGGAGACAGCGCACTGACCTGTTTGGGTTGGTCACCTCGTTCCTGCAACAACAGAAGCTGGTTGGCAGCAGAAGCTGAGGCTCTCGGGAAGTCACTGGTGCCTGCCTACACCCCAACACAGACTGCTGGCAGCCCACATTCTAAGCCGCTGCTGCTGCTGCTGTGTTTACTGTGGAGGCTCCTAGATCTGTCTTCCTTGTCCAAGCTAGAGCTAGATTTCTGCAAGAAAATCTACAGAGCACCTGAAGAGAGGGTGATGGTGCACAAGCCACCCTCACAGCACTGCAGACTATTTGCTCCGTGGGGGCTTGGATGGAGAAGGGGCCTCTCCACTTCTGTGCAGGGATCGTGGAGAACGGTTCACTCATTCTCCTTTCCTATAGTAAAACCTGCAGGAGGAAATGAGAGGACCAGAAATGAGGGGAGAATCTGGCCCAAGGGCACAGACCCTCCAGGTACCCAGATCCTTAGTATGTAGCATCAGCCTTCCTGATGGCAGGGAAAGGCCAGTGATTAAACCACGAACATGTTGCCCTGTTCAGTGATTGTCAGCAAGCTGGTAATGACTTCATACATTTCTGTCTACATTCAGGCAACGCTTGTGCAACCAATTCATGTTTTCTGCTTAATTGCTGATATGCCATTATTTCTGGTGGGTACCTTCAGTCCAGTGATTGCAGGTGAGATAAGCACATACAGACTGCAGGCTGCCAGTGGAGGCAGAAGAATGCTTGGATGGCTGCAACAGCCAAGGGTCAAAACAGTACATTCCCTGTGTCTTAGTTTCCCACTAATTTTCCACTAAGTTTTCCCAAATAGATGTCCTTACACTGTGACCTGTTCTTAAATCCTCTGATAAACAGTGTTCATGGCAGAGCCAAGTGTTATGGGCATATATTACCTGAAAACCATGAAAGCTAATTTGCTGTCTTTAGGAAGATTTCCTTCTTAGCTTGCCTTGCCTGAAGACAGGTACTTTTTTATCTGCATTTCAAGAAATGGCATTCTTGAATGGTGGAAATCACATGGAAACAAATCACACCAAGATCTGTAGTTAACAGATATGAGCAGAAGCACCTTTTATGGCCGCAGACCTTAATTCTCAAAAACACTCAAAAAGGGAAGAGGGAGGATAAAAGAGAACAGTTCATCAGAGGCAATGACATGCTCAGAGCTCATGCAGGCTGAAACATGCCAGGCAGCATTGTTCTTTTAGCAGTCAACTCAGAAAGATCACATGACAGGTATGTGTCCCAGGAAAAGGTATCACCCACTCCTGAGATATGATAGACATGCTTGTAGGGGTGTTTTAGATGGATGTGCTTGCAGGGGTGTGATTTTTGAGAATCAGTTGCTGATTTACCAATGGGATTTTTGTTTGAGTTAAAATTTGACTTTACTAACGCCAGACAGCTCAGCCTGGAACTCACCAAACCTAGCAAGGTTTATCATCTGCTAACCTTCAACTTTGCCTGCTTTTTTCTCCTTGCTTCCTTTCCTGTGCTCCTAATCATTGCTTTATTTCTGGAAAGCTGAAACCAGAGGTGAGGAAAACTGATCAGTCAAGCAAGACATTTCCAGTTCCTGCCAATGCCAGACACAGAACTTCCCAATTGTGCATGTACCCCTACAAGGACTAGGAGTCCAAGAGCAGGGGTCTGGAGATGACTGCTTTTGATAACCACCTGAAGGGAATTTCTAGGTCTAGTTTTCATACTTCCCCCAGATCAGACACTCACCAGATCCAAGACATCCCCGAGCCTCAGTTTGATTTAAGCCAAAGTGGATTCTCAGCAGAAATTCAGCATTACCTTGGCCTTGGACTCCAGGCACACCTGCAAAGGCCTAATATAACACCTCCTGTGCCTGGTGAGGAGCCATCAGATTGCCCTATACCTTCAGTATATTTTTTACCACCATTGCCACTCCAGGAGGTGCACAAGGGGAGTATGCAACACACATATGCACATGCACCAACACATAGGACTTCCATGCTAGGTTTCGGAATTCTGTGTTTCTCCTCATGCATCAGTATGATGAAACCCACAAACTAAGATCCAAAGGCAATAAAGAAGTGGGGACTTCAGCTCATGTCCTCTGTGACAGTTGTCTGAATTCCCAGGTGCCTTTCACCTTTTTTAATATTAGCCCTTTGTCTTGATGAAACAATGTCCATCTCTTCCCCCTTCTACTAAGTCGTTCCCGTGAATCTCTGTAAGTTCCTTCTCTCTCCTGTTTTAAAACTCCCAGTACCTCCCTGAACTCATATGGGAAATATTTCACTCCCCCATCTGCCTTCCAGCACACCAGGAAAGGAAAAGACGTGACCACTTCACACTGCCTCATGTGTGGGTGGAATGAAGTCATCACATTGAACTCACCTTGCTCCTCTAGGCAAGGCCAGACACTCTTTTGCCATCAAGGGTGGCTACGGAGAAAAATCTTGACACATCAGCTTCGTCATACCAGAACCGTGCCTGTAATCTATGTGGTGCACATGTACCGATACTCAACAGCACAGCATGCCACAACTCAGAGCTAAGAGATTAAGAGAGTGAGGTTTATTCAAGACATAAACTCTTCTAAGTGTCTGCTGAAAATCCTGTCCTTGAAGTCTGCAGGCCTGGGGTCAAGAGAGAAAAGAAAATCTGAGCACATAACAAAGGGGAACAGAGGTGATGCCTGCGGCGGGCTGGCCATGCCGGAGGGCAGGTGCCCCCCTGCCCGCTCTGTCCCTGCCCTCCTCAGCCGGGCAGGGGGCAGAGAATGTAACGACAGGCCCGTGGGTCGGGGTGGGGGCAGGGAGAGATCGCTCCCCAGTGACCGTCACAGGCACAACCCAGGTCTGCCCCGGGGAAAGTCAGAGCGGGCCAGTGAGAAATAAACCCGACCCTCAAAGCACCTTCCGCAGCGCTCCCTTCTCCCCGGGCGCAGCTCGGCTCCTGCCCGTCCCTGCCCCCTCCCAGCAGCAGCACAGGGCTACGGGCACTGAGGGCCGCGCTCAGCTTCTCGCTCCTTGTCTCCCCCTCTCCTCGTTCCTCTCTTTCCCTGCCGCAGCGTGTCCCCCCCGCGGGCGCAGCCCCCCCGGCCCAGCCGGCCCCAGCCCCCCCGCCCCCGGGGGCACAGGCCCTGCCCCAGCCCGGCCCCAGCCCGGGCTCCTCCCCGCGGGGCCACAGGCCCTGCCCGGAGCTGCCCCGGCGCCGCTGCCCGCGGGTCACAGCCCCCTGCGGGCACCCCCTGCCCCGGGGGGGGCCCTGCCCGGGCTGCGGGGGGGGAGCTGCTCCCCCGGGGGCTCCGCGGGCCGGGGGCGCCGCGGGCTGGGGGGGAATCTCTGCTCCGGGCCGGGAGCGGCTCCGGCCCCTCCGGCGCTGCCCGGGGGCTGCAGGGCCGCGGCTCCCACATAACCCTACCCATCTCTCCTGCTGGCACAGATACATTTTCCCCCTTGTTACGTATGCTGGCCCGGAGGCGCTACCACCGCCACTGATGGGCTCGGCCTTGGCCCCCGGCAGGTCCATCTGGGAGCAGCTGGAATTTTCCCCATTGGACATGGGGGAAGCTTCTGGCATCTTCTCACAGAAGCCACCCAGGTGGCCCCACTGCTCCCAAACCCTTGCCATGCAAGCCCACTACAATGATCTTCTTAAGAATATGAGTGTGGACCAGGCTATAGGCTTCTTGGCAATATAGGGATTGTACAGGTGCCAGGAGCAAACGGAGTATCACCCTTCACACACAGATGTAGCAGTACCATATCCTCTTTTGCTGCTATTTATAATATATATATAAAAAAATAAATGAAGACAAGCTTGCCTTTGACGGTCTGAACACTCTTGTTATTAGAAGCTACGCTTGGACATGCCCAGGATGTGAATGGGAATTCCCTACTGTGGGTTGACAACAAAGAATTACAGTTGATCACTTGTTAGAAAAACAGTCGAGCAAAACTGGATAAGCGGAGATGCTCTGTTTGGCACCACCTTCAGAGAACAGCAGCCCCTACACAAACAGTGCTTCCTGGTGGGTCATAACTAGGAGGGTCCTGCTTTGGCAGCAGGGAGACTGAGTATGGCAGAGAAGAGGGATCAAGGGATGTCTGAGAGCCTGAGGAATTAGTAACACATTGTAGATTTTATTCTAGAATGAGTAGGACTCTCTGATTTTGGGGTCGATCTGTTGTGATTCCCTGTATTAAGAAAATATCTTCTAGGCTTTTCCAAGTCTGGAATATGCTCTGTCCCCAAACAGAGCATAACAAAATTATTGATGGTCCAGACATGGGGCAAGAGGATGTGTCTGCTCTCACATCCCCAGCTCTGTCTTTTTGTGCTGAAAGGAAAACAGATGTTCTCCAGATGAAAGTTATGTTGTTACCACTCTTGCTACTGGCCTGCACTAAAAATCTCTTTTACTGAGAAACAGAGATCCTGTGTGAGTTGGGGTGGGAAGTCTTGGACTTGTGACCAGACTAGTTGAGTGACTGGATGTTACTGTTATTCAGAAATGACAACATAAAGCTGAACAGCAGTCAGCAGAGCCCAGGCTGAAGCTCAGGTTTCCCCTTTGCTATACAAGAGACCAAACATACAACTATAGCACCAGCCCCACCGAATAACAGCTGAACTCAGTAAAGCCCAGGACAACAAATTGTATTAATTCAGCTATTGGCATAAAACTTTTGTTTTAGCAGCTGATGTCTGAGAAGCTTATCAGTTGCCAAGTGTTTTCCTTTTGTTTCTTTGCTAAAGCCCTGCTGGGCCCAGATCAGCCCAGCTCCCTCACCAGACAAACCCTACCAAAGGCTGTAAATCAGCAGTTGCACTGGAAGCTGGTGTCAGGAGAGTCACTGTTACACAGCAGCCTGTTTTCTTTTAAACATGCAAGTAGTTTCAGTCTAAATTATGCCTGAAAAAGGTTTGTTGGAGAGGAAAAGCATTTAACCGGGTTCTGGAGAGCATTGCTCTGTGTCAGCATTGCCAACACTGCTTCTGGATGCCAGATTTTCCAAGACAGCTGCAGACTTAATACCACCTAGCTCCTCACAAAGTACTTTACATAGTCCTTCTACCCCATCCTCCAAAAGATCTTTTCAAGAGGACAGAGTTAGAAAGATCTTTCAGACAATATCTAGCTGAGGTGCCTTTAATATATTCCATATTTCACTGACATGCATATAAGAAATGTACTCTTCATCTACAGCAGAATTCAGGAATTATTAGAATGCAAAGATCTATATGTGTAGACTGGGATCCTTTAAAGGACCTATGAATATGGAGGAACAGATGCTTCAGGGAATTACCATATGAATCCACAGCATGCACAATACCATACAAAAAACGCTATTTATGATGGTTATGTCATTTTTGTGGAAACAAAACCTGCCGCAAATGGGCTAGAATAGCACCATTCAAATACTTCAGAAACGCAAAGCTTTCCCAGCGTTAGCTGTTAGAAACCTGACCTTTTTGCAATGTAAATACACTCTGGGAGAATAAAAGATATAAAATCTGACCCCAGGTCTCTCAGTCTGCATTGAGAGTCCCAGCTAGGATTAATTAATGTTCTTGTAAATTGAATTTCAGTGACAGAGAAATGTTTAACCTCCAGTGTAAGGAAGGCTGCAAGTTACCTGCGCTAGATGTTCTCTAGCAAATAAATCTACCCTACAGCAGGCTCTCTCACAAGTTTTCTGGCAGCCACGCTTCTTCCCTCTTAAGAGCTCCAACCAAAGAAACTGAAAAGCTGTGTCAGAAGAAGAAATCCTCCTTTCCCACCCTCCTCTGCAGGTTTGCCTTCTGTCCAGGCTCTTTGGAGCCCCCCACACCTCGTTCCTACTCAGCACCAGCAGGCAGGTCCTACCACCCCTTCTAGCCTGAGGCATCCTGCCAAGCCCAGCTGTAACAGAACAAGTCACTTCGGTGGACACTGTGTGGGGCACTAAAAATGATACGATGATATGAAATCCTGGCTTCTTGCCCTCCCTGATAAAACTCCAAGAGACTTCAAGAGCATTTGGTTCTCTGCAGCTAGACAAGAATGCAGTACCTTATCCAGCTTTTTGTGAAATATGTAGAAAGAAGGTAAATTCCTTGAAGACATTTCAAAACCTCCTTTCAGGTCTGTAATCCTCCATCAGACCTTACAGGATTTATTCTCCAAGAGCAATCCTTTGCAATTCAGTGCAATGCTTTCTTCAGGCTCCAGCACCTTGGTCTCCAACCCAGGGACTCTGTCTCAGGTTTTTTCCCATTAAATGCAGGTTGGGCCTCACCTGCTGAGGGCTGGGCTATTCCCCCGCAGGATCCAAAGTGCATTCCCAAAATACTCGTTAGGTGGATCAAACTTATCCTGGGGCTCATTCTGCTTGAATATGTAAAGGATTCCAATGTTATCTGGTACAGGATCTGTAGGGTACTAGCCTATGGTCTCCTCTCATACCTTATCTGGGATTTCCTACTCTTTGAGAGCAGCCAGGAAGATGCTGGTGGTGCCATATTCCTGACAGTAATGCCTCCCTCCATGCCTGCTCCCCATGACTCCCACTGGGGTGGGACGTGTCCACTAGCATAGATCCTCATCCAGCCTACCACAAGCAGTCTACCAAGGTTTATTTTAAGGCTAGTCCCATCCCCACAAGGACATAGCATTCAATATTAATTATTTTTAATGAATAATAAATTATTATTAATGTATTTGTAGCTGATAGGAGGAACATCCTTTTGGGGGGGAATAGTGGGGGAGAGGGGACCGCGTGTGTATGTGTGCACATGCTATGGGAAGTCTGCATATACTCTGCACCTGCAACAGACCTCAGGTATTGTGATTACAGCCTGCTGGTAATCTTCTGAGAAATCTTCATTTTTCATTGGAAAATGCAGATGCAAATAAATTCAAAAGTATCCTAGGGAAGGGTGATTAAAGATTTTGTCATTTAAGACAGAAAGGCTAAAAAAAAAAAGACTTAGATATCACTTTAAATTAAAAATTGTGTTTGCTTTTTCAATGAAAAAATCAGGAATCTAAGTTCCAAATAGCCTTTTATTTCATCATTCAGGGTTGCTTGGTGGAGCTGGGGTGGCTTTGTGCAACACCTGGGCAGGAAGCAGCCCCCAAAGACCAAGAGATCCAGGTTTTGGGAGATCCAGAGACCTTTTCCCCTCCTGAAGTTTGGCCAATGTCTCAGCACTGAGACTTCAGCAGAGACTTTCCAGCCTGGGGTACCTCTGGGTAGAAACTAATGTCAGAAGGGAAAGGAAGACAAGCATTTTGCAGACTGTTAGTGTAGAACAAGCATGAGTGAACAGGAAATTGGAGTGGAGCTGGAGGAGAAGCAGAGACAGGACTGCCACTGGTGTCATGGCAAGGTCCTGTCTTAGCCCTCCCTGCTCTGGGACCAGGACATCTCTGGGCAGGAGCATGAAGATGGAACAACAAAAGGAAACTGTGAGACAAGGAGTGTAAGGGGAGATGACCTTTGTCAGGTTAGCTGACACAGCTGGAGAAGGCAGAAGGTGCTTCTGGCCAGCAAACTCTTCTCCAGGCTGGTATGGTTTACCCGACGGCAGCAAGTAGAAATATAACCTCTTCATGCAGACTTTGCCTCGCTCATATTCAAAGACCTGTATGGATGTCATATCACTTCTGAAATAATTCTCTGACATCTGTAGCCGCACAAACTCTTAAGACCACTTTCCCTAGCTAGCAATGAACACTCCAGCATGGCCACCTGAGAAGTCTTCAGCTGACTTGTTTGCTTCCCACATTCTTTTTTTCATTCTCTATCTATCTATTTATTTATTTATTTTCCTGTTCCTAAACTCTAAAATACACCTGAAAATCAAATGGCAAAGAAGACACACTTCTAAACATAAAGCATCTTCCTGGTCCTGTGCCTTTGTGGGAAATCCTCTGGGTAATCATCTGGGGCTCAGTAGTAACCTGTGCATCTGCCATCAGCGCAAGTGATAATTCCTCTTCTGGAGGAATGCAAAACCTGAAACACAGCTATGGCTGCAGCTTTGCTGTCCTAGCTTTAAGGGTGTTTTTAAGAGGCAATCGAACAATCTGACCAGTAAGCAAAACTTGTGACTTGCTTTCTCCCACTCACACTTACCAGAGCCAGCACAGGGTATAATAATGTTCATTGTTTTGGTTAAAAATAACATGGAGGAAGTAATACTTCCCCTTAACTGAGTCAGCTCAAGGCAGCTTTTTTAAAGAATGGTGAATTGTGTTACAGGACGTTTCAGCCTCTGAGAAATGCAGTGCAAGGTATCAATAAATGTGTGTCTGCTCCCGACAGGCCTCTCAGCGAAGGTCGGCGGCCAGACCAAGCATCTGTCTAAGGTTTCACAGTACTAGTGTCCTCCAGGAAGGTTTTTTTCTGGTCAGATCCTGACAGTTTGGACAGGATGATGGAGCCGCTGGAGGCAACTGTAAATGTCCCAGTAAATGGTGCAGCTGATCAGTTTGGTTGGGTAAATGGTGTGGGCTTTTGACTACAGGCTGGTGTTTGTTTGCATTGTGGCAGGGACACTGACCGATGAGAACCCGGCTTCTGCTCAGACTGGAGTCCACCTGACCTTGCTTCCTTCCTCCTCCGTTCCAAGCTCAGGTTCTGGGGTGACAGGTCCAAGTTGCAGCACCGTCAGCTGACGTGTGGCATTGAAAATCCTTCCTAGTTTTATTTATAATATCTTGTTCATCCCTCTTGGTGTTGCAGTTGCACAACCGTGTGTGTTTCAGCACCGGAGGACATGCTCCCTATACACAGCTTTATGCAGTAAGCTGGGTGGTTCCTATTATGGCCGCTATTAAAACATAAAGGAGAGATAAAGACATATGTTTCAAAGCGACAAAGGAACAGGATGGCAGATGCACACAAACGGCTGAGTAGTTACAACATATTTCTGGATAAGTATTCTTATCTGAAGTCAAAATTTCATGTTTACATTTTGAACTCCCATAAACATCTGCTGAGCAGAAAGCACAGTACAATAAAGCAGTACTTAACTTTCAGGATGGTGTTGACCAAGCTTTGCCATATCTCCAGGCAAATCACATCAAGTGTGTCCGAGAGCTCCCTTAGCACAGTAATCTATTACAAACGATAATGAGAATTTAATCAATAACTGATTTTCAGGGGGGTTTCAGCAGACATCACAAATCACCGCTGGTCTTTGCTCAAGCACATGACTGCTCTCAATAAACACATGCAAGTGAGTTCAAGTGTGCCAGTAAAGTGTCTCCTGAACAGCAGCAGGAACGGTAGTTTGTGTTCTGGTTGGTATCAAGATGGCAGCTCTAATTTTGGAGATGTGCAAGGTGAAATCAGCAGATGTTGGTCCCAAAAGGAGGAGGCTCAAGTCTGTAAGCATTGATTCCTTCACAGGTTCATTCATGATGTCAGTCAACTCCTCTTCCTTTTGCACAGGTCCTTTGAGTAGTAGCTACAAACACATCTTGTGAAAGAACAGCTTTCCTCCCTTACGTACACATGAAGTACACTTAGGGTCCATCATTTCTTTTGATTGTCAGCATTGATGAAACCCTGGTTGCTTGTTTTCCTTGTGTGGCATTTTTTCTATGACCCACCACTCTCCCCATGGTGCTATTCCAAGCTGTGATCACTGTAAGCAGGTAATGTTCAATCCGTCTCCATTTTCATCATGATGCAGTGGAAGGAGCACCAGGCTGGGGTCAAGGAGGCATGAGGAGCTGCTGGAAGCTGCCTGGAGCTGTAACCATATGTGAAAGCCCCAGTGGCTGCTGCTGCTGCTTGTGAAGATGGGACTTGTGGATTTGCGATGATGAGTGGAGCAACTAGAAAGCAGCAGAGAGATACTGTAGAGCCCTCCCTGCAGACTGCACCCTGGAGCCCTCAGCAGCATGGGAGTTTCTGACCTCTGCCAATAAAAAAAAAAAAAAAAAGTGTGAAAAAAGTGTTCAGTCTTACATTTGTCAAAATAAAAGGAACTTGAGATATAAGCGAACTTTAAGCCCCAAAACAAAAATATTTTTCCATAATGCTGAAGTGTTTTCTTCATTTCTTTACCTCTCATTAAAAAAAACAGGCAAGGTGTTATGTAAAGTACTTGCTGCATCTTGGTGAACATCACATTCCCAAATACTAGCCTCCAGCACCAGGACGCCCGGTTAGCTGGGTAAGATAATTTGCAGTAGTACCTTGCTACTCCATTTCAAATATCTGTTGCATAATTGACTCTTTTGATGGGAGCTTTACTTTGGAAAAGAAAAGCAGTATATACATATATTCTGTTGAGAAGTTGTAACATGTTGCTACTGGCTTTACCTGAGAGGTTTGTCCAAATGGGGAATGTGCTCCATCACACTGATGAACACTCAGAGGTGTTCCCACATATCAAAGTAAGAGGAGTCAGAAAAGAAGGAGTACGGCACTCTGCCCAAAAGCATCCGCCTCCTGCGTTTTCTTAGAGCTACTGTGTTTGGAGCTGTAGATCTGTTTCTTTTCTTCTCCAGACCTATGGGGTTTTTTTCTTCTTTTTTCTGTACAGCAGAGCCAAAAGAACCCATAAGCACCTTTGCCCTGTGCTGCACACATACCAGCCCTGCAGATGGAGGTCCCCATTTCAGTTATCTAAGGCACAGCATGGCCCTCATGGGACTGCCCTGATCCGATTTGCAAACCCATGTGAAAGAGGGTCAGCTCTCGAGTTGCTGGGAGAAAATCAGGGATGTGAACAAGGCTGGTTGCTACTACACAAACCTTTAAGTTTCAGCTAATACTTTTGGCCTTGAAAGGTCACTGGGCATGGCGCTGATATGGCCTTGAGGGCTGGAGAAGAATCCCCCACCGGCTCTCCTGTAGTACAACCACTTTCTGCTGCTATTTTGAATGAGCACTGCCCAAACCGTCACACCACAAATTATGTGACAATTTGTGGTGTTATATGACACTTTTTATGCCATATACATATAACAAAAATAAGAAATTATATGACACAATGTGTCAGACACATTGGGCCAAATCTTGCTCAATTCAAACACTCAGCAAAACTCCTCATGTGAGTAAGAGTTCTCCATCAGCACCGAGGTCATTACTGAAGCTATTTAAACACTTGCCACTCCCTTCCCTCCTTCTCCTCCTCCTGTCCACCTCTCCACTGTCCAAACCAAACAATTTCCCCTTCCCATGCTATATTAAGATCATATGCAGAAAATCCAACACATTATCCTCAGGATTAAGTAGCATTAGCAGAGCATATTAACATGTCGCTGCTATGTTTGCATCAGGGGCATGTTTATTCTCAGCAGGCACTAAATGTTCTCAGCGATTCCCTGCACAGGGAAGGTGGGTAGTACATTTAGAAGCTGTGGAACAGTTTAACTACAGCTATACTGAGGAATTTGCCTCAGGAATGTAAACAGATCCAGGAGGTTTTGCGAGCCAAGGCAATTAATTTAAGAGTTCTCTAGCATGCGTACACATGCATATGCACACATACCTGCTCACACCCTTCTGCCTGTTCCCCTATGTAAATATACAACAAAAGCAATATTTCTAAGACGCTAATAATAGTAAATGCTCTTGCCACAGAGATGAAAACTTCATAGTTATTTGGGGTGGAGTGGGAGGTCATCCACTGGTCAAACAAGGAGGTATCTATTCATGATGCAATATTAAAGGATGACCTGGGCTTAGCTGCAGTGCATGGGAAGTGTACATAAAATACATCTCTGAGAAGATTAATATGGTTAAATACATTTGCCATAACAAAGAACAGCTTGACTTCAGGAAAGAAAAATCAAAACTATTCTTGTCAGGTATTTATTGGAGCCTTGGGTCATTTTAATCCTTCAGTGCAAATTGTTTGTTCCTCTGTTTTTGTGTAGCTCTTAGACACCCAAATAAAATGTTTTTACATGTCAGTTCTAGCCTTAATCTCTGCCATATTCTCCTTTTAGGCTTGGACTGTTTCAATGATACATTCAGAATGCTGCACCTAAAATTTTTGCATGACCCATTGGCAAAAAAGGATCAAGACATATATACCAGGTAGATGTTCAATAATCCTTGAGCATCACCCAGTTAATCAGTCTACTGATCAGCGTCTGCATATGCACTGAGCTGCCCTGCCCAAGCATTCAGGTACCTACTGCCCCGTGCTCACTCAGTTTTGAAACTATGTTGGGCACCAGCTCAGTCCCCTGAGGGTCCTGGTATGTTTGTTGTGCCTGGCAAGACCTTCATCATGCTCGAAAAATCAGGTCCCTCTCAAAATCAAAGCAGGGCCACTCCTTTTAAAAGGTGATTACTGATGCTCTTGGCGTCCACCTTTTACATACCACTCAATGGTTAAAGCATTTGCCAAAGAAATGAGGGCTTACACTCCCAGCTGAGGTTCGACCTTGGGTGGTTCAAACCATCAAATGCCAAGACAACATGGGATAGTACATCAAGCCAGAGCCTCAGCGTCAATGCCAGGAGCACATCTAACTCCAGTGTGGTCACAGCACTCCAACAGAAGGAATTGTTCAGTGTTGTGGGAAAACGTAGAGACCACCCCTACCAAGAAGGATAGCCCTGATTGTATTTGGTGAGAGACTTGCTGCATTATATGTGCTCTGAGAGTGCCTTGGGGGCTAGGGCTTGCAGGCAAACCTCTGAGGAGCTTCTGGATTCTGATGGGTTTTGGAAGGAGGTCAGCACTGACTTACTCAGCCTGGGCATCTCTGGATAGGCAGCTTGGCCACAGGAGGAGACTCAGGAGTACACATAGCCAGAGCGGGAGGGCTAAAGGATATGGCCCCAGCCATAACACCTGACCCAAAGCAGATAGGCCAGCCCAGCTGGTGGCTTTTGGGATGCCTTCAGTCACCAAGAAGTGCCTGAAAAGTCTGATGAGTTTAAGTACCCTAAAAGTAGACAGACTTTTTGGTTGATTTTGGAGACTTATCTGTTTCTAGCCCACATGGCCTTTATTGGCTAGGGTGGAATTGGATTGGATTGGATTGGATTAGATTGGATTGGATTGGGTTGGGTTGGGTTGGGTTGGGTTAGGTTGGGTTGGGTTGAGTTGGGTTGGGTTGGGTTGGGCTGGATTGGATAGAAACAACAACAAACTCTCAGTTTATTTTATATAAATTGGACTGACACCTAAACAACAGTAGCAGGGAGGCACAGTACTCACTTATGAGGTTCTGCTGTGGGAATGAACTCTCCGGCATCAAAGTCTGTCTCAAATACAGAGACAGGCTTGGGGACGAGTGGCTGGAAAATTGCCCAGTGGAAAAGGACCTGAGCAACAGCCAGTTCAGCTGGTCAACAGGCAGCCGAACATGAGCCAGCAGTGTGCCCAGGTGGCCAAGAAGGCCAACAGCATCCTGGCTTGTATCAGAAACAGTGTGGCCAGCAGGACCAGGGCAGTGATTGTCCCCCTGTGCTTGGCACTGGTGAGGCTGCACCTCAAATCCTGTGTTCAGTTTTGGGGCCCTCACTACAAGAAGGATGTAGAGACACTGGAGCGTGTCCAGAGAAGGCAACGGAGCTGGTGCAGGGTCTGGAGCACAAGTCTTCTGAGGAGCAGCTGAGGGAACTGGGGTTGTTCGATCTGGAGAAAAGGAGGCTCAGGGGGATTTTATCATTCTTTACAGCTACCTGACAGGAAGGTGTAAGCAGCTGAGGGTCAGTCTCTTTTCTTAAGTAACAAGCGATAGAATAAGAGGAAATAGCATCAAGCTGCACCAGCGGAGGTTTAGACTGGATATTGGGAAAAAATTCTTCACCGAAAGGGCTGTCAAGCACTGGAACAGGCTGCCCAGGGAAGTGGTTGAGTCACCATCCCTGGAGGTATTTAGAAGACACGTAGATGTGGCACTGAGGGACATGTTTTAGTGGTGAAGTTTGCAGTCCTGGGTTAACGGTTGGACTTGATGATCTTAAAGGTCTTTGCCAACGGAAATGATTTTGTGATTCTAAATCCAGATTTTCTTCAAGGTGTCTGGGTTATGATATTTTTCAAGTATATTTAGATCAAGGAATTACAATTTCAGGGTATTTACTCTGATGTTTCTCTATTGAAATAAACAATCAAAATACTTTATTGAGTTTATAAGTACTGTTGGGTGTCTTTTTTACAGGGGTGGCCTCTAACAAGAACCTTATCTCAAGCATCTGTGCAAATACCATAGAGAGAAAGTGGGAGGGGAAGGGAATTCTGCAATCCCTGCAAACAGGAGGGACACAAAAATGCTTCTGAAGGACTCCCAGCAGCCTGATTCTAGCCATTTATCTCAATGTCACTGTGTCAGGAGATTTCCCTAACAGACCCCTTCCAGAAGGTACTGCACTGAATTCTTAGCAGCCCTTCACACCTAGGTCCCATGCAGCACTTGGCCTTGCAGCAGCCATGAGTTCAGGTGGGCATGTGAGGTCGATACTTGGAGGCACATGTAGGTGTGAGCTGATGCAACTCCAGCAGCTCCACAGCAGCCTAGTGGAGACTTCTATCCCATGGTCAAAACGCAGAAGCTCATCTACTTTTTTCCTGAGTGGTAGGCAGTATTGCACTTAGAAGAGCAACTGGAACAGGGTGGGGTTTTTTGAGAGTAAAGTTAAGTTTCCACACTGAAACACAAAAAAATCCACACACTTCCCTGCTGCTCAAAGACAAAACACTCCAATTTCTGGCAGCCTCCTTCAGGCAGATTCCGTTTTTTCTTGGCAGTAGCAATACAGGCACAAACAAGTATTAGCATCATCGCTGGGACTTTTTCATATTTTATATAAGAGGTGCTTGATAGCTTTATGAGAAATTTGGAAAACGTGGATAATTGGATCCTGATTTTTAATTGGTACTGAAGTCATGCCTCACAGTCCCGTCCATGGCCTAGGATCTGGCTCTCCCAGTTGCGCCAAAAATGCTGAAGAATGGCATCCATTGGCTGGCACAGTGTGGTTCTTCACCGTGGACATGCAGAGCAGGACCTGGTGGACTCCATTGTTCTCACCATGTGGGATGCTCAAACTTCTCAAGCCAGAGCAGGCAAAGGCTTTCCACACACCTCTTGGAAGTGAGCTGCTAGGTTTCACTGTAAAATCTACTCTCATGAAAGAGGTTCAGATTATCTGTCCCTGTAGTTCATAGAAGGACTCTCAAGGATGGGATTACCTAATTTTGTTTACCTAAACGTGTGATATCTAATGCAAACTACTCTTGTACTCTCCCTCTGTGGTTAGTGGAGAAAATAAACACATGGAAGGACAATTAACTCCTTTTAGACGCTCCTTTAAGGGTGGGATGGGTTATCTTGCATAGGTGCTTCTGCACTGCCTGCAAATGACTGATGTGCCTCTTAGCAGAGATGAATTCCACTTTTAAATCACACAGGACGAGGTCCAAAAAAGAGACCATGCCCGACTACTCTCATTTCTCCCAACTCTGCACTGCAGCTCATCTGTTTTAGCAGTAAATAGGAAAAACATCTGACCCTGTGTCAGTTGTCAACATTACAACTCTCCCACTGCCTCTGCTCCAGGAAGGGCTAAGCCCTTTGTCTTTACATGAAATTTTTCTGAGCGTAGATTTATAGCTGTTATTCATTAAATAGACCCAGCTGGCCAGAGGGCTGCCCCAAACACTTCATTCTTGGTAGTTTTGTACAGGGACGGTTTATACATAGCAAAGCTGTTTATTTAATCTACAGTAAAAGCCTGCCTTCAGGATTGTGCTACCACAAGGTAGGGTGGCTACTGATATTTTTTAAAGCTTAGATGTCCTTTCAATTTATTGATTATAAACACAAGAGGAAACCACAGTCCAAGTGCCAAGAGAAACCCAAAATAATTTTTTGGCATCTGAAGACACCTAGAGCTTCCGGCACTTTATGTTTTCCACCTTGTGTCTGCTGTCCCATTTAAACTTCTCCTCAGAAGGGGCTCACTGTTACTTCAAACCTACACCACTACAGCTTCCTACAGTTTGGCTCTGCCCCTTTCTTGATGTCTGCCCCACTTTTTGCTACTTTGTTTTGCTCTTCCCTGCCCTAATATCTTTTCTCTGTTTGCTTTCCTTAAAAAAAGTATGAATCGTCACCTTGAAGTGTCTCTCTCCTTTGGATTGCTCAGACTCAATGCCAGCCTAAAAAGTTGGTCAAACACTGGTGAAATTAATCACATCTGAACTGCCATTGCCTTTTAATCAGAAGCCCACTGATTAGTGTGATCTAGCCTTGTGTCCCTGTTTTGTTCAGAAGAGTTGACCAGAGAGCATTTTAATTAGTAGGCTACAGTGTATTCCCTTGTACAACTGCTCCAATTACGTTTAATCAGTAACACTGTACATGCAATAATTAATGAACATTAAAACAGAGAGAGCTTGACATTGTGATTCATTGGTTTAGTAATCTTTGGTCTGCTATTCGGCTATTTTGGTTTTTTTTCTATCGTCTATGGAGCAAATTCTTTCAGGAAGCTCATTCAGTGTGTCAGGACTCTCAAGTTCTGTTCCAGTGTTACCAGTATTACATTTAGTTTAACACCCAAGAGCTCCATTGACCAGCACCCCAAGTCTGTTGTAAAGGTCTTCAGTGGTTGCTGAAGCCAAATGAGCTCATCTGGGGTAGAAGGTGACATGGTGCAATGTGGTTAAGCTGCTGAATGGCTGGAGAAGAGGTGAAGTTTGCCCAGACTGACAATGACGTCAGTTCACCATGGAGAAAACCAGGGACATCGCAGGCTGTGCAAGCACCCAGCCTCCCCAAGAAACAGCATTTTACATTGCCAGTGCACAGCAACCCACAGCAAACACGCCTGAATATGGGCCAGTGACACAATCGTCACATCTCAGCTCAGATGAGGGCCACTTCTCTGGCTGCCATCTGCAAGTGCTGCTCCTGTACTTAAAATGAACCTGTCACTTGACACGAGGCAAAGCAACGGTCCTTAATTTTTCATGCCTATTTGAGAAGCCTCCACATCCTGTGCAAGACACAGTGTTTGCATAAAAAATTGTTTTCTTTCCATCAACAAACTAATTGATGCATGGAAGAGCATGAGGTAAAAGTTGAAGTTTTTCAATGGCATGTCCAAAACATTTTTATCCTGTTTTCAGAAATGGTCTATCAGAGGACAGTTTTATACTTTGAAAGAGGGAAAAGTGTCCAAGGCACCTGAAGTTCACTTTCTCCCCGAAATCTAATATACTACAATTCTTCTTCACCATCAACACTCAGCATGTAGCAGGAAGGTAGAACAGAATAATGGGCTTTTGACACTTTCCAAAGAAAAGCATGAAGTGCAATAGGCTTTTTCCTTCTTTCATTAAAAAGAAAATTTATATCACATTTAGCCAGCAAAAATAATTGCAAATCTGTTGGGAGAACTGTGATAAAAACAAGCATCTCAGATTCCTTGTGGCCTGGCTAAAACAATATTCTTTCCTTAATCTTTATTATAAACAGTATGAGGAGAAAAATCCAAAAGAAACAGAATTATACATTGATGCTTCATGTAACAAATAGATTTGAGTGAGCGCTTCCAAGTCATGAGATTAATGCACAGGAGTTGGTCCTCTGGTCAATGCTGGACACTGTCTGGAATGCTACGGTCCTTCTAGCTATGCTCTGATGACTGAGGTTAAGTTCAGATGTTTAGATCTTTAAAAAACATAAAAGCAAGGAGCTTATAATGCTTCATGTCCTGCTGCATACATCATTTAGTGACTGCTTGAGGCTTGCAATTTCTGTTTCTGATATGGAGAGAAATTGCCTGGAGTCAGCTATTTCTTGGGGCTGTTCTTGTTTATTTTTAATGGAGACACAAACATCTGATCCTCCAAACACAAGCAAACAACAGTCTAATCCCTTGCCCAGGGATCCCCTCGCCCAGCAGCCTCTCTGTAGAGGGAAGCCTACTTTTGAGACACAGCGAGCATCACCAGGCAGGCCTCAGCCAGCAGCATCCTGGCTCCACGGAGCACAGCAAAACACCACGGGAAACTGTCAGCACAGCTTTACATGACATTTCAATATGTTAGCTGAGAGCTACTCCCAGCCTCCAAACCCCTGACTTTTGGCAAGTGAAGGGTTGAAGTGAAGGGCCAGCGTATCTAAGCTGGGGCCAAACCAGACGTGGCTTGCGTCCAAGTGCATCAGTAAACATCCTCATGCTCCCCAGCACTTCCAGGTTAGGGCATATCTAAAATACAGAGATTTGCTGACGTTGCTGTATTGCTCTAGAGTGGGAAAGAATCATTATGTGAACTAAAATGGCGGTATCGCCGACAAAACTCTCCATGGCGAGGCAAGATACACATGCAAGAGGAGCTCATTTCTATATATTTTTTAGCTGAAACAATCTGGGAGGCGATTTGATCAAATGTTTTTGTCAACATGAGCTGTGTCATCACTGGCTAAATGAACCAGTCCATATGTGTTGGCTAGTCTTCCTGCCTTTCTCTTGGAATTTCCAAATATCTCAAAGCATGAGCCTTAAAGTTGCAGCTGTGCATCTTTGCAGTCACCAGTGATGTGGCTTTTTAGGTTGATAGTGGTTATTATTTGGTGCCTAACTAACTGTGCTGTAAGCATATAATATGGCTTTGTTTTTACTCCTCTGGTACAGTGACTGAAATAATATCCGTCGGACACTACATCTCTCATTGACACTAGTATTTTTCCCCATGGTGTCTGAAACCTGAGGTCACCATTTGTTTTCTTTGGATTATTATTATCTCTGTATAGACAATGTATTTTGTACTTATTTATGCCCCCCTTTGATGCTCTGAAGGTAGTCAGAAGGTGGGTAATTGTCCAAGGACTATACAGATTCGACCTGCAGCAGCAGCCAGCCCCATGCATGCAGTTCTGGTTTACAGATTGATGGGATCCACCGTCTTCATTGCATCCATCAGGTAAATCCAACATGTATGCTTCACTAGCCTGAACTGCGCTGGTAATACAGTCTCTGTGTCACATCGCTCTCGATGTTTTTCTTCACTCATACGTTTTGTTAGCTTAGACCTTGCTATCCTGCTTTCAGCAGCACTGCTGTAATCATCTGTGAAAAAGCTTAACTGGACCACCAGTTTCAATCTTCAGCGGTATCCTCAGGCTGATAATAAATGTGCTATTGTAGGGCAGATACAACATAATCCTGACAAGCAGATCTGGCCCCAAAATTTATTATACAAATTATTTTTATTTTCTATCATATTTGTTTTAATAATGTCATGGAAATTACTCTTTGGGATTCCAGAACTGACAATGAAGCATATTGCTATTTAAGAACACAAAGCCACTGAAAATTTAAAGACATGCAGAGAGGGAGGGGAAAAGGGGAGGTATTGTGGAACCTTTTCACTGGAAAAAATGCAGTTAGCTTTACTAATAATACCTCCACACACATGTGATCCCTTTTCAGGAACCAGCACTGAGGAGACAATGGAATAAGGGAGCAGGAGCTCAACCACACCTCTCCAGCCTCCGTGGGAAGATTTCCACATCACAGCAGGTTTGCAATGCCCAACGGGTCTTGCCATCAATCAGAGAACCAGCTGTCTTCTCCTAAGCACATGGGCAGCCAAAGCGTTGCCGCTCTTAATGACAATTCGGCAAGAGGAGCCTGGCAGAGAATCAGAGGAGCTAAGCTGTCCTGTTTACTCACAACCTATTGAGCAGCCTCCTGCCAGCTCTGGCTGAGCTGGCCACCCATCAGGGGTGGAACGGTGTCTGCAGTGGCCACGGGTCTGCTTCCACTCATGCCTTTGAGCAGAGCATTTCCAGACACCTCCCAGCATTGGTGGATGTTGTCGGGGGTGCTCTGCTTGGCATCCCTCTCTGGTGCCCTCTCCATCTTTCTCCTGAGCCATCAGCCCCTCGCACCCTTCCCCTTCTTCTGCGGCTGTCCCTCCTAACCAGCAGTTTTTCTCAGCCTTGATTACCATGCAGAAGGGTGTGACAGAAGGTGCCAGAGGACCCACTGCCACCACATGGCAAGGTGCATGTGTGAAGGGTTGGCTCACACAGTGGGCTTGGTTGGAAGGGGTAGGACTCACCTGCAGCATGGTGCCCTGATCTCCCCTCAGCTCAAAGAGATGGGACCCTGCCTGTAAGTGTCTACCTGATTAGGCAGGTATGACTCCCTGGGGTGGCTGATGACCTGATTACAGGATCCATTAGGTTGATACATGGAATAAAAAGGTGGGAACAGGGTACAGTGCTACAATGCATGGTGGAGTATGGGATATTGTAAAGGAGAAGCCCATAATCTTGGCCCAGGATGTGAAATTTGATCATTCTGATGGAGGATGGGAAAGACTTGAGGACCACCAACACGCAAGTGCTTTTATGGCACAGAGCATCTGCTGACAAAACCCCATGTGCACAGTCCTGTTTTTACAATGTGTATTTTGCACGGACACAGACTAACTAACACTAACAAGCCACAGCTGACTTTGATACTGACAGTTACCAGTCTGTGGCTCTCGAGGAGCCTTTGGTAGGATCTGTGCATTTAAAAATGAAGCAGCCCCAGATTTTTTTCTCCTCTTGTGGAGAGTTTGTGGTAAAATCATGGTGAATACTTGCATTAGTAGGGAGGCCTGCAGGCACATTGCCTGTGAATGGTAGTATTTTTTCTGGGCTTAGCAGGATCTCTTTTCTGCTGTGTCCGTGCATTTGTACACTCATGTGAAATGTGATCACAATACATGTTCAAGATAAGAAACCAAGCCATTGATGTCCAAATGATTAGCTTTGACTGGTTAATAAGTACCTACATGACAAACAGAAACGTCTGATAGAAAGGACTGTTACACATGAAAAAAAATTGAAGCAAATAATAAGTACAGAATAAGAACAATAAGGTGCTGAAATGAACTGTCACACTTTCTGTTTCAGCTTACCAAGTAAAATTAGACAGCTCGTGTGCTGGGTGATCAGACTCAGGAGATCAGGCATTTCCATCAAACTGCATGGAAACAGTGATGGGTCAAGCTGGGACTACTTCTGTTTTTTCCCACTGACCTGGCATTTTGGCTCTAAAACCTTCTTTCCAAGTACTGGGAACACTGTGAATTTTCAGGACATTGGGCTGCAATTTTCCATGTCGTTTCCATGCCTTAAAAGAGTCTGAACCTTGAGGTTTGAATCTTAAGATTTTTTGTTTGTTTTTCTTGCAGTTTTAAGTTTGCTTTGTGGTTTTTGTAGAAGTTTTCAGCCAAAATTATTCTCAAAAGCCTCCGAAAGAGAAGGAAAGAAGGAAACAGAAAGAGTACAGGGAGGCATAGGTCTGCAGCCCACAGAAAGGGAAGAGACCATCAAAAACCAAATATTAGAAACATGACCATAGTGGAATGAAGGACTTGCTGCAAGAGGAGGCTGAGAAGAAACATGGAGTGTGGTGAGACAAAGAGAAGATCGTCCATCCTCCAGTTCTGCTGGAGTGACAGAGAAGGTGAGGTTCATGAAGAACAGAAATGACCTGTCCTATTTCTTTTCAACAAATCAATATCCAGTTGCAACATTCCCTTACAGCAAAGTTTGCATTAACATTAGGAAATAAAGCTAACCTACTTAAATTGGGAGGCAAAAGAATGTGTGTCCAGGGCCTACAGTGAGAAGGAGAATGTGGGAATAATAAAATGTTTGTTGTCTGCTCCAGCATGAATGTGTAAGATGATCTTGAGAAAGCCATCTGCAAAAAAACCCCATAACCAAAAAATTTCAGTATCTCACAGGAGGGCTGGGAGGCCCTAGAGGTGCCAGCTTTCAGTTACTACCAAACTCTCTAGGACAGCATAAACAATCGTTTTCTCACATTTGTTCTATAATTTTTTTTTTGCCGAGAGTGCTTTGAAAGCTGCCTGACCCTGTGGCCCTCACACCACAGCAGCTGTACGATGCTGATTTATGTCAGAGGATTGCTTTTGTAAGGACTGTGGTCTCCTTGTGTCTCTGGAGAAGATCTAAAAAGCTGAGGTGGACTCACTGAAACCCTCACATGGTACCTTTATTACAGAGCACCCAGTCCTGACCCAGAAAACCTTGCTAGTGTGTGCAAACTGCTGCTTATTCTGCAGAAATGAAACTTGCTGCAGTGTGGGGGTCTGCAACAATGCCGCAGCTTTTTGGTTGGACCCGTGTGATTTCTGACAGTGACCCCCAGGCCTGAGGCACTTCACAAGCCCCTTTTTCCTTGGCTGTAAGGGGATCTAGCAAACAGCCTTACTACCCAGGCCAGGAGGAGACACAGAGGCAGGCTGATCTATTTGGGTCTTCTATAGGTGTCCTTTAGCCTTCCCAGCTGCCCAGCAAACCCTGTCCCCCCAGACAGCACTTTAGCTTGGCCAGGTCGCAGGTGCTTTGTCTCCGGACATTCAAGATGCTTTATCTTGGGGCATGCCAGATTGCCTGTGGGGACACCCTGGGGCAGGCACCTGCATCCAGTCCTGGCACCTGTGGTGCAAAGAAACTTCTCAGATGCCTTCTGCATGGGAGTTTGCCTCTCCTTCCTCAGAAGACTGCTTTAGTTAAAGTCTTTTTGGGGTGGCTGCCTAGCCCTTCCCTCCCCCATCAGGGCAGGGCCCGACCCTTCCTTCGAAAGGAATTGCTGGTGATGAGATTTCCATCTAAAAGTGGGATTCTGACCCTTTGTTTAAGAACAGAAACAAAACGTGCTTCATTGCACCTCATGAATTCTTTCAACACAAGCATCTTCAGTTACATGTTTCTGTAGCTGGACATATGTGTCTGTCACCACGGTAAGGGAGGAAAGAATTTCCACCGATGTGAAAGCATGGTGCTCCCTTTCATCCTGCTCTCATTGTTAAACAAATAAGCTGCCTTTAAAAGTATTTCAACATTTGTGTCTCCAAAAGGGGCTATTTTCACCCCTGTCTCAGTTCACACTTAAGTAGTAACCTTCTGTTTAGGGCATCTGTTAATGAAGGGCAATCATCTTGATTTCAGTTAGTGAAATTACTTTGTGTGTATGTGGGTGTGTGAAAATAATACAGTATCTTATTTCAAACCTCATGGGGTTTCAGCAATTATACCTTTAACAGAAAATCTCAAAAGTCAATAGCCTTATAATGTCTAACTCCTGGGAACCAGAGTGAGGGGAAATTAAAAATCCATCTTTGAGTTTAATGGTGTAAAAATATGCGTGTAGATAACCACCATTATGTGCCTAATTCCCTCCTGCTGAAGTACACATCCCGAAAAGCTCACCTCGCCCAGACAAGGTAAAGGCAGATCCCACAGCCCCTGCCTGCTTGTATCAGCCTGCATGGGAATATTGCACGGGGCGGGGCGGGGGGGGCTGTGCCCAGGCAGACATTTCCAGGTGCAAAGCAGCACGTCCCAGGTGAGCAAAGCCTCACCCACTTCTGAATGTGCCTTTCTTCTTCTTGGCTGTTCCCTAATCATCCCACCCTTCTTCAGCTCCTAATTCCTTTTTTATTTTTTCTTGATCAAGGATATGCAAATGCTGCTCTGAGTCATGACTGCTGCAAAGAGTTTCATCTCTTCGATAACAGCAGCGCTGTGTGAATGTGTGCATTTCTGCTTTACGTGATTGTCTGCACGTCCCTTGGCACACAACAAGTATGTCTCCCAAACCACAGCTCACATGTCTAATCACTTCCACTCCAAACTCCTGAGGCTGAGTTAGGGACAATATAATAACCAGTTTCTTGCAGGCAACTGGGCAACAATCCAGCTTAAAGTTCACTGAATCTGCTGGCTGACATCTAACTCATCTGCAGTTCAGGTCCACAAATAATCTTCCACGGTCTCTTGGCAGAGGTAAGACTCAGAGACACTCCATCTTCTTGGGCTCTCCTGCAGTTGGAGATGCTGCCCCAAAGTGTGGAGGGACTAGCACTGGCAGGGCTGGTCAGGTGGTAGGGAAGGGGATCTGCCTGTTTTTGGAGACAGAAGGCTTGAATTCACAAACCAGACCACTAATTTGAAATTCACCATTTGCTGGCAGCAGATAACTTTGCATTCAGGTTGGCAGAGTGTTTTTAATTCTTCCAGTCCTGAATTGCTGTTTGTAGATGTTTGCACAGAGCTCAATATAATGGGATCTGGTTCCAGTTAAGGCCAGTTGTAGTGTACATGGTAAATAGTATGGGGAAATGACAGCAAACCTATCTCTTTGGGAGAGCCTCTAAAGTCAAGCAGCAGCATGTGGACAACATGGACACTGGCACAAAGACTGGTCCCACAGCCCTGTCCTTACCCAGTTGGAGGATCACCAGATAGACAGGGAAGAGGGCTAAAATGAACTGAAAGAGAATCTTTCCTTCCTTCCCTGTTCCCTGGTTTCAGGTCCAGCAGAAAGATAAGCACACATCTGCCCAAATTTGGTACAATGCCTTCAGAAAGAGCTTATCTGAGCAGGCAATGTAGGGGTGAGCCCAGTGATGCACTTTCACATTTCAAATCTTTCCAATATTTTAAATTTCACATTCACTGCCAGCCAGCAGAATATCTGAAGCAGGATGAGTGGGGCAAGTATGACAGGGTATGTGTTGTGACATGATTTGTGACTTTAGAGCCACTCATCTCTGAGTGTTTCTAGGGAGAGGGTGTGGAGCAGGACAGTCTCTTCAGGCTGTTCATTGGTTTTTCTTCACAGTGCACATGATGAAGCTTCCTGATATTATCCACTATGTCAAGTATTACTCTGTTGCGCATTATAGAGCACTCTAGAGCGCACCTCTCAACTAGCCTTGAAAAAGAAACTCACCAATCCCACGCAATGAAAGTCCTTAGAGCAATGTCTTTTCATATAAATATCAATTTTGCCCAATTCATAATCTTTCTATTCAAAAGTGGTTTAGTATTAAAGGTATTTCTCTTTGGTTTTCAGCTTGCTTATGTATTTTCTTGGTTTCCTCATTTAAAATTCCTTGCTTGCTTAGGAGCAGATCTTGTGACTTTTGCTTGAATAAGGAGAAACAGTCATGCCATAATTTGGCTCTGTTAGTAGTGAGGGGACGGAGGAGGAAAGGTTGGGAGAGGAGAATATTTTTCATTTTACTTAGGCCACGTATTACAATGGTTTGCAATACCAGTTTACAGGCAGAACTGGCCAGTTTGCTGGCACATATGAATCACTAGATGCAGATTCCATCCACAGCTGTTTAACCAGCTGTACCCTGGCAGAGGCAAGAAGAGGCAGGAATTGGAAATTCCTGCTGGGATAAAGCTGAGGAACAAGCAAAAGTATAATAAAAGTGGGAGTTGTCTGTAATGCACCAAATAGCCCAACACACAACACGAGGGCCTGGGCTGAAGCAGCCGTAGGCTGGAAGGGCTGCTCACTCCAGCTGCTCTTAAATGGGGGCAAACAGACCCCTGTGCAACTAATAGGCTTTCTGTTGGTACCCAGATGGGACACTGCAGGTACAGGCTGGCAGGGTAGGACAGAGGTGGGTTAGTGGAGAAATCAACTAATTCACTAATTATCTACTAGCAAAGAGGGACGAAGTAAGTCCAAAGATTCCGCAAAAGATGCTTGAAAATGAGTTGTAAAAGCCTGTCAGTGCTTCTCTGCACTGGGCAGAGGACAGCTACCTTGGAAATCATTTTGTTTAAGGAGCTGCTGGACATCACAGCAAGGAGGTTTCTTTTATAAGATTTTTTTTTTAAAGCATTCCTTAATGACTGAACCTGGGATGCCTTTTGACAGGGGGCAGAGAGTGTGAATGAACTTGGTCTGGGTTACAAACAGTTTTTGCTGAAAGAACCAATATTGGTCCATCGCAGCACATACAGATGTGGGTCTGTACATGCATCTCACTCAAGCACCCTGCCTCAGGCAGCCCTGGTTTGCTGTTCTGGCACAGATGTCTGTTGTTGAACAGATGTCATCTTGTAAGCTCCCCTAAGCAGCTCCATTTTCCAATCAGAATTGTAACTGGAATTATATACAAAACATAATTGCAGCGTTTATAAAAGGGGAGTCTAAAAAACTGTCCTTAGAGCTCAGCGAATTGAGGTCACCCATCAAGCTGCTGCCCACCCCTCCTGCTTGTTTCAAAAAAGCCAGATGACTTTATTAGAGTCAGCTGCTGAATAGATACCATTGGCATTACAAGCCAGGAAAGACAGCTAGGATACTCTTGTCACTCATTTATTTTTTGACCAGAGAACAAACCAATGCTCGCTGTGTCGTCAAACAGGTAACAGTCTCTTGTGTAATTATAGCAAATTATTATAATAGTTATTATAATAATTTATAGCTATTTGTCCCTTAAGCCAGCTCCTTCGTCATGTTTTTCACTGTCTGCTCTGTGGCTGTCTTATTGAGATCATAAGCATTTTGGGCAGGAACTGTCTGTGTCATATGCAGCGCTGGTCACCCCTACTCATGCCTAATGAGTGACGTTCTGCTTTTGGTAATTCCATTTTGTGACTGCAATCAGCTGTTAGGAGAAAAAATTGTACCATCTGGATCAGTATATAATGACTGTAAGGAATCCCAATATTATTCTAATTGTAAAGAATCACAGTATTTTTTTCCCTGCCCTTGCTTTCAAGACCTGTGTAAACACGTAAATACAGCAGGACTGGACTCTCTATGCAGTTGCCTAATGAGACATTGGCAATAAGTTTAGGCCTCAGCTTGTTAGATGTGATGGCCCTGCTAGTCAGCAGGTGTAAAGCAATATAAAATAGCTGTTGAAAATCTGACCCATAGAATCTTTGGACATAGCACTGCCTGAATTTTTTTTAAAAAAAAAGTGGTTTAGATTAAATCTTCAGTCTGCAATGCTAATATAACTTCAGAAAAAGAAAGTATCAACTTGGTTAAAAAAACATCTCCGTGGTAGAGAGAACAGAACTTCTAAATAAAACAAAGTAAATCTCCAAGCCAAACAAAAATGTCTTACGAGGCAATTCAGATTTCTTTTCTTCAAACAGCTCGAAAGTTTCTCCAAATTTCCCCTTGTCTTCTATGTTCTAATCATGATAGGGACATGATTGTCTAATACCAATCTCAGAGCATGGCAGATAGATGAGATATTATGCTGTAGACATGCTTGTGGTGAGGCTGAGGTCCACTGGTTTTGTAACAGTTTCAGCTTGATGCCTTTTGGTAGATAGACTGGATCGCAAGATGTCTGTAGATAAAATTCAATGTCAAGATCTAAATGGGGCACTGCAGCCCCTTGGATAACAGGCCATGAAACTAAAGTGTACAAGCAGAGTTTGCTTCAGTCTCAGCTGTTCAAAGATCCTGCAGTGGCAGAAATTATGTCCACCTAAAGTTCACTGCAATAACCGGATCTGTGCCAACGCAGAATGACAGCAATGCTTCATGTTCAAGAAATAGATGTTGTTGTTCCACACTATACAGTATAAATCATACATGGATATATTCATGTGTATTTATTTACATGCATGTAAATATGTATGCTTTGAAAAATGATATCTTCATCATCTTGGTAAGTTTTCAGTTTCTCTGAACTATAATTTTAGCGTAAGTCTTTTTGACACTTTTGACCTTGTAAGCAGTCAGACCAATGAGGTTAAAACAGCTGATTTTTGTTGCCCGCTTTACACAATCTCGTAATGGTCAATGCTGGTAAAAGGACAACTGGTATTCCAAAATACTGGAAAGCCAGCAGGATGGTGGATGAGTTGTGAAAGCTCCAGCAGAAGCAGGAGGGCTGGCAGGTGAGCAGGAGCCTGTTGAGACAGGTCTCTGCAGCGTGTCCATGGAGCTTTTGCGTCGATGCTATACAGCTCTGTGTATCCCACTGTGAGACAGATGTAAGGGACAAGCATCCTTAAAATCCTTGTGAAATCCTCTAAGATCTACAGGTGACGTGAGGGATCTTTCTCCTAAGATCAGAGGGAGCTGGGGCTGTGATTCCACCCCTGCCTCTTGCTGTTGCTATGGGCAGTGAGTAGTCAGAGTCAAAACCGTGAAGTAACAGAAATCACAAAAACCGGTAATAAAAGAAGGCTGTGTTTGTGATGTACGGCAATTTTAGAAGCACTGCGTATTTCAGTTTTATGATGATCCCAGCCGTTTCAGGGCTGGCAAGGTTTCCCCTTGGTCAGCATGGTGGTTGGAGCATGGTTCCCCTTGGAGCATGGTCCAGCATGACAGAGGAGCCAAAGCAAGAACCAGCCCTGCTGTGTCCTTGCCTGGGGCAGGCTGGCTGGGGCAGGGCTGGTTTCCTTCTCTGCTGTGTCCACGAAATTACTTTAGTGGAGGAAGAAGGAGGTCAGTCCTCCTGCTTGAATCAGAAGAGAAACCTTCCCTCCCTAGGCATATGGTCAGCCAAGCTGTCTTCTAGAGATGCTGGCCAACTTCTGTTTCCTGAATTGGTGAGGCTGTTGAGGTGGCCATCACCAGAACCCCACTCTGTGCTTCACTGCATTTCCCTCCCCAGGAGGATGTATCAGCATGGTGTGGTGGTGTGTGAAAACACCTCGAGGTGCATATGGTTCTGCAAGCCTGCTCTGCAGAACAAGAGACTCAACCATAAGCAAGAAACCAAAGAGGAATCAGTCCTGGGCTGGTCATCCATGGTCCGAGAGAAATCCCTGGCCTCAGCTGACAGCCTTGAAATGTCAAAGCTTCCTTTTGCTGGCTGAAAGAGGCCTGGGAATTAGAGCCCCATAGCCAGGGGATTTGTTGCCCTCCACAAGAAGTCACCCTGGACACAATAAAAGCAGCCTCCTTGCCAGAGCAGCCAAGGCAATTGAGAGGGGTAAAGGAAGCTCTTAAACATTTGCTTTCTGGATTCTGACTGCCAGATCTCTCGGGAGAGGCTGGACTCCACACAAAAATGCTTGACGGGAAGAAACTCCCTAGGAAGGGATTGTTCCATTTTGTTTTGAACTTGAAGGCCTCCAGTTGAGTTGGGACATTGCCACCAGCCACCTAAGGAAAGCTTGAAGCCTTCCTACATGGGGTGGGGTAAAGGCCTACTGTGGGTGTACAAAAGGCCTTCAGAAGCATGACTTTCCCTGGGACATAATCTTCTTGCCACACTGTGTTTTGTGGTTGAACGTAAAATGGGTGCTTTGGTGCTTTTAATGACAAAATTCTACTGAGGCTTCTCTTTCCCTTCCCACCCGCCTGTGGCTTTTACTCCAGGTTAACTTGAGATTTTCCCTGGAAATCACTCTCTGTGGGTCCTGTGTGCCTGCTATAACTTTTTTTGTTGCGCAGTGAGTCTTTTTAAGGAAAATGCATAAGCAATCCAAAAAGGAAATGAAAAACCCGTTTCCCTGATGAAGGAAAAGAGACCTCATTACTGGCTTGAGCATCTTGCTCTCTCACACTCCCTGTTTTTCTCTGAATCTTGCATTTTAGGCAGTATATTCTCAAGGGGATAGACTCTTTTCCTCCCATTCTTCATTTCCCCTGGTCCTAACTTTAATGTCTCCTCGCATGAGTATGTCCTCCCCACCGGGGACAGCAGAGTTCTCTTGGGCTAGAGGAGCAGGGAATGCACGTACCCTGACACTGGGACATTGAGCAAGATGTGGACTTGTAAATGACGAGCTTGGGGCTGAGGGCACGGGGCAGTGGCAGTGGCAGGGGCAGGGGCAGGGGCAGGGGCAGTGGGGGGCTCAGCAGTGTCTGTGTATGAGCAATGTGCTCTGATGGCTTCGGGGCTTCCTGCCTATTGCAGGCACCTTCAGCGCTGCGGTCTGCAGGTTTAAAGGTAATTTCATGGAAATTCTGGGCTTCTAAGTATCAGTTATTTAGTGGCTGTTTTGTGGATATCTCCTTGGGTTTAATACCCAATTTCTGTCTAAGATCTCCTTTGGGGCACTACATGCTGTTTTGGAATATTGCTGCTAGACTGTCCTAGCCTCATTTTCCTTAAATATATCATGGAGTTTACAGTAGTTTGAAGCCTCACATCACAAGTTTATTGTGATGATGCATATGTTTAAGGCACTCAGCTTGAAATGAGGTGAAATTAATTTTCTACACATTTGTGATAAATAACCAGAACCCTGATTATTTTGGTGGTTTACTAAAAGACACTTCTGGTCGAAACCCTACAGCTTCAGAAGCATCTGTAGGAGGCCACAGATGTATGAAGCATTTTGTATGAAGGAAAATGGAACAGGTACAGTGCTAAAACTGCTAAAACTGTGGTCTGTGTACCAGTTTCTTTAAAGACGTCTTTGAAACTGTGACAATGTGAGAAATCACAATATGCTATGATGAAAATTTCCCCTCTCTATGGAAGGAATACAGTTGATTTGATTTATCAACCCAGAGATACAAAATTAACACAGACTCTGTTGTCTACTGTTTGCAACCCCCACAACTCCTAAGGTCACAGCATGAATTGCCCTTTAAATTTGACTAGCACTACAAAATGCAAACACAGCAGAAATAGGCAGAAAAGTATAGGCAGAGCTTGCCCTTCTTTTGCTTAGTGAGGTGGCGATGGGAAACTGCCTGTAAGATGCACCACAGAAATTCAGCTTCAGGGTAGAGCTGGGAGCTTGACCTCCCCGGGTCATGGTGTACAAACTGTCCTATTTAATTGATGTTCTGCTTACCACTCTGTTAAGCATCAGATTTGGAAAGTCTCCAGCTGGTGTGGAGGAAGGAACGATGTCTATTTGTTCCTACTCATTCTTGCACTGCTGTGCAGAGGAAGGTAGGATTTGGCGCTCTGTTGGGATTTTAATCATTACTTTTCAAAATGAGTACAGAGCATTTATGATTTTCTTTCTGGCTGTCACATGGCAAGTGACGTTAGGACTGAACTGTGAATGGAGAGAAGTAGCGGTGAATTGCCCTGCTTGCAGCTCTGGAGTCAGAAACTAACATATTTCTCATTCAGCGATGCTAAACCCCATTGCAAACATGCTATCGACAAATTATTAAATATGTCAATGAAAGGATTTGGTTTACTCCATATTAAGCACATCCTCCTTTTCAATTTTATTCCCCTCTCCACCCCACCCCACCCCACCCCCCTCGTTTGGCCAAAGGAGATTAGACTTACATTCCTTAAGTACAGAAAAAATTGGACTAGTGAGCCAAAACAGTTCTGGTTGCCATTGTTTCAGTTTTAGATAACAAACACTGTGCTTGTAACCAGCACATGTAAAGAAATGTATTGACCAGTGATGATTCACATATAGAATCAAGCTGCTCCTGGACAGCTTGTGAATGGAAGGAAAAGCTATGTTTGTTTAATATATTAGTGTGCAGATGTTATCTCTATTTATAGATAGACAAGCTGAAACTCATAAAAACTGAATTGCTTGCCAAGAAAAGACAGGAAAAGGCAATGGTAGGTCTGGGGAAAAACTTTGGATCAGTTGTCTCCAAATCATCACCTCTACCAAATAACAGTACCTCCCTTTAATTAATAATTCATTGTTGAGTG
The DNA here is from genome assembly GCF_015220075.1 of Falco rusticolus. Lineage (NCBI taxonomy): Eukaryota > Metazoa > Chordata > Aves > Falconiformes > Falconidae > Falco > Falco rusticolus. Next base: position 542,502 of record NC_051189.1, on the reverse strand, counting down.
TTTCGAAACAGCTGAGCAACAAGCACATTACACTAAAAGATGTCTCTTTGGCATCTTTTTGGCTGTAGAGGATATGACTCAATATTCCTCCATTTCAGCATTGAGGGAGCCTGTATGCGGTAAAGAGCAGCTGTGCCTGGTCTCCATGACCGATCAAAGGTGAACAACTGATTTCTTACATTTGCTACAGACCTTACTGGCAACCATGCACAATGTGAATTGCCTACCTGTTTCTGTCCCAGTAAATGTGGTGTTTCCAGCTTGATAAATATTTTCATTCATATATTTATCTTTCTGAGACCTCTTCTTCTGCCTTAGCTCTGTTATGCTAAACCATCACCTCTCTTTCCCACCTTGACTTTCACAGGAGAAAGTTTCAGACGCCCTTTGCATTTGTGAGAAAAAAAGAGAGGGAAGAGGGGCCTTGTTTGCAATCTATATAGATCTTCATGTCACTGAAAAAAAAACACCTGCTGGAGCGTGTCATTAAGTGTTTCCTTTCTGCTGATAAAGACTCTACCTCCTGCCTCTTGGTATTTGACTTCAGTGTCGTTTGGACCTTTCTAGGCCAGCTCCTATGAGTCACAGTCTCAGCTGTGTGTGTCCACCTGAGTTTGGCTGTTTCTCTGGGTATGCCAGGTGCCTTCAACAGGGATGTAGCCATCCAGTGTGTAAATCCAGAAGCACTTCCCCATCAGGAGTTAGAGGCCATCTTCACTGGGGTCTTCAAACTCATCCAGGCAAGGAGAGGAAGGCTTAACGTGGCTTCCGGCAGCCTGGATGCTACTAACTGTGCTGAGGCACAGGCTCTGCTGACAGACCTGTGGACAGTGTGGTGGTCAGATGCTCCTGAGGCTTCCATGTGCATCTAGGTGCCTTGTGCCCAGGCACCCCTGCAGCAGCTCTTTAAGAAGAGCACAAATAGCCCATGTTACAAGCTTCTGCCTTCATGTCTAGTTTATTTGCATCTATTTTACGCACACACACTGACCAAATTGTATCTGCTCCCAATACCTTTTTACTTGTCCCTTTGCTTACACAGCAGTCTTGCTGCTTCAGCAAGACTAAATATTTTGAGCATTTATTTGGTGTATTATTTGTGTTCCACACCTCCATCCATTCTGAAATCACTGTCTGAGTCCAATTCCTCTCAGCCCTGCCAAAGTCCAAATATCAGCCTCACCTCTGCCAGCACAGAAAACAGGTCCCTGCGTTGCCCACTGGTGTCAGCTGCCCAGATTCCTGCACATGTATAATATCTCCAGTGGTGCACTCCCAGGTACACAGGGAAATGATACGCATCCTCAAATAATGCCAATGGACAAAGTCCAAAGGTTTCCTTCTTTTTCACCATCCTCCTGTCCTTGTGCTCAAATCTCTTGCTGTGGTTAAGTTCATTGACCTTGCCAAAGTCTTTCCTGCATTTCCACTCTTGCTCAGCTCATGCATACCTTCTTTTTCTCCCTGTCCCACCCTTTGCCTCCCAACACCAGAATTCCAGTGCTCTGGGCACCTTCTGGGAAGCTCCATCTTGTAGGACACTGACCAGCACTATGTCATGTTAGCATGGTTTTCAGGTTGCCACCAAACCCGTCTTCCTTCTTTCCCTGGGCTTCTCCACCTAGCTGAGTTTCTTCACATAAGTTTCATCCTTGGCAACTGCAGACAGTATTTCATGCTATAGAACAGCTGGTGGCAAAGGGGATGAATGTAGTCTCACTGGGGTAAATCAGGAGTAACTAAATCTGCTGTGTTGCTGTCTGAGTGGAAAAAAACAGGCCTGTGCAGAAAATACTGCAAGCATGAGAGTTTAGAGTGCTGTGCCACTGTGAAAACCATGACCTGTGCACCTCATGTGATAGCATTGCTAAATGAGCTTTGAAAAGAGAACATTTTTCTAGTGGCCTCTGAAAGAATGTGGGTGGCAGAACAGCGACAGTAATTGGCAATGTTAATTGCAGTCACACATCAGTTTCCCTTGGCGTTTACCAACTTTCCATATAAAAGACATTGTTACACTTGAAAGCTGAGGTCAAGTTAGCTAATCATTCATAGTGTGTTTGCTTTCTCCCAGGATTGTCTAATAGGAATTGTGCCTTGTGTTTTAAAGCTATTTCAAGCAAAGAGCCTAGAGTGAAATTGTTTAATTTGATTTAAAGATCTCTATAGCTGACCTGCCAATCAAAGTGATTCAGATAACTAGCTGGTGTACCACTTGTGAATTAGACTTGACTCTGCATTATACTGATTGATGTGTGGAGTATCTCTGAGGAATTGATCGGCTTTTTTTCCAAAACGTTGATTTCAGTGAAATGGTGTTACTACATATTTAAAACCATCCACTATGTCTGTCACTAAAAATCATGGGACTGTGAGTCAGTCATCTTGGATGACTTATTGTTCTGTCATTGATTCACTGAAAATGAATGTCTATACTGCACCCAGCATGAACTGAATGAAAGCTCAGATGCAAACAGCAATCTAACCAAAGGGCCAGAGGGTTTATCACTGTCTAATTAGGGTAAATTATAAGGCTATAGTTTTATAAGGCTGTTTTATAAGATTATAGTGTGTCCAGTTACAATATGTACTTGTTCAGAATGGACTAGTTCCTTTATAATCCTGTACCCAAGGTTATCTAACCGTACAACGGGTGAATAATGTATTTTCCCAACTGAGAACTGTACAGGCATGGTAAAGTGTTTTGAAAGGAGTATTTTAGTCATTGCCTTACAGTGAGTTTGTTTTCTTCAAGTTATGGAATATGACTTTAATAGATAAATGGGGGAAATTAGGCTTTCAATCACAATGCCTGTTTTATTGGTCAAATATAGAATGGATTAAAAACAAACAAGCAAACAACTATAATTTGTATTTAACTGTATGACTTGGCACAAGACTCTGTAGTGAAGACAACTGGTGATTCAGCTTTGTCAGTAAATTACACTTTTTCCAGCCTCATTAACAACCCAGACTAGCTATTTCCACCTTCTCCAGACAAAGGTAACCTTGTCCCAGATTTACTAGCCAGTCGTTAACAGTCATTGAAGGTTGGAGAGCTCTTGCCCCCAGGACACTTCCAGGAGCTCAGCACCAAACCCGGCTACTGCCCCTGAGGAGGGGAGAGTTTTAGCTCAGACCATCATTGCGGCCGGGCCTGCCTTCAGGGTTTGCTCTGGTTCCCGCATGCCACCCATCTCCCATGTGCCTGGTGCTGCCTCCCAGCACAGCACAGCCCAGTGCAAGAGGGGGTCTGTCCCAGCGAAGCCACCCAGGGCAGGCAGGGGAGCCGTGGGCAGCTGTAACAGCAGCGGCACTGAGGGAGCTCTGCAAAGCTGTGGGCTGTGAACCAGTGCCAGGGAAGTTCTGCATCTGCCCCTGCAGCTCCTCTGTGTCTGGGACACTTGCTGCTGGCTCTTTGCAGAAAAGTCATTATAATTTTAGTTTTTTAAGTAAACTCGTGCATGGCCAAGTCTTACGTGCTCAACAACATTAAATCCTTTGGTTCTGCTTTACTTCAACCTCCATATAACTTCCCCTTGGGGAACTGGTTGGTTAGTCCCCTCTGTACCTCATTGTGCAACACTGCAGTTACTAGCATTGACATGCAGAGAATAGAGACAGAATTTATATGACATTTTGCGGAACTGACTCTTGCCAGCACCCGAATAAGGATAACCTTTCCCATCCCTTGGAGAGTTTGTGTTGCGGTAGCTTTGTTTGCTCCTGCAGTGATAACTACCCATGACCGTGCTGTTGCTTTCATGCATCTCCTGTACGGACCACCATGAGCAGTCGAGCATGTCCTCCCAGCCACAGAGAAGCAGGAGGCTCTCTGCTAGAGGTTTCCTGTACTGAAAGTCCCCAAAGAAAAGGGAATTGACTTTTGGGTTGGTTGGTATAGAGAGCAGGTCGGAAGGGCTGGCTTCGAGACAAGGTGCCAGTCAACTGAATGGGCACAGCTGAAACTCCACGAGCTTTCTTACTGAATATTGTGATAAGAGCTTTCCTTACATGCTCATGTTCAACCTTCACTGATTGCTGCTGCCGCTCTTGGCTGTTCCCAAGACAGGGTGCGTGTTGCTGTTGATAACACTGTAGTGCTGATAGGGGACCGGTTATTTACAGCCTCTGTTCTTGCCTGCTATTTCAAAAGCATCAGTCACTGAACAAGTTCTTTGGTCAGGCTGATTCAGGAAGCAAAACATTGATACCAAGTGCATCTCTTGGTGCCTGTATTTGTGTTGTGGTTTAACCCCAGCCAGCAAGGAAGACCCACACAGCCGCTTGCTCACTCACCCTCCCCTCCTCCCATGGGATGGGGAGGAGAATCAGAAAAAGGTAAACCCCATGGGTTGAGATAAGTAAAAAATAATAATTATAATAATGATGATAATAATAATAATGATAATAATGATGATGATGATAATAATAACAACAGTAATGAAAAGAGGGGAAAAAAAGGAGGAATAGAAAACCAAGTGGTGCACAACACAGTTGCTCACCACCTGCTGACTCATGCCCAGCCAGTCCCCAAGCAACGATCAGTGGCTCTGGGCCAGCTCCCCCCAGTTTATATACTGAGCATGGTGTTCTATGGTATGGAACATCCCTGTGGCTAGTTCGGGTCAGCTGGCCTGGCTCTGCTCCCTCCCAGCTTCTTGTGCACCTCCTCACTGGCAGAGTGTGGGCAACTGAAAAGTCCTTGAGTTAGGGTAAGCGCTACTGAGCAATAGCCAAAACATCAGCGTCTTATCAACATTATTCTCATACTAAATCCAAAACACAGCACTGCACCAGCTACTAGGAAGAAAACTAACTCTATCCCAGCTGAAACCAGGACAGTTTGGTACAGTTTTGAGTCAACTCTTCCTCTCTGATCTTCTTTTCCCTACACCTTATTCTGAATGCATTTTTCTTCTCCTGTCCTACCCTCTCCCTCCCAAACCTCTGTTTCATTTCCAGAGAAAAACAATCACTCACATCTTGAATTAAAAAGATGCATTTCTAATTCCAGTATATACACCTTGCTTATTGCCAAAATTAATCATGAAAATCATTAAGATGTTGGAGGTTCAGAGGGTAAACCAAAACACATTGCTGATGTTACAGGAATTCTTTCTCACAGGAAGGGGAAGGAAACCTACAGTACTACCAGCTCTGGATACTGGCAGATAAAATGGCATGAACATTCATCTCTGCTCTCAGATATTCCCTTCAGAAATTCTCTGAAAAGCAAATTATGCAGGACAGTGCCATGGGATTGTCCCGTGGGCTGGGATTGTTCACACTGGGCTGGGAAAAGGACTCCAAATTGCAATGGGAGAGGAGCTGGGGCTCTTTGTGCTTTGTGGTTCCCCTTCTTGGCCACAAGGATACAAAAGGCTTTGTTTCGTTCAAAATAGACAGGGGAAAACTTTGAAAAAGGCAACTTTAAGCCAATTGTGCTAGTTTTAGTACCCAGTGCAGTGCACAGTGCAGGACTTTGTGTAGGCTCCAAGGAGAGGAGCATATGTGTGTATTTAAATGGGAACTGGAAAGGAATACTCTGTCAACTGCCCAGGACCTGGGATGTTTAGGGATCAGTTTCCTAAGTGAGTGTAATGGCATGAGAGCAGTTAGGAGGTGATTCAGATCAACAGGCAGAGTAAAGCTCTCTGAAAGAAAGGCTTGCCCTGGACATTGTAGAATATCTCTCAGCTAAAACAGATATCTTTATGAAGTGTGTTTGGATAATGAAAACACAGGCAGGGAAGGATCTCTTTTAGGTTTTGGTTCTCCTAGAAACACACCCTTGTAGACAGAAGAAAGATTGATAGGGACCCAAACAGAGATGTCCACCTAGTTAGATATCCTTCCGGGATGTGCTTGTATCAGTAGTTACCCCTTTCAGCTGCTTGTCACTGCCAATCTACTGGATGAGCCACTTGTTTATTTTTCTTCATGGAAAACCAGCTCGATTACTTTCATTGTTCAGCTTGTTGATCTGAGCTGATTTTCATCTGCAGCTGACTGAAGAGTGCTGCCATAATCTGCCCTGCCTGCAGCATGGTTGGCAGCCACTGATAGCCAGGATGGCAGGGGAGGGAAGGGGAGGACAGCAGAGTCCAGCAAGAAGATCTGAAAGAGATGTAAAACCACCAGCCAAAGCCTAGAAACCCTATATTTCTTCACTTTGCTCAACCAACATAGATCCCTAGAGCCCAGTGCACCTAGTGAACTGTGAGCCTTGATAATTGCCACAGCAAGGGAAGACACATTCCTGGGATCTAGAAACTAAGCAGGCAGAGGGATACCCCAAGTTCAGTTTGGGCCACAGTGGAAAGAAAAATGGGATATGCAGGCAGAAACTGTCTTCAACAGTTTCAAAACTCTTCTGCACAATTCTTGCTTGCACCAGGAATGCTGATATATCATGAATAATGGCAAGCATCTTTTATATGGGAACACCTTTTGTATAGCACATCCTCTACATGTCTGGAAAGTACCCTAAAATAAGTGAGACACTTTTGAACGGGCCACTCTTCCAGTGCTCCTCTTGAAGTGGGTCATGGGACAGCCAAGAGTACAAGGTGCCTGGATCCAGCAGGACAGCCCATATAAAGCAGTCACCTGGCTCTCCAGGATAAGGTCTTCATCCGCAGCAGACAGTGATAATTCCATTCCTCTTCTGCTTCAGACACGTAAAACCAAAGTAGGACAGCAGTGCACAAGCCCCTGCACCTCACACCTCGTGTTTCCTGTTGGGTAGGCAGTCCTTGTTCTGCATTTTGAGCTCATGTTTATGCACTGTTTAGGAAATCTTATCTTAATTTCATTGTGAGGACTCCGTATGTAAAGCCTAGGGCTTGGCATTCCTGAGGCCTGGCCACAGGTCCTCTGAGAGTGGTTCGTTTTGTTGCAGGGTCACCTCTCACTGCACAATGCAATGCACTTTTGCTGCCTTGTGTTCAATACTGGAGTTGAACACAGTGTCCTACCATGGAGCATCATGTTTTTAATGGAGAAAACACTGGGATTCAACTAAAAGTAGAGCATATCTCAGTGGGTAGTTACAGGCAGTTACTTTCCACAATATTTCTGCTGTACATAGAGCAGTCTTTGTCCCTGTGCAGCTGAAATGGTAAACAGGCTAACAAGCCACTCCTGGCCTTTCCTTACATGTGGGCACCCCTGCCCACCACCATTGTCAGGGAGGACCGGCTCTTTTGCAGAGAGCCCAACTGCAGGGAGGCCAACCTCTTGCCAGTGTGGCGGAATGAAGGAACCTGCTCCCTTATCTCTTTTTTTGTAGCAGCAGAGTGTGTGCATATCAACCAGAGACAAACTAAACTGGCAGAAACTGTCTTTCACAGTATTGTAACTCTTTCGAGCAATTTGGCTCGCTTGCAGCTGGCACACCACTGGATCGCTACGGGAGCTGAATGAGAACATCTTCCATTGCTGCCCACCTCAGGAATGGGCTTGGCTCCCTTGCGTTGCATGGAGCAGTGACAGTCCCAGTGGAAGGAAAGCACTGAGACTACTGATCCACCTGATTGCCAGGGGTGCCCCCCACTTTGTCTTTACACCAACAAATGCTGAGACCTCAGAGCCACTGTGCCATTGCACTACTTACCTACTCAGTATCTATACCACCAGCTAAGGCATCCATGGAAAAGGGTATTTTCAAACCCTTTGTCAGCTCTTCTTCCCAGGGTAAAATGTTGCCAATTAAAGTGTCTTGAAGCAAAGCTAAGGAAAACATGTGTTCTGCACGTGTACCTAGCAATTAAGGAAAAAAAAAAAAAAGGAAATCTGGTGTGTTCCCCATTTTCCCCTGTGCCTTTGGAAATCTGTGCCCTGTTTTCCATTACTGTTCTCACAAATATTTGGAAATCAGAAGGTCAATCCTCTGAGGTTTTGTGGTCACCTGGTTTGAGTAACCCGAGGACCTAGCACCAGATCCGTAGACCCTCTCAGCCTAGCACATAAGGAAGGCCTTTATGAGGTTAGCTCACAAATTTGTGCTTAGATGCTTTTCATAATTTTAAATTTATGCTTGAATGGAAATTTTAGGCTGTTCTTAAAAGGCTGTGCACCTCAAAGGTGTGTACACACAAAGCCCACACTACCTGCCTGCCCTTGCTTGACTTCTAGACAACCTTCTTCCTTGCATCCCTCCTAGACAACCTTCTGTGGCTGATAGCAGATGGACAAGCTGATTGATAGTTTGTCTTTCTGCCCTTAAAATGCTGTAGTTCCACTGAAAAGTAGTCCAAGTAACAGGCAACCAGCCACATCACCCTGTGGGGCTGTATTTACACCACTAAACACTCATCCACCCTAGGAAGTGACCCTTGGCTCCTATCACAAGGCCCACCAGGCTGGTGATTTTATAATATGAAGCTGAGGGCACATACGTAGGGGAAAGCACAAGAGCCTGTGTGTTTGAAGACAGTGGGAATGATGATAAAGGCACTGTAAGGCATCTGGTTCAGTCTCACCGTCACTGCCAGTGGGGAAGGCTGCCCAGAGGAGGTGTCACCTGCACCATGTCGGGATTTTGTCTTCGGCACAGCTGGCTGGATCAGTCCAAAACAGATCCTGGGGCAAGAAGATGCAGTTTTGCAACGTGGGCAGTCAGATGTTCATTGTCTCAGTCTCTTCCCTGGATTGTTTTTATTTAACAGGACAGGCATAACCCCAGAGCACAGGTGGGAGATCAAACTGTGCAGAGGTTATTCTACAGTCCTCTCAACTTGGGGACAAAGACGACACAGTCCCTAGTTTCTTAGAGGCTGTCCTGCTTAAAGTAATTACCCCTCATGGTTTTCAGATGCAGAAACCAAGCACTGCGCATGAGGTTTTTAGGCTACAGAAAAGCCCACCCTGCATGTTGAAGATGCCCTTCACCCAAAGTTTTTCTTCTCCTCCCTCTTCTGCAGCTGTTTGACAGAAGGCCTTAGAGATTAGCTGCGTTCCTGTGAGCTATTTATACTGAAATATTTTGTGTTGAAAGATGTAAGCCCTTTTTTTCCTCTGTACATACACAATGATCCCCGAGGGCAAGCAAATCCTGCTGTGTTTTGGATCAGATACATTGTGATTACTGTTGTAAAACGGCCCCGAGTGCATTTTTATGAGTCAGTCTCACCTTTACACTTCCACATGTCACCAGGCTCTCTCGGATGTCTGTGCAGCTTTCCAGTTCCAGATTACCCTAGTTAAAGGAAGTTTAATCCCCACTTGAGGTGATGCTTCCAAAACATTTTCTCTGAAACAATGTATCTTGATAAATTTTCCAGGGAGAGAAAGCATTTAGCTCACTGGTTGAGCAAAGTAAGAAAAGCCTCCAGTAACATGGTTGGCCAATTTGGCTGGGTGATGTGTTGGATTAGGCAATCCTCATATGTAATGCAACCCTCATATCCGAAAATAAAATGCATGGGGCCATGCAATATTCTCTGCTCCCGTGAATGGAGAATTACGATGCTTCCACACATCCCAGGTGAGAGGATTTAAAAGAGAAACAAGGAGATGAGAATGGTACAAAAGCCCAGGCAGGCAAACATGGATAGATTTCACTTGAGACACCCCTCCCCTTCCTCCCTGCCCGCAGCAGAACAGCTCATCTGCTGGAGCATATGGTCAGGCTTGCGCAGGGAAAACAGGCTCAGGGGTGCAACATCACCGAGGGACCCCAGTGCAAGTGCCCAGATAGGGACTTTTCTGTCTGTCTGCACTGTGGACAGCACCTGCAAAGATGGGGATCTGAACAACCAGCCAGCTCCATACCAAGCCAGCTTCATGGAACTGGAGACCCTCTGATCAAAACTCCCACGGGCTTTCCAGCCCCATAAGCAAGGACTGTCATAGGGTAAAATCTAGAAGTATGATGTCTGAATATTGGGTCTGGAAGAGAAGTCAGCTGGTGATACAACACAGCCTGCCTTGTCTCCAAGCCAGACCACTTCTCATCCTTCCCTCAGCTCTGCAGTGAATCTGACAGGACCAGAGGCAATGGGCACAAACTGAAAAGACAGAAGATTTCAACTGAACATCAGGAAACAATTCTTCTTTACTGTGGATGTGTCTGAGCACGGGCACAGGTTGCCCAGGGAGGTGCAGTCTCCCTCCTTAGAGATTTCCAAAAAACACCTAGACATGGTCCTGGGCAACTGGCTCTAGCTGGCCCTGCTTGAGCAAGGGGGTTGGACCAGATGACCTCCAGAGATCCCTGCTAGCTTCCACCATTATCTGTGATTCTGTGATCTGCTGGAAAGGTCTCTGCCCCTGAAGCCTCCCACATGCTGTGTGGTAGCAGGGAAGCTCAACATTAGCAGCAGCCCTCTGTTACAGTCTCTAACAGAAAGACAGTTTTACGTGATCCAGTATGAGTCACTGGAGTTGCAGGTCAATGGCCAAATTCTTTTGTTACACCCATTTAGTCCTGTGGGCTTCAGCAAGTGGGAGGGTAACGGAACTGGTCCAGATACATTTTGTGAAGCAGAAATGCATTTTGGTCCAAGCTGTTTCAAAAGCGTTCAATAAACAAAGCACTTTAATACGATGCCCTGAAACAGTCACCCAAATCTTATCCCTTTGGGAAGAGAGTTCATTTAAACAAGACTTGATTAAGGAATATTACCATCCTAAAGGGCATTCTGCTTTTTCTTGGGCAGTATAGGTGGCCATCAGTTGCTGAATCCTTCCTCGGTTGCACAATTTAGTGATACAAACACAAAATGCTGTTATGAACTGTGCACTATTTACACCACTGATTCCCCCAAAATGAAGTTTTATGTGAAGTGCTTCCACTCTTCACTGGCACCCTGTTTTTAAGAATGTAAAGACCTTTCACTTCACCTTAGCTTTGATTTGAGGATTTTATTTTCTGTTACTTACTGGTTATCAGTACCACACTTATTAGGCAAGCTGCAACCTTAAAAGGCTTCTTCAGATCACCTCAAAACAACCTGAACATTTTTTCCACTTTTTTATTATACTCTTTGGATAACCTATGATAATTGTTTTCCAGATTGAGAGAGCAATACATACCAAATGCCCCCATCCCTCCCAAATAAATTTACTAACCAAACAAAAAAACCTGTCTATAAATGAAGTTTTATTATATGGTCTTTATGAAACTTTTCTTGTAACAGATGAATCTTGACTGCAGTGCAGTTTTATTCTGCCCTGTAAAGCAACAGTGCTGTAGAAAGAAATGTCACTATTGTTACAAATGTTGCTTCAGATTAATGAAAATTAATTCTAACCAATGGGTTTGTTGTAATTGATTCCTTTTACATGGAATTATTCTAGGGTATTGCTGATTTTTTTTGATCCAAACATATTTATGGAGAGTACAACAGAAGATATTTGTGATTTGCAATTTTTATTTTACTAAGTGGAATATTCACACTCATTAGATTTCCAATTTCTACTACCAAAGGGAAATCCTCCACTTTTAAAGATAATAAAGCATCCAGCTGTATTTATACAGAACCTAGACCACATTTTTTTCTGTTTTTTTCTCTGGCTTCTTCCTACCTCATATGCTGCATGGGCTCCTCAGTCTACCAGCTCTGATTGCTGGGATTGTGCCTGACGTTAAACATTTAACAGAGACCTTTTGTTGCTAACTGCATGGTTATGACAAATGGCAGATTGTTAAAGCAGGAGCTGTGTTATCAAAAGTCAATCAAGAGTGTGCCAAAAACTCTGGCTCCTTGCGCAGAATTCAAATGTGGAACAGGCACAATCTAGACTGGAGAAAGAGACAGCTCCTAAACACTGCCCATAGAAAAACCTTAGGAAAAAAGAGGAACACAGAGGTGGGTAACTGGGACCAGCAAGTGTGTCACCAAGTGTGTTCATGTTTACTTGCTTTCCCCAGAAAAATCCTTAGAAGAGGGAACTTTAAAAAACTGAGTGCAGCGAGGTGAGCCCTGAGGACTTATGGAGGATGGGTGTCCTACCTGCCTTTAAGAAGGTGGAAGAGGAGAAGAGGAACAAATCCAAGGAATACAGCTGAATGTGGAAAGCTACCGAAACAAATTATGAAATGGCCTGTGAGCACCTGGAAGATGATACAATGCTAAGAAGAGGCCAGCAGAGTTTTGTCAAGAGTAAAGCATATTAAGGGAATTTAACTTCTTCTCTGACATGGTAACTCATTGTAGAGGGTTCACGTGGGAAGGTTTTGGTAGTGGGGGGTACTGCCAGGAGTGGCTTCTGTGAGAAGATGCCAGAAGCTTCCCCCATGTCCAATGGGGAAAATTCCAGCTGCTCCCAGATGGACCTGCCGGGGGCCAAGGCCGAGCCCATCAGTGGCGGTGGTAGCGCCTCCGGGCCAGCATACGTAACAAGGGGGAAAATGTATCTGTGCCAGCAGGAGAGATGGGTAGGGTTATGTGGGAGCCGCGGCCCTGCAGCCCCCGGGCAGCGCCGGAGGGGCCGGAGCCGCTCCCGGCCCGGAGCAGAGATTCCCCCCCAGCCCACGGCGCCCACGGCGGGGGGGACACGCTGGAGCAGGGGGATGTGCCCGCAGGAAGCTGCAGCCCGTGAAGAGCCCGCATTGGGGAGGCTCCTGGCAGGAGCTGTGGGCCATGGAGGGGAGCCCACACACACGAAGGTTTGCTGGCAGGACCTGTGGCCCATGGGGGACCCAGGCTGGAGCAGCCCACTCCTGAAGGACTGCACCCCGTGGAAGGGACCCACACGGAAGCAGTTCATGAAGGACTGTGTCCCATGGCTGGGACCCCATGCTGGAACAGGGGAAGGGCATAAGGAGAAAGGAGTGACAGACAATGTGGGATGAACTCGTTCCCCAGGGCTGCTGAGGGGGTGGAGGTAGATGAGTCAGGAGGAGGCTGAGCCTGGGAAGAAGGGACGATGGGGGAAGGTGTTTTTGGTTTTGCTTTTATTTCTCAATGTTCTACTCTAATACTAATTGGTAATAAATTAAATTAATCTTCCCTAAGTCAGGTCCCTTTTGTTCATAATGGTAATCAGTGAGTGATTGCTTTTATTGCTCATTGTCCTCTTACTCATTGGCAATAAATTAAATGAATCTTCCCCAAGTTGAGTCTGTTTTGCCCATGATGGTAATTGGTGAGTGACCTCCCTGTTCTTATCTCAAGCCATGAGCTTTTCAACCCATTTTCTCTCCCTCACCTACTAAGAAGGGGGAGTGAAAGAGCAGCTTGGTAGGCACCTGGCAACCAGCCAAGGTCAATCCACCACACTCATCCAGCTGATGACAGGGAAGCGACTGACATAATTTATTGCATTTGTGATAAAGTTTGGGGAAGACTTCATTATAACATTCTTATAAGGAAAGCAGGGTTATATGGTCTACAGAACTGCTATGAAGTAACCACAGAATTCAGTGGTACAACTGAGAGCAGGGTGCAGTCATTGCTACCCAACAGGGATGGCACATCAAACAGCCCCTTTCAGTTCGTGATCTATATCACTGTAAAAAAGAATTCCAGTTTACATGAGCAGCTGGCACCAACCTGTGCAGGCAGGTTCAACACTCAAAATGATCTCATTAAACAGAAGAAATTGCCTAAATTAATTAATTTATTAAAAACAGAGAAATGAGAAATCATAGTCTAAACAGGAAAAGAAGAGAAGCTTGCAAGGCAGGAATAGCACAGAATGGGATCTACAAACTGAATACGAAAAAGTATGATCCTTGGGTTCATGTCACCCTGGGACTTACTAGCCAGACTACTGTAAGTCCAACACAGGAGGTAAACCCTGTCGTTGAATTTGAGTAACACATTTTTGGAGAGACCCTTCAGCACCTCTTGACTTCCAGATTTCAGTGCCAGCTCTGGACCCTGCATGTTAGAAAAGAGGTAAAGGAAATAGAGACACTTGAGTGAAGAACTGTGAACCTGGCAAGCACTTTGGGGGATAAGATTTATGAGGAAATGTTCTAAAAATAAAGTTTGTTTTGCTTTTCAAAATGCTAAAAGGGGAAGACAGCCCGTAGAAATGCCACAGAAACACAGAGAGAAGGAAAGTCCTAAAACCTCTAGCTTTCCTGTACATGGAAATGTTATCAAGAGTGTTACATGTTACAAGGAAAATTTGTTCTCCAAATGCCCTCAGTCTCTGGAGAGAAAGAACTAACAGGAAGCAAACCCAGAAAACAATTTCTTAAAGTAATCTATCTCAGAAGACATTACCTAGAGAACCTCCAAACTCTGTTGCTGGAGGATTTTAAAGCAGGTTAAACAAAACTTGATAGGGAATGGCTACCTTTACTTGATCCTTTTTGCAAAGAGGCAGACAGATTCCTATTTCAAGTCCCCTTAAACTCTAATTTTCTATAATTTGATATGAAAATACAGGTTTTGTTCTTTCCACTAGAAACTTCTTGGCAGCCTTCTCACTATAAGGGGAAAAAGCGTAATATTTGGAAAATGCTGTGAATTTCTTTCCAACTCTGGTTTCTGGTCAATAGGGTAAAGCCTTGATTCTTACTCAGAGCCTTGAGGCTAGCAGCCTGTTTTTTTCAAATGTATACAGTAAGTCAGTACTTCCAGTAGTATTTTCATCTAATCTTTAATTTTTTAATCCCTTTTTATGCAGCACTGCAGTGCTTTAGGTACATCTTTTTTGAAGTCTTTTGCTACTTAAATGGTTACAAATACAAGAAAACACCTGAGATTCTCTAATCCTCTTTCTATAGGAAGCCGGCAGAAAACCTTTCTTCTAGTCTCTTGCAGGGTCACATCCCATTTTCTAGGACATCTGTGCCTGCCTTCTCCACGTCTCCTGTGGTGTTTACGCCATTTTTCTTCTGCAAATATTTACACCATCAGTAAACTGAGCATAAACCAATAAACAGAAAAAGACATGCTCAGCTTTCAGAGTTACTTGGTTTACCTCTACACTGTGCAATGATAATCACCTATCTTGATCCCAAAGCCCTTGTCATTTGGGCTACCTGCTTCCTCAGTGGGGTTTCCTAGACTTAAAACCATCTTAAATGCAGCTAAACTTCCTCAAAACCAGCAGCTATCCTTTGCATTTATCCTTTAAGTGAGAAACAGTCTGAAGAACACAAAGTTGACTTTTAGATCAGCTACTAGATCCCACACACATACACAGGTTGGTTTTTTCCCCCTCTTCCTGCTACTACATCCCTCCCTTTTATGATCAGGAAAACAGGGATCTGTCCCCATCCAAAATAAAAAAAGCATTGAGTAAAGTGCCTGATATGATGTTCAGTTTTTCCTCCCAACTGTAAGCACCTCAGTTTTTTGGCCAATCATTCAGGCTAGGATAGATATGTCGTTCCTTTTTCACTTTTATAAGCAAACTTCCCATATTAAGGAACTGATTTAAGTATTTAAACAGAAATACCTATCAATGACAACAATGAGTCATTATTGTTACTTAACTGCAAGAAGGGCTTTGTCTGTCACAGCATGAGTGAACGTTTATCAGAAAAAGGTGTTTAAAAATAGTGGCTAATCCTAACCTTAAATATTTACCAGATCTGCAGACTCAGAATCACACCCCTGTGCCTTGGCTCAGCGCTTCTGCAGTACCAGGGAACATACTAACTGAGGCCCCTTAAGATTATTCCAGGGAGGTTTGATACTTTGCCAGGAAAACTCTGGAGTATATAGCTGCTGGGTGTTGGCAATGGGCACGCAGACATGCGGCTCTAAAAATGTCCAATTCAGTACACTACAGCTGCTGGAAAAAAAGGGACACTTCCCCTTTTGGTGAAGAAAGTTCTGTTTTATCAGACTTCTAAGAGGCACTGGCAGCTGCTGAACCCAGGACACTTGGTACCAGCAGTTATCATGAGCCACATTGTTTGGGTTTTTTTCCCCCTTGGGCTTTTAATATGCTGCTGGCCCTGCGTGATCATCCTGTCAGGGGGTACAAGTTACTCTGCAGCACTGACAGTGGCTGGTCCCCAACAGCCAGACACTCCTCTGAAGCCACTGGGATGTAGGTGAGGCTCCATTTTCTGCAGCACCTTCCCTAGACAAGCAATTCTGATAAGCTGCTCTTGCAAATTTGTGTGAAGGAGGGTCCACGACAAGGATGTGGATTCTGTCATCTAGAAAAAGCCCTGAAGGATTTAACTTCACTGTGGGGCAGCTTTCCAGCAGCCAAGGTTACCGATCTTGTGGTTTTGGGGTAGAATACACCAGATCCCTCCATCACCCGATCAGTTAGCACACAAGCTTGTCATTACACGAGCTCTTGGCTGAGCTTATGAAGAGGTGGTACATGAGAACTGGGTGGGCCTCATGCAGGTAGCCCAGGAGTCCTTGGGACCCTTCCTGGAAAATCGTCACACCTGTAAAAGGAAGGGCTGAGGTCTGGCTTTCATGTCTGCTGCGAGTTTTTGGCTTGACCGAGACTGAGGTTAAGCTAAAACCACTGACTTGGTGAAAGGTCAATAAATAACAGGTCTCAGGCAGCTTGAGTCTGCTTTCAGCCTTTGTCTGGAGTTTCTAATAGTGACAGACAGAGAAACTAGAAAAACTCCTTTCACCATTGAAAATAAACTGCTGCAAAGCAGCTCCACAGCTGCCCGGGGCAGGCAAGACCTGTCCCTTCTCCCAGCCTCCATCAAATGCCACAGATAGAACGTGAGATTAAATTTGGCCTCTGTAGGCTTTTGTGTCTTGTAGTTAATGACAGTGATAACCTAGTAGGAAAAATCAGATATGCCAATGGTTTTGTAGACAAACAATACATTAAGGGTTTTTGATTTTGGCCATGCTACGTTAACACTGTAGCATGTTTTTATAAATGTATTTTAAAGCATGTTCCCCAATTTACTGTAATTCACAGTTTTAAATCCTGCTGCAGACAGAGTTTTATGCTTTTCACAATGTGTTAACTGGTTATGGTCAAGGCTTGCTTTCTCAGTTAAGGAATTTTTTCAGGACTTATTTAAGTTTTTGACAAGATGGCTTTGAAGTTCTGTCCAAATATGACTTGAGATATCATGTTCGGAAATTGACCATAAAAACTCCAACAGATTTTTGTCCTCTTTTAAATTCTGATAATTTTTAAAGAGCTTCTTCTGAGACGAAAATAACCTAACCTATGATGTGATGTATGCAGTAAATGCATTCCAGCAGGGAAAGCACGCTAAACAGGAAATCTTACATTCAGTAACAAATGTTCTTCATGTCATCCCTTATCAGTTTGCTCAGGGACGCGAAATGTTGTACAGGCAGTCTTTTCGGATATGGAGCCTCAGAGCTTAAAATACTTTGTTTCAGTATGTTCATAGGGCTGTCCCAGAGTGAAGTCGGTATTAACCATCCTGCTCAAATCTCTGATCTCGTGGCTCTGATGTGTTCATCTCCAAAGGTGAGGCAACCCAGTGAAAGCTTCGTGATACAAGGCGCTGTTTCCTGGTGGTTAGTTTCTCCCTTTTTGCGCGGCTGCCCGGCACCACAGACCATGCATGGGCAGATGACCGCATTCAGGCCTTACTGCAAAGCGTATCTACATGCACTCAACATCTACTCATCCCACAGTACTAATATTTGTGCTAGCTCCAATACTTGTAATTACCTTGAAGTATTCAAGACACAAACTCTGTCCTTGGTCCCCTGTGTAGAAGACTATAAGGAATGTCCTCACCATTTCAAAAATGAGCGTTTTGGCTGCGGTCTCTGGAGATTCATTTTTAGTAAACTACAGCAAAGCAAGGTTCCTAACCTTAGCTCTACCAGCAACGTAATACCAATGCTAACGAATATTTAGCCACATTTGTAAAGCTTTGCCTGTGGCCTTGCCCCCATAAATGCTGTGTCTCAGCACTGCGTGATGAAAAGCTAAATTAAATCCTCAGTTATGCTGGCAGACACTTACAGCGTTCAATGAGATAACAGGACTAAACACAACCTTGCTGCCCAGCCTTTCTGAAAAGCTGCTTTTTGAGTTTGATGCTGTTGGTGATCAGCCCACTGGGCTGAGGATGCGGGAGGCGGCAGCAGCATGTGTGCACGTGTATTTCACTACAAAGTGGGAGCTTATGCCCACAGAGCTGTGATCACTGCCTGGCATTGCCAGCTACATAGTACGCTATGTAGTAAAGAGAAATGATATGTCTGAGTACTGTATCTTCTAACAAGGCTGTCTTAGGATAGAAACTAGAAGGACTTCTGCATCCTAACTAATGAACAGAACTAGACATTTAAGATGCATTTTCCCCAGCAACTTTTAACAGTGGTTTCAGTCATTCCTCCTTACTCTCCTTGGCCTATACTTTTTGTAAAAGTGGCAAGCCTTAGGATGTTTTGCTATCTCTGTTCATTGCATACCCCCCAAGACAGCTCTGAGAGTCTTCAGCAGTTGTGATGTCCTTGTCCTCAGCATAATCACCTGAATTCCTTCCTGCTCCAACTGGTGCTCGCCGGCCTGGTGCCTCTGAATCAAGTTCTATTCGCCAATGAGCTCTTCCCTTTACGGTGACAGCTGCAGCTGGAAATAGGCTGTGCAGCCACCCCCTACCAATAACCTTCTTCAATGTTTTCTGATCTAAAGCCCACCCTCCGGTGTAGCTCTGTCAGTGTTGATCACCTCTTTGTTCAAAATCGAATACAATGTCTGCAGGTTTTAAATGAGGTTGACCTGCTCACATTAAACCTCGGGTGTTTGCTCTATTAGATACTTGTTCTCAGCATTAAGACATGGGTTGGCAGTGACCACTGTTCTTCCAAAATTGCCTTTGCTTTTTAATCTGAAAATTATTCTCTGAATTTTTTTGGTAGGGTCTAGTTTGTTCAATCTAGCAATGACATTAAATGTCATATGCACTAGTCGCCTGTAGAAAAAATCCCAGAATTTTCCACACCCACAGCTAAACCTAGATTGTTCCTCTCTCTTACTACCAAAACTCTATTTGTTCTTGCAAGACACATCTTTGATCCTTTTTTAGAAAAGCAGTAAGTCCATCTGCACTTTGGGCATAGGATAACTCCATTTACTGCTAACTGGAATATTACAGTAACTCAGAACCTAGGCCTCTAATTTCTGCCTTGGGTTTTTAAAACTCTAAGCATGCATCCCATATCCAGGGGCCATGCTGCACTGTAGCATTTCAGACCAGCAACTGGTTATTTTGGCTAGTTAGATGAAGCCTCCAGAGTTCGGCTTTTTAAGCAGTCTTGGCACCCTTGATTGTTCACTCTGGTTTATGGTATTAATCCCAATATTGCTGTGATCTACTCTATGCCTTCCTATGTTGGCCTTCCTTTGGGCCTGCTCCTTCCAACGAGCAGAACTTACTTTTGTTTCCTTAGTTTTAATTTAGTATCTTAAACTTCTATCTAATCTCAACCTCCCAAGCCACAACTTGTAGCTGTTGCCCCATGATGTTCTCTGCCACTTCTGAATGGTGTTTGGTTTCATCATCCCTTCAGTTTCCTTTCAAATAGATGTAGGCTGCTGTTAGACCACCCCAGAGTCTCCTGCTGCCAAGACTAAACAAGCCCAGCTCCCTTACTTTCTTCTTGAAGGTCACGTGCTTTACCCCTCTAAATATATTTGCAGCAATTTGATGAGCTTTTTTAAGGTTCTTGACATGCTGGTAGGTCCAAAACTGGTCTCACCAGGGATGAGTAAAGGAGATGATAATTTCGCTGGATCTGCTGGGCATGCTTCCCCTGATGTAACTCAATGTGCAATTTGTACTACCTGTAATGAGGGCAGACTATTGCCTTTTACTCATTCTGGCATCAACCACACACCCAAGATTCCCTTTCATCAAGTCTCTGCTGTACATTTCCCCACCTGTGCTAATGTGTGGGGTTATTCCACCCCAGGCACAGAACTCTGCACTTCTTGCTGAATTTCAGAAGTTCTTGTTGGCACAAATCTCATGTTTCTCAAAGTCCTTCTGGGTTAAAGCTTTGTCACTTGGTATATCAATCACTTTCCCTCACTGAGCATCATCTTGAATTTGCTGCAGGGTGCAACCCCTGGTCTTATCCAAATCACTGATGAAGACATTGAATAATGTTGGACCTCTGTGGCACTCCACTTGTTACCGGCCTTCAGCTGGATATTAAGCCACTGATTATTACACACCTTAGCACTGGCAGTGCAGCCATTTTTCAAGCCATACTCACGCGTTCTATACTTTCTCAACTTGAAAATAAGAATACTGTGGGTGATGGTGTAAAAAATGTTACCAGAGACAAGGTGTATAATATACACCACGCTCTTCATTCACATAGCTGGTCTTTCAATCAGCAGCCCTTTTCTAATTGTCAGGAACCTCCACTACTTGAGATGGTGTTTTGCAGATGATAGACATCAACTTGGCAATCACTCATCTCTGCTGGTTTCACTAGCTGGATGATTCCTACAGCATAGAGCCTCTCTCCTTCTTTTCACCTTAGGCTGAGTAAGTTTTCTCAGCGCTAAGATTTGGATTGTAGTTGTTCTCTCTCTATTCTGTGGTATCTTGAGAACTCCTTCACTTTCTTTTTGCTTTTTCTTTCTGAAAAAAAAATCAATAGTTATGTTTTCTTTATGGAAGTCTCTGTATATTTGTTGTAATTTTTTTCGGAGTTGCTCTTGAGTTAACTGAAAGCTGTTTAACACTTCAAAAACTTCAGCTGCTGTGAGAAATGAGACTACTGTCTTCCTTTTGGCACCAAATTTCAGGCAGACAGAAGCTGAAATGCTGTTGAAATTTCCCAGTGTTTTCCACCTACCCAGAGGTTGCCAGCAGAGGTGGTGCTTCACCTGCTGCAATTCCTCATTAGTGAGAAGTTCTTGAGGAGCACTCAGGGCTTCAGATGTTTGTGAGGGCTGTCCTCTGTTCAGTCTCTAATTCCAGCTGGATGCACATGATGATAAAACCTCAAGAGGAGCCTGCTCCATTCCTCTGGGTATGTGTAGGCTAAAAGGGGACAGGCTGTGAGCTCTACACCCACACCCTTGACTGCCCACACACTTAATTGCTATTTTGCTCCTTGGCTCTGATCTGGCCTCTTCCCTGGAGCTGTCAACAGGCAGTATGGAAAAGACCAAGCTCCAGCCTACACAGTCCCCCAAGGCTGTCCCATCACGCTCGGCACATTCATATGGCCTCATGCATACCCTGGGGTATGCAACACAGCCCTTCAGCTTCATGCCATAAAGACATCACTCCTGTGGGTTGCAACACTGCCCTTAGATTATTTCAGAGCCTTTGAACTCAAAAACACATAAAAAAAAATAATGATCATGTCTTAGGACCATAGGGACACCACTTGCAGCACAGAAGAGAGCCAGGGCCAAGTGCCATACGATGTGTGTGGGGTCAGTTGGCCGCAGAGGGCTGGTCCGGACATGAAGCCCACGCTGGGCCATGCCACTTAGTGTTGGGGCCAGAAACCGGGTTTTGGCCCTTTTATATTTAGCAGTATGGACACGGCATCTGTTTGAGATGCTGCTCATAAAGGCCAAAACTTAACACCAAAGTGGGATTTTTTTTGTGACTCATTTGATTTGCTAATCTGAAACAGATTTACCATGTCTTGTTTAATAGGGAGCAGCCTTTAGAGCTACTAAATGAATGAACTGCTGATTTAGAGCTGGTTGTTTGATTCTGAGCAACTGTTTAGAAATGGCTGGCAAAAAGAGCACATCTAGTTTTGCTGCAAGAGCTGCAGTCAGCTTACCTATTGCTCTCTTCTCCTGTCCCCTACTCCCTCCATTACTTTGTCCTAAGGCGGCACTCCAGGTCTTTGTCAAATGATGCCTAAAGTGACCCCTGAAGCGGACTGCAATCAAAACCTGCTGTTAGTGTCCAGTCTCCTCTGTGGCAGCCTCTTTAAAACTTCTGTAAGAAGTGAGCCAACATCCATCTTCTCTGCCTCAACACAAGACAGGGGAGAAATCTGAGGTATATGTTTGATAGGTGTTTGTATTTTATGCACAGGAGCACAAGACCATGAACGTGGTCCCAGGTGGTCCCAGGCCTGTTGGAGTGGTCAGCCCTGAGTACACAGTGCCAATGCGCAAAATTACTTTGTGCTTCTTTAACTTTGGGTTCAAAGCTGTAAGAGCAGGATTTATAACAAAAAAAATCTTTAAAAAACTGTAGTCGTCTAACTGATTGCAACTGATACATGTCATTTAGGGTCTTGCAGAACCAGACTTTCTTTTAGTTAATTGCTTGGCTGTGTTATTGCTATGTAAATGTGTGCTCAGGGCAAAAGGACATATACTTTTAAGTGCATTTTCAAGCAGAGCACATACAACATTACTACATTAGGAAGATTAGACAACGATCAGGCCTTTTACCAGCTCTTCTTTATCAGACATAAGTGAAGACAGAGTTCTGACTTGTAGTTGCTTAGCTGTTCTTCAAACCGATAGGCACCCACCAGCATGTTTTTGCTTGTATTCAAGCTTTCTCAGCCTTGGGGGGTTCAAAAGTTCAGCTGAGATGTGACTTGGATGTTCCTTCAGAAAGGCTGTGAAAAAGGGAATGGGAAAGATTCTGGTACACACGCATGCACCTGTGGCTATGTAGTTGAGTGTGTGGCAACGCCTCAGCCAGAGCGAGTGGGAGAAGGAGGTGATGAGGAGGGACATTCTTCCCAGATTTCTAGCTGGTAGAGGAACTTCTTTAAAAATAACTAAAGATAATAATATAGATAAGAATATATATAAAGATATAATAAAAAATAACTAAAGATAGGGACTAAAGGGAGAGAGTGAGACACCTGAACTTCAGTTTTGGAGCAATTCTGTTCAGACAAATAGTGACCACAGAGAATCAAAAAGATGCCAAATTGCCTTTGGTGCCTTCTTCCCTGGTCGGCACAGGAGTTGCAGGCATATCAGCTGATGTGACCCGCAACAAAGTGGAAACAGGAGATTTTCTGGTGGCTTCAAAGTCCTGTGATCTCTTGCTTCGAATGGCATAATTTATCAGAGCACACACTCATAGCCAGCACCTCCTTGGTCATACCTTTTTGCTAAAGAACAGGTTGCTGCAAAGTCTGTTTGACATAAATGACTTAAAGTCTCCTTCAAGTTGCTTGTGCAGGCCCCAAATGAGTTCTGTTTGAACTCCCTCATGCTGTGCCTCTAGGGTGGATGTAAGAAGGGTTTTCCTCATAATGCTCAAGTATATAGAATCCTCGTTTTCTAGTATGTGAAAGCAGCTTTTATGAAAGTTTGTATAAACTACAAGCTTTTATAAAAGTGCTTCTTTAAACTTGCATTGAATTTGCAGCAGACAAAAGCGGTTGCAATTGCTGGTCAGATTCTCCCCACTTAGTGAATGGGGATGGAGAGCCCTGACACCCCAAGGTGTTGGCCAGGCAGACTGAGGGAGGATTATAAATGCAAGAAGTTGTAGATGAGCACCTGTGAGCATCAGTTGGGTTCTGCTAAGTTCTTTACTCATCCAGTGCTTCAGAAACTGAATCAATGACCTGTGTGAGGCCTGTCTTCTTGTGGGTCATTTTGGAAAGAAAAGAAATGTCAAAGGATAGTTGTTAATGCTGAAGGCAGTACTTGCTAACTGGCTGTCTTTAGCCAGAGTAAACCCTTTCCAATAAACGTAAAGTTTCCTGTCAGGAATGGGATGGAGAAGACCACCTACCTCTGAGACAGTTGAGGAAAATCCCCCCTAGTTTACAGTCTTTCAGGGCTCCATTTCTCTTGCCTCTGACTGCTGTGTAGGCTTATGGCACTGCTTCCCGTTCACAGTTAAAACAGGTCTCTCTACTTCCTTGCCTGCTCATAGCTGACTATGAAAAAAATCAACATGAATAAAAAAAAGAGTAATATCTCATGCCAGCTCAGTAGAGCTACATCTGTAAGGGAACTTATTGTATTTATCTGTATTTTTAGTATAGATCCCTAAGGAAACAAGCTCTATATGATTGTACATACAGGTGTGTACGTGTGTGTTTAACAGGTGGACAGGTCTGAAGAGTGCAACGTTCCTCCAGAAGGACTAAATAAACTTATGCAGGGGGCTATCAGATACCTATAAAGCTAATTCTTTGATCTCCCAGCAGCCCCAAATAGCTTTCTGTTTCAATCATTGGGCAAACAAGACACACACATCGTGCTGGGGCCATTAGCAATTACGGGGATCTTCATGAGCCATGGTGTACTGTACTGCTTCCTCTGCCCAGCGGCAGGCAGGTGACAAAGGAGCGAAACACAAAGAACCCCTCTGAGTGGATAAATTGCAACTACATCAGGACAGATAATTAGCGGTAGTCATTGCACTTTGGTTGTTATGAATGTGCAAGCTGAATTCACCTGAACCTCCTTAATTCGAAATGCAGATGCCACTGAGATCTTCAAAACCCCTGTTGGGCTGCCACCAAATCAGGAAGCGCTTTGCCACCTGATGTGTGTGAAACCACTGTCACCCTTGGAAGAGGAATTGCTCTAGATCTTAACTGTAACCCCAGTTGGGAATTCTTCCCTTCTGTCTTACTCCATGCAAGTTTCAGAGAGTCCCTGATGGCTTAATCTTTGCACAAAAGACAGCTTTGAAAATGATGGCTCTCTTTGTGAGTTCTTGGTGCGCGAGACAGGTTTTAATCTAGATATTATAATGTGAGTCTTTTCTGTTTGGAGGAGCAGTGGAAGTATATGGCCAGTCCCAATTCCCCTTCCAGCTGTAGCAGGGATGTGAAACTACTATCTCTCCGCCTTCACAATGACATCTGTGAGCTGTAGAACCAAATTCTTCCTTTTTCCTGCCTGGATTGATGAACTGCCATTGTTTTTACAAAGTGCATTAGCTCCACAGGAGAAATGCAAGCAAATGTGCAATGGGTATATAATGACCCTGTAAACTGTGGTTAAGACTTTTTCCTGGTAAGCAGAAGACCTGTGCTCAAACGCAGCTGACTAAGCACAGTATCTAAACGCAAGTCCCTCAGATGCCTGCACTGTCTGTGGGTTACAGACTGTGAAGTGGTACCAGAGAAAGCACTTGCTGACCATAGGTATTCGTCTCTCAGAGAGAACTCTCAGTCAAAAACCTTATGTGGAAATAAACGTAAAATCTATTTTAGTCCTTGTCTCTCTTGGCTTTTTCTCTTGGCTAGCTTTAACATTTACCACTCATCACGTTGACTTCTCAGAAACCCAGTTCTCCGGCACTTAGTTGTCTGCGTGCATTAGAGTGAAAGCCTGAGCGGCGAATGCGGGGCCAGGCAGCCCTGTCGCTCCACAGCTCAGTCCTGCTGTGGATTTAGCTCAAAGATTCCACCCCAGAACTTCCTACAGAAATGTTCCCCTTGGTAAAACACTCCACCAAAATCCTCCTGAAGGGACATACCTATTCAAAACAAAACAAAGCAAAACAAAAGCAAACCCTCATCCCCTCCATCCATCAAATGAACTTACAGATGAACCCTGGTCTTCCAAAATACATTAAACAAGTCTACTTCCTTTGCAAATGGCAGGAAGTTTGTATTGCAAGACCAACGAAATGACTCACCCCACATCTATGCTTTTGCTGAAGCAGATAAACTTGCCAAAAGCAGTTTCCAAACTGGAAATTAGTACTTATGTGGGGATATGAATAATATCAGGCAAATCTCTGACAAGGGCATGTGAATCTGCAGCCTGTGGTGTTATTTATTTATATTTTTATTGAGGTCATTGCCCTTGGTTCAAAGCTGCATTGGATAATTTTTGGAGGGATAACCAATCCATATGGCTACATGTCAGCATCATCAAGGGATCCAAAGGCAACAACAAAAGGCTGTAGTAGAATAAAATTCCCAGTGGATGGGGTGTGATAGTAGATGGGTCACAGAGGGAATTCTTTTGACATGAGTCAGCAAACATCAAGTATATTTTTCATAAAACATGTAACTTAATCCAAAATTATCCCTGCTGTATTGTTAGTAAGAAAAAGGGAACACCCAGTTAACTTCTGCAATGACTAATAATATTACCACTGCTTAAATGTAAACAGTGTGCAGAAATCTTTCTAAAGAAATGCAAGTTTTTTGCAAAAAATAATGCTGCACTCCTACTTTATTCAATTCTTTTTCCTTCTTTGCTGCTGCAGCACAACTGATATTTCCTCTCTTAATGCTGGCATGGCAAGAAATATAATGTCAAAGGAGAGAACAGTCTTGTAATTAAAATCTGTTTCCATAGCACTGAAATAGATGGAATCGCTACTCTTCAGTGGCCTTTGGATCAAGTCTCTGCTCTGGTGATTCTTCATTTGCACGACCCTCTCTCCACCGGAGCCTTATAAGCATTGATTAGTTAATGGTTTTGAAGTCCTATTCAAATGCTGAAATATTGTTACTTCCAGGTATTGGAACAAATAGGCAGGTTTCTGCTCAGCACGTATGATCAATCTTTCTCTAGCATGAAAGTATGCCATTTCCCTTATCAGTGCCAATGTGTCTTTGTGTGTGTGCATACCCACAATAACCCAGTTTAGTAAAACAAAATGAAAGAATAAATCACGTACTTGTTTACTTCACTCTTAAAAATCTCTGAGACCTATGTTGTGATCTCAAATGAAAGCCACAGAGAGCACTGGAGAGGGTTTGTGCTTTCAGGTTCATTTGAACAGCCCATTCGCTGGTAGAGGAATGGACGTCTGTGGCTGGGCAGCCACCCCCTGTAGAGATGCTCTTCTGAAAAGGACAAGTGCATGCCAGCTGCATAGAGCTGGTTTATTAAATAAAATAATATTTACAGTGGAAGCACTCCTTAGATTTCCAGTGGGCCCACATGGGTGGCAGCTTATCTTGTCTCCCTAGCAAGTGGTTCCTAAAGTACACACGCCTGTACACGTACAGATACTGGTACGTGAGCCACTCAGCTGCTATGGGAGTGTGGCGTGAGCCGTCGTGCAGCCCAGCACAGGGTGAAAACTCACAGAGGCTGTGGCTGTTGCAGCGTCAGCGGTGCCACTCTGGCAAATTAAGACTTGAAACTCCTGTTTTCCCTACCTGTCTTCCATGTAGACTCTTTCAGGCAGAGGGGAATGACGTTCCCCAAGCTTTCAGCTGTGCTCCTTTCTGGCACATGGCAGGATTTGGCTCTCTAGTGCAAACGTTAGCAATTACATCTTCACATAGTAAAATACTTGGATTTTTGGAATGACTTCATTTTCTTTTGCAATCCACCAATCACCCTCAAAAGACGCTGTAAATCACTATGTCATAGCTAGCAAAATAGCTAGGAAGTGTGATTGAGTGCATGAAGGCTCCGTTTGGATTCATACATTTCCAGGCTTTCCTACTCATGTGGGCTAGCAGCTACTGACTCCTGGGGGCTTCTACCTGCCTGTCTGCAACATTTTTGAGGGTCCAACACTGCATGTGATCTAAATGAGAAAACAAAATGCAAAGGTCAAAGCAAAAGAAAACACTTTATTCCAGTTCTCCAGTGCATTCCACACTCAGTATTTGTTTTTACTGCAAAAGTCTGAATTTAGTGCACGGGGAACAGCTCATTCCATTTGAATCTCTGGAGCTTTCAGCCCCTTCCCCAAAAAGCAGCCAAGCACAGCAGACTGAAAAACCGCTTGAGGATGGGCCAAACCACACAGTTCAGACACTGACCCAGATCTGTTTTCTGAAGGACTGAATGTTTCTGAGCTAGGATTTTGTTTCATGACCAGATGAAGGAAGGATTAATCTGCTGGAAAATTAGTCAAGCCCATCCTCTGGTTCTAGTGCTTGCACTCATTCCATAACTCCGGTACACTGAGCTAGACAGATCTTCCACAACAAACATAGCAAGCCAGTGATCTGATGACACAGTTTTGAAGATATGACTTCAAAATAGGATCAGTTGGAAATGAAATTAGTTGTGACGGTTTCATTGGTTACCTGGCCACACAGTTTAAAATGAGTATGAAAAAGGTCAGACAATAATGATTCAAAAAACAAAGCACACACAGAGCAGCATTGTCTTAGAATGACAAATGCTTCTCTTGTGTTGTTTTAGCAATACTTTTCATCCTTCCAGACATTAACTAATCAGAAGCAAGAAAACATGATAAGAAATTTCCTTTATTCTACACTTCGTAATAGTTATTGCTACACAACATGGTCTCCCGTTATTTCATGGTGAAAAGGGAACCAGGCTTCCAGGGTTCTTTTTCCAAAGGCAGCACTTTCTGACTCAGGTGCAGAAGCTGGGTTAGGACGAGAGAAGCTAGTATGCATCTGAACAGCAGCAAGCTTTTATAGACTAGACTTAATAAACTTATTGTATAGCTGAGAAAACAGAGGAACAGTTTCAGAGTTTCAGGAATTTCTGATTTCCTCTTCAGGCCACTGCATAAGGGAGAATGAAAACATGCTGTGGATTTCATCATTTGGGTCACAGTAAGCTGCCGTAAAAGTGAGGTTGTTGAGTGAAATCACACACATGGGCGTGTTTTATGGAAAAGCCACAGAAAAAGCAGCTCAGGCTGTCACAGTTTAACCGTCCCCTTAGCGGGTGGCTACACGCAGAACTGTGTATATAGAGATATTCTTTACTCAGCAGGCTGGGGCCTCTTTTTGGAATAAACGATTAGCTGCGCTTCTTGCCAAAGAACTGTTTGCTGGGAAACTCACACAGCATGGTGCAGCACCCGCTGCACCCTCTGAACTTCATCAGAAATGTGCGAAGGCATTTTCTTTCTACTGCAATCAGAATTCTTTCCTAGTGGTCACGTTAATATATGAGTGTACAATTTCGCAATTCAGGATCTGGTAAATAGCCTTATTTTTCTGCAGCAGTGCATACATCTGCACAATTTTGACCACCTGTGCCAGGACCCTGCTGTCGTGATCCTTTGCTCAGCTTTTCCCAAGAGTGCTGCTCTTTCGGTCCTAGGGCAAACCCCTTTGCACACGCTGGCCTCTCCCCACCGAACTGGGGCGAAACCCCTTGTTATCGGCCCGGTAACGCTTCGGGAAGCAGGGTGGCCGGTCTCGGCCGCTCAATGCTCCCAGGGCTCGCCCAGGAAGGGGATGCCAGGGGTGAGTGTCCCCCCAGCCGGGCTGCGCGACCTGGATGAAAGGGGGACCTGGGCTGGCGGCTGTTCCTCGCTGATATTCAGAGACCCCGTGCAGACCGGGCATCCACGCTGCAGCCGCCGTAAAAGCCTGCGGGCGACTGGGGGAGCCGTGGGGCGCGGCGACAGCGAGGCGGAGCCCCGAAACGGGAGGCGGCCCGCCCCGTGCTCCCGGCGGGGAGGCGGCGGCGGCGGCGGCAGCGGGCAGCGCCGCCCGGCGGGCGGGGCGCGGGCTATAAATCCGCCCCGCGGCAGCAGACGGGCGGTGGTTGGGACGCGGCGGTGGTAGCAGAGCAGTATCGCGGCAGGTAAGGGAGGCTCCCTCCGTTCCACCCACCCACCCACCTACCTACCCACCCACCTACCTACCTACCTACCCACCCACCTACCTACCTACCTACCTACCTACCCAGCCACCCACCCACCCACCCACCCCCCTCCGTGGACCTGGCAGCCCCCTCGGGGGCGCGTGCTTGCATCACCCCTTTTCTGGTCCTTATGGTGACACCCCCCACCCACCCCCCTTTCCCCGCCTCTGTCCGAGCTGGGCTTTGCCGGCCGAGGGGGCAGCGAGCGGGGTGCCCGGGTACCCCGGCCCTCCCGGCTGCGGGGGGCGGCTGCGGCGGGCTGGGCTGGCTGAAGGCGGCTGTGGAGCCGGGGCACGTCCTTGTCCTACGGAAGTTGGCTGCCGCTGCTGGCTTGTTGCTTCTGTCTCTGCTGCCGCCGCTCTGCGTTGGCTTTGGAGCAGAGGACAGGCTTGACTGGTTGTCCAGCCTTTCCCAGTGAGCTGTCTCAGTGGGGTTGTTGCCCGCCTGTGTGATGGTAGGTGCGGTTTGCTCTCCCTGCTTTCGGGTTCAGCAGCGTTTGTAGCGCAGGCACAGCCGCGTACTGGGTCCGATGAAGTAAGTGATTTCACTTGTGCTTAGGAGGATGTTCTGGTTAACGCTTTGTGTTGTGTTACGGTTTTCCTATGGAAACACTTGCTCACTGTTTATCAAGCCCACAGTGCCTGACTTTGCCCCCCATGCCCAGGATAGCATGCTCTTAGGCTTCAGGTAGAAGTGTTTACCAACTGTTATTTGGATGTTTTTCTCCTCAGTTTTCTGTTTAAATAGGAACTGTATTTTGAACCTAGAAAATGCATTTGTAGTGGTACAGAAGAGGTCAAAGGCAACCTGAAGCTTTCTGTCCAGATTCTCTGCAAGGTGTTGCGCTGTTTGGACTTCCTCTGGCTTTTTGTCAACTTTTTTTTGCATGTCCAAGTGTGTCAAAGCTAAACAGCTGCTGGAGAACTCACTGTTGAGAGCAAGCAATGGGAACAGCCTGTAAACAGGAGCTTATCGAATGCTTCAGATAAACAGAGAATCATAGAATCATTTGGGACTGAAAAGACCTTTAAGATCATGGAGGCCAATGGTTAACCCAGCACTGCCAAGGCCACCACTAAACCATGTCCACCAGTGCCACATCTACACATCTTCTAAATAATTCCCGGGATGGTGACTCAACTTGGAGAAGCCTGCCTTGCTGTTTTTAGTCTTAGCTGTTGCAGTCATAACTTAGATCAAAACTTCAGCCAGTGGCATTAAGCTGGTGCACTTGGAACTTGGCTCTGGGAACATTTTTTTTCTTTCTAATTTTGTGCTTTTTTTTTAACCAGTCTAACGTAGTTTGACGTAAAGTGACTGTGTTTTTATCACAAGTGCTTGAGTAAACAGCAGGCAGCTAATGCTGTACGATGTCCTATGCACAGCAAGAATTTAATGACTGTGGGTAAAATGGTAAAACTCAGGAGTAGGGGCAGCAAAAGTAGTGTTCCTTAAAAGGTTTGTACAGTTCCCAGAGTACTAATGAGCTCTGTGTCCTTGAAGAAGAATAATACATTAATATATTCAGGAGGAACTGGTGTGTATTTTGACATGGAAAACACAGATGCAGTGAAAACAGGTTTTAATGCAGTGATAAGAGACTACTTGGGGTGTGTACGGTTTCTGTACTTGTATTTTTCAATCTGAACTGAACAGATGCCATGGCATAACGGTTTGGGGAGCTGAAGACTGCAACTTCTAAATCTGAGTTTCTTGCACTTCAGTTTAGCAGATACCTGAATGAGCTGGATTTGAAAACTCTGGACTAAAATTTCTACCATCAGTGAATGGAGTGAGAGATGGACTCATCCCCTTGAGTCTGCACTCTGCAAAGTGGCTGGCCTTGAAACCAGGCTGGGGAAGAGGGGTTTAGAAGGTCTTACAAGCTGGGGGTTTCATTTTTATCCCTTAAGAAGAAAGGGTTTATGTACTGATCCCCACATTCACTGGCCACTTGACCCAAGGTGTCAGTGGGGTAGAGATATCGGTGTCAGGTGGCCACACAATTTTGCAGTAGCCAAAAAAGTGTCACCCACTGCTGAGGGTCGGCTGCCACATGTGCCTGCCAGTGTTTAAGAACTAGCATCTGCACCACCAAAAACCCAGACTCTTTAAGTTTTTCTGTTTCTGCTCTGCACAACAGCTTTTTTTGTTCTTGCCAAAATAAAAAAGGAATGATAAAATTGCAACAGATCATCTGCATGAATTCTTGATAGAAACAGTATGATTCCCCAGTTTTCTCTACTCCAGTGGGAGACGCTCTGCTCTGAATGTGCCCTTCTGTACTGTGACTGTTACATGGGGAGATTCTTACAGTGCATCTTGGGATGCCCTGTTTGGCATGGGAGCCTGGTCCTTAAAAATAGTTGTAAGGCAGTTGAGCAATTTGCTGTTGTAGTTCAGGTGGGATTAGTAGTGAACTGTTGTGAGAAAAATTATTTAATTCAGATTTTTAAACCTAAGTGATTAATTTGTTTGACTGAAGTGCAACATACATCCTCTCATGACCAGCTTAAGGGATTTTGGCAAACTTCTAATGTCTCATAGAAAATACTGGTTTTTCAGTTAACCTCATTAGAGCCTGAGAATCTGTCGCACAAAACGTGGAGCATATATGTAATGAGACGTTTTATTGTCTCAAAATAGATAAAGAGTGAAAAAAGATACGGAAGGGGTGAAACTGGCTTGAAGCTCTTCACAATGAAGACAAGTAGAAACTGTGAAACTCTCAGAAATAATAGAATCTAACTGTGGTGGATCAGCAATGTTTACATCATGTGTACAGCTGGCAGCTTAGGGCAGCAAAAGCCTGTTCGGTGTCAGGGGGGAGTGCAAGCCTGGGAAACCAGCGGCCTGAATCAGTTCAGTCCCAGCAGCATGCAGTGGGGGTTCTCTAGTTGCTCTGGTCTGACCGCTTGAAAGGAAAACCTTCCAAAAACCAGGAGGCGCAACTGTGTGGCTATTCATGGGGATGAAATGCTGGTTCTTGAGACTCTCAAGTATGACTTCCAGCTGACTGCTCACATCGAACGTTCCTGTTGTGTGGCAGCACCTAGAAATCTCGGGCAGAAGTACAGGAGAGCCCACTTTGTCCTGTCACTGTTTCACTAAATAAATGGTGTTGTATGTAGATAGCCCTTTAGCTTCAGCTTTTAGGTTTAAATTGGTAAGCTGACCTCTTGTGTGGTGGTGCTGCCCCTGCAGCCTTCTGGGTGAAGACCTGTCCTGGACCGTTGCGTGGGGAGTGCATCTCCAGCTGCCGGTAGGTCAAGTGAGCAGTAGTTACCCCTCTGCCATCTGTCAAAAGCTGTGTCTCAAAAGTTGCAAGTAAATTAGTTGCTGGTACTGGGAAGTCATGGGTAATATTCTGAAACTGTGTAAAAGGCTGAGTGAGGCAACCCCATTTTCAGGTTTGGTGGTGTGTGTTGCTACGGATGGCTAAAATCTGGGTTAGGCCTCTTGGAAATCAATGGCTATGAATATAATGGCTATTGAACTTGATGTTTCTCTCCAATGGTGGTGGCTTTTTTTTCCTATCCATCATATTCAGAGCCCTGGGTGACTTCAGCAGGGCCAGTCAGCAGGTTGTTAATTCCCTTTGGCTCTGGAGTTGAAGCAGCAGTAAAGAACCATTCAGAGCATCTCCTGAATATGTGATCATGTGTTGTTAAAATGTTATTATGACATAATTAACCTCAGTACTGAGCATCCATGAGAATCAGTACCATTAGTCAACATTGAATTCAGCACAGCAAGTGTGGAGTAAAGAAGAAAAAGTAAAGCCTGCAATTACCCAAGTTTCATACTCGATTGTGCAAGCTGCTGTGTTGGATGATGAGGGAGATGAGTTTAGTTTTACTTTTAGCTAAGGGCTGCTGCAGGATCACGCCTGGTTTGTTTCCCAGCTGACATGACAGTGTTGTCTTTGGATAATGCCCAGTGGTTTGTTGTCGAATGGGGTGTTCCTCATGCAGAGGTGCTCTGCAGTGTGCTTGCTGATGCACAGCTGGACTACCGATGCTGATGAAATTTTCCACAGCTGTATCTGTTTGTACAAAGCAGGATGTATGTCAGTTCTACTGCTCTTATTTTGTGTGGCTGATCACGTTTCCTATGTTTCTTTGGGGTTTTGTGCTACTTCCTTTCAGTTAATTGTCAGAATTTTAATATATCTTTTTCATCTGTCGGGTTTTTTTTTTCTCTTGGTAGCTGGAAGTTGGTCAGTGCAGATCTTCCTCTTCAAGTGCTGTTTTTAAAACTGGATATTCACTACTTTTCCAAGCCTTTAACTGGCTGCTTCCTGTCTGAACTAAGCATAGCTTCAAAACTATGGCTCTTTTAGCTTATTTTCTACCATGGATGTGTAAGGCCATTCTGCTAGTACTGTAAGGATGATATAAAAATTAATGGAAAGAGCAAACCTTAGAACCCAGTGCAGCATGAAAACCTGACTGTAAAACAAATCTTTCCATATGCTTTCAACCATCCCTTGGGTTTTCTGTGTGTTATTTTTTTTTCCTGTCCTTGCCATTTCACTACTCTTGCAACTTAAGAAATTCAGATTTTTGGGGAAGAAAAGATGAGTGATAAAGATCTTCAGCTGTAACGCCCCTTCTGAGGGCTCTGTAGGTGGAAGCACTGGTGTTCAAAGCAAAAGAGTGGTAATATATTTTTTATATGTGTGTGAGTTTATTGGTAGGCATAAGGTAAAATAGAAAAGTAACTGGCACAGCAGAATGCAGCTTTGAAAGGAACCTTTATCTGTGAACACAGTAAGCAGCGTCCAGATGGGAAGTGCGCTGTCAGAGGAAGGAAGGATTGCTCTCGCTGTGCGTTTTCGGGTTGCTTCCTTCAGGAAGCTGCTGTGCACCTTGTAAAGCTGCTGATGTCGTTTTCCTACTGCTGTAGTTCTAGAGTGCTCTAAACATGGTCTGTGTGTATTATATATGTCATATCCATGCTAAGTTATAAAATACATTTGTGTCATTGGACAAAACTGCAACATACTGGGTTATGTGACTGTGAAGTAGAAGTATGAAGTCTATGAAGCAGAAGCACTGCAGAGTTTTATGATGACCCTTTATATTATGGTGAATTCAAAATACTATTCTTTTCCCTAGATGATTCAACTTAAGAGCATGGGACACTCCCCCCCACCCCTTGTGAAACATACAGGATTTAATAAAGTTGTGTATAAAGTTGCAATCTTATATGAAAGCTTGGCCATGCATAGCTCCAACCTAAGTGATACAACTGTAAGTTCTCTGCCTGATGTAGTAGGTGCTAACCTGGAGCATGGATGGGTAAGGTTTTGAAAACTGTCAGCAGAGCATGAAGAATTGCTTTTTGCCGACTTTGAAGGACTTTGAAAGTCTTTATTTTGAGAAGCAAGGAGGATTCTGGCAGTGGATGGTGCTAACTTAGGTGCTCCCTCCCCCAGTCCCATCTGCAGCAATACAGGCAGGAATGTGCTCAGCTCTCAGGAAGACAATTTTGTATCTGCAGGTGCCGAGGCTTGCGAGCAATGGAAGACTGTTACCCAAATCTAGTAGTCCAGCATGTACGAATGCTTGTTAAATTTGGGTAATTTTATAATGGGACTTTCTTGGGAAGAAGAAAAATGTGTCCCTAACACAGTGGCCATTTGCACAAAGTTTGAGCCCACCATTAAGGTCTAGAATGTAAAGGTCATCCTAGAAAAGGGGATTGGAAACTCACAGGAACAAAATAATATCCATAAAATATACTTTGATCCTCAACCAAACAAAAATCCTCAGACACTTACTATGGAAAACTTCAGCCCAGACATTTTGTCAGGGGTTATAAACAGAACTTGTAATAGCAATGAGCAAGTGGTTTTAATAGGTGGTAGAGCAAGTCATATATTTACTTGGAAGCTGTAACCCATAGAGTATGATCTAATGAATAAATGCAAATTAAGATAAATCCTCAACCTTAACTGTGATGTTTTGTAACTTCAGTATGCTTTGCAACATCAACATGAAAATGCAAAACATCTGAAAAGAAACTGCTGTATACTTGCAAGCGTGCAACCTAGAGAGCCAAATAATATTCCTCATCTGAGTATACTATGAGCCTGTCCCTTCTGGAATAATCTCAGTATGGTTTTGCCTCTAACTTGCACAGAACCACCCACTTTTTGAAGCAGTTGCAGCTGGGCAGAAGCTATGAACTCTTAAAGCATGGGAGATTGAGTATAGGAGGGGGTGGGGAGCATGGCCTGACACTGGTGAGCTGCAGGAACAATAGCTTGTTTCTTGTCTGTTCAGACTGCAATCTTTGTGGCAGAAGCAGTCACTTCCATGTTATGAAATGCCTAATGCATCTTTGCAGTATTTGTTATTTAACCAGCGCACGCCCAGCCTAGCACCCAGGTGCGAGGCAGGTGTCGGGTTCTGTACCAGTGCATCACCCCGACGTCTTTGCTTAAGATTTGTTTGCAGTCAGTTGGCGGAGGAGTGGGGTGAATGCTGAGAAGGGTGTTGGGAGGATGCTAGGAGGGTGCTGGGGCAGTGGAAGGAGACAGGCTGGCTTGGAGGGGTAAGAAAACAAAGCCTGGGAAGGCGGCTGATGGCTCTTGCTCTTCCCACCCTGCAGTGCTGCCACCCACAGCCTGGAGTCCTTTAGAGCTAAAGGACAATATTGGCACCCGTACCAATGGGTATAACGTGTTTCCAAACAAACTTAGGCTGCCACTCAGATGTAGGATTTCTTACAGAAGCCCTGAATTCCCCTCCCTCCACCCTGCACTGTCACGTTCCTCGAGGACTGTTTGCAGCCATGTGAGCGGTGAGTGGTGGCTGTGTGAGGAGTGGGAACGGGGTGACAGCACTTTTTGTATCTGGAGCACCCTGGGAGGCACTAATATTTTTAAATCTCTCCCTAAAGAAACTTTGCAATATTGGAGATACCTCTGTGAAAAGTGGTTATGACCAGCATTAGTTTCAGGTGCCAGATGCTAAAGAAATTTTGGAGAACTTTCATTAGGGTTTGTAATCTGTCTCTGACGGAGTTGTGATATTACAGCGTAAGTGGTATTAGGGATTGCTACAACAGGAAAAAAGCCCTAAGACATTGCAAGCTCTCCATTTCCCAGCCTGCCAGGAATAAAGTAGCTGCTCATTGTACTGGAGGGGTGTGTGTGTGTGTGACACAACAGGGGGTGCCCAGGATGGGGGCAGCAGCCATGTCCTTTGGCTAGCACACCAACCCTTGCCACATCCAGCTCCTACTCCTGTGAAACATGGGAGGACCCTGAGCTTTCCAAGGAACATTCTTCTCCGCATCCCACAGCGAGAGGATTGTGCAAGCTGCATTGCAACAGTTTTCTTGCGCAACATCTGTGGAGTAGACAGAAGGGCTGGTTCCAGCTCACTTTGTTTTGATGCTGCTGTCAATGTATGGCTGCCTGAGCGTAGCACACCTGTGAAGAGTGACCAGTTCCTGGTCTGAGGAGCTGGCAGTTTCCAGGCTATGGCCAGCCTCAGGGTGATTGCAGCTGAACAGCTCTGTACCCCTACAGGCACCAGCTCTGCTCACAAGCGAAACACAGCCAGAAGAAAAGGACTGGAGGTGAGCCTGGTGATCTTGCCTTTCTGACTGCACAGGTGTGCCCAGCATCTACTCGTATCAGCTGCTGGCTCTGTCCTTGCAGCCACCTCCGTCAGCTTCACCGGCCATTCCTTGGCACAGGGCTCAAGTTCTCAGCTAAAACGTTTCAGTTTCCTAATCGGATTGATTAGCACGTAGCATAAGTCTAAACTTAAAAGGGCTTAAAGTTTTAGCCATTTTTGTATTTTTGGCTCTCCGAATCACTGGTATGCTATATTATGCTCCTAAAAATCCCAGGTTTGTGTGTGTTTTTCCAGATACTAGCTCTTATTCTCAACTGGAGCCTTCACTAAAGCATGCTGGTGGAATAGCTCACAAATGGGGCTGAAAGGAAATAAAAGCAAATTGGTTAAAAAGAAGCAAAAAAATAATTAAACTGAATATTGGCAGTGCTGTGCCCAAAGAGGACTGGGTGATGATGATTTGCAGGACATCTGTGAACCAGAGGCCACCAGGCAGGGTAGTTGTTTCAGTTCCCTGATACGAAATTTAATTCCTTGTTTCCTGACCTTTTCTGATTTGAAACTTGAGTTTATTTAAGGAATATGCTGCCAGGCTTCCTTTGTTTCAGGTTATTAACTTCAGTTGCAGAGATAATCATGTATAATCAGAGGCTAAGGAAACCCAGAGTCCCAGGTAGTTGAGCATCTTCAACTTGTGACGCTTGTTGCTCAGACTGTTTAGTTGGAGGCTACTTAACTCTCACAAGTCACCTGCTTTTTCTAAAGGGGAGGAACTGCTGTAAAACCTCTTTTGTGATTTATTGTGTGCATCTATGTCAGAGAAGATCAGTAACTCTGTACACAAAGGACCTCGTGATACCAGCGCCTGTAACAAAGAGTAGCTTAAATCGGGCATAAGTGTGGGCAGATGCTTATGCATGAGCTGTTTTGGATACTTGCAAAATGCATAATTTTCAAATTAATCACAAACAGGAAGATTACATTTGTCAAGTTTATGATAAAATGTGAAGTGCACCTAATGAGTGTGCATTGTGGACTGTAACCACACACGCACCACTCACTTGTCTCCACTAAACAGAGACAAGTTTTTTCAAGCTGCAGTCCAGCTTACAGTAACAGTTTTTTGTCTCGGGGCCAGCCAGACTAGTTTACTGCATTTACTGTTAAATGACTGGAAGAGGTCTAATTGACCATATGTAAGACTCATACTGTTTGAGTGTCACAGTAACTTTCCTTGCTTCATTGTCCGAGGTCTGGTCCGCTTGGTTATTTTTCTGACCTGAAACTGATGGGGATCTTTGCTAATCAGCTTCTGCAGAGCTCTGGAGACATCTTTGCTTGCTCCATCCTTGCCTCATCCTTGCTTCTTTATAACTGTGCTTTCAGCTGCTGTAGATACACAAACCCTCAAATTGCCACCCCTGTCCTTTCTACCTGCTTTGGTGCCTGAGCTCTGAAGACACTTGTGGCTTTCATGGGATAAAGTGCAGAGTGATGTGGCTGGCTTGGAAACACCTCCCACGTGTGGCCCAGGAGCCCAGTCTTGTATGGTCACTCTCTCTTCAAAGACAGCAACACCAGCGCTTGGGAGCTGTGACTGACCCACAGTGCCCATGGCCTTCTCCCTCTTTGCTGTTAAATGCTCGTGAATACTTAGTACCACGTGTAAAGTGATTGCTGTCCCTCCTGCTTGCTCAGCCTGCAAAGATGGAAATGCCATCGAGCTGCTCTGGTGAGGTTACCCTTCCATGTGTCAGTACTCAAGAATGATCTCTGCTGCCAGTGTTTTAAACAAGCTGTTTTGAGGAAATTGCTGTCTTTATGAAATACTTAGGCAGGAGTATTTTCCTGTTGTTTTCAGTGATAGTATGTAAATAAAAAACACGAGTATGAGGGCAGAGGCAAGTCCTGTGGTGCTGGTAGCAGTTTCCCCAGCCCTTTGTGGACATTCAACCATCGTACCTCATGATGCACCCCGTGGCACAAGCTTGGACAACCATATGCATATCTTCAGAAGAATAAAGTTTAAAATGAGGAGTCTTTGAACTTGTTTTGTTTCTCTGCTTGGAATGAATTTGGTCACATATAAGGACTACCTAACATTTGGTACTTTACAATTGCAACATTGCTGGTGCCTGAGGATGGATGGCCCAATGTGTGGCTTCTTAGCTTAATTGGGTTCCCTGTTGTGCAAAGCCGGGTTGCCCATCCATCCTGTACCCCCTACTGCTGAAACAAATCTTCAGCAATGACTGTCCCACCAGCAATGGTGCAGAGGGACAGGTGATGTATTCTGAACCTTTAAGAGCGAAATAACCAGGCTCAGTAGAATGATTCCTGACCTGCTAGCCTTGGTTATGACACCTGCTCCAGTGGTTTTGCAGCAGTGGGTTTGGGCTGGAATGGGTGCAGAAAAGCTTCTTTGAATGAAATCAGTGAACACAGTATTGCATGGATGACTTCACTCTACCCCTTGTCCCCCCTTGCTTCCTAGGGGCTGGTTTGATGCCTTTCTTGCTAGTTGGCAAAGGTAGACAATGTTTTAAAGCACTTTGTCAGCTGCAAAACTGCTGTATTTTTTTCTTAGTTAGAAGTACAGTTGGTTTAAAACTTCACCCTCTGAGCAGCAAGTGTAACAGATACCTGGGTGCAAGGTAGTGGGTGTCCACTGGCTGGAGGTGGCTTGTCCCAGAGAGGAGAACTTGGGACCACTTAGCAGGCTGAATTGGCCAAGTGGAGTAAAAATTGTTTTTCCCCAAGCTGGCAACTTTACACTACTGCTTGCCGATACAAATGAACTTTGTGTTTTGAAGACTTCTGTGAGGCAAGCGCTTTGAAATGCGTATAAAGGAATGCTTGTATGGTTATCTATTCAGGAGAGTTACGCAGTTACTGTAGCTTTGAGCTACCCTGTCACATAACGGGGGGAAGCACAAAGCACCTATTTAGAGATTATAAAATTTGTGCTGAACATGGGTGGTACAAAACCACTTCCCCAGCATTTTTCTCTTTGGAAAATAAGATGTTTTTTACAGCGCTGTCCGATAGCAGGGCTTTGTTTGCCAGCTCTCGTGAACAAAGAGCATGTTGTTGTGCTGCCTGATGACAAGGTTGTTTCTTGGGAGGAATGTTTCAGGTATTCCTGATGCAGAGAAGGAAAACGCAGAGCTTGGAAATGCCTGATCTGAAAACATTTTGTGGCTCCAAGATCTGGTATCTTTCCAAAAGCGAGAACTTGGTACACGTTGGGCTTTTGTTCAGCAGACTTTACGCCAGTCGTGTAATCTGCTGGTCAGCACTTCCTAGTGCTGGCTCTTTCGGAAACGTAGAGCAACAACTTTGAACTATTATGAAAACAGGATTGTATTTTAAGGCTATAAAAGGCGCCCATCTTGTTCTTTTTGGCACAGGTTTTTTTTTTTGGTCATTTGTAGTCAGTGCTCAGAGTCCCTAAAAATCTGAAACTGTCCCATGTAAACAACTTTCTTCCACAAACACTAGCTGTGACTTTGTTCCCTGAGTTGTTTCTTACTGGAAAACTGTAGGGGACCTGGCTTCTAACTTTTCTCCCCTATAGGCTAAACATGGAAAAATCTCTTGCACTTCTACTCCTTATTGCAGAATTACATGCAACATCAAAGTGTTACTTCTGTCTTGACAGAACTTGCTGAATTGCAAAAAAAAAAAGGCAAGTTGAGTTAGGTACAACTGCATATAAATATTTTTAATCTCCAAATACTGTAGCAGCATTTATTTGCCCTCTCTGCCATGCACAATTGCTCACTGTGTAGACTGTCCGATTACATAGATGGCTGTAACTGCGAAAATATGTAACACTTGAAAATGTCACTTGCAGTTGTTTGCAATTTTGGCAAAGTAGTTTTTTGCTTGTTCTTTATGGTTAAAATCTGTAACAAGCAAAACTTACTGGAAAACGTGGAGGAAAAAACAGTGGATTAGAGTGGCTGCTGGGCAGTTAACTCTGTCTTGACTTATGTGACTATTTAAGTACGTCTGATGCCCTTTAATTTGGATAACAAATTACTGGCAGTGCGGCCAGTTTTGTTGCTGTGCCCATGCCTCAAGTGGTGAGGTTAAATACTCATGAAGCATTTCTCTAAGCTTAAAATCCCCAGTCTAATTCTTTACCAAAAATCCACCCAATTGCATAATTACAAAAAGGGTTCCTAAAAATCTGAAGGTGTTTGCGTGTGCATGAACAGCAACGTTTTTTCAGCAGATTAACTGTGTTAATCTGCGCGTGCTGCTGCATAGCTTCCTCCAGCATCTAACCATCTTGCACTTTCTCACTAGAGCATCTTTAGCATCTCATTAGAGCATCTTTGCCCAGGGAGAAGTGCACTGACTTAACCCATGGGGCAGAGTAAAAATGATGCTGTTGCCACTGTCAGCTCCTGGATACTCCTGTGGGCTTCACAGCCCTTCTTGAGCCCCAGGTCATTTATGTAGACAGGGTTGATTGGCTTAAATCAGATTTAAGTCAGGGGGCAGGAAATCATTGTTTAAAGAATTGGTTTAGATTTTGTTCTGTAGTTTTATGCGTATCTTCAGAAAAACTGTTAATAATTAAAATATTTGCGGTTATACTTAGTCAATAATTCCTAAACGTGTTTCAGCCTTTTGGCTGGCTTTGTGAGCTCACTTGAGACTATTCAAAACTTTTCTTAAAAAGTAACTAATTGATTTGTTTTATAGTTGCGTAGTTAATACATTTCCAATTTTGTCTGAAGATGCCCAGAACGGACATGATAGGTATTTCTCCAGCAGGCCAGAGGAAGTGTAGCAAACGTACTTTGACTTTTGAATTTGTCCTCTTGCTGTTAAAACAGTTTCAGTATCTTTGGGAATTGTTTCTGGTCATTCACTAAAACTTCACAGGGAACAGCCCTCTGTTTCCAGCACCTTATCTTTGGTAAGAGAATGAAAAGAGGCCGTTCTTCTTTTTAACTCCCAGTTTGGGCTGATGCTGTCGCTGAACAGAGATGCCTGTTGGTCCAAATGCAGAAGGCACACTGCACCCGCAGCACAGCCTGCTGCGCCACCGGCCTCGGCGGTCGCCTCTTCTGGGCTTTGGCCATGGCTGTGTTCCTGGTTAAGCTTCCCATGGTATCGTGATGCCGGTCCTTCCCTAGAGTAGGACACGGCAATCTTATTCCTTCCTTTGACAGTTTTGAAAATAGCATTATCGCATGCACCTAATGAGGTGTCCACTTACAGGGGTATCTGTTTGACTCGGTACTGTTTGTTTGTTCAGATCAAGGAAGGTGTGTCTGTCCCAGAGAATGGAGCGCATCGATCTGAGAGTAAAGTGATGCTAGTGAGTGTCCAGGTCCGTTTGCGTAGAGTAAAGATCTGGAGATGGAGAGGGAGCCTGCATTACAATAAATAAATAAAAAAACCCAAAAAACACCCACACAAAAAATCAGTCAAGTATTCAAGCTAATCTCAGAAGGCGGTTGTGCAGATTCGGCTATGCCTCCTTTCACCTGCGAAATGCCAGTTTCCATGACACTCTCTGTACTGGTCCCTGCCCTGTTTCCTTCAGCATTCCCTGTTTTGAAGCTGTCAAACTTCTGTTTGATCTTGCAGCCTTAATATTTCTTTAATCTTGTATTGTGCAGGACTGTGTATACAAATAAACCAGGGAGGCATTTTACAAGAGATCCATAACCTTCTTGCAGAGGTCTTTTAAACTATAACCTGAGATGCTGGGTGGGGGGACTGGGCGGAGCGTCTTTGTTCCCATATTTAATCTTTGATGCACGCTGAGAACAAATCTTTTCTCATCTTTGCAGATATCAGCTACTGACCATGTCAACAGAGTTCCAGGATGCTCACCTTGCGGAGGTGAAACCTCTGGTGGAGAAGGAGGAGGTAATTATTTTAAAGTTTTCTAGAGCTTATGTGTTTTATTTCAGGGCTGCTGTTGGAACTGCACATGTGTTCTTGGATTAGTTCTAACCTATTGTAATGGAAGAAACAAGTAAGGGAAACTGGAGATGGAATAAGAGTGTTGGGTTTT
The DNA here is from genome assembly GCF_015220075.1 of Falco rusticolus. Lineage (NCBI taxonomy): Eukaryota > Metazoa > Chordata > Aves > Falconiformes > Falconidae > Falco > Falco rusticolus. The sequence goes on along the minus strand of NC_051189.1, from coordinate 499,488 downwards.
TTTTTAATAATGCAAACCAGCCTTAATTATTTGCTATTTTTTGATCTTTGGTTTTACTCTTCTCTAGTCCTACTCTGGTGGTGACACTTTTTGTTTTCTAAATCATGACAGTTCTGGGTGTCTTTATGTCTTTAGCCATTTGGAATGATGCCAGTTGTGCTGTATCACATATATCCATCTATGCCTATAGACTTCTCAACGTAAAGATACCAACGTTGCTCTCTTAGCTACCTTTCAGGGAGGCACAGAGAGAGCCTTTGCTTTTCCTTTGGGCACATCTGAGTCCAGAGATACAACTGTGCCCCATCTAGTCCTCTCTGCCTGCACTGAGCTATGAGTTACAGCTAAACTGCTACCAGGTCTGCAGCCGTTGGGTGTGCACAAGCTGCAGCCTTTCCTCTGGGGCTGCAGTGTAGAAACACCCTAGCCTTTTTCTTGCTTCACCTTGTTGTACTTCTTTCCATTTGTTTTTGCATCATTTTCTTCGAAACTGCCCACAGCATCTAGGTTAGTGGCTGTCTGACTGGTGGTAGCAGCGCTCTGCACTTTGATATGTTTGTGGCAAATGTAATGCATGAAGGAACCTCTCTGTTTATTTCTTGAATCAAAACAAGATTTTTTCTTTTGTTCCTAACGATTGTAATTCTTGACAATGACATGTATAAGCATGTTGGGTTTTTTCCCTGGTTTTCTACACTAGAACTATTCATGACTGTCTCTGCTACTTTCTTTTTTATTCCCTACCTCTTTTGTGTAAACACTTCAGAAAATGATTTCCACTTGCGACTGCAGTGAAATGGCTGGAGGAACTTTAAACACAGCTCCTTTGCCAAGGACATTGCATGAAAGCAGAGCTTGTTTGGGTACCAGTGAATGCAGCACTCAGACTTTTCAGAAACTAAGATCCCTTTTTAATGCCAATATTGTTTGGTAGTAGCAAAGCAAGGGGGATTCTCAGCAGAAGTCCTACGGGTACTGAAATGCTTTTGCTTCAAAGTTCAGAAATATCTTAAAACGCTGATTAACTTCCTGAGTTTCTGTAGCATGTAGCTCAAAAGTTGGAATCTTGGCCGTGAACCCTATGTGCATCTATTCACAATGTTACTTTAACTGTTGTCTACATGGAGAAACCAGCAGAGTTTGATTTCCTCTGTGGCCATTCTTAATATAGATGAAGGAAGTCGCTTAGTGTGTTTTGAGAAAGTGGAAAGATTGCCCTGAAGGACACACAGCACACACTAGGGTTAATAGTGGAGCTGGTGATACACTCTGAAGTCGCATCCTGGCTTGTTGTGCTTAGGTTTCTCCTACAGCTGAGTCTTTGTTCCTTAACAGTGATGAGCCTTGCTTCGTATGCTGCCTGTATGGGTGCCACGTAAACTTAATTCCTTTCCACTTTGGACCCCGCTGGAGCAACAGTGTACGACATTAACTATGTTTAAAAGATCATGAGGCCAACAGTATAGTAAAATTAAACCCCAGCATGTTCTCTAAAGCTAAGGTTGTGTACCATGACTTCCACAAGCTCAGTCAGCTCTTTAGCTATTTGCTTGTGTGTGCAAGACACTGCCTAATTGCCTGAAGATCACGGCTCTAGAGTCCTGTCATAATTACTAGTTGGGCTGTGGTGCTCTGAGGTCCACAGTCTTGAGATGATATTGCCCAATAATAAGACATTTTCTGTCATTAGTCTACCTGGGCTTCTGGGACTGAGCGATGCCCTCGCTAGGATCTTAAGCTTTGATTTTTTTTTTCTCGATACCCTTGTCAAGCTTTGGCTTTTCTGTCGTACTCTGCAGCATAAAAAGTGTTTGCTTTGCTGTTCTTCCCTCTGTTTTCAGCCCTCTGATGGAAATTAGAGTTTGACTTCTTCCTTGTCTATTAATAAAAGGAGGTGACTGTAAGATACTTCCTCCTTTGAAGTAAGGTGCCTTTTAGACTACTGGAAGTGAGGAAGGAGGACTTCTCCTAACTTCTTTTCTGTGGAGATCTTCAACAGGCATGGGAGCTTCTCAGTAACAGTGATGGTCATGAGTTGAAACAGACCTCTCTCTGTCCAGCCAGCCTCCCAAACATAACAAGGCCTGATTTTGGCTGGGATAAAACCTTTCCCACCTTCCACATCGTGTAACCAAATCCCAGTAACGACTGCTTAACCGAGTTGCAAGTGCTCGGTGCATGCTGGAGCAGTGGCTTCCCATCGTCGTCAGGACTGAGGGGGGCTGTTGGCTGTCCTATGGCTACAATAAGCAATCAAGAAGAGGTCGGTGTTTTACTGCTCCAACCTGTCCAGTGATTTAAAAATAGCTGAAGATGCGCTAGCTTTTGTGATTTATTTTGCTGGTCTGTAATCTAGTATTTTACTGCTTTCATGTTCTTTGTGAAGATTAGTGGGTAAAAGGTCTCGGGTGAATTTTGATGTTCAGCTTTCCTTGAAGGAAGGGACGGGACAGAGCTCTTGGCTGCAGAACCAGGGGGTTAGAACACACGTGTCCCAGCACAGGTTTCTGTAGCTGCACAAGTTACTTGCATTAATACTTTGAAATCTCTTCACAGGCTATCACTCGCCTCCTTCCAGACTTTGATGTTCAGGCAAGTAAAGCTATTCCTCTTTTTTTCTTTTTTTATTTTCCCTTTTGGTACAAGGGGAAACTAAATGGACATTTGAGAGAACAGCAAAATGTGATCAGAAATGACTGACTGCTGGCCAGAAGTACTGTTCCTGTGGGGGAGGGACCTGAATGGGGCTCTGATGTAGCAATGTGAAGGGGACTGCAGGAGGTCTTTTCAGACTGAAGCTAAAAAAGTTTTATCCAAAAGGGGTGGCTGGGTTGCAGGCAGTTTTATTCTTGCTAGGAGAATGAGATTTTTCAGCACGGGTAATGAAAGCAAAATATTCCCCTCCCACATTGATGCACACACTTTCCCCCATTAGTTTGCTTTCATTAGCAGTGTGTGTGCGTTTCCTTGGAGGAAACGTCCCTCTCGATGCATCCCATTATGCTGTTGAAAGTTTCCAAAAGATTCCTGAAGCCTGTGGAGCAGTGGAAGGCGCTAAGCAATCAATTTTGTCTGTCACGGGTGTCGGTAGTTTCCTTACGTTTATTTACAGCCAGCACATCAGCGTTCACAAGGAGCACCGCTAGGTCACATGGTGGCTTTCCACTTTCCCTGCGTGTTATGCTTTTGAGAGGTGACTTTGTAATTCTCTTAGCTCCCCTTGTATATTATTTCATTGACACTTGTGCTTCTGACTGAGAATTTTGTCCTTGCTGGTTCTTAAGCTGCGACTAAGGAAGCGTGTGGCTGTGGGAGCCAGGCTGGGTTGGACTGGGAGGGAGACACGGGAGCTGGTACTCGCCTCGGCAGAAGGGGCGAGAGGTGAATTCCCATTGCTGAGGACAAGGAGTATGTGTTGGAAAAAGAGGATTGCTGGGTGTCTTATTTCCACAAGCCGTGTAGGAGGGAGGTACACTGTGCAGAAATAAGGAAAGCTATTAAATTGTTCTAGTCTCTCGAGTGTTCAGGCAGAGGTCCTTGAAGGAAATTACCTGTTCGTACTTTGTGGCATTTTGCACTTTCTTTGCACCTGCCTATATTTTTACTCAATGTTTTGTGAATTGGTTAAAAAAAAAAAAAACAGCACAAACTCAACAATCCTTACCCTGGAAACCAAGAGAGACAGTTATAGTTTATATTAATCCTGTATCTTCCCCCTCATCCTTTCTAATGATGTAATCCACTGCCTGAAGTCTTGCTAAATGTAAGTTAAAGCTGTCGCCATGCAACTTTTGCAGGGCTGTGTACAACATGGGAGAAGCTTTCTGTTTGGGTCCAGATTGATCACTTGGTCTGAATAAATCTGAATCCCAGATTAAGTCTGCTAACAGGAATACTGCTGTGTTTGGATTAAGAATCCAGAAGTGACCCATATTTGATTTCTATTCTTGGAAGAAATTTGCTTGGTTGTAAACCATGTGTGTATATATAGATTTTTTTTTTAACTTGAAAGATCAAATTCTCTAAACCTTTTTGGTTTTTTCCATGTTTTAGATTAACTGTCGCTAATCCAGCACAGTGGCTCTTGTCATTTAGCCCTGTTCTGCCAGCTCTTGCTTTTTTGATAATCGTTCTCTGTTAGGGTTTAATCTTTGGTTATTCTACTTCAGGAAGGAAAAAGGTGGAAGAACAGTCTCAATCTGTTATGTTAAGAACTGCCACTGCAAAGGAGGCTTAGCTTTGGTCCTTAAAAGCACAACTACCCTACCTATGTGTCTTCAAGTTCTTCTGTGGCTGATCTATGAAAGAGGTGGTTTTAAGCTGTTACAAGAGACTCAGTTGGTAGGTTCACTGGAGAAGTTCTGGAGGACCCAGCTCACTCAGGACTGACACTGAAGCTCATCTGTGCTCCTAATAAGCAACCTTTCCTGTGAGCCGCATTTGTGAGGAGGATGGACCTGGCCAGGGAAGGAGGTGATCAGCGCTTGGCAGGATGGAGCTTCTTACTTAATGCCTATGTATGGCTATTGGTGTCCACCATATCCCTTGCAACTTGCTCCATTCTTCTAGAACAAACTATACAGTTAATAATTTTGTTTCTGCCACTAGTGACAAGTAGTGACTGTCTATAAGGTGTCTTGTTACCAAGAATAAATTTTATCTAGTTATTTGGGTTTGGAAAGAAATAAATAGACCCTTATTTCCCATGCTGTTTTAGACAGATCCGAGTTAAACCTACTTTTCCATTTTTGAAGCAAGCACTATATCATGCAGTGTCACCCTTCTGAAAACACACGTCGCAAGATGCGCGTGTGGTTATTTTCTGGGGTAAAGCTTTTGTGAAGTTACCAGGGAATGGCCAAGACAAGGAATGGAAGAATGCACAGCTCTGAGCTGCCTTCAGGCAGCACTGTGTCTGTCTGTGGGACCCACCTGAGAATTTAAATGGAGGTCCCTTGCCTCCCAAGAAGGGGAATGTTCCTGACCAAACCTGTTTGAGCATGATTAATGGTAAACTGGTGCAGGGCAGCATGCCTTGCGCTGCTCTGTCAGCCAAGTGTGTTTTAGTTGTATTTCCCATTTGTATTTGCCTGTTCTCTGGGCTGGTGGTAGTGGAGCCGATGGAGAGCTGGCTCCTCATCGCTGCATGTATTCTCTTTGCTTTGTGTTCCAGAAGAGAGCGGTCCATCAGGAGCTGCTCTCATTAACTATGCAAAACTTTCCAAGCTGTGTGGCAGCTGTAGGTGGCAGAGATGGGTTTGTCTCCTGCCTGTGAAGGGAGGAGGGAAGGAGCCACCTTGCCAGGGGAGGCAAGTCAGCTGGTCCTCATGGTGCCACAGGGTGGGTGTCCCATTGCTGTCAGTGGGTGCAGCCTGGGGCATCGCAGCATGTTACGCGCATTTCCTCAGCCTTTTGAGTCCCTGAAGGAGAAGGTTGGGGGGTGGTCGTGGTTTTGTGCTTTTGCAGAGCAGTGCGACCCAGTGCTAATTGGACTAGGAAGAATCCCTGGGAAGAATTACAGCAATAATCTGCTTCACTTCCTGCACCAAATTTTTTGTTACTGGCTTTCACCTTAGCAGAGTCACATTTGCATCTAAAGTCATCACACATTAATGTACCCAACTCACAGCCTCAACTGGGGAACTGTTTTCTTAATATTGCTAGTTTAAAATAGAAATCTAAATTAACAAACAAAAAGAGAATACCTGGAGAGGTGGGCATTGGGGTTTTAAAGAGGCACAAGATGAATTGAAACAATATTTTGAAGTAGAAAAAGCTAGGGGGAAAATGTTAAATAACTTCAGGGCAAAAGGATTTGAAATCTAGCATTGCAATACCACATAAAAAGCTCAAATATTTTTGATCTTCAAGATACTGAAAAAAAAAGTGAAAAATAATATACTAGTACCTGCATATACTAAATTTCTTAAGTAATATGAACTTAAAATATACTGCATCCTAACAACTCAAAAGCCATTTAAATCCTCTTTAAAAGTTCTGAAGCATTTCCCTCAGTTCTGAGGCAAGAAAAGGGAGGTGTATCTAACAGGCATAATACTATACATTAAAACAAATGCATGAGATGGTAATTGAGGATTAAGCATATTTAAAAGCTTTAAAATAATCTTGATGGAATGCAGTGTTTTACTTAAAATGTAAAATACAGTAGTTTTAGCAAGAAGTGCAGTGTGTGTATGGTTTTCCTTTTTAGAAATCTAAAGCGTTTTGGTTAAAATCGCATACTTTAGAAAACAACCTGTTCATAAACACGTTCCTCAATCCATGCCTTCCTTAGGCAGGGTAGAGAGGGGAAGGAATACTTCTGTTACCAACTTAGAGATTAGCTCCCCCTTCCAACTTCATGACAAAATGTCAAAAAAATGTCACTTGACCCAAAAATAAAATCTAGTTTGGAACAGATCAGCTCCTTCAAACTAAGATAGCCCCTCTTAAATTGCACGTATCAAAATGGTTTTGTGTGCTTTTTTTAGGGCACTATAAGGCTGCACCTCTGTCAAAGTGAGAGATGTGAACAGATGGTGTGTTTGTCTTTATCCTTCTATCGGATTAGTGTACCTCGGATTTTTTTTTTCCAAGATAGTGTTTTAATACAAATCAGTTGGTGAAGAGCCTCTTACTATAATGTTGATGTTGATTGGGATGTGCTGCCATCTGTTTTCAGTGCTCTGCGTTTTGAAAACATCCATCCCTACATCACGTAGACAAATCTCTTGATCTTTAATAGGATCAATAGGGATGTGAAGTTGTTTGTTTGATGTCACTGAGGAAACTGCTTTGAATTGATTGTTTTTTAGAGAACCTTTTGGCTATTTGCCATTAAGAATTCACAGTAATGGGAAATGGCATAACCCTCTTGAATTAGGGGAATCTTACTGTGAAAATAATGAGGAATTAAGCCAATTGTTAAACTGATAGTGATTTATGCCAGTAATTAGGAGTATGGTTGCCTGTTGTCTCTGAGCTATTTTTAGTTGACACTGAGTTTGAACTAGACTCAGATTTCTAGTTCCACAAGAATTAGCTGTGGAGGTCAGTGGGATGTGCAGGTTCAAGGGTCTGGCTTTACCTACCATGAACAGATTTTTATTTTTTTCTTTCATGCATAAAGGAGGAAGAGCCCAAATCTTGAAAGGCGGTCCCTCCTAAGGAAACACACTCCAGGCTTTCAGTGCTGTTACTGGAAGGATCTAGCAATAGAAATCTGATCATACAAAATGCCTATTGGCCTTTAACCGAGGAGGAAATAATCTCTATATTCCACACTCAGCAGGAGATGTGCTACACAATATTGCTCACTGTCATTACTGGTGTTAAAGGTTGCCAGACTATTGGGTTTTATGCTTTGTATTGAAAGTTATCTAAATACAGAGGAATGTGGAAAATTAATTTCTGTTATTATTGGTATCTATTGCAGATCTCTTCTGTAGTATTGTATAATGGATATATCTAAATTTTCCTGCCAAAACTGAAACTTAGTGACATTAGTATGACTGATGTAGGAATACATTAGATTAAATGTTGTTTATCTAACTTGGAAAATACTAGATTTCATACACTTAAAGTCACCAGTTTGGATGTTCGGCAGAGTCATTCTGACTCTACACTAATATTTCAACATCTTTTGTCCCTACTGGAAACTTTAATCCTCACTTTTAGGAAAGAACTTGCATCTAACTTACTTTAGAAGAAGTTTGAGGTATTCTACCATTTGAGATCACAAAACCTGAAATGAAGCTAAACCTATCTAGAGCTGATGGTAGCAGCAACAGGAAAGACTGTACTAATTCCCAGGTCTGAAATTCGGCACTTTGTACATTGTGTGGCAGAGGCTTAGTTCATCTTTGATGTCTGAGCTCTGTCAAGTAAGTAACTTCTGGTCAAACCTGAGGCAAATCCTATTTAAGAATGACATCCTCATGAACTAGTCTGTGGCGGTTTTTTCTAGCTGGGCGTTATGGGAGGCATAAGCCCACGCAGGGCGGCAGCTTCTCTATATAACCCAGTTGCCTGTTTGGGCAAAGCAGAAACCAGCTACTGTCCTCTGCCTTGCTTGCTGGATTTATCACCCTGTTCTGCCTAAAGATGGTGCTGGATATGGAAGATACAGTTTACCTGCTAAATAATGCAGTGAGTATGCAGACTAATAAATCCCCACAGAGACACAAAAGCGGAAAATTAGTGTTTCAGCAAAGTATAGTTCAGGTAGCAGCAGTGCTCAGCTCTCCCACTGTACACGGTGGGGTGCGTGAATCTTAAATCGTTGCTGTAATTGTTACTTAAAACTGATACAAATGTGTAATAGCAAGGAAAATAGGTGAAATGTGGAATGGTGTTGCCTAGCATCCTTATTTTTGACAAAATGCATGTTATATTCCATGTACTAAATCAAGGAGCTGAGATTCCAATCAAATTACTAGCTCGGTTTTGCTCTGTAAAGGTTTTAGCAGAGGCTGAATGCCTCTGATATCTACATCATAATTTTGAATGATTTGAATTTCACTTGGACTTCGCCTCTGGGTATTACTGCACAGAGCAAGTCAAGCCAGCAGCAGCAAACAGTAGGTGGTGCTGAATGACGTGGATATACCTGTGTCCTGTACAGTAAATAAAGTAGTCTGGTAAAATGCTAAGACCGGCTGCTAATATATACTGCCTTGACTCTTACGTGAATGTAACAGTACTGTAAATAAGTGTCATAAATAACTGTTGTTTTGCGATTCCCTTTTACGTGTTAGCTTTTTTTAAAGCACCTATCTGAAGTTCAAGTGCAAAAGAAACAAAAAAACCCTGCTCCATACGTTGTGGATGTTAGTACGACCCAAGTTGTCTAACATACGTAGCTATCCAGTAAATAAAAGATGGTCCTCAGGAGCCTTGGATTGGATAATAAAGGTGTCCTTAGCTTTAAGATCATGAAATGGCATAAACTCCTGTTACATTAAATAATAGCATTGTTTCTCTGATAATCACAACAGTGGTGTGGTTATGGTGCTTATAGCAAACTTCAGGCAGCTGGGTTTATGCTCAGGTCTATACGTAACAGCTAACACATGTGGCTGTCACTCTTATTGGGGAAGGCTACTATAATCACAGGGCTCCACATGCGATAGGTCTCTGTGGTGATTATAGGCTACTTAATACCACTTTCTTTGTGGAATGGTAGTTACATGCTGAATTAAAGTCCTTTTCCTAGAAAACAGAAGCATTTTATCTTGGCAACTTGCACTTTTCGCAAACGTCTGCAGTCATAGTTGCTAACTTGTTAATTTTAGGTACCGTTGCACTGCTTGCTTTTATTATTATTTTATTCTTCTGCTGCCTTTTAATGAGGTTAAAAACTATTCAACTATTCCCTCAGCACCTGGTTAGAGCTGGCAGCTTAAGTGCTTCTGTAGTTGGCTGTGGGCTGGGGTAGGTGGCAGCTGGGTGTGAGCCGTTAGCGGAGAGCCCTCACCATGGTGGGCCACGGGGTGGGAGAGCATGGGCTGGGGGCTGACCCTGGCATGGGGCAGGACTCGTGCTCGGTCTGCTGTGGCAGGGGTTCTGGTGGAGCGCTTGGACAAGCCCCTAACAGATTCCTCCTGTTCTTTGCCAGGAGCAAGATGTGGAGACTGTGCATGGCTCGGTCCATGTCACCATGTGTGGGACTCCCAGGGGGAACCGGCCAGCTATCCTCACCTACCATGATATTGGGCTGAATCGTGAGTAGATTGATTTAATAGCCTGTTTCCTTAACACTACTGCTGTAACCAAAGGTGTGGAGGCGCTGATGGTTAGGAAACCTTTTCCAGGTTCTTGCTTGTGACGTGGATTGCAACCTGTTAGATGGTACCTAATTCCTTTCTTATAGCGAGTTTAACGCTCAGATTTTTGTTATCCTTGCAAAGTTATTACTCGCAATATTTCACTTCAGCAGAAGATCCCTGGTAGCTCATAGTGACTGCGTCTAAATGCTGTAAAAACATCTGCGGGAGGGCTGAGGGTATCTTGCCAGCAGGACTGAGAACAACATAGCTGGTGCTTTGTCTTGGGTTCTTGTCTGATAACCAGTCTTATGCTGCCATGGGTTTATAAGAATTACATGTCGAATCAGGATGATGAAGTGAGTGCTGGCATTGTGTCCTTAGCCAGTGTTAAGAACTTTAAGTGCCTTTTTATCTTATCTGTCATACCCAAGAATATAATGACCTAATACGCAGATCTGTGCTGATTTGTTCTTTCATCAGTACTCTTTGCTTAACATAATTTACTGTTTCTCAATCAGTTATCAATATTTACATTTAAAAACACCTGCAGATCCTTAAAGTCTGGCTATTGCAGGGTGGTCAATATTACTCAAAAGAAAACAATTCTGTTTTATTGCCTGTTTTTTGTGAAACTGCATTACTTCATTTTGGATTTTCAGTGGATCGGGGCAGAGCTTCATCTGGATCCCATCTTTGAATAAGACTCCTCTTTTTAGAGTTACAAAGTCTATCTTTATGGTGAATAAACTTTCTCTCCCTTCGAAAGGGGAGGAACCTGCTCCCAAACTTGCATGTTCTCCTAAAGCTGGTTTTAGCTAAAAATATTTTGTATACTGAAATGATTTTGCTGGTATGTTGAAGTGTGAGGACATTTAGAAACACACAGGGAATACTGAACTGTTTTCTAGGCATCTCAGAGATGGTGCTACAGAATTCATGCTTTGCACTGCAGGAGGAAAATATGCTAACCCTCTTGCCACAAAAATAATGCTTAGAAATCAAGTTACCTCAAAGTTGGGAGCTTACAGCAGTGAGTATCCCAGAAGGACACTTTTGTCTTGAGCTGCCTGCAGCAGCCAATCATGTAATGTTTATCTTGTAATATTTGGGCAACAGCACAAGTCACGATCTCAGCCTTGGATACTTCTTTCCTCCATCTGTTTTGACACAATCCAAAGAAAAATGACTGGACAAGTAAATGGATGATTTAATCTTAAGCTAAAACCTGGGATGAGTACTCTTTGACTGCATTTTGTTAGTATTTTCACTTTGCATAAAGAATAATTCTTTGAGATTTTAGTGTTCCAAGCAAAAAATTCTGGCAGGTACCAGATTACCATGGGTGAACCTTAGCTGGCCATGAGGAAGGAGCTGTTGAGGGGTGCTGCTTCAAGGTGTAAAAGCAAGTTGGCACAGGTTGCTTTGTAGCAGGGCTTGGCTGGTCTTTCCTCCCTAGAAACAAAAGGACTACCACTTTTCCCAGGCTCTAATGTAGCTCGCCTGACTGAACTGAATTTTCATTAACCTGCAGGACAGGTTGAATGATTTTATTGCAGCTGCAACTTAGTATTTCCCCTCTGCACAATTGTTCTGTATTTTCTTTTCCTTCTCAAGATAAAACTTGCTTCAATCCTCTCTTCAACTTTGAGGATATGCAGGAAATCACCCAGCACTTTGCAGTCTGCCATGTGGATGCACCTGGTCAGCAGGATGGAGCACCATCTTTCCAGGCCGGGTGAGTTGTCAGGGAAATGGCCCTCGCTTTCAAAGCTATCCTCTTTCCGGAAAGAGAATCTTGTTCTGCACTTTACATAAAAAGCCCTTGCAGCAAACACAGTAGTTGGCTTTTGAACCGAAATCCTGATACGGTATTTAAGGTACTAGAGCTCTGGGAGCTCTGTTGCGTCGTGCCAGTTTGCAGTAGACTTTGGGGCTGTAATTTTGTGTTTTATCTCAGATAACTTGATAACTTGTAAAGCGGTTCCTTGACAGCTGTCTACATCTATCAATTTAAATATTGAGTTAACCTTGTTTCGTAATGACATCCTGAATACAAATACAAAATTGAATCATTACTGTAAACAAGATGGCCATTATATAGTGGCTAATGCCTTTCCTAAATCCATGGAATTTTATGGCATGGCAGCATGGTAGATGTTGATAAATAGACTTGATAACCTACCTGGAAGATCCAAGCTGGACAGTAGTGATGTACCCTCACAGAATGTCACAGGTAGCTGTGTACTATTGACTGCATGTCATGTAGGATGCTGTAACTCTTGGAAACCTTGTGTACCATGAGCACTGTCTTTGCCAAAATGCCTGTCCCATTTAGGTCAAATGAGAGAGGTGTGCCTTAAGATGTCCCTTGGTAGGAATCATCTTGGTTGAGGAAGGGAGCAGGCAACATGCCCAGGGGAGGATACAAGGCAAGGAATAGTTGTTCTTTAAGAACTAAGTACTAAGGAGCTTATATGTACCCTTATTGCATGAGCCAGTCTTTTTCCCTTCTTAATTTTTAAGCTGGTCTGATGCTGAGGAGGTCACAATGGGCCAGGTTCTCAGCTAGTGTTAACCGCAATGGCCCGGTCGTCTACCAGAGCAGCCTACAAAGCTATTTCAGTCATCCCACTTCGTATTTGTTGGAATCACGAGCCTTTAAGTGTCTTAACCCTCATGTCCTGAACAAGCCTTAACACTGGGGAGTTGTCAGCTGCGTAGGGATCATCATGATATCTCTAGTAAAGGCTGCTGCTTAACAACGTTGCAATGACAGTACAAGAAGCTGTGTTACCTCTCCCAGCCATCCAGCTGGGAGACCAGCATGCTCAAGTCAAGTCACAGCTCTTGAGGCGACGCTAGCCTTTGTCATGACAAGGTTTAGTCTCCCAATGAGAAAATCGAAGAAAATAAAGGAATTTTGCACTGTTTTGGGCATTTTTATTTTGGAGAGTAAACTAGAGAATCATTAGGTGTAATCCTGACTGGAAACAAAGATTTGGATACATCCTAGGCAGACGTTCTCCAACTACTTCAGATGGAATTTTTTCCATGCACTGCTTAGCTGAGATTTTGCTCAGAATTTTATTTCTGCTCTGCTGATGACCAGGAGCATTAACTGACAGCTGCTTTTATTGAACTTCCTCAGCAGCTTCATAGCTCTTCCTATGCCTTCATTTTCTCCATCAATATTGATAGAAACCTATCTTCATTTATCCTTTGTCAAGTGTGTGTACCTGAAAACATACATGCAAATTATTTGCTAGAGATCTGAATCTCATTGCTGTAGTCTGTGATTCTGCAACACAGGGAGACTTTTTTGTGGTGGACCAGAAGTACAAATGTGGTTGGAAACTCAACCCTCAAGTTCAAAGTTTTTCATAGATTAAGTGCTAACTTTTCTTCGAAGAGATTCATTACGGTCTGTTTAGCTCTCAGCTGGACCAAACATCTACCATCCTGTAACTCGCATAAAGTGCCATATAGATTATGTTCATATTTCTGCTAAACAACTTGTGCTTGCTCCTGATTTAACCCCAGGCCATACTGTCAGTGATCTCATAATGAGCACATTTGGTATTAAATCTACAGTGACTGTTGTGTCTCTGAACTATCACAGCCTACTCTACTGGAAGTGCTGTAATAACTCCACGACCTCATATTTTTTGTAGGTACGTGTACCCCTCCATGGATCAGCTGGCCGAAATGCTTCCTGGAATCCTGAAGCAGTTTGGGTGAGTGCAAAATTATTTACTTATTTTCCTGATTCTTCTCTATGCGTGGCACACCGAAAGAGCAGGGCAGAGCAGGTAATCTTGCTGCCCCTGAAGCTTCAGCCTGGCTATCTGGCATTTTGCTTAGTAGAATTACAGTTGCAGTGGTCCTTTGGTTCCTCAGTTGGAGATGGATTGCTTTTGCCTTTGTTTCTGAAAGAGCTTATTTTTTGGCTTCTTTTGAAATGTCTGTTTATTTTTAAACAGGAAGCAACTTCGAGTGAAATCCCACGTGCCTAATTTAGGGGCTTCCTCCAGTGTTTTCGGTGTTGCCCTTACAGGGGCAGGGCACAGACAATCTGTTCTTCCCACTGTAACAACCCACGTTTTCCTGTGGGGTTGGCAGAACCCCCCCCATGATCCCGCATGAAGAGGCTTACTGTTCCACTCCTGTGGCTTGAGTGTCTTAGGGGGTCACTCCAACCTCCTCCAGAGCCGCCTCTACTACAGAGCGCGGATGCCAGTTTGCCAGTGTCAAAGGACCTTGTGGCAGTGTTCCTCTGTTGTCTACCTGCCACGAGCTTGTGTGTCCTCCCTTAAAGCTTAGCTTTAGCAGGAGATGTACCTTCCCTGCAGGGTGGTGCTCCCGGTACACCATGGAAAGCACAGGCAGGCACCTCCCAGGGGGTTTCAGACCAAGCAGAGAGAACCTGGTGTTCAGGGTTAGGCAGCCTTGGAGAACAGACAGGCTAAACTGCTGGTGGGGCTTTTAATCTCAGACCAGCACCCCAGTTTAGACATTGTTTAGTTGTTCTAACCAGCAGTTACAGTACCTTGGATCAGTTTAACCCCACTAACTTCTGGAGAGATGTGTTTTTTGAAGTGCCTAATGTGAGGCACAGGGTTGCCAGTTCTGCTCTTGCACTCAAAAAAGTGCTAGGATCATGTTGTCTCCTTGAAAATCAAATTGTTGTGTGCTTACAAAGCCTTGTTTGAATATTGCTAATGAGAATGAAAATGATCCTCAGGTATTTTCCCAAAAGCATTGTATAACCTGTTTTTCTGAGTGGTTTTATCTAGTCTTCCCTTCCATGTATTTTCTAAGACCTTGAAGGCGATGCTTTAAAACCAGTTTCAGTTAATGCAAATATTTGTTTTGTCTCTGCCCTGTTTGGTTATGAAGTTTAAACTTAATCGCCCCAGTGGCTGGATACCATGAGATGTTTCCCTGCCAGCCCCCTGTCAGAGAGAAATCAGCATCCCAGTTGGATAGCTGTACTGGGGAGGGCAGGGGGAGCCTGGGGAAGGGGGGAGCTTTGTACTTAGCCTTCAGATTTCAGGACTGTATCTTTGAAGTTTTTCTGGCAGAGGCTAACCATTTCCTTCCAGGATCAGAACAATGCTGTGGTTGCTCAGTATATTTAAAGAGAAGTGAGAGTTGCCGCTGCCCTGCAATGCATGAGGACCACTGTCCTGCCAGTCTGCCAAAACCAAACCAGCTGCTGCATCAGGCTCCTTTACTGGGGCCAGTGACATTGCTGAGGGCCCAGGGCTTGCCCAAGCTGCAACCCACCCTTCTGCAGATACGCACTGGCATGTGAAAGGGGAAGGCTGCTGATGTGGGTTTGGTTATTGGCAGTGCTCTTACCCACTCACCTCTTCCGTTCTGTTGCTGCGCAGGCTGAAGACCGTTATAGGAATGGGAACTGGAGCCGGTGCCTACATCTTAACCAGATTTGCTGTAAGTTTTGTGGAGCTTCCCTAAAGCAGTGAACCTGATTTCCCTGATGTCTTGTCTGCCCCGTAGCATGCACAGAAATTTCCTGCGCTGCCGTGCCCATTTAAGTAAGCAGTTAGGCTTCTAAGTGAAATACCACAATCTGCGGGATAGCTAATCCAGGAGACCCAGATTTTCCATTTTAAGGCCTGGGCTCTACCCAGTTAATTTGCAGAAGGTTTTTTTAATGGGAGTTCTCTATTTAAACTGAGGGTGGAGAAAAAGTTAAATCTTAATGTTCTCCAGCTGCTCAGTTGAATTGCTTCAATGAAATTTTTTTTCCCATACATATACTTGTTTTGTGCAAGATAAAACTAGACCTACCGCCTTCCTCCCCAGGAGATAATTTGCTAATTTAATTTTTCAGCTGACTGTCAAGTTGCAAAGGAAATGTGATGAATCTTAAATCTTCTCTTTTGCAGTTAAACCATGCGGAGATGGTGGAGGGATTAGTTCTCATTAATGTAAACCCTTGTGCTGAAGGTTGGATGGACTGGGCAGCAACTAAGGTAAACATTTTTAAGTTAAAAGAATAAATCACACTGCGAGCCTGTCAAGCATGAGAAGCTGGGCAAGCTCGTGTGTCAGGCATGGCTGCAGACACAAAATATCCCAGGCTGATTCCTATGGGGTTTATTCTTCCATTTGCAAACACACCTCCTGCAGGGCTGGTGATAAAAATAAGTACTTTGAGGAAACAGATACCCGTGGTATAATGGAGCTACTGGATACTGGCAGTTCTTAAGAGCTAGTAAAGGCTGAGGAAAACCTAGTTTAACCTGGGTGCAGAGTAGCATTGGAAACAACTCCCTTTCAAGTAAACTTCAGGCGTAGTTTAACATTCAGTTCTTTCTTGACCATGGCTTTGTTTACCAGCACAGTCCAAAAGGTGAACAAAAGCACAGAAAAATGTTCAGAGCAACACTTTCCAGGTTTCAATCATCTGAGTCTTCGATGCCAACAAGACTCAGAAAAGGGCATTAGCTGTGGTGACTGTGGACAGATTGTCCCTACAACCAGATTTTTAAGTGAGAATGTTCACATATAAAGAAGTTTCTGTTAGCCGTATTTTTCTGTAGTTAGAAGAAAGATTGCAGTGTGGGAAAACAGGCACTGAGAACTGGTCTCAAAAATCTTCCTGGAATATATATTATATATATATAGTATATATAAATAAGTGTAAATGTTACATTACATGTCACTCAGATTTAACCTGTTAAGATACTTTTCAGGCTAAACTGATGAAAGGCACTTTGTATCATTCAGGGCCATGTTTAAGTGAATGGTAAACACTGAGTACAAAAATTAGCATGTCATCTTTTAACTACCCACATAGTCAAACCTATTGTGAGTGTCTAGGGTGATACTAAATGTAATGATAACCTTGTAATACTAAGAGAAACTTGCTAAGGTGGGATGTAACATTTTTTTAAGGCTTATTTTTTAAAAAAAAATTTGCATAGCAGTTTATTTTGCTAAGTTTGATATGGAAGTATATTTAGTAACTACTCTACATTGGGATGTACCAGCTGACCCATTTTGATTATCTCACCCAGTGTCTCACTGTAATTAAATTCTTCCATATCTGTGCCTCTGTCTTCCACCTGTCAAGTATTGCTGACCTTGAGAGTACAGCAGGTGCCCTGTATCCTTCTGTCCATCCAAAACAAGTGCACATACCCTGGGACGTGAGCTTTAGGTACCAGCTCCAGCATATTGTCAGTGTGGGTTGTTAGGGAGCAAGTTGAGCAGTGAGGTTAGATAACACCAGTCTGGCTGGGTTGCTTGGTGTTCTTGCAGGGAGTGGTTCCGTAATATACCTGTGCCACTGGTAGTGTGTTCCCTATATAACTGCATTAATAAAGACATCTTGTGAGAATGACTTAAACAAAACCAGCACCTAATAGTGTTTCAGTTGGGCTGAGGGGAAAAAAACAATCAGTCCAGGATACTGTGCGTATGAGGACAGCAGAGAAACATCCATGGGTCCACTTATGGGTAATTGAAAGGTTTCAATTGTTCAGGGGTTGTTTTAATACCAGCTACTTAAATAATCTTGCTGTTCAGATTTCAGGTTGGACAAATGCTTTACCAGACATGGTCATTTCACATCTTTTTGGAAAGGTAGGTATGTTGAAGAGATTAGTCTGATGTGTTCAGTCATCTGTACTTACCTCCTGGGGCTGGGGAGAGGGGGAAGCCTTCACCTAAACAGTAAAGTATAAAGTTAAACTGAGATAGGATTCACGCTTGTGTGCCTGGTATTTTGGAGGTGGTATGCTGCCATGGGGCTTGCTGTGTCCTGGCGACTCAAGTGCATCTCGGTCATGACAGCTCCAGTAGGGGCAGCTCCCTGTTCGAACAGCCAACACTGAAACATGAGTATAAGCATCATAGGTGCCCCTGTTCTGAGCAGAATTACCCCACAGATACATATTTGGTTTTTTAATACCATAATATACTTGTAACTGAGAAAGCTGGTTTTTAGTACTAATGGTGCTCTTCAGCGCAAGCCTACTTTAATAGAAAGCGCTATACTGTTTTCTGAGGCTGCATTTATTAACAGTTTCAAGTACAGCAAAGTAATGGAAAACTTCATTCTAGCGGAACAAGGAACTAGTCTATAAAGAGTTTAGAACCAAACTTTGAAAATGTTAGTGATTGAAGTCCTTGAAGCTTAGTTATTTACCATTGTGAAACTGAGCTCCACATCACATGTGTTTGTAAGCTTTCAACATTTGCTTTAGCCTGGAAACATTTATTGAGGCTTCTTACCCTGAGCCTTTTTTTTGTTTTTAAAACCTCACACTTGCATGACTGTAACCATCAGCACCACAACGACGTGCTTTGCAATTGTAAGATCCTGTCATTACAACATACTGAAGTTTTAAAGTGAAAAACATGGTACTGCAGTCAGAGGCTAACATTGATCCTGGGTGATGCCACTGGGTGCTAGAAGTTGTCCCTTCCTTAAAGGTGCACTCCTGTTGTGTAGATACGAGTCTGATAGACGACTGCTGTGTCATGTCTTCAGATCCTTTCAGAAATAGCCCCTATTCTGAATGATTCTGTCTCCACTGTAGGAAGAGATTCACAGCAACCATGACCTGATCCATACTTATCGTCAGCATATTATTAATGATATGAATCAAACCAACCTTCATCTCTTTGTCAACTCTTACAACAGGTAAATACATTTACCTGATTTCTAACTGGAAACTGTTTTAAGAGACTGTCAAGCTCTTAGAGATGGCGTTACTTGTGTGGCGGAATTCTTTGCGTTCCCCCCCAATATAAAGTTCTCCTTGACTATGCGTGTAGGGATCTCAGGTGGTTTGCTTATGGGAGAAGGACTTTGTGCATTTGTGGGGAGAAAGATGGTACAGTGGGACTGAACTAAGGCATTGATACTTCAGGCTAAGAGCAGTTCTTCCTCAGTTGTGGAGATGTATCAGATTAACATATGTGAAAGTGCTGTCTATAGACTAGAAGGATGTGGAAGTATCTGTAAAATTTCAGTGTATCAAGAGCCTTATCCTCTACATTTTATTTTTTTTTGTTTTTGTTTAGTCGGCGAGACCTAGAAATTGAGCGCCCTGTTCCTGGAATAAATGTTGTCACCCTTCAGTAAGTATCTTATTTCCTACCAGTTCACCTGTACATGATGTGAGCTAAGAGGTGTGATCGGTAGGCGCATTGCGTATGCATGGCAGAGCTGCTGCTGAATGTGCTTACGTGCTAGAAAAGGATCTCGTAACTTCTTGTAGGAGATAAGAGGTTACTGCAAGTCATGGGCCACCATTAGGAAGACTTCCCCTCTTCAGATTTCACGATCATATCAGCTGAAGGGGAAAGTTAAGTAGTTCCTGTCACTGTGTATCTGTAGTCTTGGGCTTACAGAATAAGTATGTGAAAAGTAGATGTACTTACCTTCATCCAGAAATACTTTGTAGTTAACGGATACTACAGCTCTGGATACACTTGAGCTGTGCCTATGCAACCAAAAAATCTCAACCCAAAACTATTAAAAAAAACCAACCAAACAAAAAACGTTCAGGGAGATGGAGCAAGTGTGAGAATGGCCATGTGCCAGATCTCCTGCTAATAGCTTTTTACTTAGGCTGCAACTTGTGCAGTGTAACACTTGTCAAGTCTTTCTCTGCTGATCTGCTGGTGCTTGCACACAGGGGACTTGGGGAATCTGCTCCTCTGCCAGTCTGGTTGAAATTGGATGGACAAGTCAAAAAGTCGGAGCTCAGAAGCCTGGGAGGGGGAGGGGATGAGACTTTGATGCTGATACCCACATTCAATTTCTTATAAAACAAGGAATAAGAGCACTAGGAAGGGCTGATGGGCTGGTGGGGAAAAGGACAGGCTCTCGGGCAAGCTATCAGAGCATGTCAGTAGATCTGCAGCTAATACACTGGGTTTGATGTGTATTTAAGGTGTCAGGAGTAAAAACACAACCAATTTCACACACGTAACTGTCTCATTCTTCCAGTGACACAAAATGCAGGTTAGGGCAAGTCCAGGCCAGGTCAGAGAGATAATACGACTGCTTCTGTGTCCTTCCTTGCAGATGCCCTGTCCTCTTGGTGGTTGGTGACAGCTCACCGGCGGTGGATGCGGTGGTGTGTATCTCGAGGCGCGTTGCTGCCGTGCAGAGGGGCAGGCGAGCCAAGAAGCTGTGTGAGGCCGGCAGAGCTCACGCCCGCGCAGCAACCTCGCTGGCTATCGATTCAGCCCAGCTGGCTCTCCTCTTTCAGACCGCGGGAGAGCTGCCATTAATTCCTCACTGCTTGTCCCCTCTGTCTGATCACCATTATTTAATAGCTGCTGCATTAGGAACAATCGCCACAGCAGTTCCAGTGAACCACAAATACTTTCCTTTAGAGAGGAATCTGCTGCTGGTATTTTAACTTGTTCTCTGGTGTTGGAGCTGTGCCCTGGGTCACTGTGGAAGCGAAGAGCTTCTTTTTGACCATTATAACTCTCCCCAGATGACTGGATGACTTCAAATGTTGTGCCTCAATGGGCATGCCCAGTCTACTGGCCTGTGGCCATATGGCTGCTCACCACTTGGGATGCTACCAGATGACCCCAAATCACAAGATAAACAACACTTGTTGCCACTGGAGGCCCAGAAACAGATTTAAAAAATCTCTTTAATTCCCAGCTAATGGGTTGGTGTTTACATGGGAAAGAATACAGTCAGAAATGTGAACTGACCTACTCGGGTTTAAGGATGTATATACTTATACATAGAATCTTTATACAAAAGCCCACAATACTCGATTTAGTCTGTTTTAAGTGAGAAAACAAGGTATTTAATCTGTTCTCATCCAGCAATTCATAATTAGTTATGTATAATGCTTTACACTGCTGTTCTTTAATACAGGTTGAATGCAATTCAAAGCTGGACCCGACAAGGACCACACTTCTGAAGGTAATAACAAAAGCTGTTCTTTTAAAATAAACACTGCACTCATTTAAAATCAGCTGGCTTAACTGAAAAAGCAGAGCAATGTGCTGCAGTACAGATAACACAGTGAGAATGCGGTTCTGATGTGGAAAGGCAGTTCCTTCAGGGTGAGAGTATTTTAGTGGGATAAATGAGCCTGGGGGCTTCTTGTCAAGGTAACAACAGGGAATTTCTCAGCTCCTCCATTTTAAAACACTGGGGGTGAGACCTGAAATGCTCAGTATTTCACATACCCATAATGAATTTGACTGGAGCTGGCAAAATTGATTTCGAGGTATTTTGAAAGGTTTACAAAAAGCCATCAGCAGAGTGGAATTGCAAACCAACTCGTTCTGGTCCTGTGCTTGCCTGTCCCTCAGCAGCAGTGTCAGGTGGACAGACGGCTATCAGCCACAGCTGTGTCATCTTGCCTTTTGTCAGGGCACAGTCCAGGACATCTTATGATTGGAAATTACTTGTTCTGTTTTTCCAAAAAGTTGATAAAATGCACTTCCAAACAACAAAATGACATGCAAAGGTTTTGGCTGATACATGGCATCGAGAGTATGGGTGCAGTCTTCAGCTCATTGCTGGTGAGGTGGAATGAATGCAACAGCATACAAGTAGTGAAACCAGTTTGGTCATAATCCTGCTGGGATCCTTGACTGCATCTTTCCTTATTGAACTGGCCTGTAAAAATTATAATAAACAATGATTTTCTTATTTTTAAATGCTTTTTCCTCCTAACATTGAGGAGTTAGTTACACTGCTAAACCACCACGTGGACATGGCGGACCCACCCTAAGAAAAAAAAATCTGAACGCTATCTTTGATCCTGTGTTGGTGGCCGGCCTTTGCTCAGTCCAGGGGTAATCCTGCCGCAGGCCTGTTTTGCTGCTAAGTAATCCTAGATAGGATTTGGGGTTTCCTGTAATTTACAGCTCCACTGTTTTCTGCTTGTGGTGTGCCTTGGAACAGGACTGTTTTTGTTGGGTTGACTTTGAGGGGTGGAGTGGCAGGAAAAATGAAGTGCTCCAAAAATACTGCATGCACTCAAGATAGCTTTTCTAATTTGGCTTTCCCTGCTTCCCTTGGCAAGTCAGGCTGATGCTTGCCATCCGCAATCTCAGCAAACCATTTTTCCCTCTCACCTCTGAGGTTTAGGTGTTTGTTCTCTCTCCCCCGTTTGTTACTCAGGTCAATACAAAGTCACGTTATTGTAATTCAGAGTCAAACGTGTAACCGGGACTAATAGGCTAGTTTCTAAGAAACGGTAATCACAGCCTAGCAAAAAACATTCATTTGTAGTTCCAAACGATGCTTTGCCTGAGGGTCAAGACACTTTGGGGTTTTCTGGGGTGCAGTCATATCTTTTATAAACATTGGACTGCTTGCTTTGATGCATTCATCTACACGGTATGCTAGTCGCGCAACAAAAGAAATGTTTTTCTGCCAGATAGCTAAAAAGGTCATTATAATATGTCCTGAGCATAAATTAGTTCCTCTGGCATTATGCTAACAGGCTGTTCTCATCCCCATTTCAGATGGCTGACTGTGGTGGGCTTCCTCAAGTTTCCCAGGTAGGATCTGGCTGACGGAAACTCTCCTAATCCTGTTCTGCCGCGTGTCAGACTGCAACAAATGGGTGTTTTTCTGTAGGGTACTTGCTGTTCCCAAATGTCAGCCAAAAGGATGGTTATGATTTCATGAGTAATGATGTCAGTCGGTCATCTGAGCTTTCTTTTTTCTTTAAAGAGCAATGAAGCGCAAAATTAAGGTTGGGAGGGGATATTATTTCCACTAATTAAGTCTTAACCAAGTAAAGGTCTGAGGTAGGAATGCGGAGGTATTATTTTATGCCTATCTACTAAGCTAACATGGATAAAGGCTTGAGGCACTAGTGTTTTAAAAACATATTCTTAATTGGGCTATTTATAGTATAGATCAGGAAAGTGGGAGGCAGGAAATAAGTGCTATGTTCTTGCATACACTGACTCGACTCCACTGAGAATGAACTGGAATTTCTGAAATATATATAAGCATAAATTCCATGGCTGCTAATAAAACCGGGCTGGGAAAGTTAAAATTTACCTATGCTGTAGTGTTGCTTCGCTAAAAGAGCTGACCTGTAAATCGGCTTCAGAATGTGACCTAACATCTAAATGGATTTCTAAGCAACGGAATGTGGTGTTTGAAAACTGAAGGAAGAAGCTGAATTTGTTATTACCTTCAGCTGAGGAGTCCCTGTACAGGCAGCGTGTGCTCCAACAGTGGGAGGGGTGAAAAGGCTTTTTTTACAGCCACACAGGACTATGTGTGCATTGCTTCTGTTATACAGAGTCCATTCTTTGCACTGATTCTGATAGAATTATTCAAAAAAATACAGGCGATGCTGGCATGCCCAGTAATTGGGGTTGTGAGGGTTATTTGGCCCCTGCGTCAGCGGCAGGGAGTGTCTCATTGCAAGGATGTCAGTCACAGGCAGTTACGCTTGCGTATTCCTGCTAGGCATTTCCACCCTCTAAACATAACGCAGCTCTGACTAGCTGAATCTGTCCTCTGCTGACTGGGAAATGCTCAGTTACTGACCCTGTATGAACTGCTCGTGTATTTTGTAAGGCCAGTTGTTTTACTTTGGCTCACCTGCCTCAGTAACTGCGCAAGCAAAGTTTGGGCCAGGCTTTAGACCACATGTAGTCGCTTCTCTGGAAATCTCATTCTCAAACACTTGTGTCCATTTGGTAAAATAACGGGGCAGGGGAGCAGACTAGGGAGGAGAATGGTGGAATTCTCTCATGTAAATGAAATTTTCAGATATTCCGTAGAACCCAGAGAATATTTAAAATACCCCTGTTGAGATAGGGCATCCATGGCATCTATAATAGTGTCATGTAATTAACTTCCTGAACCCTGCGTACAATAATACTCTTTCTTTTGCAGCCTGCCAAGCTTGCAGAAGCTTTCAAATACTTTGTTCAGGGAATGGGATACAGTAAGTATTGGGTTTATGGAATCGTTCACCTTGCTACCAAAGTTTGTTGGGTGTCTAAGCACCCGGAGCATCCCCTGGTCCCAGTCACGTGATCCTTTCCCTGTTGTATATGCATTTGCAAGGGAAAATAAAACACCTGGGGTGTATGGGCAAAGGGGTTTCTGTTCAAATCACATAGTAGAGGGCTTTGTAGGCAGCCTACATGCACAGATGCCTGCTTTACTTGATCTTGATATTTTTAAGGTCGATATTGATAATGGTATCCCCTTGTTGCATCCCAGGATACGAGTCATATACTGCACACATTTAAAACCTTTTTAGTTCATAGACTTTGATTTGTAGCTGTTTATTCCTCATGTATGTGCTTCTGACAACTGCTGTTGTGTAGATGCATTGCTAGCCTGGGCTGCCAGCAAGGGTGAAACATCTGAAGGAGGTCTGAGTGTTGAGTTTTCCTCTGGGTTGTTGCAGCCACAGCAACGTGCCATAAAGCTCTGTCTTGAATCCCTCGGCCCTGGCCACCAATTTTGCCTTAGTAGTTTGGGCTCCTTAACTGTATGTCTGGAGCAGTGGTGGTACTTCTGCACATGGAGATACCATGAAAAGTATATATTCCACCTTGAAGGCTTCTCCAAGGGTGGTTAAGGCTGGAGAGGAAGGCAAGGGCTTCCTTCCAAGACCATGAAGCAAGTCATTAATGAAAGCCACTTCTTCCAGTCCCCTCTGCTAGCATGACCAGGCTGATGAGGTCCCGCACTGCTTCTGGCTCCAGCGTAACCTCTTTGGAAGGACAAAGGAGCCGGTCTCACACTGGGGAAGGCACGAGGAGCCGGTCTCACACTGGGGAAGGCACGAGGAGCCGGTCTCACACCGGGGATGGTGCCAGGAACCGCTCCCACACAGACACACGCATCGAGCTGACGCCGAACTCGGCAAGCAACACTGAACAATCAAGCCCCAAGTCCATGGAAGTGTCCTGTTAGGTGGCTGTGGGAGGTTTAAAACTGGTCACAGTGTGAAAAAGTAATGGAATGCCCCCTGTGTATCACAAAAACATAACTGGTATTAATCTCAAGCTATTCTGTAGGATGAACTCTGTTCACCAGGGTCTGACAGGGACCAAAGAAAAGCATCTCATTTGCTCTATCGTTATTCTTGTAACTCAGACAGTTGCTGCTATTGTGCCCTCCTTCAATGGATGCCAAATTCTAAAGGATACTTGCCAAAAGCTCATGTGGTTGTAAACACTTCAGAGTCAAACCAGACTTGCTTAATATCCTCCTTTAAAATCAAAGCTGTTATGTGCCCCTTTATCTCTTACTCTCTTGAAGTAAACTGACACAATTTGAGATGAGTTTCAAAGAGGGGGAGAAAATAAATCACTATTATGGATGGCTTTTAAAAAAGGAAACAAATGTGTTATGGCCTCATGTTGAAGCTGGAGTTGAATTCATTGTATATAGCTTGACTTCAAATGATAGAGAAGTTAATGTATTGTGCATTTATAGGCCTTCTAATTCATTAGTATTCAAGCCTGTTTTCCTATGTACAGTAATATACTACTAAAATAGGCGATTTTAATGTGACTT
The DNA here is from genome assembly GCF_015220075.1 of Falco rusticolus. Taxonomy (NCBI): domain Eukaryota; kingdom Metazoa; phylum Chordata; class Aves; order Falconiformes; family Falconidae; genus Falco; species Falco rusticolus. Next base: position 474,189 of record NC_051189.1, on the reverse strand, counting down.
TGAGACGAACTAAATCTTTAAGCTTTTTTATTTCACTTTTTTGAGATTTAGTTGCTGTCTTCCTTTCCTCCCCCCCCCCCCTAAAACCCACTTACCCTAATGAGGACAGGATTTAAATTTAATAAGCGAGGTAGCATTTCTTGCTGGGTATCTTGGGCCAGAGGGTTTACCATACTGCAGAAGTTGGTGTAGTTGTAACAAGCAGGGTAGCCGTACATGCCAGCAAAGCAGAAACAGCTTGATTTTTCCCTTCAGACAGCTTCTTCTCTTTGCACCTCAAGTTTTTGTGTCCAGCACAATTGTGATAAATTTGGAATTCTGTAAGCAAAGCCAGATCCAGCTGTTCTTTGTCAGGAGAGATGAATAACTGTGGGATGGCATGTAATTAGATACTGTACATTCAACTGCCACTAATTGCTAGATTTGAAACTCTGATGAGATCTCACTGGTGCTGATAAGTGTATTCCACAATAGTGGAGCAGCAACACTGTATCTGTGAAATACAGTGTTTAATGACTGCATAAATGTAACAATCTGCTGGTTCTGCATCTTTATGTAGGCTCCTGATACCTTGGGCTACTTTCTTTGATGCTAGTGGCTTGATACCTTTCTGCCAGTCAGATTTTCACAGTTAGATGTTTGTAGGTAGTGGGACAGGATTTTCTGAGCTCCAGTATGTACCTGCTGCATTGCAGCCCTCACACAAACAAGAAAACTCAAATGCTGAGCAGTTAAAATAGCAAATGTTAATACTTTGGGATTGCTTGTTCAGAAGAACACCATTTAGGTTACTTTATATTGACTAACTTCAGCTCTTGTGTAGAATATCCATAACAGCTTGTGGGAAGAACAGACAATTTCCAGAAAGAATAAAGCTATTGTGTAAAGTCTATCAAGAAAAGTTTCTTAATGAAGTATTTGTATTTATTTCGAAACAAATAAATTTGTAACTTTGCAGTGTCTGGTGTCTTAATGTTTTGCCAGGAGTACAGTAATCTTTCTTAGTCAGAGCATATTCCTGTCACCCCTTTCTATCAATGAAATCCTTTTTTGTTCATATTTCTGCCATTCCCTACTTCTGTGATCAGAGATTTCTCCCCACTAGAACCTTCCATTAGACCATGTTGCTTGAAGTCCCATCTCATTTACACTAAGAAAACATACTTCAGTATTAAGTGTTCAAAGTACTACAGGATAATTTTGCTCAAACAATATATTTAAAAATGGATTCTTGTCACAGAGTGCTATTTATTTGCTGTTTTGAGTTTTCTTTGTCTCTGCAGATACAGTATGTCTGATGCATAGATCTGCAGTCTGTAGCTGACTGCCTTGCTGGAGTTGGGGCCGTGCTTGTTGTATCCTTTCATTCCCAATCTGGTCTGTAGATCCATTGACGTGGGATATGTTCCTCACCAGTTGTTTTAGGTCTCTTGACTGAGATTGCAGGTGCCACTGAGTTTCTAAAAGGTATTCTTTTTGGATCTCTTGCAAGACTCTAACTTCAGAAGAGACAAGATGAACCCTTCACAAATAAGTTTTAAAAGGACTCCACAAATACAAGAAGGAGAAGAATTTAAAGGTGCAGGAAAGAGTTAGAAAAATGTTTTATTTCTGTACTTAAAGCAGAAACAGTTGTCCTTTTTGACCTTAAGCTTCTATTTATCTCAGTGCTTCCTGTTAAAAGATTAGGGCTTTTTGTAAGTTGAGCAGTATGTGCCCTTCATGAGGAAGCATCCCTCAGTAGTTTTGGAGGCTCCTGTCCACGTGTTGTGAGGGGCTGGGAGCAGTGATACTCTTCAGGGTAGGGGATGGTTACGAGATAACGGATCCCAGTCACCAAAATGGCTCTGTGGTGCTTTCTGTGTTGGGACCTCAGTGAGGATGTGGTGCTCTTACCTGGTGGTTTGTTTAACATACTGGGTTTTTCAGGGACGGGTGGGTATGTGGCTTTACTGGCACTATTTTGGGCTGCTCCTTCCTCCTGTATCTCAAAAAATCCTGTAATAGGGAGAGGTAAAAGCAAATATTTGGTATGTCTGAGCCAAGGCTGTGCTAGATATGATGATTCAGCAGTCATGATTGGGCTGATAGCAGCGAAGGGCTTGATTTGGTTAACCACAGCCTGTGCCAGTGCCAGGGAAAATGGGAGGCACCTGTGCCAACTCTTACAAAAGAAGGACAAGTTGTGTTCTTTGCTGAGCTTTTCTGGGAATGGCTAATCATTCCTTCAAGAAGGACACCATGGTGTGCCTGTCAGGCCTTGGCAGTTTATTCTCGTTTAACAGGAAGGAATGCATCCAAGCCTTCTTGCAGCACAAAGGGATCTGCGAGCACTTCTGAGCAGTGAGGAATTGCCAGGGCCACTGTAAATGTCAGCTTTGCAACAAAAATATTCACCTGGCGAGGAACAGTGTGTACCTGAACAAAAAAGCTGGAGGGCAGTGTAGATGAGTGGTGGCTTACCTTTTACAAGGAGTTACGGCTCTTTCCCTGCGGTACTGGTCTCCTGGCATCTTTAATATGCTGTAACTGAAGAGATACAAGTGGCTTGCAGATTTTTTAGAAATTTTTATAAAACCCCTTCTTAGCGCTTGCAAATGCTGAGGTCTGCATTATTGTTGGGTTCAGAATTAACCCAGATACTGTAGCATCGTTAAGCCAGAAAAGGTAAGCTGAGGCTTCACCTTTTTTTCAAACTATGAATGGCCACCACAGAGCAAGTAGCTCCTGTAACATTGAGGAAATCCAGATTGGGTGACAGGAGGTTTCCAGAAAATGAACAGTTCACCCCTCATGGTGTTTTTAGGGTTATAAAGGGTGGAAAAAGACAGAATGGGCTCTCAGAGGGACCAAGAGACTTCCTGATTGCACCAATGTACCTCAATATCAAATCTTTGCCATGGTGGTGCTCTTCAAAACTGCTGGCAGAAAGGGTGTCGGTGCTGAAATGAGTTCTTCCTGCCTCTGCCTGGATCTTGACAAAAATAATGGCTAAACTTCAAGATAGCTTTCCCCCTCCCTGTCCTTGCAGAAGAGGAGTGGGAGAGAATGTTGCCAACACCATGTGGTCACAGCAGGACTTTTGTGCTGAAGGACGCTGCTTTCCTCTTTAAAAGTCTAGAGACTAAACAGCTGGAAACTTTAGCCTAGATGTGTTTGGGGGGTTTATGATTAATGTCGTGTGTTGCAAGCAATGGACTGAGCTGGAGGGAAAACTGTTTATAGCAAAGCTGCTTATTTTTTCTCTTCTAGTGCTGGAATCCTCATCCTCTCTGTTTTTGCATCTTGGGCAGAATTATTTGTTGCAACCCTCAAGGTGCAGGTAACATGGTCTGTTGTTTCTGCCAGGGCAGCACATTGAGCATCTCTCAAGTGCTGCTTGCAGATTTGTCCTCCCCCTTCCCACATTTTGTCTGGGTTTTTTGCACTATTTTGCACTGTTCCACATTCCCTGGAAAGTCTCTCCTGGTCTGTATATATGAACAGCTGTTTTGATGTGTGGATTTAGTGTTTCTACTGAGCCAAATATAGGCTTTCTGTTGATAGCTGATCACTGCTATGCCTAATGTTTAAATAACTGGGAGAAAGGATGTCAGGGTATTTTAAGAGATCAACCCTTCCCCCTCGGCCCTTTGTAACAGACAGACACAGCCTCTCACTGTTTCTATCTATTGCTTCATTAAGGGCTCTATTCATTTTATAAACAACACAGCTGCTGACCAATGTTGGGAGAAAAAAAAAAAAAAGGGAGGGAAAAAAAAAAAAAAAGAGGCTTCTGATTGCAACTGCCAGACAGTTCAGTGTCTGTTCCCTGCAACTCAACGTGGGGATCGCTTCCTCACCCAGCACCTGCTGGGGTCTGGAGGAGAATTGTTATTTGGATGTAATTAAAGAGGCAGCCCCTGCCCCATACACCCTGCATGTTTTTGGCACTGGTGGCTATGGGATGTACACCAGGCACTGGATGCAGACAGCACTGGGCATCTCCAAAAGCGCCCAAGGGTTTGCAATGGGGATAGCAGGCAGCTTTTCCCAAGCAGCAGCACTACAGTGAGCTGTGACCTGTGGAAGAGCTGGAAAAAATATCCTTGGGTGACCCGCCACTCTCGGCAATTGCTTATGGATGAAGTGGATTATGGTATTCAGGTCAAGGTCAGCAGGCTGGGGGAAGGGCTGTTTGCCAGGCAGTCGCACGCAGAGCCGGGGGGGGGGCGCGGGGGCTGGGGGGGGCCTGGAGCAGCTCCCAGTGAAGCCTACATGAGTGACAACACTTGGGAAAGAGTTAAGAGCTGCCACCAGCCTGGGCTTTGCAGCCCTTGGGTCTGTGCATGTGTGTATACATGTGTGTGTGTGTGCGTACGTGTGTGCGTGCGCAGGTTCCCGTGCGGCTCAGCACCTTGCATGCAGCAAGGTGGGCAGGGAAGATGAGGCTGTTGAGCTGGGGGTTTGCCCCCTGTGGTAGACCCGTCATCGGCACAGGTCATGGCCAGCTGCGGGTAGGGCTTGGTATGCCTGTCCCGAGCAAAGGTGCCACCCAGCCCCTCGCACACCGGTGAGATGCGAGCAGTCAGCCCCCCTTGCCTTACCTCAGGCCTACACTTGAATCTCGCCAGCTGGGAAATTATTTACTGACTGATTGCAATGCATTTTCATTTATTTTTTATGACAACCAGTGACCAAATAATAATAAAAAAATTCATTCTTTACCACCAGCTGCCAAAGTTAAAATTTAATCCAGTGGTGGTTCCCTCCCTGCCACTCATGCAGGCTTGGGGCAGGGGAGATGCTACAGAAGCAGAGCCTAGCACAAGGTCAGTGCTTCGTTTGGGAAGTGCAAAGTACTTAGGGGATGATGGGTTTCCCAGAGTAGTCCAGGCGCAGTGGCTGAGAAAGTAGCCAGGGAACCCTTCATGCAAGATCACGTGCTGGGCAGCTGCCACGTGCAAGCAGAAGACACAGAGGCCAGATGGGACTTCTGGTGCCTGTAGAGGCAGCAGGGAAATGTGCTACCTTTGCTGAACGCTGTCGCCAGAGGCTCTGTTGGCTGGGAAGTGCTTAAAAATGCAGAGGACTTCCTTTCCCAGCAAAAACTCCAAACCGTAACAAAAAAGCAACAACAAAAAAAACACACTGAAAGAGAAGGCTGGGGAGAGGGTGCTTTGTCACCTTATGTCCTGGTATCCAATAAGCAAGCCCAACACAGACATGTCACTGTTCAAGACAGGAGGCCACTTAAAGTTCCTGCTGAGGCAGGTAACCCACTTCAGGCTGGAAGGCCAACTCGATTTGTGGGAAAAAATTATTTTTTTTTAGAATTAAATAGTGGAATCCTTACTGAGGTTAGCTCTGAGGATATGTAAATGCAGGGGTATGGAGTAATGACTCTTGAATTTAAATGCTTTTTCCCATGTCTTTAATAACCTTCTTTGAACAGTTTCTGTCTGTGTGGCTGTTGCAAACAGGCTACTCCTGCAGCCTCTCAAGAGAACTGATAAAGAAGGCATGCTTAGGCAGGTTGAGTAACACACTCCACTATGCTCAAAGACTCGAGATGGGCTATCCGAAGTCCAGTAAGAGTGCTGGGGGGCAAAACAATAACAACAACAACCACCAAACCAAAACCAACCAAAAACCAAACCAACAAACTTAGAGTGAGAAACAGACCAGCAAACAAGCACATGTGAGTTGGGGAACACCTGGCTTTCCCAAGCTGCCAAAATATTCACACTGAAGGAAATGCTCTCAGAGCATCCTTTTTTACCACGTTACCGGCTCTTTATTTTTATTTGTGTGTCCTCCAGTTCAGGGCTTTGTCACAGATTGCAAACACACACTTGGACATTGGCCAGGTGAGGAGATCGGAAAAGGGAAAGAAATGGCAGCAGCAAACACATTTCACCTTCTTTTGCTTGCCTAAGCTTCTAAATGAGGTGTCAGTCATAGACTCATTAATCATTTACCATTTATGAGGCTATTTAATACCTTTAAACTATGGCAGCAGCATGCTACCTGTAAAACCTCACCATGTTGCTGTATAAACAAGTAATACCTGTTACATAGCTGGAGTAACTCAGACTGACACTGCCAAACCAATCTGTTTTTCCATTAATTTTTAAAATATTTCAGGATATGAAGCTTACAGAAGTAACTCTGTAGAACTGTTTCAGTCAGAAAGTCACAGTTTGAAAATGTGTGTGAATGGATATGTGCCTGTAGTTAATGAGAGCACTGTCTCTATCAGTTTAATAAACTGCTTCTCTTAAAATTTCTTCAAAATACTGGGAGAAAAAAACTCAAGGGTTTAATTTACAAGATGACACAGTGTTTCTGAATATTGCGGTCTTCCTGAAGTATGACATACGCACAGCACAATCCTAGCTAGCACGTCAAAAATAAAGCAACTGCCCTACGGCTTGTTTCCAGTCGCATGCACACCGAAATGGTGTTTTAACTTCTAGCCAATGCTCCATGCAAAGGCATCTTTATAAGTTACACGCTTGCTTCTTCAGGGGGTGGATAACCTGCTTTCTGGGGCTCCCAAACAAGGCAGCTTGAGCCACTGTACTGACTCTGGTGAAGTCCGTACAAAAGGCTAATGGCTATGGTCTCCGGAGCTGGTTGGAGTCTTGGCATTTGTATCAGCATGAGCGGACCCTCAAAATCCCATCCTCCATCCTTGTCCCAGCCTATAAGGCCAACAGGATGATTTTTGTGAGCAGGACATGTGTTAAACCATGTCAGCCTAGCCTGCGTTGCAAAACTGTCACTCCCATAATTTCTCAAGCCTTTCCCTAGACCATTGCAACAGAGGGGTCTAACACCACCTTGGATCCTGGTACCTCCTCAGTGCTATTACTGTTGCTTTCTCGGGTTGATGATAATGCTTCCAGGTCCCAGCAGGCACCTGGGTCCACTGTATGAGGCGCCATACAAACATACAGTGAGCATCAGTTCCTGCGGGAGGAGTTTTAACCCCCAACAGAGGCAATAAACAGCAGGGCCTTGTTCTGGTTCTGAAGAACTGAGGAAAAGCAAAGCGAAGGGCTGGATCCATGAAAGCCTTGGAGGATCTAGATCCTCAATGTATTTAAACAGTAACCACAAAAGTACTTTTGTAAAGATTCGTGATTTGCCCAAGCACACAGGGAGCCAGGGAACTGAATCTAAAGGCTCGTCTATTGCCTTAGTCCTCAGGCTAATCTTCTTGTAAACACCCATTAAAACGAAGGATCTCTACACCCCACCAACTGCAAGTCAAGTTCACTGGCTACAAGTGTTGTTCTTCCCCTTTCAGTGTCGCCAGACAGACAAGCAGTTGCACAAGCAGTAGGGTCAGTGAGGCTTGGTTTCCTGTAGAACTGTGTCTGGTGTCCCCACAAAACTCCTTTACAGCAGAGTAATAACCGCTGCTCCCCACCTGTGGTCCCTTCAGCTCCCCCTGCTCCGCGGCTGCTTGCTTCCAACTGGTGCATCTGTTCGAAACCCCTTCACGCTGCTGCTGGGCTTGGGCCCCACTGCAGACGCGTTGGATGTGTATGGGCTTGGTAGGGGCGAGGCGGTGGGCCTCTTCCCTATCCTGCTGTTTCATTTCATGGGGGTTTATTTCAGGAATCGCAATGCTTCCGAGATCTTTATTCTTCTGCCTACTTGGTTTGAGATTTCCTACAAAGGGCCTGACTGACAGGCAAACGGACAGTACAGTTGCATACGTTTTGTTCCCTTAGGAAGCCAGGCTAGAAACAGAAACATCTTGGGTGCCTTGGGCGAGATCCGTGGTTTCCAGGCATTCACTTCACAAAAAAAACCAAACCCACACCCACTGGAGCTGCGGGTCATCCATTAACTTATAATAGCTTCTTTTATCTCACAATGAAAGCTGTGTGTTTCAGCCGCTGCAGCGTTTGATATGGTGGTTGCCGCATTAGCTAATTGCAAAGCAAGGCAAGCCTATTAAGTGCCGTAGTTTTGGGTATGTCTTCTGCTCCCGTTTTCTTGTTTCTTTACGTGTACATGTAAGACAAGGGCTATATACATATAAACACACATTATATATGCACTCCATTTTATGCACCACAGACTGCATCATAGGAATATGTATATGTAAATATAGACATATATTCATGGGCATGTTCACATATGATTTTATATATAATATTATATACAACATCATATAAATGCATGCATATAATATTTTATATATATATGTATACATATATGTATAAACACACACACATATATATATAGTATTTTAAGATGGGTAAGAACTAGAACACAGGATTCCAAGTCATATTTAAGGGATCTGATTGAGACAGAGGTCCTAATATGGCTTCCCTACCAAGCACCTCAATACAAAACACTTTCCGTTTTGGAAAACTGTCAGCTTCTTGGCCTCTTTCTCGTATGTTCCTATGGACCTTTTCTTACCAAGTGATGGAGTTAGAAATGTAACATGCTCAGTCTGGCAAGTGTTGAGCTCTCATTTTGGGGGAGGTGAATAGGACACATGATGCCTTCTGTCACAGGATCCAGTGATGAGGCTGAATCTTGCAAAATCTTGGTATCCTCACCTTCCTTACCACCAGAGGAGCAAACAGGAGAGGCGATTTGCACCTGCGCTGGAACATGCAGACAGGGATCACCCTTCTTTTCTGCTACTGGGAATTTCATGGAAGCTTCAAAAAACAAGTGGCAAAAGCTTTGAATTAAGGAATGACCTAGCTCTATGAAAAAAACATGGGCCAAATCCTTGTATACAAACAAAGATGCTACTGAAGTGAACAGCTTTTGAAGATACACAGACTTTTCCCTGTTTTTACATAGGGATTGCATTATTTTCAGCCTGCTCACAAGAAGCTTTAATTTATCATAGCCAGAAAGATTTTATGTCTCCTGGGAACTAATCTGGATTCCTCTGGGTTATCAAGATGAAGACAGACAACTTGCCAGCTGAAATTAAAGCAGAATAAGTGACTGATTTAAAACAGTTGCATCATCCAAAGTTCAGCCCTGTACTGGTCCAATCTCCAGCCCATGTGTCACTCAGCAATTCTGCTATGCCATCAGGGATTTTGGAAGCAGATACTACAGTTCCCATGCAGAAACACATTTCTACACTCCCAAGTGAAGCAACAGCTAACATGCTATGGTGCATGGGTGCTATACTAACAATGTATTGGAGGAAAAGATGGCTCCATCATCCTTCAGTGATGATAAATTTATTGCCTGTAAAAGTAATGACTTTTTTACTTCTCCTTCTTCTTCTCTTAGCAAACATTTGCATGTAAAGCTACTTCTGCAGTAGAAAATGTTTGCATTTATGTTTACACTAAGCAGCATCCCAGCTGCAACTAATGCACCAGAAGCTATGCCAGGGGTTGTCCTCTCCTTTTGCATCCACTCATCCACAGAGTTGATGGGAAGCTTAACACCTGTTTTCTTATTTAGCACATGTCTCTTTTTCTCTACCCCAGCCATGTAAAACAAAGGTGTGTGTGACTGGCAAGGTGGCAGTGGGAAGCAGGACTTGTGTGATGGTAACGCCACAGGGAGGAGGAGGTAGTGGTCCCCAGACACCGTTTCTATGTGAATAAATGGACACATGAAGTATTGTCCTTCTTCTCTCACTTAACTCTCTACATTTCATCCTTTAGGTCTGCATAGCTAGCCTAGGAGCAATAAATAATCCATGGATAAGAGGATCTATCCTGAAAATATGAGCTCTGGGGTGACCATTTTGGGTTCAGAGTATTCAGTCTGTTCAAGATCAGAGCAGGTAGAGAAACTGTCAAAATGTCCCTGGCACAAGACACTCCAAGAGATCGACTTGAGTCCAAGGAGAGCGGGACACAGAGATTCTTTGACCCAGCCTTGTGCATTGAGACACAGACTCAGAGCACAGGGATTTCAGGAGAAACCTTCTTCTCCCTAGGCTTTTCCCATGAACTTTATCATGGGGTAGGATCTGACTGAGAGTGACAAAGAGGGAATTCTAGGACTGATCTCTGTGTGACAGAGACTGGGGTCTAGTCCTGAGGGTCAGCAGCATCAAAGACTGAATGTTGAGAATAAAACATCCATGCCAATGCTCATTTTCCAGCTTAGATTACATTATTCACAAAATTACATTAATGTTGTTTGAATCTCATATCTAAGCTACTGACAGCCATACTTTTGCTGTCATACTAGTGCACCATTCTTTCCTTTGGTCAATTAAACTGCTGGCCTAATAAATGGCAGTGCCAACAGGACTGTCGTTTAAGTCCTGGAATCTGTGCATAGAGGAATTTCTGGCTGCTGTTAATGGATGGAGGTCTATTAAAGTTGAAAATCCTGCTTGTTCAAGGCCTCTCCAAAAACAGTGCAGCAAAACAAGGAGATTTAACATCCTAACTCAGGAAAAAACAAATTGTACATTGGCAGCGGATGAAGATTCTCCTTTTATTTTAAAACCTCTGTAAAATCAGAGCAATGGGACAATTCCAGCATTCAGCCAATTTAATTAGCGATTTCAGAGTAATCATGGTAATGAGCCAAGTCAGCAAAGATGTCATTGGGGTTCTTGCAGTTCAGGTTGCAAAAACATGCATTGATCCACATGATTTTCCAGGAAAACTCTGTTCCATCTGGGCATTGAAACCTCACTTCAATAGTTTTGGACTTGTAGGGCGTGCAGCACCTGTTGTCTGTGCAGACACCGCAATATTTGGGTCTATATGGGCTTTTGCTCACACATCCTGAGATGGTGTAGTTCATTGGTTCATTGGCCCTGTAGACAGCCAAACACTTCTTCCCAGGCTAAATCAGAGAAGAACAGAAAAAAAGACAAATTAATATTCATTGCTGACACAGGTAGGACACACAAACCACCTTCCCAATATTTAAAGGGGTTTGAAGCCATTAGGAAGCATTTTACTGCCCTGATCTAGAGGGTGTGACAGATTTACACATTTAGACGTATGAACCCGAAAGCTGCAAGTAGGATACTCGCCATGTAGAGTTCATGGCCGTGACCAGCCGTGCACCATCACTTATCTGCTAGCTGAGTCACAGGGCTGCCCAAACCAGCCGTGACACAGCGAACCTGGCTTGCTTTTTCTTGCAAGGACCTTTTGGCTGGAACTAAAGCTCTCAGGGGAAGGTTTTCATACCAGCACGTGGAAGCACAGGGAGGACACATTTCTGACCTCTCTGCAGCACAGTAAGTCAGTGTAGAAGTGCAGCCTGCAGAGGCCTGAATGCTGCCCAACAAAGGCTGACCCTGTGTCCAGGCACAGCTCAAGGGACACGCGAAGAAACAGTCCCCACCTTGATGTGCTTGGTGATATCCACCTCACAGGGCCGCATGTTGCACAGTCGGCTTTCCTTCAGGAGCCGGCACTGGTCGTTGTCATTGGAAATCCTGGTGGAGATGCCGAGCCCGCAGGTCTTTGAGCAGGGACTCCAGGATGAGGTGTGAACGAGGCAGTTCTTCTGCCAGGCTTCATCCTCTCCCTCGTATGCTGCAGAGGTCAGATTAACCCCACGTTACTCAGCTGGGGGGGGGGGGGGGGGGGGGGGGGGGCAGTTTGCCATATTAAACACCCAGCTCATTACACATTCAGGCCACTAACCCAAATAATTAAATCACAGCAAAGTGGCTCAGCATTCCTGTGAACCTCCGTATCCCACCCCCTTTGCTGCTGACCTACTTGTGTCAGACCCTCCAGCGCTGCGAGCACTTGGGGCCCGGGCTCATTTCTTTATCCCCTTCGGAGCCATGCACAAGGAGGTCCTTGTCTGGGACCCCCAGGTGCTGCCACAATACAAACAATTACCAAAGCCCATGCCGGCCGGTGCAAAAAAAGGGATGAGATCTGACCTCACCATGAAGGTTTATTTCTGAGCCCATTCCATTGATCCCCTGTAGCAGAAAGCAGTTGTCAGTCTTTGCTGGATGGCAGAGGGGCTTGGGAAGCAGCCACAACCTTTCACTGGGAGGAAGAGCAGCTTGAATAGCTCTCAGAGAGCTCGGCAGCCACTTGAAGAAAGGGTGGGCTCTGTTTTGAAAGCAGCTGGCAACCCCAGCTCAGGTTCCTTCACAGCCTCAGCCAAAGTCCCTGCTGGTCTGCAGCTCACAGTACAGCCCACAGGCAAAACTGATAGAATCTCAGCTTCATTGAGCTTGCTTGGTATTGTATTTATTATTATATTAAATGCAATAATTGCTAGTCTCGCTTCTATAAGACTTCTACTTACAAGAGAAAAAGTCAGGAGAGGAAAGCTGTGTGATGTCTGTTCTGGGACACACACCATGAAGACATAAGGCCGATTTCAGTAGTAAATGTTTGGAATTTGGACCTACCTCACAGTTCAAAGCTACCAGGGACAGAAGTGAGGATTGAACTCTGGTGGCTTTAGCTCACAAAATGCAGATCAAGGCTTTGTTTTGTGCTAAAAAAATAGACCAAGGACTGGGAAAAAACTCTTACCATCAAGGAACCCAAATCCTGGTTTGCCACAAGCATCCTGTGTCTCCCTGACCTCTGTTGGGCTAGTCTGGAACACGGAGCTAATGAGGCTAATGTCGCTACAATGCATCACAGAACGTTATGAGGATCAATTTAAGACATATGGCTAGGTGAACACATCTTAAACATTCGAGACTATGTTTGAGGCAAATGGTGCCACCTCTGTGCAGTGGGCTACGTGACCCTCACTATAAACGTGAGTGTGAGGAAAGAAGATACCTTATGTAATACATAAAATAGTTCAATAATGTCATCAGTCCAGAATTGCTAAAAAGCTATACTAACACAAAGGCGATTTAGCCCAATTGGCAGTGAAACTTCCACCACAATAACTGCTTTCATGTTGTTTTGTAAGTTTGGGACTTACTAAGACACAGGGACCTTAAAATCATACTACTGAAGCAATATGACACAGAGAGAAAGCCTCAGTCCAAATTTAAACTGAACCAATTCTGTTTTCCAGTGGGTCCAGACTGAAAAAAAAAAACCCACCACCTTAAATAGGACCTGTAACATCTTCAAAGTACCAGCAGATGTGTGCTTCAAAGGTGGTTTTGTCACACAAGCACACTTGATGAATCTCATGTTGCCACTAAGTTCAAGTACATCACTGGTCTTTGCATGTCCTGCCCTTCACTACATGCTGTATAGGAGTCTTTGTGCCTCCTTCACACAGACTAGGTGCCTGCCAGGTCTGGCAGTACAAGGTGATGCTTCGGTTGTAGACTCTGACTTCAGTTGCCTGATGGCAAAGGAGAGGTCCACCTCACTCCTACCCTACCTGCAGAGGTGATGTGGCGTGGAGACGTCTTCCTGATTTTCTTGGAGTCATCGCAAATCCACTGCTCGCAGCACTTCCCTGCCATCTTAATCAGCTTTGGGTTTGGGCACCAGACAAGGGGAGGACGTGAGTTTGTGCACATGGGAATACAGCCCACGGCCCCATTGATGCATGTGCAGTTGTATTTGCAGTTAGGCTGAAACGTGTCCCCATTGTTATACCTGACTCCATTGAGGACACATCCTACACCGACAATCTCTGAAAGGAAAGAAAAAGAGAGAAAGACACACAGAGCACCATTAAAATAACACTGGGAACCAACAGTGCTGATGAGTTTCTTTACCAAGCTGCTCCCTGGGCTAATGGAGCCAACGTGAGGATATGGCAGTGCTGTGGGGTGATGTGTTCAGCATGGTGCTGAGCCAAATGTAGTCATACCATCAAGGACGCTGTTTTCATTCTGAATCACAGCGGGGGAAAAAAAATAAAAAAAATAAGTAAGAAGAATCTTTTAATGTTTCATGGAAAAAAGCAGTTAGAAAATAAAACAAGTTTTATCCACAAATGCTTACTTAAAAAATCATTTCATGGCATGCTGGTAGAAGTTATTTGCAGTAGGAACAAAGTAATTGAAACAGATATTGAGTGAAATTTGAGGTTTTCATGGACATATGAAAGAACTGTATGGGACTGCAAATATGACATAGCTCTTCACAACACCTGTACCCATCTGAAGCAGAAGGGGGAGGACAGCCAACGTAGTGAAGGAACAGCTAAAACGGCACTGGATTCCTTTATTTAGGCAGCTAGATCCCAGTTTATCACAGAACAATTTTCTCGTAAAATGAACTAACATACGTATTCCAAATCCATGAAAATTAGTATTTGATGTATATTTTTAAATAAAATCACAAAAAAAAAATCACGCTTTTTGATTGCCAATGAACAGCGATCACGTTGATTCAAAAAGTAGCAACTTTTTTGTCTCAAAGGTATGGACAGTTACTTGGAACCAGTGGCAGAAATCTTCTAATGGAAAAGTCAAACTTCAGTTTCTTGTTTGGTCACACGGAGGCAGTGTGCACGCACCAGTCAGGTTGATTAAGTTTTAAATTGGAAGTTTAAATCAGAAGACTCAGTTTTTAAGTCAGAAATGGAGCTGCAATGTGGCTGCTTCAAGGCCAACTCAAATTGAAATGCTGGATTAAAAATCTGCAAAGGCTTCCTATTTTTAGAATGAAAACATCAAACACAAATCCCTTTTTCTGCACAAAAATGAGAGTGGTTGGAATTTGAAGCACAGGTCCAGTTCTCCAGTTCATGCTGAGCTCTGATTTTGATAATGCTTCAGCCTTTGTATTGAAGAGACATCACTCAGGGCTGGAGCCAGCGCTGAGAATACAGTTAAACTTATTTTTAGAAGATGCAGATGGATTGTGACAGTTCACGAAAATGCTGTATCTCCTGGCGTTTTGCTACCAGCATACCCCTCCCGGTCTGTGTTAACTCAGCCTCCTGCAGGTCTCATACATCCAGAGGTTCGTCAAGAGAACATCTCCAAACACAGCGAAAAGGACGGTGGCATGCCCTCATGCAGAACCTTGTGGAGTCTGCATCTAATTAGGCCATTTGGGAGCACATCTGTGTTCCTGGTCGCATGTGCCCAATGCCTGCCTCGGCCACCTGGGCTCAGCACCCTGCGGTCTCTGTTTTGATGGAGAGAAAAGCCAACAACAAAAGGAGCGCTGTAGTGACTCCCAGCCAGCTCTTACCTGACGCCTGGGTGATCAGATCCTGGGACACACCCCAGCATGCCAGCCCAGATACAGCCTGAATTTCCCACAGTTTCACACCATTCCCTTTCCCACCACCAGTTCCTGGCTTTTTCAGGATCTTTATTTTCCACAAATTACATTGTTTCTGTAGTCCTGCATGCACTGGATTCTCTAGACCTAGCTTTTGGCATCAAGCTGCCAAGCAAATTCCTCAGAGCAGTTAGTCCCCACCACCCAGCACAGGAGTCCCACTCGTGTCTTCACTCACCCTGCAGTCAGGGCAGCAGCTCGTGTACTCAGTGCAGTGATGCAGCCTCTGTATGCCCCAGGACACGAGAAAGGACATGTCAGCAGATCCCTTTGTGTGCACGGGTGCTGAAAGCAAGGGGAAGCCCACAGCTTTCTGTGGCAGCCAGAGACAAGCCACCTCACGTCCTAACCATGGACAGACCTACTTCGCATGCCCCTCAGCTCTGCGCACTGCAATGGCCCTCACCGTAAAACCGTGAGTATCACATAGGAGGGGATATATAGTTCTGGCAGTAAGGATGTGGAAGTGCAGATTGGGAATCCTTCCAGACGTCACTGGAGAAGCTGGAGATCAATCTTCCTACATCACAGTGCTGTTGTCACAGGAATACCAAATGCCTGTGATGTATGGGAGGACTAAAAAAAAACCTCCAAAAATATCCAGCTAAGAAAGCAAGCATTTAAATAAATCAATGTGGAGCAATGTGAAGGTCTTTAAAGAGGCCTAGGAAGGCTGAGGTAGCTTTGAGACAACATTCAGCTTGTTTTCCTCTCCCAACTCAAGGCCAGCTGTAGCGATGTCACTGTTGTCAGGTGTTTGTCTAACCTGTTCTTACAGACCTTCCATGAATGTTCCACACACACTCCAGACAATACATTTGGATGATCTCATATCCTCTTTTCCTAATCCTGGATCCTTTCTAATCTTGAAAATAACTGTTTAAGTTTACTGCTCCTTGCACATACCTCCTCTTTTTGGTATTTCACCTGTATCCTACCAAAATCTGGTCAGACTGCACTTTCTGCATGTTTGTTTTTTGTGGCTGAGCTGATGCAAAGCCAAGTTCATTTCTTATTCCACTTCCCATTCTTCTGCTAAGGAACAGCAACCCCTGGTATCATTTCTGTGAGAAACTGCCAGCTACCCTGAAGCTCTTTTACTCTTCAGACTTGCCCCTTGATGAAACTTCTGCTGATATTCTAAGTTTATTGAAGCCCACTGTTTGCAATCTTTTATCTTTCCTATGGACCAGTTATTCTAGCTATTGATCTCGCAATCGATTCTCCTCCATGTTTCTTTCCCCCTTTACTTTTTCTATTAGTACCCCATGCATTCATGGTTATATTCCAGCCTAGAAGGTTGTCCCTCTAAAAGGCTTTTTCCTGTTTATGAACCTAAAGCCATAACCAGTATGTACTACTAACTTGCTAAACAGTCGACATCCTTTCTGATCAGCTATCTGTGTGACTGTACTTGTGGTTGGATGCTTTCCCTTTTAATCATTCCCAGAGTAATGACTTTCAATCATTTAGGATGTTTATGAGCAGATCAGACTCCTTCCATGTTCTGGATCTCTGAACAAGTGAATGTATCCGTGACACACAAAACACTACCTCATTTCTTCTTCTTCTTCTTCTTCTTCTTCCTGAATAAAAGCATTCCAACCACATGAATTATGCCACCAAGCGTTTGTTATGACAGGCAGGAAGTAATCTTTCTGCTTCGTGGTAGCTAATGTGACTGAAACCATTGTAAGATTAAGGCTCAGACCTTAATTCGTCACCAGGAAAGTTTGCTAGATGATTAATTCCTGACTGTCTTGACAGGATGTCATGTGCTGTCCTTCCTAGGGACCCACTATTGGGAATAAGACAAAAGCATCCCCTTACTGTCATGGTTTTCATGTAGGCGCCCTCATCCCTAACCCACTACAGCACCTCCTCCTGTTATGGGGAATACAGAATCATCTACTTGCCAACCTGAAGACCTTCAAATGCTCGTTGCTCCTTGCTCTCGGCTGCAGCCAACTCAAAGAGCAAGAGTTTGGATGTCATTTCTCATCCAGCCAACTGCCCCGAGAATGACTACAGCTGTAAGGAAATGGAAGACGATGAATGGAGAAGCTGATGCTCAGACAGTCAGGTATCTCATAAGCTAAATCTCAACCATTGCTCAGACTGGGGAGAGCTGCCAGTGTATAGCTAAGTCAAAAATATATGTACATCACTTACGTGCACATACTCCTATTTCGTACCTAGGTCTGTCTCCACTGTAGTCGCAGTACAGGCCCCTGTGGAAATCACAGGTGTCGGCCTCCGTGCAACTTTCTCCACGCTGCTTGGCACATGTCTTGCAGCAGTCGCAGCCGTCTGTGACCAGGCTGACACCTACCGAGCACCGAGGTGGAGACTTCGGACACTCGCATGGCCACTTACAGTACTGAGTCCGCGTGTAGGCCTCTGTCATGGCAGGGACGGCAGGGGTCATGGTGGTGGAGGTCTGGGCAATGGCCTACAAACAAAGAAGCACAGCTTGGAAAGCGTTCCAGAGAAAAAGGGGCTGCAACCCCTGCGGTGATTAGTCCTCAATTAAAATCCCCCTGGGTCTAAAGAGGCTGCAAGGAAACCAAAAAATAAACGTCAATGAGCCATGGAAAGGGAGAGGTCACTGCTCCCTTGTAAACCCCTTCAGATGCCAGCCAAGGGCAAATGCTCTGCAGCTTGGACTGGCATACAAACTGCAGAGCCCCCACCAGCTGATACTCAGCCTTCCCCAGACCTTTCCTCTCTAAACGGAGGTCTCTCTCCATGTAGGAACATGTCAAACCCCTTCTGACACATGAGAGGAGGGTGTGACGGGTCCAGTTTCTGTCACCTCGTGGTGCTTGGCTCTGGCAAAGGATTGTGCCACCCCATAGCTGTTGTCCCTGTTGGTTGACAGCTCTAGGGCCTCTTGGCTACTCAAAGGCATCTACACACAACAGTTACTGCCCTTCAGGTCAAGAAGCAAGATGAAGGTCATCGTGTTGCAGAGTGAAGGCACATGTGGCCCTGTTTGGACCCATCTTACTCAGACTTATCCATATTTGTGTGGGTCTTGCAACCAAAATGCAGGACTCCATAAATACATGAAGGCACTGTGAGCAGGCTGTGAGCCCACCATCCTTACAGACACCCAGTCATGAACCTCTGTGTTGTGACGGTGAACTGAAACGCACAGGCTTAGCACTCCATCACAGACCTCCTGAGGATGCTTTGGCCATTTCATCTCTTCTTGCAGTACTGCTAATACCGCAACAACTGCTGCCTTGCAGTGTTCTAGCACTTGGACTGGAGTATAGATGAGGTTAGAGAATGGAAAAGATAACCTTTAAAACCAGAATGTGGCTTACCAGCTACGAATATCATGACATACAAGTTCACTCACCTCTCTTTGAAAAATGCTTTGCTTTTCTCCACCCCTATAACACCACACACATGCAGTTCAGCTCCCTGACAGAGTTCCAGTCCTAAAAAATGAAGCTACACTATGGCTATAACATTTTTTAAAAAATTAAAATAATAATTTAAAAATTAACTTCAAGTCAGTCATGTATTTCCTGTAGGCACTCTGAAAACCACCCTTACCCACCCTTCACAGTGTCTAGACTACTATATTCAGCAGAAAAAATGGTCTCTGTGAATCCTGAAGTAGTCATGGGGCTCCTAGGTCTGTCTGTGATGGGCTTTTCCAGGCCTCACACTGTAGTTCCCATCATGTTACCCTGGCCCACACAGTCAAGCAACTGGGATGCTTCTGCAGTGATTTTCCACCTATGCCTTTTGGCACATGCTTTTGTCCTATATTGTGGGACCTATAAGTCAGATGAGCATAAGTGAAGCTTCATAATGTTAGTGTTTCTCACATTAGCCATGCACAAATATTTGCCAGCATGGTGAGCAAGGAAGGAAAACTTTTATGGGGAGGATGCTGCCAAGTTTCCATTTCCTGACCACCATTTCCTTTGCAAATAAGAAAAAAACCCCTGCAAGTTAATTCCAAACCTGATAATCAGATAAAAAATCTGGTCAAGGTAAATCAGGAATAAACAGAAAAGGGATTTCCTGTAACGCAGTGATGGTACTGCAGTAGGCACATTCAGGTCACTATTACTAAGGTAATGGAGTGCTGGTGTACCTTAGCGCATAGCAAAATGCACAGAGAGCAGAAGTTCATTGCCTTCTGCACTCTCCAGTCCCTGCAGAGCACACTCTGGATGACATTTAACAGCACCAGCTGTTCTTGTGGTGCAGGAAGGGTGCAAACCAGCCCAGTGACAAAGCAGAGTTGTGCCTTTTCCACCAGGATCACTGCACAGAAAACCTGAGCTGCACATGGGGGTCAAGCAGGGCACAGTAGCTCAGGCACAGAAAAAAAAAAAGTGATTATTTACAGGCTATCAGCAGCAGATGGAACATGACCCTGCCTGGGCACATGTGGTCCAGAAACTCTTTCTGGTGACAAGGTGTGAGGGCTGCAAAGAGTAAGTGTGGAACCTTACAAAGTTCAGACAAAGAAAGTCAAGATCCTGAAATTACTAAGGGAATCCCCTCCATTCCTGGCTACCTTGTACTGTACTATATATTCTCCAGTGTTTTGTCCTCTTTACAGTTTCAGACGTCTCAAACAAAAGGTTTTTCACCACTTCTGCATGAAGAAAATGCCTTAACCCAAGACTTTGTGGGGAAAAGCATCCCCAAGAATTAAAGACCCACAGCCGATGAGCTGGATACCTCTGCAAAGCTCTTTTATTGTCTTCTACACCTTCTTTGTTAGCAAACTTAAATTTTACTGAAGTACACTCCTGAGCCTTCTACTGCTGTATCTGAAGGTGTATTTAAGTATGTCAGTAATTAGTTACCCTGTATTTAGCGCACAAAAGTGTTAACACATTGCTAATCATTGCCAAACAGGCAATGTGTTTGCTCTGGGCATAATTCCCAATTCCATTAAGGCCCCCTTTACAAAGAGCTGGCCTTAAAGTTGGCTTAAAATCACCTTTAAACTCATGTTTAAACTAAAACATACCAATATAATTTACTCCCACTTTAAGGCTCCTTGATGCTGCCAAAGTTGTTAAAAGAGGAACATTCAGATCAATGAAAAGCCCTGGCCTTTAAACAGTAGTATTTTTCATTCCACTCACAATAATTTCAGCAAGGTGCAATAATCTGTCACTTGAGAAAAGAGGCCTCTTCAAGTGCAATAAGCCTATTTACTTGGTTGCTGATCATTAAAAAAGTGTTTAATAATCAAATCCAGACACAGAGAGAAAAGTCACACAGCTATTTAAAGAGCACATTGCCACAGCCCAACCCTGTAAGTAAATCCCTTCACAGTCCCTTGTTTCGGTTGTCAACAGGAGCAAGCGAACAGCTTCTACTCTGTGTAGATATGAAAGGTAAGAAAGTGTTTGTGAATCAACACACAGTAGCAAAGAGGAGCCCTACTAGTCCTATGGGTTTAGTTCATATGGAAGGACTGAGGCTGAATTCTTGTAAAGGATTGGGGTCACTAGCTGTTGTGGTTCTCGGATGTGCCTGCTGAAATGTCCTGTGGTGTGGCTGAGTAAGCTACGGGAAGGACATTTAGTGTGGCCTACATGAACACCTTTAAATAATCAGTGTGAACAGGAGTCAAAATACTCTGACTCCCCTATTTCACAAATGGGGAAGGAATGGAGAGGTGAAAGTGGCATCATGTCTTAGGCTCCATCAGTACCCAGCCAAAACCTAACCGTTGGAAACTGTTGTCTACTGGACACTAGAACAAGTGCACAACTTATACAGCTTCCAGGCCTTCCTCCTCTCCGTTCCTCAGTCCCTCAGTTTTGCTATGGGAGAAACACTTGGTAGATTTATGAAATTCTTGTCTTTTCCTTTTCCATGGTCAGCTGTCATCACTGGGATATCTAAACCCCTTTGACAAAGTCATTCACCCCTACTACTTCAATGTTGCAGAACATTTTGGGCTATAGACACTTTCTTATTAATACGTATGATGGTTATGTCATCCTGAATAATGTTTTATAAACACCACAATAAAGACAACCCTTTCCACAGGTGCTATCAACAGGAAATCACATTGTAATGGTATTCATCAATGGCCATACTTAACTAGAAACAAATAAACAAACAAACAAACAAGCCCCTCATGTAATTTAAGTTTTCAAGAATCATGCTTTCATGGCTAATATAATGTATTGGAGGACAATAGTTTTGTAAGAAATCCAAAGTGAGAGTGAAGAGAAACTTAACACCAAGAAGCACGGTGGTAGGGGTTTGACAGGTTTATTTTAAGATGTCAGAAAGATAAAAGAATGTGCCTGCTAGCAAATGAATTTTTCCAGGTACTGATAATTAACTTGTTTGGTATAATTACTCTTCAATCTTGGGGTCTGCAGATCTGTTATTTTGGATGCTAAGGAGAAAATATTCCATCACAAGTTATTAGTGAGCTCTAATTTTGCTGCTTTTGGAGGTACAAGCCTATTCTCATTAAATGATGAAGCCTTTCTCACCGTGCCATGACTGATAACTCTCTATTAAAGTTGCTCCTGATTTATGCTTGGTAAGCTCCAAAATTACTTTCTTTCTGAATCTGCAAAGAATACTATTTCACTAGCAACAATTTGCATCTGATTTCTGTATTCACATTCAAGAGGAGAGAAGGACAAAATAAAAAATGACTCACTGCTTGCCATGGCCACAAACTCAGTATTTTTAGTAGCCGTCAGTTTTACTATGCAAGTCTTAAAGATATAAAATGGATAGCAGCATTTTAGCAGCATGTTCTACCTGCTGGCAAAGTCTATTTTCAATTTGTCAGAAAACACAAATTGTAGGTTTGGTTTAGTTTTGAAAACTGGAAAGACCAAGTTACGGTGTTGAAATTAGCGTATACAGTCCAAATTGCAAGCCAGCCAGATATACAGCAGCATTTTTACATGATGCATAAGGAAACCTCCAGCTTTGCTTTTAAGCAGCAAAGTCCTAGATGCATTGCAATATACTCCTTTGCTTCCAGTTCTTACACGTGTTTAAAAATATATTCATGTGTATTGATTCACTGTTTCAGTGCCGCAAGATCTCACTCTTAAAGCCTTTTTCTTTCAAGTATTTTTCTCATTATGATAAGCTGGGTGAAGGTGGGGAGAAGCTATCCATGTTCTTCCTTTCCAGTTTATTACTGGGAAAAAGTCCAGAAAGGACAGTGACTTCTAAATTCAATTCCTCTGGCTGTTGGCAGAGCTGGGGAAATGGTTATGGGAAGCTGGCAGATAGAGGTCTGCTCAAACCACTGTACCTCATCACCTCCTGCTGTTTTCACCCTGGTGGTAATTTGTTCTAAAAGAAGGACTTTTGAGCTCACTCTTAGCTGCACAAGCTGTGTTTTGCAGGGCACATGCCAGTGGGTGGACCCCTTTTAATTTCCCACAGCAGAACACATTAAAGGAATATTTTTAACCTACAGTTCTGAGCAAATGCCAGCCTTTCTGAGCAAATGCCAGATGTCACTGATGGAGGGATACAACGTGATCTGGATTATCTCCTGTCCTGCATCTCTGACACATTCACAAGAGAAAATGGTCAGTGAGGAAATCTTTATTAAAATGTCCTTCTTACTACTGTGTGATCAAATCTGCTGATTTGCAGACTGACCCAAACATCCTTACTGGTGGGTGCTCATGCATCAAGGCCTGAGAGCATCGGGTTGTCACTGTTTAGAAATAACTCCAGATTTTGCAGTTCGGCTGTCCCAAACAGGGACACTGCAGTTACAAACACCACTTTAAGCAGGCACCGAGAGATATATCTCCCAGGAAAGGCTTGTGCGTTTGTACTGTCTCTCTGCCAGACAACACATCTGCTTTCTCCTGGTTCCACCTACTGGCTGAACTGTTTAGACAATACAAGAAGAAACGCCTGTAGAGCCAACGCCAACACCACGTACCACCCTAAATGTTCCCATTAACCAAAATGATTTCAAAAGGCATCCCAGGACACTCAGATCCACACTCACACTGTTGCAAAAATCCTAATGCTAACCTGATGTAGCACAGTTCACAGGGGAACACAGTGCCTGGAGCTTAATAAAGAAGCAGAAATGAAAAGACCAAATGAAATAGAAACAATCTATTAAATAAAGCCACATACCCTTCCATCCCTGGGCAAGCATAGAGATTGCTTAGTTTCATCTCAGAACAGACAGAGGTTAACAACTCCTAATGCATGTCAGGGAGATGGACGCATTAGCAATGAAAACAGGACCTGGCTTACATCAGTGGGTTTAAACCAGGCCCTCAGGGTAGAGGTTTTTTTCTCGATCTTGCTAAGTTGGAACTTCTAAGATGAATATTCGCATTATTATTACACCCACAACAGATGGGTCAACAAAAAGCCAGTTCTTACAGCAAGATCAGTAGTAATCACTGTACTATCAGGACTTCCTCCCTGTTACACTCTTGCTACAAATCCCTAAGTCCCCATGAATGCTCATGAACTATCACAAGGTAACACTAGTGACAAGTAAGCTAGCATCAGTACAGAGATATAAATCAGATTCTGCAGGACATGTAATGGTAAGAGGAAAATATGATTATTCAGGGCTCAGCTTCCTCAGAGCACGCATGAGCTTCTAGATACCTCATTAAAATTGATCCCAAACATGAAATCTCGAAAGCATACTGTAAGAAAACAGACTCTGAACCCAGAAAATATAAGACAGTTTTATAGATGTCAGGTGCCAGCGGGATTTATTCTTGCTGTGCACTGTAGGCTGAGCAGAAAGGAACATTCTGCATGAAGTATAACATTCAATAGCCTAAGAAAATAAAATATCCACAGTGAGTCAAACATCAATATTTCTGTGGATCTATGAGTGATGAACAATCAACTTCCAATAACTTTATTTTGGGAAATGTATCTGTGGGAAGAATGTAGGCAGATGTTTGGAACAGTTTAGACAATTACAGAGTAAAGATTGCATACATTCACTTCTTTGCCAAAATATTGCTTATACTGGCAAACTCAGCGTGGCACTCACATTTTCTTCACATTTTTCCACGGAGTGTTCACAGGGAAAGAACTTTCCTGTTAGAAAGCAACCTGATGTTTCATAAGTCCCATTTCATATTGAAAAGTTTCATGCTGTCCAATTAAGAGTAGCACTTGCTTAGAACCGGGTGACCTAAAAATGTTTGGACACCATTAACAAATTGACACTGCCACCACAGACTCCACTAATCGGGATGTCAAACAGCCTAGTTTCTGTGCTCTAAGAACATTTTAATGTCTTGCACTGCACATGTTCAGTTTGTGCAGCTAATGAGCTCATCCAGTGAAACTAGCTTGAACTAGAGTTTGAAAAGTAAAAGGGAACATCTGGAGGAGCGATGGGGAAAGTTTCCAGAAGGGACAAGCAGACAGACTTCGATTTTAGGAAAGTGGAAAGTGCATTTGGACCATACAAGGTCATAGGGTTACAAACCGTCCTAAAACTGTACAGAATGATGTTGACATACGAGCCACAAGCTGGAAACAAAAGCAGCATCACAGTTCCAGCTCTGAGACAAGAGCAGACTGCTTGGGCAGAGGTTTTACTTTGCAATTAGCCACGTTCAGCATTTGCTTATTTCAAGTCACAGCCTTGAAAGCAAGAGGAAAGATGCCTTCTGTCCTCTTACTCCCTTGGGGACACTCTGTCCCAAGCTGGGCAAAAAAGTAAAGTCAAATTAAGAATCTCTACTACTATTATTTTTTTCTCCCATGGTAAACTAGCACAGATTCCATAGCATTTCTCAAAATCATCTTGGTTTTCATGATTTTTCTAATAAAACCAGAAATTTGCATTTTCAAGTATCAACAATTTTCTGTTTCTGTTCCAATGCAGAACATTTTGATGTAAAACAACTTTTCATTTTCGCTAGTATTTACAATCTCAAATCTGAAACACTTGGCTTGACCTAATACCTGTACTTCCCTAGAGCTGCTGATGAACTGACAAAGTGGCGCATCCCTACTCCTCTAAGTAGTAGTTTTCCTCCCAAGTCAAGTTTCGACTGTTACTCCCTCCAGCTTTGCCTTTCCAAGTTGATCACTTAATTTTCCAACTGTCAAAGCATCCTCCTCCTTGAAAAACCATACTAAGGGCTAATTACCTGCTTCATTTTGCCACTTCGTTTAGATGGAATATAGAAAAGAATCTTGGTGAGATCTCAATAGCTAATTCACTTTCTGAGCTATGGTTTTGAACCCTCACTTTAAATGGGATATAAAGGAAATGGCAGTACAGAGGATAGCAACCAAGATGGTCAGAGACCTAAAGGTCATGATTCATGACAAGATGCTGAGGGAGCTGGGCTTGGGTAGTCTGGCAAAGAGGTTAATGACTGATCTAGTATCAGTCCACTCTTCTCAGTGGTAGCAGAGGGTATACTAATGGGCAGCAGCCATAAAAACGTAGTTGGGGAGGTTTAGTCTGAACACGAGGAAGGCAACTTCTCCACTCGAAGAGCAGTGCAACACCATGACAGGTCATCCAGGGAAGCTCTCAAATCTTCATCCTCAACTGTTTGATTAAACACCTCCAGAGGACACTGACAACCAGCGTTCCTGCCAGCCTGTGAATACACACCTCTCCAAAACCACACATGGAATAAAGAATCATAGAACCAGTTAGATCAAAAAAAGACCTTTGAGATCATCAAGTCCAACTGTTAACCCAAAATTGCCAAGTCCATCACTATATTATGCCCCTCACTGCCACATTTACAGTCTTTTAAATACCACCCAGGATGGTGACTCAACCACTTCCCTGGGCAGCCTGTACCACTGCTGAAGTGTTGCAGCACAAGCAAGCTATCAGGCTGCAACAAGGCGTTGCCATCAGTCAGATTATGCTGTCCCTCCTTCCTCCACACTGCTGCTCCTCCATCCAGCCCACACTCCTCAGGGCTATTTAGCCACCTGTCAAGAACGAGCTACAGCTGCACATCATCCATGTCCCTCAACCCACTGCCTTGGAGGCAAGGCCACGACTGCAGATTATCAGTGTTAATCAACCCACAGCTTTCAGTCCTCTACACTTGACCACCCTTTCAGTGAAGAAAATTTTTCTAATATCCAATCTAAACCTCTGCTGAGGCCATTTCTTCTTGTCCTGTCACTAGTTATGTGGGAGAAGAGACCGACCTCCACCTCACTACAACCTCCTTTCAGGTAGTGGTAGAGAAGCAGTAAGATCCCTCCTGACTCTCCGCTTCTCCAGACTAAACCACCCCAATTCCCTCAGCCACTCCTCATAAGACTCGTGCTCCAGACCCTGCACCAGCTCCATTGCTGGTCTCTGGACACGCTCCAGCACCTTTACATCCAGTTCAGCCCAAAACTGAACACAGTATTCGAGCTGCAGCCTCACCAGCACCGAGTACAGGATGATTACTGCCCCTGTCCTGCTGGCCACACTGTCTCTGATACAGGCCAGGATGCTGTCAGCCTCCTTGGCCACCTGGGCACACTGCTGGCTCATGGTCAGCCGGCTGTCAACCAGCACCCCCAGGTTCTTTTCTTCACAGTTTTCCAGCCGCTCTGCCCCAAGCCTGCAGCTTGTGTGGGGTTGGTGTGACCCAGGTGCAGGACCCAGCACTGAGCCTTGTTGAACCTCATACAAGTGGCCTGGGCCCATTAATACAGCCTGTCCAGGTCCCTCGGCAGAGCCTCCTGCCCTCAAGCAGATCAACACTCCACCCCAGCTTGGTGTCATGTGCAAACTTACTGAGGGTGCACTCAATCCCCTCATCCAGATCATCGATAAAGACATTGACCAGGACTGGCCCCAGTACTGAGCCCTGGGGCACACCACTTGTGACCGGCCACCAGCTGGATGTAACTCCATCCACCACCCCTCTTTGGGCTCGGCCATCCAGCCAGGTTTTAACCCAGCACAGAGCACACCCATCCGAGCCATGAGCTGCCAGTGTCTCCAGGAGATGCTGTGGGAGATGGTGCCAAAGGCTTTACTGAGGTCCAGATAGACAACAGCCACAGCCTTTCCCTCATCCACTAGGCAGGTCATCTTGCTGTAGAAGGAGATCAAGTTCATCAAGCAGGACCTGCCTTTCATGAACCCATACTGGACGGGCCTGATGCCCATGTTGTCTGCATGTGCCATGTGATGGAGCTCAGGATGATCTGCTCCATAACCTTCCCAGCACCAAGGTCAGGCTGACAGGCCTGTAGTTCCCCGAATCCTCCTTCCTGCCTTTCTTGTAGATGGGCATCACATTGGCTGACCTCCAGTCTGCTGGGGCCTCTCCAGTTTTCCAAAACTGCTGATAAATGATGGAGAGCAACTTGGTAAGCTCTTCTGTCAGCTCCCTCAGTACCCTCGGGTGGATCCCATCTGTCCCCATAGACTTGTGCACATCTAAGTGGAGCAGCAGGTCACCAGCTGTTTCCTCCTGGACTGTGAGGACTTTATTCTGTTCCTCCTCATCCCTGTATTCCAGGCTGAGTACCCAGAGGGAAGCTGGTCTTACTATTAAAGACTGAGGCAAGGAAAGCATTGAGTACCTCAGCCTTTTCCTTGTCTTCTGTGGGAATGTTCCCCACCTCATCCTATAAAGGATGCAGATTATGACAATATGACCATAAAGCCAAACAAACAATAAGATGTCTTCATCAGTTTGGTCCTTTGTTGTGCCACCTAAAGTCTGGTTCTGGCGCAGAGAAATAAAAACTAATCTTTTTGTTAAATGGTGCATTTAATGCAGACTAAAGAATTCTATTTTGCAGGTCCATCCCCTCTGATATCATGACCACAGCTAAAAATGCTATTTAGGAGCTAATTATTATTTTATCTGATAATAGGAAACCTATGAGAAATAGGGTCTTGTAGCTGAAAGTTTTCAAGAAACAGAAGGAAAGAGAAGCTGCTGCTACTGCTAGTTTAATGGCCCCTTTGGAACACACGGCATGCACAGCTTTATCCAAAAAAACATAACTGCCACTTAATATAGTGCTGTATCATTATATCAAAGCCACCTCAGGACTCTCAGTGAAAGCTGAGAAGTAAGACTGCATTGCTACATCCCTATGGTTAACTAAAAATCATATGAAACCTACAACTTGTCTGAATAAACAGCAGCATTTCCAGGTAATGAGTCCCATCATGAAAGGATATTTTTGAGCCAAGCATGGCATATTGTCACAACTGTAGCTTGCAGTATTTAATGAAATCTGTTAGATAGAGAATGCAGATGGAAGACATATAGGTCAGCAACAGCCTTAGGACCAACAAAAGACACCAGACTTTTGCACACTCTAGGAGGACCTGAAGCTAATTCAGAGTCTGATTGCAGAACATTTGGACCCAGCTTGAAATGATTTATCTTTCCCTTTGCCAGGCGAAATCAAGGCCAAAGCCTCTTATAGCATCTGAAGTGAGTTAGCTCTGTGTGTGCAGACATCAGCAGAGCAGCATTTGTACATTTGGAACAAAGGCATCCACATCAATATCTGCCTCAGCCTGGTCATCAGATCTGGGTATAGTCTGGCCACACTTCTTGGAGGAAAGCAGCTTTCCTTCACAAAATCATGGAACCAAAATGTTCAACCAGAGTCTTATTAGTGCTTACGACTGTTCCTAGAAAACCAAACCAGCAAATCACTGAAACCAGACCCAGAGTGGGAGAGGGATATCATCAGATTGGATGTTACAGTGGGAATGAATAAGGGTAATGCTGTGATTCTAAAGTACCATCAATGCCCATCCATGTGACTCCTGTGTTGTGCTTGCAAGGGCAAGTCTTGTGCCTTGATCTCCACATGGCCCAACTTAGGTCTACTGTGCTTCTGGCTCCATCCTCTCTTCTGCTTCCCACTACAGAGACAGCCTGAGGGCGTGGGGACAGCTTCTCTGCTTCAGCAGTGAGGATGTGGAGCAATCAAATGTGACCCTTTCTGTCTTTCTCCTGGAGTGCAACATTTATTCCTCTTCCCAGCCAAGTGCCAAAGCAGAGCTGCAGTACCTAGAGTTCACAAATGACAAGAGGACATTAGAGGATATAATTTGGTCCAGAAGAGGAAAAGTATTATCAGGAACGTACAAAGAGGAAGAACCTGAAGGATTCACCGCTGGATAAAATCTCCCTTGCCAAGATCAGGTCCCATTCAAACCAGACAGAATAGGAAAAAGAGATAAGTGAAGGATGAAAGATGCAGAACCTCCCTCACTACCTCCAGAAACCCCAGCGTGATAACAACACTCATTTGCTTCCATATATCTTAACACCCCTATGTTCAACACATACAGCAATATTGCTATACGGGAGGCCTTGTGATACTTTCACATCTGTATTGTGACAGGTTCAGCTGATATCACCCACATGAGATCCCTGAGAATAAACAGGTTAACTTCCAAACATCATGGACCAATGCTTATTGCACTTAACTTCCATACCCAGAACATCTGTGCAAGGGTTTACTGAATCGCTGGTGCTCACTGCATGCAGCTAGAAAGGAGTACGTGATGTACCACAGTGGAAAACAAGTTCCTGTGTTTGGTACAAGTAACATGGAGTTCCTGTGCCCTGGTTATGGCTGGGACAGTTCATTTTCTTCTCAGTAGCTGGTGCAGTGCTGTGGTTTGGATTTGGCGTGAGAATAATGTTGATAACACACTGATGTTTTTAGTTTTGCTGAGTCATGTTTATACTAAGTTAAGGACTTTTCGGTTTCTCAGGCCCTGCCAGCGGGAGGGCTGGAGGGGGACAAGAAGCTGGGAGGGGACACAGCCGGGACAGCTGACCCGAACTGGCCAAAGGGATGTTCCATAGCACAGAACGTCATGCTGGGTATATACGCTGGGGGAAGAAGAAGGAATGGGGGGACGTTCAATGTCCTGGCGTTTGTCTTCCCAAGTCCCCGTTACACGTGACGGAGCCCCGCTGCCCTGGGGATGGCTGAGCACCTGCCTGCCGTGGGAAGCGGCGAATGAATCCCCTGCTTTGCTTTGCTTGTGTGTGCGGGTTTTGCTTGACCTGTTAAACTGTCTTTATCTCAACCCACAAGATTTCTTACTTTTACCTTTCTGATTCTCTCCCTCATCCCACTGTGGAGGGAATGAGTGAGTTGCTGGTTCGGGTTAAATTACAACATACTGATAACATTATGGGAAATACAGAAAAGTTAGTTTTCTTTTATAAGGCCACAGAAGTGTAAAGGAACCTTAATCTCTGTATATGAAAATCAGACTGTGTTCTAAAAAATCTAGGGATTATTAGGCAAATGGGTTTGATTACACTAATTTGGACAGATATAGGGAAGACTGAAGAGATGGCAAGAGCTGCACCCCTCCACATCAGCAACTGTGCACAGTGTGCAAAGTCTGACAGAAGAAAACTCAAGAGGGTAAAGGAAGTATTCATGGTGCTAAAAACTTTTTGAGCTAGGCATAGTAGTATTTCAATTAAGGAAGGGAAAATGGAGCTGAAGACAATGGGTTGTACTGATGTTCTGAACAAGTGCCAGGCATCTGGAAATCTCTGAAAACAGAACCATAGGGGTGTTAAGATACATGGGAAGCAAATGGGTGTTGTTATCATGCTGAGGTGCAGAGGCAAAAGAGACTTACACAGTCAGGACACAAACCACAAACCTCCCTGCAAGTTAGTCATATGAAATGGTTAAGGCAGGTGAGGAGTGAACCACAAACTTGAAATAACTGGCGTGCCCGTGTTGTCACAAGGATGAAAAGAGAACTGAACACGTCTACTTCCTCCCGCAACAAACTCTACAGGCACCTTGTCACATCAGCAGTGGGACAGAAACAGTGCCATGGCACGCTACTTTCAACAGTAAAGTTTTCTGTCTTCACTATTATGTGAGTCCCTTCTGCCCCTTTCAAAATCCTAGCCAATATTCCTATTACGTTTCTCTGAGTGATATAAACTGATTCACACAATTAGACACATATTCAAATAACCTACTTCAGGTTCAGGGATCTGAAGGAAAGTATAAAATGATACACAGCACAGAGCAGATGCTGCTTTAAATCACTTCCCCAAGGAATTGAAGCATTTAATTCCCTGGGAACACATCAACTTCCTGATCTCTTTTATTCCTGAATATGGTATCAAGCTTTTAGCCATATCACAGAGTACCAATGTCACATAAACTGCCTCTTAAAATCACCCCAAAAGATTTAATTAGACATTTTGTCACTGTGTTTTAGAATGTACTGAAAAGGCTCTCAAAAAGGAAATCTGAGTTCCTTTGCAACAATATCTGATGCCTAAAAAGAGAAGCAAGCAGCAGAATGCTAAGCAAACACTTCTGAACATTTTTTCTTAATCTGACTCAAAAAGTGAAAATCCACAGAACAAGAACACACACACACAAAAAGACTAAAGACTTTTAAATAAACCCAGTAGATTCAACAGAAATGTAGCTGCAAGTTCTGGATGGGTTCAGATGTGCGGAGCATGGCTGAAAGGGAGCCCGTGCCCTTGCACACCAGGTGGACAGCAAGCCAGAAACATGGTGACCCATAAGCTAGAGGAATGATGAATTGTTGTAAACTCATATTAGAATTCAAAGTGAGATTAGCACAAATGACCTTGCCAAATCTATGGTGAGATCATTTAGCAGGAGTGTGGTGATTAGCTAGAGGCCCCCTTTTCCCAAGCTTTGCTGAGTTTATCTGCCCCAAGTCCCTGGAACAAGACCAGGAATTTACTAGCTCAGCATGTGGAGCAAAGACATTACTTGCCAAAACATGTATACAAAGACCCTTACACAAGATGCTATTTGCGGTCATGAGGATTAAAGCTATGAGGATGAACCAAAACCAGTAAACAAATCTGGATTTTGTTACTTTTCTAGATGATAGTCAATACCCAGAAGTAGATTGTAGTACAGGTTTTGTAATCAGAAAGGAGGGGATTGTAAAATGAATATACTCAGTGAATCATAATCAGATGTACCAGATTCAGGACACTCCCGTGATGAGCTATTTTTTATGATCTGTACAAGAGGCAAGCCTGTCCACATAGGTTCATAGTCTACCAAAAGGGGAATGGTAGAATGAAGCTCCTCTTTCTTTGGACATCTGGGAAACTGAGATCTACTGATATTCTTACCCAGCTCCTCAGCTCAGTCTCAGCGGTGGTGAGGTGTGCAATGCCCTACAGTGCCAGAGCCTAAGGGAATGAAACGGACATCCATCAGAAGTCCACAAAACTGAGTGCCATCTAATATGAAACTAATCCCTTAAAGCTGGCACCAATCTGAGATAAATGAGTTCTTCTTAAGAGACTCTAACCTATCTGGGGACCATGCTAGAAATCAACATCATCACTGCTTTCAGTGAAACGAAAAAATAATAAAGCAATTCCAAAGAGTGACTTTAATAAGGCATGGAAAACCATGAAGTGTTTTTACATTATTATTAATTTGCTGAATGCTGTCATTAACTTCACTTGAGCTACGGGTCCAACCAACCAACAAACCAACCTCCACTTCTTTCTTAAGAAAGGAAAAAAATGCTGCTTTCCAGACAAGTCCAACAGGAGGGCAAAACTTTGGAGTACACAGCCATCTGAGGATCAATTCATCCCGTTAAAGGCAGAAAAAGAACTTTTTCCTTCTCAGTCAATGTAGAAGCTACTCAGTTCTTGCACAACAGAGATGTCTGATCAGCTTTCCCTGAGAAAAGGAAAGAAAGGAGAGAAAAAAACAACAACAAAACTCTCACAAGATATACTTTTGTTTATCTGGGAACATTTCCTCTCACTGGAGAGTGAGAGGCAATCCGTTTTGATTGGGACCTGGAGGTACCAATGCAGTAAGACATAGTTACAGGTAAAACTACTAAAAGGAGACAATGTAAGCAACTTGCATTAAATGGCAGTTGCTTAAGAGAATGGTATGTTCCTTTTCTAATGCAGACCACAAGCCACATGGTTATTGCACAGGGATGCATCTTGTTTGCTTCCCGCAGTCACTGCAGTCAGGCTGCCAGAACAGCATGACTAAAACATAAATGCCTTAAAAGAATATTGTTGCTAATGAAATGCAGATGTTTGCACAGTCAGATTGATACAGAGCTAGTCACCAAATAACAACCACTGACAATCAAACGCATATCCACAATGGCTCCAAAGATGTCACTGAGCAAATCACCAGCTCACCGTCCAGTGTTGTAAAAGACTGCAGATTTGGTTATAAGCAGCTACCACATTGGCAAGACGCTCCCTCAGCAGGTCAGTGGGAAGTTTTGCACTGGTGAGATTATGTACAAAAGACCCCACTCTCTTCCGCTTCCCCATGCAAGAAGCTGCAGTTGCAGCTGTTGGATGCAAAGCCTTGACCTCTCCCTGCTGCCAGCAGACAGGACCACTGCACTGACCACACAAGAGACTCAGTAGCTCATCTAGAGAAAATGACGAACTTCAGGGCTGCTAAAGGTCCAGAAGATAAACTCCAGTCTGAAGGACTAGGGCGTGACTTTGCAATTTGATCTGAGCTGTTAGCCTCCCTAGGCCTGCAGAACAGGAGTGGTAACGGTCCTTTTGCTACAAGAAAAGAACACCGAAGATTGTGAGCTGCCCAGACCATGGAGGAATGAGCAGCTGCCATCAAGGGAGATGGCAGTCAGAGAATAAGGGCAAGGGAGATCCCAAGAGAATTCCTCTATGAGGATATCAGTATGGATTGGGAGAGGTAGGAAATCCAGAGCTGCTAAAAGGGCTATAAGCCTGTCACTATGCTGGTGATATGCCTGAGAAGAGCAAAGTTCTATCTGTTCACCCATAGAAAACCAAGAATTCATCTTGTTAGCATATTAATTTTGCTGAGTATGACTTTCAGAGGTGTCTGTAGGACTTCAAACGGGGGACACTGCAGCTGAGCACCCTCAACCCATCTACTTCAGCAAAAAGACAAAGTTTTTCCCTTTTGTTCATATAAGAGGAATGATTATCTGACAGCCAGAGTATTCTTCAGCCTGGGTATACAGAAGCAGAGAGGTTTCACTCAGCATGCAACAGTTCCCCACCAATGGATGTGATACCACCAACGTCGTCAATTAAATAGCCATGCAACACCAGAATGAAAACATGCGATGAAGATTTTGTTCTGGTATGAAGAGCTGAAAAATCCTTGGCATATAATTTATCCCAAGCTGAAGTCCAGTAGATACTTTCTCATCTTATTCAATAAAAATTCTGTTTATAGAATTTTGGTACATCGCTTCTGCTTGGGATTTATTAATTGAATTGTAATTACTGTGAATTAAACTTGGAAGGTATAATTACTTTCTCCTCCCAGAACACAACACCAGAAAGTGGAGGTTTCAAAGGAGAGAAGTGTTTTCACCAAAAACAAGAGGAAATACTGGTCTTTGTGAACAAAGTGTTAAACCACAACGGGATGTATAAACATGTGGGGATGTGCACAAAAAAAAAAAAAAAAAAAAAAGCTCAGAAAGCTCCTCTGGACTGATACCAGAGGGGAAATCTGCTTTAATGAGAGAAAGTGGTGATGCTGAAGCAACACAACTGCAAGATTTGAAGGGTTAAAATGTTTACTGAGCCAGTAGGAAACACACAGCTGTATCAACAGGAAAGTGGAATCAGGAGTCAGAAGCTCATTTTTTAACTTGTCTTTTTTTCCCCTCAAATTTACCAAGAAGATTAACAGTTGAGATTTAATACAAAAAAGAAAGACCTCGACTGTGCAAGTTCTGCAGCAACAAAGTACAGAGAGGGAAGAGAGCAGGCTCCAGTGTGCTGGCAGCTGGACAGCACTTATCAGCAATAGCATCCACTTTCCAGGCCACCACGAAGAAATAAAGCCTATTCAAGTTCAAGGAAGTCTCACACGATGCGAATTTACCAGCTTGAGGATGACTGCCAGACCCTATGGCTGAGCTGATCCAGAAGCAGCCAAACCACTGTGGACCAGACATCTCATGACTGTCCATTTCTCAGCATACACCACATTTCCCTGGGTCTCCAGGCCACTTTTCTCCTCTCTCCCTTACTCTCCTTGGCTGAATAACCCTATGAAGTTGTAATTTTGATTTTCTATTTCCCCATTTCTTCAGCCAGGTTCACAGCCTCAGAGGGCTGTCCAAGTCTCATTCGTTTCCATTTGGATTCAGACACCAGCAGAGAAAAATAGAGATATTGGAACACTGATGTGGATCTGGTCTCAGGTTCCTGACCCTAAACAGAGCTCTCATTAACCTTTCCAAGAACACAATTGAATTCAGCATTGTAATTGTAACACACAAGGGCTTTTCTGCCCACCCCCACCACCCAACAGAAACTATCTGTTAATGCACTGTGTAAGCCTGGGACAATGCTCGGTGTCTGAAACCCCTCCAGCTCATCAGAACCACAGAAAAAGGCATGAAAAGCATTTAGCTTTATCAGAAGGTGAGCCAAAAGATGAGAATTTTGCTACTCACATGGCACTTGGGGTGTCCTTCTTACTCAGCGTCTTAGAGTGATTTAGATCCATATCCTGGGCTTTTTGTCTCATGGGATTACACGATTCAGGTTAAATGTTGATCTATCATTTCATGCAGTAGATCTTAATAGCATCAGATAATTCATATAGGTAGCAGATTGGCAAAAAAATAAGTGAAACTGTAGGAAATGTACATCACTTAAATAGCATTAAAATGAAATAAGATGACCACAAAATATTATGAGATTTTGCAACAGAAGGAAACACTGGGGCTTTCCACAGGCAGAGGCTGAAAAGCCAGTGCAACTGCTAGGAGACAGCAGGTCCACTGGTAACATTCAGATCACTGGGAATGACTACTAGTCGTATTACCTCATATAGGTTTGTTTGACATGAATGAGAAGAGAATAAAAGTAGTTTTGTCCAAAACAGTGCTCCTTCAGCACTGAACTGGGATTCATGAGGAAGTTCCCATCCACGGATGCTCTGAGATCTTCTCTGCACTCTGAATTCAAAGAGAAGTTTCTATTGAATAGTTTGGCCACTTGATAGCATTCTTTAAAGAAAACCTTGTATTTGGATTCAAAATATTCACTTTGATATTCTCTTACAGTCATCAAAGTTTCCTTACCTTGTCATGGACTGTTTCTCTACATCTTGTCTGTGTTGTCTGGATATCCATGGAGCACCACATTTAAAATGTTATGGAGCTGGCATCGGAAGGAACCGTCTTTTGGCTGCTAGCTCATGGCTAGGAACATAATTCTTTCCCTTTCTGAAAATCAGCAGGGCTTGTCCCAGAGTATTTGGCTTGCAAGGCTTGGATGAAGCTGGTTAAGCCTTCATGCAAGTTCACACGGCCATCACATTGCAAAACAGTTTTGCAGCAGGCCAAAAGCCCATCTCCTGCTCTGGAGCCCCATGTCAAGAGGGGGCCACCTGAGGCTGTGGCTGCACAGACACCTGGGTCACTAGTCTAGGCTTAGCTGCCTTGGCCAGCCCCACGCTGTAGCCCCAGGAGTGTGTCCTGGATGCTGTCAGGATAAGAACATGGGGTTCTCTCACCCACATTTTGGCTGCCCATAGTGGTAGCTGAGCAGCGCACCAAGGATGAGGAGCCATCAGGATCACAGGGAGAGACAGCCAAGGGGAGCTTGGTGAAAAGATCACCCATGTAAGTCTCCCATGCAAGGCTTGAGAGATGGACTGATCCAAACAACTTTTCTAAGGGGCATTTTCTTTTTTAGCATGCACTGCTACAAGGCAGCAATCAGCAGAGTGATGGCTACAGACAGCATCTTCTCCCATGTGTTATGGAAAAGGAGGAGGAGTGGTGGTGAGCCCCAGAACAGGGGGAACAGGCTGTTCCTGAAGAGCTGGCCCAGAAATAGCAGAAAGAGCAAACCCAGGCAACGGGAAGGAGGGGACTCAGAAGGAGTTAGAGCCAGCTCTCAAGCCAGTCTGGTCTTTGCACTACAAACATTATTCCAGACACATTTGAAGCTCAGATCCTGTTTTAAAACACAACAGAAAGCCCCCAAGAGCATCTGTACCTTCCCTCCCACCTCCCACAAAAGCTGACACATTGCAAATGGGGAAGGAGGAAAAAGAGAGAAGCCAGTAGATTTGCCTTTGGCTTTTACAAGGCTCCGGGGACAAAGCCATTGCTTTCGAATTAAATACAGTGGAAATTACTAGCAAGGAAATGAGAACACCTCCTGGCACAATTACGTGAAGAAAAAAGAAAAAGAGTGAAGATATTAGCATAGGAAAACTATGCATTGTGCTGGAGAATTAATGGTCCTTCCCCTGAAGCCAGTGGAAACAGAACTGAAATTCAGGGCTTCGGTGAAAAAGATGCCAGAGTATGAACCTAAAGTAACTGGTGCAAGCAGTAAATGCAGAGGCTGATATACTCAGAGGTGTCAGCTCTCCGGATGGGAATGCACACATGGCACCTGCATGAGCAAGCAGAGCATGTTGCATTCTGCTTCTAGGAGGGATTTCTCATGGTGGAAAGCAGCACCTTTCACAAGAATGAAATTATTGAATAACTCTGTTTTCATCTGGGACCCAAGAGATGAAGAGACTGTCCCAAAGGCAGAGAGGATGTCTGTAGTAGAGCCAAAAAAAGAAGTGAGATTTCTTGTTCCTACACTGTAACTATACCATGATACTCCTCCTACACAC
This sequence comes from Falco rusticolus, assembly GCF_015220075.1. Taxonomy (NCBI): domain Eukaryota; kingdom Metazoa; phylum Chordata; class Aves; order Falconiformes; family Falconidae; genus Falco; species Falco rusticolus. The sequence goes on along the minus strand of NC_051189.1, from coordinate 436,393 downwards.
AGCTAGTAAACTAAGTTGTTTAGTTTTTACTGGATGCAAAAATGAAATTGTTCCACTGAGCTGACTCTCAGATGTTGTCAGTTCAGCAAAGTCAGTTGCTTAGTGTTTTAACTTTGAACCATCGCATGCACTTGATGCCTGCAGAAGGGCAAGACTCTTTCACCTCTCCAACACCTTCCAAACCAACAGATCAGTGGTGATAAGCAGTTTATAACTTGCTGGATCTGTGCAAAGTGATGAAATGAGTCCTTCACCTGTGATTCACTCTTGCCTCCATGCAGCTACGATACCTGCTGGAGACGAGGTCTAAACCAACGAGGTGACAAAATTCCCATTTCTGATCCAGACACCTGCTGACACTATGAATGATAAAAAATAATAATAATAAAAAAACCTCCAACAACCAACCTAAAACCAAACCACAAAAAAAAACCCCACCCAAATACCAAGAAGCCTTGCTCAGGCCAGGGTATCACTGCAGCTTTATCATAACCCACTGACATGGGGAATCTGGCACCTTGGCACTGAAGCGCTTTGGCAGGTCGCAAGGAGGAAATTGCTTAGATTTCATGCCCATCGGTGCCCACATACCTCCCAAAACCCACAACATGCAAATGCTGCCACTTCCCCATCCTAAAAGACCCCAAACGGGAAAGCAGCAACATCACAGCCTGTAAACAGTTGACACTACTGCTTTCGTACACAGAGGAGGACACCAGCTCTGTGGTTTGTCTCCAGGAGGATAAAGACGAATTTCTAATTATATGAGTACCGACATTTTTGCTTGTCTCCCCTAACTGGCGCTGGCTGCCTGGGGGTCCAGAGAGCGGAGCCTCGGGCCAGGTTCGGGCACCGGCATTCCCCAGCCACCGGTGCACGTGTGGGGGGCAGCGGTGCCCCCTCCCCAGCAGCCCTGCACAGTACCCTGCTGTTTCCGAGCATCTCCCCCGGCCAAGGCTGCCCCTCAGACGCAAGATGTGTCAGAAAAAAAATAACACTTTTGGGAAGTGTATGGGGAGTGAGTGTTAAGCCAAAATATTCCCAGCCACCCAGCTCCCGCTGTAGAGACAGTTTTTCTAAGAAAGCTTCCCCTGTATGTTACAGGGTGAACAATAAAACCAGGCTCAACACCTTTATGGTCATACAGTCCCATGGGAATGAGACAAATGCAATTCTTTAATTATTCCTCTATAAAATGGTACGATCATCGAGGATGCAGAGGTGTTAAAGGGATTTCAGCTTTGCTGCCATAATATCCATTTACTCCTCTAATAAAATACTCCAGCCTCCTAGATGATACTCCGAAAGCATTTTAATATAGTTAGGGGAAGGGGGGCGACAGTCAAAGATATGGCACACATGTCACCTCTAGTCCAAACAGACTGCCTATATGATACATATGGAAAAAGTGACACAAACGATAAAAATACTCAGGTGTGGGGGTGTGGGGTGGTATATGCGTATGTGTATTATATATATGTATATGTACATCACACAGAATTGGGCATATAATCTAAAAGAAGCAGAAGCATCTTATCTGAGCCTGAAACCAGGCACATAATGTGTCGCTCCACCACAAACTCAGGAGCCCACCCACACACAGGCAGCTTTTGGTGGGCAAGGAATTCACCAGCCTGTGTGTGCATGATCACACCACCTCTTTGGGGAACCCTAGTGCATTGAAGAAGCTTAGTACTGGTTTTGATGCAAAATCTGGAAAAATAAGTCAAGTGACCTCCAGAAATCCACTGTCTCACAGATGTCAACTTGCAGTCTCTCTGACCCCTCTGCCAGGCTCATGGAGAGCTACACCTCATAGAAATGTTCAATTAAATGTGATTTTAAAAATGTACACTTGGCACTCTAGTAAAACAGTGAAAATTAATACTGAATGATCTCCATGAATGAACTGTTAAATAGCAGGGATGTCATTATTTATTTAATTACAGTAACTGCAATAGCTAGGGTCAAATGTGAAAGAAAAACTCACAGAAAGAAGCCAATGGAATTTGCCCTCATTCTCTTACAGCAATGTATATCAGCCCACATACAGATGCTGTGGGTATGACCTAGTCCTCTCAGACCAAGATCCAGCAGGAAGTATTGCCAGCAGTGCTGATAAATAAATCACCTGCTGAATGGCCAAACTAGTTAACGGAACCTGGATATTTTCCTAATTAATTTTCCATCCTTATTTTCTCATAAAAATGTAACCAAAGAGTTTTATAATGTAATCCACTTGCAGATTCTCAGCACTGGCTGCAGGTTTTGTGGTTTGGTCCCTCCTTGCTAAACAGCTAAAATGACCCAGCTGTTACTCTAAAACCAGGGAACTAGTAGCCTGCGGGCAGTCAAGTACATATGCCAGCCGTTCAGAGGAGCACTTAATTCCTCCCATATGGATTTCGATGCCTCTGCCTTCTTATCAGACCAGATACAGAAAGTTCTTTGTCAGAGCAGGTATAAGCTGGTGATCATCATGCGAGCTATAGCCTGCTTGGTCATCATACACATCCAGGAATGTATTGGTGGACTTCAAAAACCAGAAAGGAGGGCTCACAAGTCCAAAAAACACAGATGCAGTGTGACCTCTTGCATCACAAATGTGAGAATGCCACGGACATCATGTAAGAGGTATGGCAGTGACAATGAGATACGTGTTCAGAGCAGAGTCAGGAGATGCTTTGAGATAGTGTAGAACTTCCTGGGGAAATGGCCAGTCTTTTTGCAGGGGCCTGGTACATTACTTGTCAGCCCAGGGCAAGAAGGCTGGCCCCTTCATGGAGTAAAAATAGTTCACCAGAGTCACTGCTTCAGGTGATTCGTGCTGTCCCCAAAAGGCATCAAACCGAGTTTCAGCAAAGTCATGCTCCCTTCTTTCCACTAATCTTCCTTTCACAGGCCAAGCACATCTATATGGAGATGAGGAAGCTTCAGCAAGAGAAAGAGAAAATCCCCCACTCATCTTACTGTTGTTTTGTTACTCAAAAAGCTTCAGTAAGGAAAGACCAAAAAGGAAGGCAGGATGGTAGTTTGGAAAGCTGACAGAGCATGGAAAGGAATCAAAACTTCTAAACCACTGAGAAATTAAAGTTTGAGTTGCATTCATGAATGCTAGAAAGGGGAAAGTGCAACCGTTCCTGTACAGCTAAAAATTTGCTACCTTCTAATAAAAAAAAATAAAATAAAAAAAAAAAAAAAAAGATAATCCTCGAGTCATCAAGAGCAATTTTGGTCAAAGTTGTGAAGTCTGTGGGGATTGCACTATTTCTGGTGGCACGTGGCAAGTTTTGTGTCAGATACGGTACAGAATGACAAAGTTGCTTACTACTACTGACGTTACTGTGTTCTTTCCATTATATACAGATACAATTTTTCTATATTTCTAAATCTAATGTAGCTACTAATTCAGTCAAGCTAGACAGTTGCATGCTAGAGATGTAATAATCATAGAATACCAGGTTGAAAGGGACTTCAAGGATCATCTGGTCCAACCTTTTTTTGCAAAATAAAACCAATGCTTCATATCCACCTGGAAGCCTTTCAGTGGAGGTGATTTCAGTATGTTAGGAAGAGAAAGGACAGGTTTACCTCAAGCTGGGTAGAAGAAGTTTGTTTCAACTCTAACAAAAAGGTATAAAAGCACTCAAAGCACTACCGTTTTTGTGATTTCTGTTCATCTGTCAATGAAATGCTAGACCAAGTGATCTTGCTATGCTGCCCCACCACCAAGCATGAGACATTTTTTCTTCTAACTCCATCCGAATCTGCAAGGCAATCTCTTAGGAGAAGGTCCTTCTGCAGGGCTGGAGTTGCTCCATGACAGCAAAGACATCACTGTGCATATGTCCAGCAACATCAGGATCTAGGTGACTCACAACCCTCCGTAGATGATGCATAAGCCCAAGATTATTTCTGCAAATACCTCTCAGGTTTCCCTGTGTGCTCATTGCACACCATTCTGGAGTTCATGAAACTTGGCCTTCCAACTTGCTCATCTCTCATTTGTTAAGTAGAATGACAGACCCAGACTAGTAAAACAGAAGAACAATGTGGGAGCTATTGGGAAAGAGAAGAGGAACACAGAGATGACCACACAGTCCAGGAATGCATTAGTAACCCAAGTATTAGAAATCCATTTTTCAAATTGTGCTGCAAAGCTTAGCTTAAGTGTTATCTTCTTCCACAGCTGTTTCAACCTAAAGGATGTCCTTTCCTTCCCCATCCACAAGAAGAATTACTTGTAGAGCAGAGCCAGCTGTTGGCGCCCACAGAGATAAAAATGCCTTTTCTCCCTTCTACCTTCCCACAGCTAGCCCAGATGCAAAGAGTACAAGTCAAAGCCCAGCAGCAGGCTATTAGAAAGCACAAGGGATTAAGAGGACTCCATTAGCTTCATCCAGGATGCCAGAACAAGCAGCAGCAAAGAGGGAAACACATAAGGTTTCAGTATGGAGGCAATAAATAGCAGAGGCACCAGTGGAGGTTCCATCCAGACCTGGGAGACCACCAGGGTGCAGGAGAACCAGTCATCCTCACCCACACCCAGGAAACCAAAGCAGCACTAAGTAGCTGCTAAAGTAGCAGAGTCAGAGTCCCTTGGCCCAGGAACACATCTGTAAATATAAAGCCCTGTGACGCCCCTGCCAGCCTGCAGGAATGGGATGCTGAAGGGAACTCATCTCAGGACGCAGCAAATCCTGGGTGGGACAAAACTTGAAAGAGGGAGTGATGGGGAAATTGGGTGCTATAAACCCAGTCCAAGAAACTAGGTCCGAATTCTTGGTGGACCTCAGAACACAGAAAGAAAACGAATGGGTAGGCTTTGTTTGGGCCCATCATTGCCCACTGACAGCTGTCACTCAAAGTTTCTATTTAATAGAAACAAAAAATTCTGGTTTTAACATAAGGACCCTAAGAATGAGGATGATTGAGCTGTATTATAAGAAACCAAAGGGGCAATCAGGGGGAACACCTTAATCGAGGGTGCCCGCCTGCACCTCCTGCTGACAAATCTGGAAGACTTAGGAAACCTTACCCTGCTTTCTGGTCCACAACATGGGACACCGTCAGGCTTGATACTCAAATGTATCTTCAGCTGAGGCTGTGGGCATTCAGCTTTTGCCAGGCTGCAGCTGCCAGTGTTCACATACATGATACTATTTTATTTATTTATTTTTTTTTTTTTTTTAAACAGCCTTATTTTCACTTGTGCATGAAAGCCAGAGCTGTCCAGACAGGAATGCTCAAGGCCCCTCTGGGACACTGAGGCCATCCAAAAAGAGCAGTTTTCACTAAGCTGAGTACTGGAAAGATGCTAAAGCAACTCTTCACATCCTGACATGGGTGCCTATAGCTTCTGAAGAAAGAAGTCAAATGTCCCATATGGCTATGGAGGACTTCAAACGTTTTTGGCTGGTGCCTTTTCATAGCTCCTGGGGAGGGCAGGAGAAGCTAAACATGCACAAGCCTTTCAAAAGACAGACACCCAGTATAATTGTGTAAATCTCATGCTTTTGCTAAAACCCACAGCTATCATTTTTAATTAATACCTTTCCCTGGAGAAGCCCCAATAGCAAAGTACTCTCAGCGCAGACAGGACTGTGTGAAATGGGGACATGACCTGCCCGAGGGGACACAAATAGGCAGTGGCACACTGCAAGGGTGGTGAGGAAGCCAGTTCCTGCCCCCGGCTTTCTCTTGGTTAACGCTAGCAAGAGACTGTCGCACACTGGCTACTGATGGCTACCAAAGCAAATTCAAATACTGACAGAAGTTAGGAAGAAAATGCATGAAAACCTGCTGCTCTTAGCAAAGCTATGTGTGAGTTTGTGTGTTTAGGAGGCATCTTCATCAGAAACAGTCTTTGGTCAGGACCTCTGATAAATGTGAAGCACATTCAGTGCTACCTTTAGGATGTTGCCTTGGCAATGATTTCCTTCTGCAAGTGGATTTGTGAGGGGGACTGCCAAATAAAAGATCAGTTTTGGGAAAGCCCCACATATGATGCAGCCATACCCACAGGGATTAAGTCTACCAGCTTTGAGCCACCAGATACTCACTTGCATAGCTGAATCTTAGCTGCTGTAACCAGGATAATTTTAATCAACATCTACAATTTATGGACGTGTAGGATAGGAGACTTTCTAAAGAGAAGTTTATCAAGCCTGTCTCTGGTAATCAGATACTGTCAAGCAACAGGGAATGGTAGAAGGTCAAAGGGACAAGACACATCAACTTTGAACCTACGCTGCCTAAGATTATCTGTGCATCACTATCCATGTTGCAAGCCTGTAGCCTTCCGTTAAGAAGCACTCAATAGCTAAACCTCAGCTCACCTCTCCTGGAGAGCCACAGGATTTTGCAGGCGAGAATAAAGGTGTCTGGAACCTTTAGCTTTAGACTACATATGAGCTTCTAGCAGAGCAAATAGATAAATTAATAAATCATTATGTAGCTTTTTTTTTTTTTGGGGGGGGGGGAGGGTCATGTTTGGTCAGAATGTGGTTTTGCCTGGAAGTCCAAAGAAATGTAATCATTTTTTCCTGCCACCAAATCCAAACATCTTACAAATTCTTGGCCTCACATCCATAGCAATAATTTTAGAAAAAGAAGAAGGAAAAACCACGCATTATGGTTCTCAAACCACTTTCCACACAGGCGGAGGCAGCCCTGAACTTGGGTCATTATCAGTGACTATCTAGTGAAATCAGTGTTCACAAAGGAGATGGTGCCTTTATAAAACCATCTTTGAACATCTCTCTCCTCCCTCCCACCCACTAAAGCCAAAAGTCTGGTGTTGTGTGCCATGACTGCCATCACATCAAATAGAAGTGTCAATAGTTGCCTACTAGTTATGTGATGAAGTGCAACACTATTCTTTGCTATTTGACTTGCTGCTCACTAGCACCATTAAAGGAAAAGCCTGCAGGTTTGCATTCACTCCTTTTCTATTTATTTTAATTTAGATTTCTAGATCTACACACCACCCATTCCTCCACTTCAAATGTTTTATATACTTCCAGTGCTATTCTTCTTCCTATATAATCTCCTTTACTAATTTTCTACAAAGTGCAGAATTTCTTTTCTAATCATCATCCTGGTTTGGGACATTTCGTCCCATCTAAACAAGGGGTCTCATATCTGCTGAGTCATCAGGACTAAAGGCTGAAGATCCTGGCTCCAGTTCCTCAATGTACCACACTGAAAAGGGGTCAACACATCCAGCCTTAAAGTCCTTGCTGAAAAAATGACTCAGCCACTGAGGAATCTCAACCTACTTGATGGGACTTGGGCTCTCATGGTCTCTGCCCTTATCTCTATGAAAGGAAAACAAATATTTAAGAAATGTTGGAAAACTTATGCCTGAAAGTCCAGCTATGCTCAGCTATTTTTCTCTTCCCAAGCCCATCACCCGTGAAGTTATGCCCTAATAAAAAACTTGTTGATAAAACTGTTTAAGAACTCATTAACTGCCTGTAGCTTAATACAGTACTGGGGGGTAAGGGACACTCCCGCAGAACCTGACAGCTGTCTTCTGAAATGCCCTTTGAGGCCTGCCTGACCTTCCCATATCAACTCTGCCTTTTTCCCTCAAACAAGTAGGTATATTCCAGTCATATTCCAGATAATCAACCATCCTTTTTCCCAGTGGAGCATCTTTTTCTGTCCATATTTCTTCACCTATGTGAAGAGTGACAAGTCACCAGGGAGACCATGGGCCTGTGTACAGTGACCTGCCTGCTGCTGCCACTCCATGGATGCCTCTGCAGTGTTGAAAATATCTTTATTACTGTTATGATGATGCCACAAAGATGCAACACAATAGACAATGAGGTGGGATAGTGTCAGAGCTTTATCAGCACTCATTTGTTGTGACCATTGTAACTTAGCTAAAATATGTCTCATGAGCAGGGTGGCCAATACCAGCTAAATATTCACTATATCCCACAACAATGGCAATATCCCTTTGCTCCTTCAGACACTGTCTCCTTAAGCAGACTAAGCCTGCTCCTTTCCTAAAAGTCCTTTAAGTATTATGTAGACTAATACTGCCTGCCAGTTGCACTCTGCAGCCCCTCTCATCTATCCATGCTGTACACTCTTTTCACCCCTGTTTCTCCATTTCCCCATTATGTATGCCTTCATCAGCTTACTAACCCCCCCATCACATCCCAGTTCAGGTTTGAAAAGACCCACAGAAAGCCAGTTCATTAGTGGGGAGAAATCACCCCAGCTCAATGATTTCTAAGCGCAACCTTCTAAGGTCCAGCTCCATGGGGGTGACGACAATGCCCCTGGGACCCTCCAGAAAGACATGGCTTCACCTGCTCAGTTCATTGGACAGCTTGAACTGAAACAGCTGAGACCCAGGACTCTTTGTAGGCTATTTTTGATACTGTTTCAAACTCTTTTTAGATACTCTTTTGACTATATATGCTGCCAGCAATATTTGGATTGCACTCACCCCCACAGCCGGCACATGTGTCTGCATGCACTCACCCATAGTTACATGCTACAGCAGCTTTTGTTACAAGCATCTTTGATATCAAAGAAACTCAGGACAACCACTAAGATTTATAAGGCTCACACAGATCTTCCCTAGTAACACTGTCAGGGGGTGGGGGGTGGCGGGTGGCTCCCTCTGTGTGACTTTTTACTTGCTCAGCAAAGATCAACTGAGGTAAGAACCAACCTACCTCAGAGAGCCCAAGCGCTGCATTTTGTTTGTTGTTAGTTTTGTGTTGGATTTTTTTCTAGAAGAGCCCCCGTTATCAGTCCATCTCAACATTCACGCAGGACTTATCACTTCTCCATCTGCTTTCACACAGGTGCGGCTGGTGTACCACATCACGTGTGTTACCTTCTTGCTTTAAAGCCCCGCTTTATCTCGCAATACACAAGCCAGCCTGATGCCGGCAGCCCTGCAAAGCAAAATATCCCCGGTGCAAAGCAGTTACGTTACCCGCCCCGGAGCAGAAGCGGGGCACAACCGCGGCTTCGCCTCTGTCTGGCTCCGGGAATGCCCCGGCCTGGAGCCGGGTAGCCCAGGCGGGTCCCGAGGAGCCACCCTCTCTCCCGGGGTCCCCAGGGCTGCCCGAGCCCCGAGTCCAGCGTAGCCTCCGGGGATGGGGATGGGGAAGGGGAACGGCGCGGTCCCCAGGCGGCGTGCGGCCGCCGCCCCCGGGGTGGGGGGGGAGGGGGCCGGGACAGGCACTGCCCGCTCCCCCCGCCCGCCTGCCGCCATCGCCACCTTCCCGAGCAGCGCAGCTCGCAGCCGCCAGCCGCCCCGGGGATTTCACACAAGCCATAAGCACGCACCGAGAAAAGTAAAGTAAAACACCTTCTGAGATGAGCGGCTTCCCCATACAGGTTTTTTCCAGAGAGGGGGGAAGGAAAGCAGCTACTGCTTGCGTGGACTGGGCAGCTACAAGAGGTCGGAGAGGGGCAAACAAACCCCCCTCCTCTGGCCGCCCCGCGCAGCTGCACACCTGCGGGGAGCGGCCGGCCCGGCCCCGGCCGCTGCTGTGGCACGGTACGGCTCCTGCTGTGGCACGGCACGGCTCCTGCTATGGCACGGCACGGCACGGCTCCTGCTGTGGCACGGCACGGCACGGCTCCTGCTGTGGCACGGCACGGCTCCTGCTATGGCACGGCACGGCACGGCTCCTGCTGTGGCACGGCACGGCTCCTGCTGTGGCACGGCACGGCACGGCTCCTGCTGTGGCACGGCACGGCCCCTGCTGTGGCACGGCACGGCCCCTGCTATGGCACGGCACGGCACGGCTCCTGCTGTGGCACGGCACGGCACGGCTCCTGCTGTGGCACGGCACGGCCCCTGCTGTGGCACGGCACGGCACGGCTCCTGCTATGGCACGGCACGGCACGGCTCCTGCTGTGGCACGGCACGGCCCCTGCTGTGGCACGGCACGGCCCCTGCTATGGCACGGCACGGCACGGCTCCTGCTGTGGCACGGCACGGCTCCTGCTGTGGCACGGCACGGCACGGCTCCTGCTGTGGCACGGCACGGCTCCTGCTGTGGCACGGCACGGCCCCTGCTGTGGCACGGCACGGCACGGCTCCTGCTATGGCACGGCACGGCTCCTGCTGTGGCACGGCACGGCACGGCCCTGACCCCGCACCGGTCCCGGTCCCGTGCTGCTTCAGCCCCAGCCCCTCTGGGCACCGCTGCCCGTCGGGGACCTGCCCTTTCCCCTCCAGCCCGCTCCTCCACCAGCCTCACCCTGGCTGCTTCAGACAGGAATGGAATGGGTGATCTTCTCCCTCTCATGCTCCACAATGCAAATAATAGCAATAAAAGATAATAATAATAATAATAATAAAGGAAAACCAAACGCCAAACCACACTACAGTTTTCTGTGCAGATCCACCTGGATGGTGAGCAGAGATGGACTCAACTCCGAGACACTTCTGCACTCTTCCCCTTTCCTTTCCTTTCCTTTCCTTTCCTTTCCTTTCCTTTCCTTTCCTTTCCTTTCCTTTCCTTTCCTTTCCTTTCCTTTCCTTTCCTTTCCTTTCCTTTCCTTTCCTTTCCTTTCCTTTCCTTTCCTTTCCTTTCCTTTCCTTTCCTTTCCTTTCCTTTCCCCTTTCCTTTCCCCTTTCCCTTCCCCTTTCCTTTCCCCTTTCCCTTCCCCTTTCCTTTCCCCTTTCCCTTCCCCTTTCCTTTCCCCTTTCCTTTCCCCTTTCTCTTCCCCTTTCCCTTCCCCTTTCCTTTCCCCTTTCCCTTCCCCTTTCCTTTCCCCCACAGCTCACCTTTCCCCCCGGCTCTCCCCTCGCCCACCTCCCCGGCCTTGCCGCCCGCCCTCCCGCCCGCACCCCACCGCACCCGCTCTCCCAGCCCACCCTGCACTAAACCCAGGCGTGCTTGCAGCAGACGAGTCTCTCCTGCAGTTTCCAAACTCACCTGCAAAATGCTGCTCGTTGCTAGAATCCAGGGCAAAAGCCACCTCATCCCTGGAAGCCGGGATTAAATACATTGATTGAACCCAGATTTAGAGCCGTTTTGAACAAAAACACCACTTTGGGGAATGCAGAGCAATCCTGAACTGGCAACCTAGCCTAGGCACTCTGCCTTTTTCTCTTGGCTCTTTGGGGATTTTATTAAAGACAGATCTGACGTCAGGGTGAAGGACAAGCCCTGCATTTTTCCTCTGGAGAAACTTTTCCTGCCTTCACTTCTTCATTTTTGTGTGTGGTGTTGTCCCACCTCCTGCATTTCAGTGCATCGCCGTTAGCCAAAGGGCTCTTAAAGGGAACGTTACCGCGCCGTGCTCCAACGTGCTGTGCCTTGGCTCGGCCCCGCAGCACCCAAAGCTCACCCCTCCCGCTGCTCCTGGCATCCAGACCCTTGCCACTCCGCGAGTGCAGCAAGAAACATTGCATCGAGCTTTACTGATTACGACGAATGATCCGACATGTACACAAATAGGCAGAGGTGCTAGATTTATTTAATCTTTAAAAAGGAGTGGCTTTATTTGAAGCATGGAAGGATGATGGTCCTGCAAGCGCACCCCATGGGAGGCAGTCTCCTGGTTCCCTCGGAACCCCCCTCTTTAAAGAACAACCCACACAGGAAAAGAAAGGAAGGGCACACTATCCCCTCCCAGGCTACACATCCCTTCCATCATTTCGGTGGAGTGTATCAGAGTATGCATCAGCTCCTTATTTCTGTCGTGTGCCAGCAGTGGGCATAAATATTGCCCAGGTACATGGGAGTGCAAACTCCATTCTGAACAGAGCTAAACTCTCTGATGACCTGTATCACTGCTAATGTATAGCCTGATATTAGCTGGGTCATCTCCTTATGATATTAGCTGGGTCATCTCCTTTTGCCCGGGCACAGGCACAGTATTTCCCTTCACCCTTCTCAATCTGAATTTGAAAGGATTTACAGTCTCTTTCATCCTTAAAGTGAAATAGAATAGTATAAGGAAAATATATTAAACAGCTTCACAGGTTTTAAACCCAAAGGAGTTGAGGTGTGGGCTAAAAGACTCATCAAGGCAAATTTAATAGTAGGCAAATGTTCCTGCTTGATGTAGCAGGCTAGGCAGCTACAGGTGGTGAACACTGTGACGGCCAAACTGGAACTGAGACGGTGCCTTAACCTCTGCTCAGCCTCGGCTATCTCCTGTAACTCAGGTGTGCCTGGTCGCATCGGAGTGAGCTGCTCCCAGCTCCCCCCAAGCAGCTCCCCAACATAGGAAGGACATGGACCTCTTGGAGCAAGTCCAGAGGAGGACCACGAAGGTGATCAGAGGGCTGGAGCACCTCTGCTAGGAAGACAGGCTGAGAGAGTTGGGGGTGCTCAGCCTGGAGAAGAGAAGGCTCCAGGGAGACCTTAGAGCACCTGCCAGTACCTAAAGGGGGTTACAAGAAAGCTGGAGAGGGACTGTATACAAGGGCATGTGGTGATAGGACAAGGGGGAAAGGCTTTAAACTGAAAAAAAGGCAGATTTAGATTAGATATTAGGAAGAAATTCTTCACTGTAACAGTGGTGAGGCACTGTCCCAGGCTGCCCAGATAAGCTGTGGATCCCCCATGCCTGGAAGTGTTCAAGGCCAGGCTGGACGGGGCTTGGAGCAACCTGGTCTGGTGGAAGGTGTCCCTGCCCACGGCAGGGGGTTGGAATGAGATGATCTTTAAGGTCCCTTCCAACCCAAACCGTTCTATGGTTCTGTCCCAGCCCTCCAGGGGAGCTGGTGCTCTGATGGGGTTTGGTCCTTGGACCTGGCACATCTGATGGTGGGGTGGGGTGGGGTGAGAGCAGAGCTGTACTCCAGCAAAATGTATTCTCACAGTGGCTTTCATCCCTTACGTGCTGTGTGACGTGACACAAACATTTTAATGATTTTGCACCAGCTGGATCAGGGAACAGTAAAAGGACCAGATTTTTTGTGTGACAGTCTGGACACCCAGGTGCTTTGGGAAACAATTCAGCCAGAGCTTGGCTGCAAACTGGAGGAAGTGCCACCTTCTGCCTTCTTCCTCCAGCACCTTCATTCCTACCACCGCCCTATCCCAGGACATACCACCTTGAAGACCAGGTTGGGGACTGTATTTTCTGTCAGGTTCTTCCAGGGCTGTTTCTGTTCTCCTCCTTCTATATCCTTCCCTTGCTTCCTCATTCCAACTATCTCTATTTCAATATTTCTCTCTCACCCCTCTCTGTCACCAGCACGCACCCTTCCTTGTATACCAGCAATATTCAGTCACAGGGACTCTCTCTGCTGAGGAATCTAGAAAGAAGCCTACAATCTTCATGTCACCTGGGTGGTGGTCATCTGCACGTGGCTACCACTCAGTGCCTGACTTCAGGGTCCAAATCCCTGGATACTTTGTGAAATGAAAGGAATATTTTGAGAGTGCAATTCCTCTGACCTAGGTGAAATGGCCTCTTAAAAAAAGAGGTGAAACCCGATGAATTAGACTAAGGTAATAGGCTCTGATGTAAAGTAGGTGGCTAATACCTCATCCAAGTCATGCTTGGTGGCTTGGAGCTGAAGGGGCCATGCTAGCAAGCCTAGCAAAAGTAGCTTTGCAAAGGAATGAGGAACAAGATTTCAAAGTTCCTGGGTTACAAGACTCCAAAATTAAGGGAAAGAACGCTTTATAAATGACACCAGAAATGGCAGTGTGTTGGTTTTGGTTTTTTTCCCCAAAAAACTTCGGTTATCTCACTTTCTTTTGACTATTTCCACTGCATATTTCATTCTCCTCAGTGAATTCCTTAGCAGATGCTGTGTTCAAACGTGTCAGCAAGGACAGAGACTTTGAGATGTGGACGTCTGGCTGCGTGTAGCTCCACAGTTCATGTCATGGGATTTTGTCATATGGTGGTTATAAACCAGACAGTGTCTTAGCTTGGGTGAGACAGGGATCCAGGAGCAGGCCTGCAGCTCCGGGGCAGGGGTGCTGAGAGCAGCAGCAGCCCTTCTGATAGCAATTTCTGTGTGGAGATGACACATCAGAGCACTTACAGGTGTGACTGGGTGTAAGGTTATTTCATTCAGTCTCTAATGGCAGAGACGTTTAGGGTCTTGTTTAATTCAGTGATGGCAGCAGCTCTCACCTTGGCTTCTGCTTCTGGGGGCTTTCAGTTCCCGCTAAGGATGACAATGCTAAAAGAGGTTGTTGCGACCCTGTGTCAACCTGCCTTAATCCTGGGGAGTCTTGTACTGACCCCGATAAACAGAAGCTCTAAAGACACTTCTCTGTCTAGTTCAAAGACTTTAATTTAAAATCTCCAAATGATGGAAAATCCACTTCGTGTTTTGGTGAGTTCAGTTACATTCAGTATTATAAGTTTGTGCTGTATTTTCAGTCTGAGTTTGCTGGTTTCATCTTTCTGCCAATGTCTACTTGGCTGATGATAATTCAATACCTTCTTCCAACACATAAACATGCAATGGCTCAGTAAATCACTGCTGACTCTTCTCTTCAATAAAACAAGGAAGCCACATTGCTTTTAAGTCTCAGTGTCTAATTGGTTTTCTGAACCTTGAAGCAATTTTATAGTTTTATGGCATTTGTCTCTTTACCTTTCACCTTCCATGGACATTATGTCTGAGAATGCAACTATCCATCACTCTGCAATCACACCATCCACAGTGAACTGGAAACAGGTAGCACACCCCAGTGCAAACTAGCTCTGATTCTGTTAGCCTAACACTTTAATATCACTCCTTCCTCAAGACGTCCCTTAGGCCTCTTCGCCACATAAACAGGTTTCTCAATTTGACTCCATTTTACAGTCTTTTTAGACTAAATAAACTGGGAAATTGATTTATTTTATGCTGTTTGATGTGCCTGACACTTTTACTGGGGGATGTAGCTGGCCAAAGAACACAGGGACTGCTAAGAACAGAGAGTTCAGGGAAGATGGATGCTGCTCTTGCTTGCAAATGTGTGGCAGAAATAGCTCATTGCCTGTAGTGGATTTACCCTGTAATAAGTGAGATCAGAGTCTGCCTACGAGTCCAAGGGAAAAAAGAGCACCTTGGAATTTCCTGACTCATAAAAGGTAAAGGCTGAGTCATTAATCTGGCTTTTAAACAAGTCAAACAAGTAGTTGTGTCAGTTTTCTATCAGGGTGCCCTTTTTTCTGCCTTTCTGCATGCTGGGGAGATGGAGAAGACACCCCTTCCATGCAGGATTTGCCTGTTGAATAGCGGGGACCCCTCTGGGCCTGCAATCGACAGGATGGCTAGGACCTCACCCGCTTCAGGAGGCACGTACTGGAATGGGAAGGGAGGTGGGGGAGTCAAACTGCATCACCTATTATAGTTGTTGTAACTACTTAGGTGATGGGAGGGAGAATTACATCAGCCTGTCCCTTTGAAATATCAAAGAAGCTTTAGAAACAAGTCTACGAAACATCTGGTTTAGCTGACTCTTAATAACATCAGGCATCTGAGCACTCAGCCAGCCCCACTTCAACACAGGTGAACATCTCATTTCCACCGAGTTACTGGTCTTTGCAGATGAGACTTGACACCACAGAGTGCAAGAAGCTGCAATACAGCAGGAGGACTCACTCCTTTTCTGTCTAACCAGTCTTTCCCAAGAAGATGATGGACAGGAATCACAACATGGATAGAGAGCCAAAAGCTCCTTTGCTCCTATTCAGCCTTTTATCTCTGGTACCATGATGCAGAAGGTACCAGTGAGGAGCTAATGTGGTAAACCCACCACTGGATTCCCTCAGTCACTTAAAAAATGCCAGGTGAACGGAAGCACCCTGAAATGTTATTCAACCCAGGTTTCCATTATTAAGTACACACAATGCTGTGTAGCTTGCAGGCCCCATTCTGACATCTTGTAAAGCTGATAATACACCCAACAGCTACAAGGAAAATCGGCCAGTTCAGGTAAACCAGCCTGACTGTCAGCACTCCAGGACTGAGTGATTATGTATCCAAAGAGCTGGTATAAATCAGATCTACTGATACGGGTGAAGTCACAGCTAAGTCTGAAAAATGGCACCTTCAATACTAAATTCATTCATGCAGCTAAAATCATTTATATTCAAGTGAGAATACTGCCTTTGGGGAGACATGACTATGGTTTCATCCCCCATAAATAGACTCAGATTTATTAGGACAGGCCTTCAGCTGGTGTCAATCTGTGTGACTGTTGATTTCAGCAGTATTAATCTGGCTGACAGCAGCTGAGCTGTTCCACTGTGAGCAAAAACATGAGTGTTTAAATGACAGTAGCAAAAAACCTAAGCCATTAAAATCCTAGTTTCTGTAAGTCCCCATTAAAAAAAAAAGTAGAACTTGATAACAATTTGCATATCTGTGTTATATTAGGGTTTCAGTTATTGATGCCAGTAAGTTCAGATACTGCATTTTCTTCATTGCTTTCAAAAGCAATGGCCTGATTATTGTGCCCATTTATTCTTAAATTCTGGTAATTTCCTGTTGGACATTTATGGGGGCATTTTGTGGGCAAAATAGATATTCTGATGGATGCTGGTGGTTTTGAACCAGTACCAGGCATTTGTGACAGCAGCAACAGTACTCTGGGGTATCCAGTGTTTTTCCTAAGCAATTGTCCATCTCAGTATCTGCTCTCAAAAAACATCAGTTTGTTAATTAAAGCTTTCAAACAGAACTTAGAGTAAAAAAATAAACACACCCCCACCCCCACTAAAAAACAACAAACAAGCCACTACACAAATAAGATGCAAAGTACTGAGAATAATTAATAACCAAAATGAATACGCCACAGAGAATGAAGAGCCTGTCAGAAATAGGAACAAGCTCTGATAAATCCTTGCTGTAGAAAAGTAGTATTCTGGAAATAAATTTTTACGTAATATTTGCTAACCAATAAAAGGCGGTGGATTAATAACACATATTGAGTCTGAGCCTCATCTGGTATAAAAATGATGTGCTTGGAGTTGCATTGATTTTTGACATTCATGGGTGCAATGCATTATTCATAAATATTAGTTCAACTGTTTGAACAAATGCAGGAAGTGCAGGGGAGAAATTAACCTTTGGGTTTGCCTCCTGCAGATGTTTTTTCTTCATGAACATGAAAAGACAGGAAAATATATTGACTAAGAGACTATGAAAGGATGAAGAATCCCAACAAATATGGAACACATTCTTGAAGTGGCATAGTCTGCTCCCTTTATAGGTTGGCCTGCTTCATACCGTGGTCTCCTTCATGACATGCTCCAAAAAATTACTTCACCCACTGCAGGTAATATGCACACCTTGGTATTTCTATTCTTTAGATCAGTGACCACATAATTACACAACTATTTATTCATCTGAGCCTTTTTTCCTTCTACAAGTGCAGCAATATTTTCCAGACTCTGGGATGGAATTGGCTACACAAGGAGGGAAATCTCCTCTGTTCTGCTGGAAATTCACTGTGGTTTTGTTCCTAGTTGTTATTGTTATTGTGTTCCTAGTTATTTATTTTTATATATATTTATATATATATATATATATGAAGAAGATATAATAAGACAGTGTTATTGTTCCTAGTTGGGTCTAGGGAAGACTGGAATCAGATCTGACCTTTTCAATCATACACTGAATCTTCCTAGCACTGTAAATATGTCAGTGGATTTCCAAGGATGGGTTAGATTATACATATCTATGGTTGGGGGGAGGTGAAGGGGAAGCAGCTAATGAAATTGCATTAAGTGTAAAAGAAAGAAGGCTATACAGCATAACAATCTCCTATCACAGGTGGGGTTGTTTTTCTGTCGGAAAGTAGGTCTACCCTTCTAGCCCATGTGTTGTTTTTAAAATACTTCGTTACTAAATGCAGGCAATTTTTTTTCATGTTAAAGAAAATAAGAAATAAAACTTATGAGATGTTTAGAAATTTATGAATAGATCCCCAAGATATTAAACCTGTTTGAAGCCTGGAATATTTGAGGACCAGTTTTCCCTCTGAAGCCCGAGTATCCAAATTCTGCACTCTAACTCTGGTAGCATTTTATTCAAAGTTTCCTTTGGTATTTGGTTAGTAAACGGTTCTCTTTCAACAGAGCTGCTTTCAGTCTCTGTTTCCTGGGGAAATGGAGCTTATGCAATTGCTTCATTTGTGTTCACGTCTGTCTGTGTCCCTTTGCAGTAATTTTTGAGCCTCTTGGCCAAAATCAAGCCAAATTTGACAGAAAGAGAGATATCTCACTGAAAATCACATTCCTGTGGATTTTGTGAAAGGAGGCACCAAGGAAGAAAAGAGAGGCCATAGGAGTATCATACCTCTGGGAAAAGTGGAGTGTTTATTCACGCACTATTAGACGCCAGAGAAGCCACACAGCTGAGTCCTTTCAGATGGCCAGCTGCAGTAAAACAACTTCAGCTGCAGTTTGCAGTCAGCCACCAGACAGAAATCTGTGGGGAAAGCGGCTTTATTGATGTATTGCTCGCAAAAATATTGCTACTTTAGGCACACGTAGTATAAATGCTCTCAAGTCCTCATCTTTTTATACTTTCATTTCTTGCAAGGAGCACTTTAAGCTTGCTGTCTTCTCAGCCCATGCCAATATTTTCCCTTAATTTAGTCTCAGTTATAAAAGCAAAAGGTGAAAATAAAGGTATACATTTTCACACTACCACCTTAGGAAGTAAAATAGTAAGTCTGTCACAAAATCTTCCCTGTACTCTTTCAAAGTGCAAAGATACAGTCACCTCCCAGTGGATGTAGAGTGGTTCTGCCTCAAGAAGGTGAATAAATTGAGGATCTGATATGAGCTGTTCTAGAGGGCTCAGCAGAAGGAGGTCTTGGCTATGGAGAGCATTCAGGGAATATGTGTTTTCATTACCATTGATAATTGCATCTGAAGTGTTTAAAAAAGATGATAATGAAGATAATGAAGTACTTTTCCATGCCCTGGAGGGTGTTCACCACAATTCCTACTAGCCGTCATTTTACAAAAATCGGGAGCACTGTGACTTTTTTTCCTGATTTCATTTGGGGCATTGCTGTTTGCCAATGCAAAAGACACAGTCCTGAGGCAATGAAAGGGAATGGGGCATGGGAGGTGATGTATCACACCCACCCACAGTGCCAGAGCAGGTCACTGCCCCAAGCTCTCTTGTTTGTGATCAGTGTCCACCTTGCTCCATCCCTGCCTTCCCACCCTCTTATGGACTAAGAGCACCATGCAGAGTAATCACTGTTTCTTTCTTTCCTAAAAAAAAGATTATTTTTCCTTCCTCTTCCTCCTGTCAGCCTTTTGGAGCAGATGAGATTATACAATCTTGTATTCAACCTGAGGGAAAAAAGAGAACAGGCTGGAAAACGGCCTTGAGCCCACATGCTCAGGGGAAAGACTGGTGCAGTTGGTGTCTACCTTGATCCAGCAAACATTTTTCTTCTTCATCAAGTAATAAAAGCTTTCATGGGTTCTGGCAGTACTTCTTTCCCTTTAACGTGGCTTTGGTCCATCTCCCTTTAATCATGCCTGAAATTGTTAAGTCCCTGAGGAACTGCTGGGCTCCACATGTTCAGCCAGAACAGGCTTCCCAAAGGGAATTTGAACAAGGAGGACACTGTGAGATAGGCACAGAGCAGGGATGGGGAAGAAAAAGGAAAAGATCCCCACATGGGATCCACAGCACCAAGCTCCTGAGGCTGCATTAGTTATGCCTGATTTTTAGCACTGGAAAAACATACAGAGGGTAAATCCTGTGTCCCTCAATTATCAAAAATTGTGGCCAGCATCTTTTGTTGGTTTTGGGTTTTTGTTTTTTTTGGGGTTTTTTTTGCTATTTTTTTTTAAAGAAGGAAAGCTAAAAATACAAGCTCTACAGCCATCAGCCCTGAAAAGCAGTTTCACTGAGATGGTCGCATCTATTCTTTGTGAGTTGGAACTCAATTTGACATTAGTAGCACAACTAGGTGTCAAAAATGAAAACTCTTCACCATGTCCCACAAAGCAATTTTCTGCCCCAATGCAGTCATGATACCCACTGCTCACCTAGCAAGGGAGTAGGGTGTCGACTTAAAGTCCCAAAGGGACCAGCTTGACTTCGGATATAACAGGTTGAGGACTCTGGGGGCTGAATCCAGTCAATCAAAGGGCCTTTCTCACTTTATTCCCACTCCAGCACTTTTTTTGATTCAGCTGTTCCCTTCCACTGGGTTACAATGTGTAGTCTTTACATGTTCAGAGCTCAGAACTGTTGTTTAGGGCCTACCATAACACAGTTTCAGCCCCTGAAGAGTGTGTTCAAGGCCGCAATAAGTGGGAGCTCTTTTAGCTGGAGTGAAGCCCCCCTCCCTGATCCTGTAGGGTCTTTCAGCTCCGTGTAGGCTGGTTTCCACTACTTCCACTCACTCTAGCCCCCCGACCTCCTTTTGGTCCATCACAACACAATCCACACATCCCAGATTGTCCTTTGGGGCATCCCACATAAACACCTCTCAGAACAAATGCAAGTGCTCAGTTTTACAGGAGGAAACTGGAATTTCAAGCAGAAGTGGTCACTTTTGACCATTAAGTTCTAACTTAATTTGGCAAGCTCTTTCTGCTGCCTGTTGCAGTCTTATCTGTTTGCTTTTTCAGTCTCAAATGCATTTCTCTGGCATGACATCCCTGGTTCCTGGTGGCAGCCCCTGAGGTACTGGCTGGATGCACTCCCAGCACCTCGTACAGCAGGATTCAGTATGGAGCCAAGAATGCACAGTTTGCCCCCATGACTGAGCCATCAGAATGCCCTTGGGGTGGTTGATAGTTTCCTTTATTTTCAGTTACTTCAAGCTGTTTGCAGGCCATGGAGGTAAGTGGTTTCCCAGGAAAGCCTTCTCTTTCCACAGTGGAGACTGTTGTCATCATCTTGTGTCACCTCCCAGAGACACCTTAGGAGGAAAAATCTCTGACCCGTTTGAGGCCTCCAGGTGGCTGCTGAGACTACAAGTAAGGTGCCAGCTTAGGAGAACTTTCATGTCTTTAAAGCCTTTTGGCTTTATTTGTTCACCATGTGCTGGGTCAGGGGCCTTGAAATGCTCCTAGGGAAAGTGCCTGCCCAGGTGATGGAGAGGGCCTGCCTCCCTCCGGGTACCAGTGACAGAATATAGCTCCTGGCAAGGGACCTCCTTGTGTGGGAACCATAACAACCTCTCTCCTGCCTCAGGACCCCAGGCTTATCGGGTTTTGGAGCAGGGAAGGGCCTGGGCTGAGAGCAAGGCCAAGGCACTAAGCCTCTAGGGAGCAGACTTAGGAGCTGAAGAAAAATGGGAGGGGAAGGGAGGCAAGGGAATAAGTCCAAGGCATATCCAGAGGGCTGGAAGAGGTTCAAGGGGACCTCTTATATTACCCCTGCCTCAAGGCACAAACTGCATTAACTAAACTTTTCCTGAGAGAAGTTTATCTAACCTTGTCTTCAGGGAGTAAGACTGCTTCCCTCTACCCACTCTGCAGCAACCTATTCCAGCCCTTCACTGTCCTCAGAGAATTAAGCCTGGTCTCTACCTTAAACCTCCCTTGCTGCAGTTAAAGTCTACTGTTCCTTGGGCACACTGGAGGAATTATTTCTTTCCTCTTCATTGCAGCATTTAACCAGTTTAAAGACAGTACGCATATCTCCACTGCAGCCTTCTATGCTTCCCCAGTTCTCCCGCTCTTTGCTCAGACATTGAAATTGCTTGCTCTGTCTGTAATCTCTGAGATGCCCAAAACCAGGACTAGCACTGGGACTAGACAGAGACCTGCTGTTTACACTTGCTTGAGTTCACTTACTTCCCACTTACTTCTTGACCTGCAATCCCTATTCTACTTCTGAAGGAAGCCACCTGTTCCCACCACGCTGGTTGCTCCCACTGAGGTAAACGACTGCCAAGCCAAAGTCAGCAGCCACCTGAATGGCCACAACCCAGTTGTTTGCATCTGGGAAAGCAAGTCTGGTTGCCGCTGCAGCAGAAGAGGGAGGATGCCTGCGACATCGGTTATATCTGCTGGGATACAATGGTTGGCAAGAGCAACAAAATCACAGCAGCAGCACTAACCAATCTCAGGTATGCCCTGGCAGCACCAGTAACCAGCAGGGCTTTACTTCTCTCCCTCTCTGTTACTTCCCCTGTGTTAGTTTTCCAATGGCAAATGCGTGTCAATGCTGTTCCTTCATCCTTGAAGGAAAAAAATCAGTCGGGGTTGTTGATACAGCTGAGGAGCCTGAGCCAAACCCAGGCCTACTGTTGTCCTGAGCTCCTTTATGAACTGACAGTTCCAGAGGATCTCTGTGGGATTTTTGTGTTTTTTTTCCCCAAAACTTGACTTGTATCATCAGCAGATGTAGCCTTTATGTGCTACTGTCCAAGACAGGAAGATTTTGAAAGACCCCAGGCTACATCCCAGCACCTCATTCCAGCTGTTCCTCCAGGGCAAGAGAACAGCACAGATAACCGCACTCTTCTACCAGATAGCCATCTACACTACGGGATTTAACCTGGGCGAGATTCCCATCTCACTTGAGCAAATTTCATGTGAAGAGGTGCCAGAAGTCTTACTACAGTCAAGATGAAATCACACCATAGAAACTTCATCACCTGCTATGGTACATACTCTGTCTTCCATATCCTCAAGATCTCTCACAAATCTGTGTTATCTTAATCATGATTTGTTTTTAACCAGCATATGCTTGGCGTTGCTAAGCTCCTTCTGATCTTCAAAGTGTTCAGAAGTGGTCTGTTGTCCCGAATGTTTCAACATTTTTCTGGATGTTCAAAGTACATTGATTGGTTGATAATTCCCTAGCTCTTCCTTTTCTTCCACATCAATACACCCATATCTGCCCTTTTGTCTCCCTCTTGAAGTCTCACATATCCTTCATGACATTGGCTGGCCAGTTCTCTGATGTGAACAAAAAGATCTGTCTTTTCAAAGAATTCCCCTAGCATGCCTTTTGCTTATTGTAGACTGAATTCCTCCTTCCCACTCATTGGTGTCAACATATTAGGCGTTGGCTGGTAGCAGTTTTAGTGAAGAGTGATATGTGAAAGGCATTAACAACTTCAGCCCTCCAGGCATTATTAGCTTTCCTTTCTCACTAAGTGGAGGACCACTTTCTTCCTTCATCTTCCTCTTTCTGATGAAATTAATAGAAAGCTCTTTGTTACCTTTCATATCCCTTGCTGGTTTTATGTAATTCTGTGCTTTGGCCTTTAAGATTTTTTCCCTACATGCTCCAGCAACTCTTATATGCATCTTTAGTAAACTGACCTAGTTTCTACTTCTTGCATGTCCTCATAGACCATCTGTCTGATGCATGCAATTGCCAGCCATTACCAGCACAGGCTGTATTTCACCTCCAGTCTGGAGACGGGGGAGAACTGGGATCCTCTATCAACTCATTTTCACCAGGATGAGGTTACTAAGAGGAAATATTGTAGGATCATTGCTTCTGTGCGTGAAGGGTAACCTCACTGTTGCACTGGGTTGGAGAAGCAGGTGCCTAAGAAAGAGTTGTGCCATCAAACGACAAAAGGTGTCAACCCTCCATATTCAATTATCAATGTGTCTTAATTACACTTTCCTTGAAAACTGGGGCATAGGGATTCTGAAGAGGAATAGGGTATTAAATGGTCTCAGACACACACTAGTGTGCGTGAATCCTGTCCCCGAATTTCTTAAAAGTTTTGCTTTGGAAAAAGTCAGAATGGGAGCACATCTGCACCAGCAAGCCCAAACCCTGATTTCTTGTGTCATCTCCCCTGTAAGCATTCCGGGGAGCTGCAATTATTTATTGAGGGATAGCTCTTTCCACTGTACTTTCCTGTGGAGAAGCACGGTGAAGAATGTGCTGGAGTAAATTATCTGCTGTTTGAGTTGCTGTCATGAGTGATAAACCAGATGTTTCATATGCATGAACTTTTCATGATCTGGGGCTGCAGGCAGGCTAGATAATGAGAAATCCTATTACAGCATGGAACAAGGAGTTTTAGTGGGCATCCCAAATCTACCTCCTGATGATATAGTTTTTTCCACAGCTTATCCCTTAAACCACACACGTGCTAGTTCTTTCACACCCAGCAGCATTTCTGTACCAGTTCTTAGCTGGAAGTGAGACTTTTGGCAAATTATTTGGAAAACTCCATAAAATATATATTCCTGTTTCCCCAGCTAATGCTAAGCCCAGTGCCCTTCAGTATGCTCAAGGTCTCTGGAAGGCTTCTGGGCATGATTGTTTCTGTTGTCTTCTCCCAGGTGAGAACGTTTATTCTTACACCTACCATTAGCATGCCCTAGGCTTTGCAAGTGAAAATGCATCAAACCCCTTTGCACTGCCCCAGAGACACAAAGCAGCTATAAAGCAAGCTAAAGCATTTCATTTCTCTGCTTTCCCAAACCAACATAAAGGAGTTGGAGTACCCTGGAGAATCTGACATTTACAGAATAGTTTCCATTGTATGAAAGGCATAACCCTTAAAATCATAGACGTAATGCTCAAAGGGATTTTAGGAGACTACATAGTCCAACTCTTCACACTGAGGTGGGCTCAGGGTTAGAGGTAGGTTACCATTCATGATGTTTTCTTATGCCTTTTTTTAAAACTGCAGTTGTTCACACAATATGTTTCTGAAAACTGATTTGTTTCTGCACATGCAGAATGGCTGAGGTCTCAGAAGAGATTAGCGCACCAAATCCTCAGTCTATTCTTTCTGTTTTCTGTGCAATTTTCATACCTACTGTAGAGGCGCTGACAGGAGCCAGCACTGGAGACAGTAGCAGAACTCCTTTCTCCATGTAGCCCCTGGGACTTGAACTGGGACTCAAACTTTTGGGTTTGCCACCGCATGAAATATCGTAACCCCACCCTTAGGAACCAGGCAGTGCCTGCCTCCAGCTGCACTGCTGGGAGAGAACGATGCTCCATTGACAGCTGCCTCTCCAGTGGGCCTGAGCACATGTAGCAGAGCTGAATATCCCCAGGATGCTGTATGTGTTGATCTAAAATCAACTCTAGATTACGTGAATACCATGTTCTCTCTTTGTAAACAGAATGAAATGTGATGGAGTTTTGATATAAATGACTCTGATCGTGAGTAATTCCTTGTAGCACTTCCTTACGTTCACACTACTAATCATGAGGTTAGGGAAATACCGCTTGAAAGATGCAGTAATAACTTGGAGCCCAGCACAAGCAGTAAAAATTTGCTCTGTTTTAGGAAATATTGTCATTATCCCATAAATATGGCATGTCTGTGTAGTCTCTGCCTTAGCACATATGGACCATTGAGAGGAAATTATATTACATCATCACATTGTCATGTGCAGTTGTCAGGAATCCTGGGAGCCGTTCTTTAACTCCTTGTTAAAGATGAGAGGAGAAAGGGGAAAGAAATAAGCGACAGGTAGAGCTGTATCAAGGTTAAAAAGTTTAATTTTTTTAAATAATTTTTCATTGAGACAGATGTATGATGATAGAAATATAAACCCCTCTTCTGCCAACTTGGCCAAAGTTTCTATATGATGAAGTCCTTTGCATGCAGTTTATGCATGTGTTGAAGTAATTTTCTTGGCCATATCCTAAAAAAGCAGAGACATTTACTTTCCTTTCCCATATGAAATAAAAGTAATTACAACATAGGCCAAAGCAATGTATTCATTTTGGTCGTATATGCTACTCACATCAAGACCCTCAGCAATAGCATTAAGGGAAGATCTATAGGACCAAAAATGGTGGCATTCGTCACATCTGCCATTGTAGAAGGTAAACCTGAGCTGGCTGTCTGGGCTGCTGTCATAGCTGGTTCAGTCAGTAGAATTTATGGTTCCGTTTATCCACCCACCTATAGGTGTGTACTTCAAGAGGTAAATCACCCCCTCAACCCTACGGACACTACTGATCTGGTAGTACTCCATTGACCATAAAGTGAGCCTGGGTTTGTTTGGTCACATATAGACACCTTATGGAGATGTGTACTATGTGATGTCAAACCCACTTACTGACTTCTGTGGGAATCTGCAGCAATCACCCTTCCATAGAACTGCATGGGTTTGGGGGTTGGGTTTTTTTTGGGGGGGGGGGGAGGGGAGGGGGATGTTTCAGTAGGAAATATGCTACTTGGTGGAAATGCATCACTGATGGATATGCAATGCCCGATGTATACACGGGGGTCTGAGGTGCCAGCCACGTCTGACATGCTGGATTGCTACCATTAAAGGAAAAGAAAGGGGTCAAAAAGAACAGAGAAAAATGGGGAAACTTTCATATATCTTGATTCATAATTCTTTATTAAAAAATGAGATGTGGCAACAGGTATTAATCAATGGGCTCTGAAACCTCTGTATAATTACATATACCTTGTACATTACTAGCAGTTCATAGAAGGGTCATTTTTATAGGATTTAAGACCACCTTTCTTGTTTCGGTGAATTGCCAGTCACAGAATATCACCCAGTTGCCTGCAATCAGGTCATGTCAAAGGATTATCTTGAAAAGCATCCAGGCATGGCTGGGAACAGCAGGAGGCTGAGCTAGCACCACTCCTCTTGCTGATTTATTCCAGTGATCTAATCAGTCTCCCTTTAGAAAGACTGGTAGACCTTGCCTCCGCCTGAAGCTCGTCTGTCCTTTCCTGTGCAACTTCTCTTTGTGTTTTCTCCATGCCTCCACAAGGCATCTCATTCTTCTTCTTACCTAGTAACTTACAGAAGTCAAATTTTCTAATAACTTGCTTATTTTATTATGAAATATTTTCGTTCTGCCCTTTAGGTTTTTTTCTGTGGCTTTTCTCTGCTTCCTGTACAATTTTTCAACATCCCTTTATTAGTACACACCACAGCTACAAAGCCAGGTGGAAATCACATCCCTTCTCTTACTCACTTTCCTCCTCTGTGTATCTCTGATGATGACATCAGTGATGGAATTTTCCCCAGCATCATTCTTAAGGTTAAAGTTCACCTGTGTATCCAATACCATCTTTAGGTCTGCTTTGGTTTGTGCTTCTAGGATGCAGGTGCCACCTTTATGCATTTGCATTTACTTTCAATGGGCCCAATTTACAAAATGTTTCATATTCTTTGTATTATTGCTTAGTCACAGGATAATTTACCAGTCTGCCAATCTTTATGTCATTGGGAAACTCTAGATTAAACCTCAAAGCTGCTGGTAAAAACTTGGAAGGTTTTGGATCAGTCACTGTGAAATCCACTAGAAGATCCACTGCTTGATAAAATCTACTCGCTATAAAAAAAATATCAATAGCTGTCAGTTCAATTGTTCTTTAATCCATTAAAAATGTGTTTTGATGTTTTACAGGGCATATTTTATCTTACTTTATTTAGAATATTGCATGGTATTAAAAGCCTAAATTATATAGAGTATGTTCAAGCCATGCAGTCTCCTTGATCAGTCAGTCTAGTGCCGTATGCAAAATGCCAGTCTTGTTAGATAAGAGCTCTTTTCGTATTAACATGTCATTAATGGTCATTAATTGTAGTCCTAGCCTTTAACCTCGTTGCTGACTTACAAACATGTCTCTTTTTGATACAAAAAGCTGGTTGGCTTTCAGCCTATCTTTGCATTGTCTTGTTTGTCCTCAGCAAATACTGGCAGAGAATTAACATTTTATCCAGTCGTTTGTAATTTCCCCAGTATTGTGAGATTAAAAGGAAACATCAGGGAACCACAGTCCGCATCAGCCTTCGCTTTAAGATACACGACTCAAAGTTATCCAGGCCTGTTGATTTCAAAAAGAGTTGTTTCATGTTCTCTGAACCACTAAAGGCTCAGAAAGTAGTTTATCATCCTCATGTGATCTCATTGTATCATTCTGCTTGCTCCAGCATACAGAGTAGAGGCACGCTGCCTTCATTGTTACTAGCATTTAGTTTGTTCCTGACACACTTGAAAACCCTCTCTTTCTTCTGTCTTTGGCCTTTCAGCTCTGGATAATGCCTGATGTCTTCAGCTTCCTTTATCAGTGACCTAATTAGAGAGAAAATACAAAACATTTCCAAACTTCTAACTTGTTGTATTCTCTCCTTTTTAAATTGTTTCCACTTACTGCCTTTACTTGCCAATTGCACTTTTAACTAAAACTGGTGTGGGTTTTTTCCTTTCTTTTCTGATGATCTGATACATTCTTCATAAGTGAAGTCCAATTATTATTCCTGATGACTCTTACTTTTCTTTCTTTTAGTGCATTTTAGTGCATTTTTGGTTGCAAGCCACAAGCTTATAGGTAAACCTCACTGTTCCATTTCTGCCATGGGCAATGCTGATCAAGTGACAAAAAGTTTGAAACTTCAGCAGAAGAGTCCCAGCATAGAGACACACATTATCTGTAAGCATCAAAAAAGCAATAATTAAGAAAAATAAATTAGTGCAAGCAATCTGCTGGTGATTTTGTTAAAGCAGCTACCCGAGGGCATCAGAGGAGTGCACAAGGCACCAGTTTCATTATTGGGCGAATTAAGACATCGGCTAACCTCTGCCACTACCCAGCTATGTGACTAGTCTTTTACTGGTCCTTTGAATATGAATAGATAACAATGAATAGATTGTATAGTCGATATCGATGCCTAAGAAGAGTTCAGTGGAGGCTGTGGATGCAGCCACAAATCTGGTGTTCCTGACTATGCAAAGACTTAACTTGCAATGAAAAAGTTTTCTTCTGCATATTTTGTCTTGTTTGCTTGCTTTTTTTAATATGCTGTTTCCTAGGGATTATTTTTTTGTGTTTGTTTTTGGTTTGTTGGTTGTTTTTTTTTTTTACTGAGGGAAGAAAGTCGCTTTGCTTACATACATTGCTGTTTGTTTGCTTGATTTTTTAATATGCTGCTGCCATGGATTTCTCCCCTTTTTGTGGTAAGCGAAGAATCCCACAACCTATTGCATCAGTCTCTGCACTACGAACCAGCAACACAGCTTGAACCACGTCTCAAGCGCTGCAGCAGAGACAGAGCTAATATTAACCACTCACAGGAAGCATCTGTCAGCTGTAGCCAGCCAGGTGCTGAGAAGCGCTGTGCTCCTGAGCCTGATGTGGTAGGCACAGGTGAGTTTACAGAGATCTTGTCTTTCTCTTTTTGCCCCCCACTTTTATGTCTCTGAACTACTGTCAGTGGGTTTTTACTGGCAGGGGCCCTGCTATGGAGAGCATAAATGTCTGTGTGAACATTCCTGCTCTAGCATCGTAGCAGGCTCACAGAATTTTCTTGAGAATCACCCTTGACGGAAAAATGCTGATCTTTATGACTAAATGCAGCTCGAATACATCAGGAATTCCACACAATGAAAGAAAAACCCAAATCTCTAGACTGTAGACTTCCTTGCAGTGAAATTTCAAAGGCCGGCAGACAGAAAAGATCCTCTTACATTTCTCAAAACATGAGAATAATTCAGGAAGTCTGACAAATGTGTCTGTATCTCTCCCTGTGTTATGACAAGGTCAAGGTAAATATTTGTATTGCTCCGTTCTTATGCTGTGCCACCATTATGGCTGTTGCTGAGCATGTTGTGACCTACCAGCTGTGAAGGCAATGCAGGAGACACAAAGACCAGAGAAGGAAAAATAATTTACCCGCTGGATGCTACTGAAATCTATGGTGGATTCCTTTACAGACGATGGAGTTACTCCTGGCAGGGCATATTCTTCTCTGTAGAGCAGTCACTGGCTGATCTTTTGAGGGCTGAGTGACACCAGCTGTGCTCCTCTACTCTGGAACACTTTTTAGAAAACTATTAGAAAATGTGATTTCTGTAGTCATTCAAATTAATTACAGATTGAACATTTGTATATGAAACTTAAACTCACTGCTGTATTTCCTGACTGTCCTCAGCATGTTTTTAAACGGGTCTTGTTCTGAGATGCTGGTAAACAAGCTTTTATTGGAAATCCTACTGAAAAGTTGCAAACAATATGTCACCAACTCAAAATTCTCTGCCTGTGTCTCTATTTTTTTTTTGCTGAGGTCACTTATTAATTCCACATTTATGATCTTGTTTTGATGATTTCAGCTAGCAGGATACAAAATATGAACAGCACCAGCAAAAGTCAGCATGACCTATCGGTTGACCCAGATCTCCAAGCAATGTACTTGCCTGTCTCCACTCTTCCTCAGTGAATATTGGGTGATACATTCACACTGTCAGATAGCATCACCCAAAATTTACTTTCAAGTCTACTCCCTTAATCATTCACTTTGACTAAATATAAATTGTAACTTGTGCTTTCATTTGGAGTGAACTGTCTCTTCATCCAACACAAAACCTGTCATCGGGGATAGTTGACCTTAAGGGCCTTTCCCAAGGAACAGGATGAGTAAGATTGCAATGTGCGTAGCTCCAACCCTCATGCTGCATCCTCCAACACAAACAGTCCTCCAAGGCATGCCATGTATTTTGATGGTCCATGCCATCAAAACACCCATGGTCCACAGAGTGGTCCACAAACTCTTTTGGACAATTAAAACAAAAATAATGCACATAAATGGATAATATTATCTTAGAGGCACAGGGCACCTGATGCCCAGAAAAGACCAGTGCTAAGTGTCATGTAGTGTGACAACTAGAAAGTGCCAGCACTGAACGATGTGGATACAAGCTTCCTGCACCATTTGGCTGCGGGCCCGTATTCAGTCCCAGAATGGCTATAATAGATATATTTAACAATATAAATGCAGCCTGAAATGTTGTTAATGTTAAATAGATATATTTAACGATATAAATGCAGCCTGGCTATGCAGCTTATAAAGCCTTCCCACTTGACTCCTCTCTGTCTAGTCCTCTAGGCTTAGGAAAGAGGTTTTACCTTTCTGTTCCTCCTAAAATGCTCAGAGTAAACACTTTTAAAGTTGAAATATCCCAACAATATGGCTCAGTCCATGCTTAACACACACAAATAACCCACTTGATTTTTCACTTAGCAGCCGCCCCAGTACTGTAGAACGTACCAATATCCATAAATGGTGAAAGAACCTTGGAATCCCCAGCAACCCTCCAAAAATAAAGAAATCACTGTTATTATCACAATGTGTAATAGGAATGCTATTTGAGATGCGTCATACTCTTTACACACTGCAAGAAGCGTCCTCTGGTGCTTGAATCCCATCATTTCCTTGGAAAGAGGTCATGGAATCAAACCCACAAACCTTATGTTTAAATAATGTTGCAAGCCTGGCTACAACCCATGACAGTAATGAAAACGCTTAATTAAGGTTTCCAGTTTACCCCTAATTCACTCCACATTGCTTAACTATTACAGCATAATTCTCATGTTGTATGTACAGTGAGATCTCTCAGGGACTGAAGAGTCCCTCCACACCCAGGTGGTTTGAGTGAATTGGAAAGGATTTTATCTTAGTTCTTGAACTTATTATTTCTGGGGGTTTCCAAGTGATCTTTAATGTTATTTGAATACTGTAATCTCGATAGTAGAATCTGGTTTTTATGACAGCATTCAAATAACTCAAGGGCAGCCTAAATATGGAAACATTATTCGCAAAATTGTTAAAGGCTACTGTTGCTTTTGGGTTTTTTCTGCCATTTATCACTACAGCATTCAAAGATAAAGACTAAACAAAGATCTTAGGAGGCAAGGCTTTCTCACAAGGTTTCTAGGTGGCTTTGGAAAATCACATAGGTCCAGATTTAGCCCAATGAGATTTGATTCTAGGCTTCCTATGTAGTCAATGGATGAGAAAGACGGTGAAAGAAAAAAAGAAATAGAGACTTTCAGAGATAAGCTCATCCCACATTAGTGGGGACTGCCAAGATGACTGACTTTCTTCTTTGAA
Source organism: Falco rusticolus (assembly GCF_015220075.1). Taxonomy (NCBI): domain Eukaryota; kingdom Metazoa; phylum Chordata; class Aves; order Falconiformes; family Falconidae; genus Falco; species Falco rusticolus. The sequence continues at coordinate 404,650 of NC_051189.1, read as the reverse complement.
AGCAAGTGGAACCTTGGCCAGATGTATTCCTGCTTGGGGAAGCTTCAGTCAAGTAAGTAAATCAAATAAGACGCATTTGGGCATATGCGTCCAGGCAGCAGATCTTTAACTGGTAAGAATTGGCCACTGTGCAATGGGAAGCCTAGAAGAAAAATTCAAGAGGGCAAGAGATACTGGATTCACAGTAGCTCAGCTGGCAAAAGCCCAAACAGAAGTCCTGTCAGTAGGATACGATATTCATATGGTCCTTAAACATACATAGAGGGCAGGGTCTTCACTGGTCCATGTCCATTGCTTTCATAGGATGTTAGCTCATATCAGTAATAAAATCTGGAATATTTTAAGTGCTACCTTGTCTTCAGAAGAAGAGTCAAATTTTTCCAGCATCCAGCACATGGGGTTCGGCTCCAGATCCTGCAACAACATGTCTTCCTGTGAAAGGCTGTCCAAAAAAAGCATTTAAAGTGTGACCTTTTTTTTTTTCTTTTTCTTTTTTTTTAGATTAAAACATGCCAGCTTACACAATCAACCACCCGTACAGAGAAGTATGGCCTGTCTTGAACTCCCATTGCAGGTCCACCATGGCCTCTAACACTGTTCTGGAGGGATGTCAGGCAGAGCTGCAGCAGAGTCACACAGAATGACTCCAAGAGTCACCTGCCGGATGCTGGGCATTGCTCTGATGAATGGTATATCCCTGAGCAGCACATCAGAGCAGTTGAGGACAAGCTGAGGCTTCACTGTTGCTGTCCTTGTTAGTGCGTGGTTCATGTGGCCTGCTCCAAGATTGCAATTTATCAATGCAGGTCCCACTGCTCATTGTAAATTACTATTCACCTCACACACACTTCTTTAATAATGGCCCAAGTTTACAGCAAATTTAGTACAGTGTAAATGTGAAATGCTTGGCTTTGTAAAGCTCCTTCAGTGCTATGCTGACTTTTATTGACAATTGTATTTATTTTTACAGGGATAGTGTTTTTCTTTTGCCATGCCTTACAACATGGTTAAGACAGAGGCCGAAGATTAACCCTTCGACATCCAGACCATTACAACCCGAAGCACATCTGGCCAAGCTGCAGAACCGTACATAGACTCTGCTCAGGGAAAAGCCACTAAACCCGAGGCTTCCCAAAACTAGGGGCACCTTGGTCTAGGGAGGACACATTTTCCTAGGAGAAGGTTGCACCCTTAGTGAACACGATGTAGTAAACTATTATTATAACCAAGTTTATCATATCTTGGCTCTGGCAACTTCATCAATGAATGGCTTTGACAAGCACAGTACTATGGTGTCTAGAAACTCATTTCAATTTTGAAGGGGTCTGTAAGCTATGCATATGGCAAGTGACAACCACATAGCATATAGTTACCCAGATATGCTTTACATTGACTAGAAACAGAAAGCCCAGAGCTTTAGTGTGGATTTTCTTTCTCAGGCAGATAATCTCGCCCACCTCTAGGCCATAGGCAGGCTGCTTTCAACATCTGCAGGGGAGCACTGACTGGTATGGACCAAAACTGGACCAGCTTTTGTGATAGGCGCGATCACAGCATGGTCAAGTCCATTCCCTTATTTTAACACTACAGTTGTAGCTGTACAAACAAGTCTGAATCTAGCTTGATGTTCCCAATCCTGATGAATGCCTGCAAGTTAGCAGAGATGCTAAAATATCCAAAGGGTCATACTTTATTAAGACCTCATGTTATTTCATGAGGCAGTGTTATTCCATGGCAGTTGAGGCTCACATTTTTACAAGACATAAGACAAAAAGAAGTTGGTTTGCCAAGAATGAATGTGTTCATTACCACTCCATATATGTATCACAGATGTCTCACAAGACAAAAAGCTAAGACTCTTCTGCAGCAGCGCAGATAATTTATATTCCCCTCCCACAGCTAGCTGTTCTTCCACAATTACAAATATTTCCTTCTCTTTTCTCCTTAAAAAAAACCAAAAAACAAAAAAACAAAGCACTGGTTGGGATGCTTGGTGGGATGATGGAATGTCTGTTACGCTGAAATAGGGGACTGTGTTGGCTAAACACTGATGTGTGGAGTGTAACTTTTATGTAAGTTGTCATCTTTAAATGTTTAACAGCTGTTCCTCACAGAGGATGCCCTCTTTCCCTGCAGAGTGAGCACACAACAAAGCTTGTGGTGTTGAAACGTTTTGCATTCTGGGATTTAGAATGTCTCTTCTCTTAGGACAGGATAAATAAAAACAACCCATGTATCATTAGGAAGTGTTTAGCGAGGGTGGGAAGGCAGGCAGTGTTTTTGTACTCATCTGAGCCCCTGTTACATGGTGGCTAACAGATGCCTTCATCTTGAGATGAAATGCAGACTTGAGGTTCAAAAGTAGAACCTGTGTTGCCAGTTTGCATTTCTGAGACAACAGTATGGGGAAAGCAGCTAACACCTTCCAAGATAAAGGACACTGAAATACAGCAAAACTACAAGCCCAGTCATGGGATGAGAAGTCCGTCATAGACTGAAACCACCTATGAAATGAAATGAAAGAAAGAATCTCATCAGCCCTGTATTTTAACATTTTTTCTCATTATAAGACCATTTAAGAGCAAATCTTTTATGTCCTTTTTTTTATTTTTGGTGCTGTAACATTGTTCATGGGGAACAGAATGGAGAGGTTTTATATACAATTCTATCATAGAACCATACAATCATTTAGGTTGGAAAAGACCTTTGAGACCATCAAGTCCAACCTGCCAAGTCCAACACTAAACCATGTTCCTAAGCACCACATTAACACATCTTTTAAATACCTCCAGGGATGGTGATTCCACCACTTCCCTGGGCAGCCTGTTCCAATGCTTGACCACCCTTTCAGTGATTTTTTTTTCCTAATATCCAATCTAAAACTCCCCTGGTACAACTTGAGGCTGTTTCCTTTTGTCCTGTCATTAGTTATACGGGAGAAGAGACTGACCTCATCTGCGTACAGCCTCCTTTCAGGTAGCTGTAGAGAGCGATAAGGTTCCCCCTGATTCTCCTCTTCTCCATATTAAACCACCCCAATTCCCTCAGCCACTTCTCAGAAGACTCGTGCTCCAGACCCTGCACCAGCTCCATTGCTGGTCTCTGGACACACTCCAGCACCTCAACGTCCCTCTTGAAGTGAGGGGCCCAAAACTGAACACAGCATTCAAGGTGTGGCCTCACCATGATTCTATGATTCTATTGTTCCTGGGCTTCAATTTATTTGGGCAAGTTACTCATCTGTGACTAATTATATTTGTTATAATGCCATGGACATGCTGTTCTAGAAGAGCTTTTCTGTATTACTTTTTTCTTCTTTACTGTGTGCTGAATATGAATTTCCCCTATAAAATCCCAGCTAGGATCTCATGACTTTTATTTCTGAGTATTTATTAATCACAATAATTTGCTCAGGAACCAGGAATAAAACTACTCTCAGCTAAGTATCACATAAACCCAGAAAATAAAAAAAGATACGACTCCAGTCTGCATTGTTGTCCATGCTCCAAGCACTGCTCTTCAGTAACAGTATCTCAGGCACAGCATGGAGGATGAGCTTGTTGCAGTAAACGGATTCCTCCTCCGCTAGTTCTTCACCAGGAACGCCAGTTCCACCACTGATTAAAAAACCACAGGACAAGGCCAACATTAATACAGCCCCGCACTCAGAATTCGGGGCCGTCTTCATTGCCACATTGTTACACAAACAGATGTGTCTTTCCAGCCAAACCACGAGGGTTAGAAATGTACTTTTATTTAAAAAGAACAGGCAGATCCTTGCAAAATCACATGATCCCAAAAGCTGACTTTTGAAGAAAAACAGAAATCATGGCTCATTTAATGATACCATTCTCCTTCCAGTTTTATTCTTACAAATTGCCAGTTAGTTTAATCTGACATCTCTTGATAAATGCTAAAGATAAGACGGAGAGCAAGAGAAGCAGAGTTTATCAGTCTGACCACAAAAATGTCACGATGTCGGAGCTAAGCTAATCATAGGCACATTTCAGAGTCGATGGAGGAAAACAGGGGCGGGGGATTGAGCCAATTTCTTTTAAACACCTATCTTAGTATGAGCACAATTTCCCTCTGGGACTGACCAAAGGGGCAGTCCAATAGTTCACTATTTAGAATACACTCATATCAGATGCATAATCTAATTATTTTAGATGACCTTAATTCTGCCCTAGATGCCTTCAGCAGAGCCCCCAGAAGCCCTGGCGTGCCTTGCAGTACAAAAGCATTCTGGGAAAATACCAACCTTTGCAAAAGGCCAGAGCAGAAACCATCCATGAAAGAGAGCTTCGAAACAGCATTGAAGTGGGGCATAAACAATGTGCGTCCTGTGCAAGGACAGATTCCGCTGTCCCATTGCTGTCCTGCTCCTGAACTTTGAATGCTGCAGCCCTCTGGGATCTGGCAATGGGGCTAAAATATTTCATTTATTAAATTTGTTGTTAGAACACAGACATTCATCTTAAAAAAGCCAAAGTCCTATGGAGCAGTACTGGAAGGGCAGTACACCCAAGGCAGAAATACTGCTGAGCTTGCATGTTGATTTTTCTAGGCTGTGCAAGTAATTCCCACTTGCAGTACATATACATATTGGGTAAATAGAAACACACTGAAAATCTGCAGATGTCTTCAGCTCCATCTTCACCACAAGCTCTCCCTGGGCTGATGCTGAGGTATAAATAGAAAATATGCTTTCTTTTGTCACAGAGAGCCAAGCCGCAACAATGCGCAGTAATGGGCACTTCATCGTTGCTGTAACTGTGGGACAGACAGGGTCTAGCTCAGAAGCACCATGATGAAAAAGCGCAACCCTAATTGCCTTGAAAGTGGGTCTAGAAGGAGCCATTTCCTGCCTAAACCTCCTTTGCTAATTATAGTCCTGCAAAACGAACGTGAGCTTTGACCTGTGTTTGCAGACATAGCTTGAAGACAGCCCTTGGCCTGGATCCAGTAACAATCTCCAGGCGGGTGGGTCCCGGCAGTCATGAGTCACCACAAAAGCAGATCCTCCATGTGTATGTCAGAAAGGAGTGAAAAAAAATGTTGGCTGAACAAAGGGGTTATAAACAAGACCTCCAATGCAAGCAGGGTGGGTGGAAATGCACAAAGAGTAAAGACGGCAGATAGACCTTCTGAAAATACATTTGTCTAAGCACAGCCTGGAACATAAAGATTGTTATATAATTAAGACACAAAATTGAAGAGAATCCAAGTTCAAAGCAGCTCTTGTAGACACTTGTTTCGTATTTTTCATCCAGTCACTGATTCGATCCTTCAGAGCTAATAAAGACCTTTGAAGAACTGTGTCCCAGGTCCCCTTCTCTCTGCAGAGGGAGAACTTGTAACTCCTCTGGGTTTTGTCCTTTTTCTGCAGGTGCCCCTCCCCACCAGTCTCATTACCTTATGAAGGAGAGTTAAAATATGTAGACACAGCTATACGCTTGGCATTCGTAACTTGTAGACTGCCATAAGACCACAGGCCCTGCAATAAAGAAAAACTATGAACAATAATTTAGAGAAGTCATTTTAATGTGTCAAAAGTTTTAATTTCCTGGGGATATTTCAGCAGTAACAAAGTGAGCTGAACCTTCTTGGATCCTTGGTAATTATTAGGCACCTTGAAACAGTAGTTTAGTTGATGTTTTAGATCCTATAACTGAGGTTCTATATTTGAAATATAAATGGGAATTGTGTTGTTTAAAATTTTTTAATATAAAAATAACATCCTAGAGGGCATGAATGAATGAAGAGACTGCAGATTTGGTGGCTATCAATCCATAAGAAACGTGTTCATCATTTAGGTCAACAGCGACATGTTAATTCACTGGAAGTATTCCATAAAAGAGCAGACAGATGGGCCAATAAATATATGAAATACTGTGTGAGGGGGTTAACTCATCTTCTGATCTTTCCTCTAATGTACACGTAGTTCACATCACCTCCTGTCATGTCAGCCCGGGCTCTGAGATGAGATGCGTGGATGTGATTTGAGACAACCCTATATTGCCATAGTAATGAAGGCAGTGAGTCTGCCTGTGCACTCCTGTGCTTAGCTAAATCCTTGAAGTATTTAGCTCAGCAGCTCAGCAGGAGTATACAACCATGGTGTACTGAAACACAGTCAAAGAAACCTTGTCACCCCAAATTGGTAGCCAATGTCAGACTGTTTTTCTGAGTTTCTATTTTTGACATGTGACAATATACTTTACCCTTTAAAAATAATGTGGCCAGCTCTTCTTTTGACTTAATTTTCCTACTGCAATTGCATTTTCATTTTTATTTTAGCTACTCTCTTATCAGAACAGTATTTTTTAAATTTGATTTACAATTTTTTTTAATGTTATAAGGCCTAAGGGCTGAAAGTCACCAATGCTTTTCGCTTTTCCATTGACCTATCTCTCTGAGAGGCACTGTGTACCTTGGGGCTATGTCCTGTGCTGTCCTAGGATGATTTTCCCTTACTTTTGCTTGCAAAATCTGGCAATCTGACCTGCTCTGCATCCCTCCCTGCTTACAAGGTTATCCCAGGTGATTTAAATTTCATGGACCTTTGGTTGAGATGAGACAAGTCTAGGAGACAAGGTAAACTCAAGCTACTCAGGCGAAACATCTCAAATTTTTTGGCCTAAAATTCCAGGAGCTAAGACTGACCTATGTCATATGCCAGATCATGATGTCTGAATTTAATAAGATACCCTCTATGGGTATTCTCTCAGAGTGATTTCTCATTTTGCCTGAAACACAGAAAACCCTTTCAGAAATCAATGGTAAGGTGGTAAGACATGTAAACCAAGAAAATGGGCAAAATAAGGAAAACTACACTCAGCAAGCTCCCCCAGAAAATAAATAAATAAATAAATCAGTGCTGCAGGGAAATCATCACTAGAATTGTTCACAAGGATCTTGAGACATGTAAGGAATTTATTAAAGGAGCATTTTTAAACAGGTTGATTCATCCACTGCAGCCGCCCACAAATTCCATTTGGTTTTCCTTCTAAGCCTGGCAGAAGGCACTGTAGCCAAGGTTGCATGATTAGACGTTGAGTGCTAAGGACAGTAGGCTTTTCGTTAAGGAGTTTTTCAAAAGCATCCAATTTCAAGAAAGCTGGAGAAGGACTTTTTACAAGGGCATGTAGTGATAGGACAAGGGGAGGTGGCTTTAAACTGAAAGAGGATAGATTTAGATTAGATATAAGGAAGAAATTCTTCACTATGAGGGTGGTGAGACACTGGCCCAGGCTGCCCATGGAAGCTGTGGGTGCCCCATCCCTGGCAGGGCTCAAGGCCAGGCTGGACGGGGCTTGGAGCAACCTGGTCTGGTGGAAGGTGTCCCTGCCCATGGCAGGGGGTTGGAACTAGATGATCTTTAAGTCTTTTCCAACCCAAACCATTTTATGGTTCTACGATTCAAACCTGCTGTTGAGCCTCCTAGGTACATCTAAAATGCCTACAACTTGTGTAGGATCATGCATTACAGATTCATTCCAGCCAGAAGTAGTGAATGGAATCTGCTAAACTAAAATGAAATTAAAAGTATTCATCCTTTAGTAGAGGGGTCTGGTAATATTGTCTTCAACCTCAAAAGGGTAATTGTTATTCAATTCCAGAACTCTAAACACCAGCAAAGTCTGAGCACTATTTACCAAAGCACTGTGTTAAATACATCTGACGGTGGCGCAAGATTTTGAAAAATATCACAGCCAGGGTGGTATTACTGATGTTACTACAGTCTGTTACTACAGGTAACTGGGTAATCAGCACTAGTGATGTGATGACAAGGGGGAATGTCTAGAAGTGGATGTCTTTTTTAGTAAAAGGTTCTCTGAACTTGGCTGTGTAAGAAATTGGAGTAAAGGGAATGTTCAGCTTCCAGGTTTCCAGGTTATGTTAGTCACACTGGAATTAATAACACTTAGAAACAAAACGCCTTCTTACGTAAATATAAATTTAACTTTAGTAAAATAGATAATTTTTTCATTAAGGCATGCGCTGAACATAATCGAGAATAAATCTGTGTTTCTCACATGCGAAGCCCACAAAGTCTGCAGTACCTGCATTTTCTGGGTTAGGGAACAAAAGGATCATATGGCCATAGGCACGGTGGAATTTCCATCACAGCAGACCAGGAACCCGTGTTTTCTCATCTCAACATGAAAGCAAAAATGAACACACGTCTTGAAATTATGAAACTGTGGTTGAATTTCCAAGAAAGCTTAGCAGCTGTGATTGAGCCAAATGCCTCAAGCCATGAGTCCTGACGCGTGCACATTAGAAGAAGACAGAGTGTTTGGGATGCTTGTGGCAAGGAACAACTTCAGGCTCAGAGAGGTCAGAGGGGTTTCTCAGAGAGCAAGACAGACTACTGTGCTGGTGAAAATGATGTGGAACTGGGTCTCCTGCCAAAGGGACTACAGCAAAAAACAGAGATGAACGTTTCACCAAACAAAACAAGACCTCCTTGACGTTTCATGCATTCAGAACTGACTGACGTTGATGAGCTCTAGAGCAGTCAGGCAACTGGGAATCCCAAGAAAAAAAAAAAATCTGAAGAAAAGGCCCAAAACTGAAAGATGGCTGTGAAATGAAAACGTCTTCAAGAGAAAGTCTGGGTTGGAAATGTATCTTTCAGCCCTGTTTTCTTTAATCCCTTGTCCCTTCCTTAGCTCCATCTCTGTCTCAGACACTGACACTCAGACACAGCCGTGAACATGGCTCAAAGGAAAAACAACTTTTCATACAGAAAGTATACTAAAAAAGAAAAAAACAAACCCTAATAAACCTGTCACTTCAAATTCTTATGCAAAGTGTATTCAAAGCTCTGTCTTGAGATGGAAACAGCAGATGGGACTGTTAGGATTTCACTTTGATGGTTCACCCTGGGAGAAAGCCAATCTGAACTGGGAAATCCCCTACTCACACTGGTATTTTAGGAACTCAGTGTGGGATTCCTCTGGCTACATTGGGGTGTCTCAGAGACATCCCTTAGTAGATGGTGATCAGTCAGTAGACTTTTAGGCAGTGAAAAATCTGATCCATGAGGTGCATCAGCCCTGGAAGAAGCCCTTAGGACACAGCCTAGGCTGCCCTGCCTCTCCTGCGGAGGAAAGTGTCCAGCTAGAGGCACATCCTCTGCCAATACCTGTGGTGGTCACTCCCTCCGAAAGGCTCCAGAGAAAACCTACTCCCAATGTTTTGCAACTTACGGGGAAAAAAAAGAAAGATGTTATTAGCAAACCTTAGAAAACTGAACCATTTTCTGGAGTTACTTACTTCATTCCACTATCTACAGTGGCTACATCTGTAATGGTGAATTAAATAAATCTGGGACCACTCTGGCCTTGAGTGTGTATATCAGGTGTCCGTGCCCAGGCACCAGCAGTGGGGCTGCAGGGTGGCCTCTGTGGGGAGGGGCTGGGGCTGTAATGTCTTCCCTAGATCTGAACTCAGAAAAATATACTTGGCCAGCATTTTTTCAAATTTTATTTTCACACCATTTATAGGGAGAAAAGCATCAAGTTCCTAAATGTCACACAGCCATTAAACTTTGTAGACTTAAGGAGCTATAAGTGGAAGAAATAATCTTTCCTTCTCTTCCCACACATCCTCCTCTCCTGCGTGTTTCCTGGGGACTGGGACCAGATCCTGCTGGTCCTTCATCCGCAATAGTACAAAGCGGTGCTGAGGGTGCTGGGTGTCCTGCCACTATGAGACCTCCTATCCTGATGCATCTTCTGTGCAAGACAGGCAATTGTTCCTGTGTTTCCTGGCCCTGGGTTGCCACCATCACTTCACACCCTCCTCCCTTTCAGAATGATTAGTTCTGAGGGATGATAAACAGTATCAGGGAACACAGGAAGAGACAACAGAAATATTTTTGTCAAGATGAAACATTTTAAATCACTCTGTAGATGAAGATTAGAAAGGATTGAAGTAACCCAGACAATTGGAGTAGCAGTGAAGCACACGGCCCCAGATCTTCTGTGGTTTCTTGCAGGATGATGAAAAATGAGGACCACTGAGCAGCTTGCAAAAGCAAATAATTCAGGGACTCCTGTTTGCTCACAGGCTTCTTTTTTTCCCCACATTCACTTAAGGAAAAAAACCAAAACTTGTATTTTCTATTGTGCTTGCTACTTTTTAGAACTGAATAGAGAAAATATTCTTTAATTTAAAATTAAGGGTCTGAAAGGTAAAAATTTCTGCCTCGGCCTTCATGGTGGAAGTGTGACTGAAGCCTCTGCAACAAAGTCTCCTCAAACAGCCAAGGGTTTATGCAAGAAGGAATACATTGCCGTATCCTTCCTCTTTTTTCTCTTTTCTGCCTTTTGTACAGCAGCTGATTCTATCAACACTTCATTGAGAAACAACCTTTAAGCCCACAGGACCCCCAGATGGTAGCCGGAGGCTTTTCAGATCTTTGAATATTTGGATTCCTTAAGCTGAGAAGAAAAATGAAAGAAAACTTCAGCTCTTCAACTGAAGGCTGCATCTGACTCACCAGCTACTGGATGACAATCTGGAAAGTTTTAAACTCTCTTGACAGTTTTGGCCATTAATAACTGAGATGATCCACACTTTCCTGAGACTGCCAACAACCTCATCCATCACAATTTTAGTATAGATTATTTTTATGTCACTTAATGCTGCTTCTGCAGAGGACATTTCAGTTAATAAAGCTGTTCACAAGAAGACCCCGAAAAGTGGTGGGGAAAACTCGGCAGGTGACTGTGGAGGGATGCCTGACTCCACAACCCTTAGCACCTCATCCCAGTACTGATGCAGACGCCTTCCAGGTCCTGCACTGGGATTGTGCTGTGCATCCATGGATCTCGAAGTCATCTGCAATTTCTGTAGCCATAAGCAAGCAGAGTGATGCTGTGTAGAAGAAGGACTGATAAACCTGCTACTGCTAAGTGCTTTTAAAGTTTCCCTTGAGCTACCAATGTGCTCTGTGTTTCGGGAATTTAAGATACGAGTCCTGTTGCGGCTCTCAACGTCTGTGAGTTATTTATGTACTCGTCAGATCTGCTGTCCGTCTGCAGAAATTGCCCCAGAGCTGTAATAAAAAATAACATCTCTCACTTGCCACTAACTCTGCAGGTTCAGATTACAGCCAAAAAATAGTGCCTAGTGAAGGCTTCAGCCACGGGGGCAAAATAAATCTATAAGAGTAAATTTTATGGTCTCGTGCTGTGAAAGATGCACAGATGATGATGCACAGGAGAAAGCCTGCAGAGCGTTACTGAGCTGCTATCTGTGTATCTTAAAGCAGTATAAAGACTTTACAGTCACAGTGAACAATTTACATTGCATCTTAGTAGGAAGAGAAGGTATTGTGTATATGTGTGAGATATATATGTAATGTACTTTTTCCTAACAGAGACCAGCATTCCTGCCCAGGATTTGCAGAAAATGCAGTGCCTTGGGCTTTTGTTTAAAACATATTAGCAAGTGGCAGTGCCCATGTGTTCCAGTTGCACATCACACTTGAAGGGAGACTTGGCAAATAGCTAATTATTTGTATCTCTCTGGGTAATCGTAGCAATATTTCAGTCGCATTGAGTCTCTGGCTTGGCTGCATGATGCACAACCTTGTAGGAAGGCTTGCACTGACAGAGATAGCGTCTGTTCTGCTGGACAATGCTGTGATCAACTGAGCACCCTGCATAACCCTAGCCCTGCTCCTCCTCCTCCATGGCAACCACCAGCTGATGCTGTGATGAGTACCCCACTCATGGATGTCTGTCCTCCTCTCATTGCCCCTGCAGATCCCTGTTCCTTCCTCTTGCAAGAAGTGAACACCTAAGTTATCAAATACCACGGGCAATTAATTATTTGATGTCTTTACTTCTTGCCCTGGTTCTGTCTGCACAGCAGTCCTCAGGGTGATGGCAGCTCGCTGTTATGCCCCGATTATTTCTAAAGTAGTCACAGGCCAGACTCAGCCCTGTGTCACCCCTGCTTTTTAAGGTGGGGCTTAGTGGCCTTGCAGTGCCAGCACATCTGTTTTGCCCTTCCCTGTCTACTCCTCTCATCAGGGAAGACTTTGACTTGAAGTCAGAGAGATCTTTGCTGCAGGTTTCAGTGGGAGGAGACTTCAGCTCTGTTTGACCCTCTGTTTTCTTTCAAAGTACTCAAAACAGAACTCCGGGCTGCTTCCAGGGCCAGACACTTTCTTGGCCACTTGCAAGAAGCCTTCCTGATCTGGCTGCAGTACAAGCGGTCAGAATTTCACTTGGATGAATTGTTCTCAAACAACGTCTCCAATGTATTAGGCAAAAAAAAAAGGCTTTTCTTTTGATGTCAGCTGTGATGCAGGTTTTTTTATCTCAGCAGACTTTCTTTCACAGACTTATTTACTGTGGTGGATGAGTGAAAATGCTCAGTGGGAATTAACCATGTTGTGTCTCAGGCACCACTGCAGTGCCGTTTTAATTTGTTAATTTTGTTCCCTTTTATTACCTATCTATTGCCATTAGATTTTATCACATACCCTTGAGTGTTGCTCTCTGAGACAGTGAATCAGCTGCTTTCTGCAGCACTCCATTCTTCTAATTAACACTAAACTGACACCCCAAGCACCTTTTAACAATTTAAACACTATATTAATTTTGGGATTTCCACCCCCCCCCCCCCCCATTTTATTTTTCTATTCAAAGGTCATCATAAACTGTGAATTAAATTTCATGAAAAATGGAAGTGGAATAGCTTTAAGTTTCAAAATGTGCAGGGACTGGATTCCTTGCTACGTGCCAGTCACCTGGAGAGAGGAGGGGTACCTTGCTGGGACTTTGCAATGCACCCTAACTGTCAGCTTTGCATCAGAGGCTCAGCTTGAAGGTGAGGGAGAAGAGTTGCTTGAAATGAATATGGACAGTGCAAGGAAATGGGATTGAGTGGAGGTAAATAATTAGGGGTTAAATAGAACAGAAAAATCAGCTGCAGAGAGGAGGAGGAAGTAGGAGCAGGAGAGAGCCCATGCTGGAAAGCTAAGCCTTAGCCGGCCGGGGAAGGGCTGGGGATACATCGCAGGACTCTCCCAGGACAGCATTTCCCCTTGACTCAGGGGCTGTGACAAAACCAGTATCAGTCGGGGAATGTGGATTTCTTGAAATGTTTCTGTACTGGCAAAAGCACTACTATTATAGATTAAAAAGGCCTTTTTTTTTTGGAGACTCATGAGCAATAAGAGTGCTTCTTCATTAGTACAAGCTGATTTCTGTAGAAGGCCTGGCTAGACCAACTACCCTCGTTCAAGTGTCCCCACAAACATTTTCTAGCATAGACCTGAACTATGGCAGCATCAAGAGCAGGGTGGGAGCATGTCTCCTCTAATTTATCTTTTCCTTAATTTCTTGCATTGCTGCACCTTAAAATCTATTGCCTTTCCACTCCACCCCCCCCTGCAGCTTTCACGAGATGACAGAAAAAGAGGAGTCAAGCAAATGATGAAAGAAACCCAGGCAGACTTGTTGGGGGGCTTACAGCTCTCTCAGCCAGGCTTGCATTCGATCTGGTACACTGCAGAGCTTTACGCATGGCACTGCTGGCAAGCTGAAACTCAAGAGCCTACTGAAAACCTGAAAGAGGTTCTTATCATCCGTGACTTAGGCTAGCTATACCAGGTCTTCATTGTACTTACCTGGCTGTAAAATGGCACTAATAAAAACTCTCCTCTTTGCAGGCAGGAAAAAGAAGTAAATGCTTCATATTGTAAGCTAGAATAAAAAAGATGATTGATTTTTGTTTGTTTGTGAAAAAGAGAGGAACATTTTAATGAGACTTAAGCTCTGGAGATAGAGAGCACTCACCTTCCCTCAGGATTTGCTGTTGGACATTAAAAGTAGTAGCTGCTCTTGAGCACCACATTGCACAACATTTGGTGGGACACACCACGTGAGTCATGCTTACACAAGATGTTGTGGTCTGTAAGCACCACGTTAACTGAATTTGAAGTGATGGCCATCAGACAAGGAGGACCATGAAACCTAGGAGGTAGTGAGGGTGACAGAAGCAGAGGAGTAACCAAAGGAGGTGAACCACTGACACCAGCCTTGGGTCACTGACAGCCTCGTGCAAAGGGAAATGTGGGATCCTCCACCAGATCCAGCCTGGGCAGCCATGGGGAGCTGCACACACAGGAGAGCACTGAGAATTAAAACAGGGAAGGCAAATTTCACCCAAAAGGCAAGGCTGTGGGCTAAAGGAGTAGGTTAGATTTGTCTGAGTGTTTCCCAAGCACCTGATCCCTGGGAATCATACTCAAATATTAGCTTTATAGTCTTCCACAAGGCTTCATTGAGCTCCAGTCTGTGACACAATGGCCTTACTGAGAGCTAAGCATAAGCCAGGAGGTCTATTTTTAGCATGCTGAAATGCATTTCACCAAAAAGGTGAAAAAAGCATGTAAATCTGGAACTGGATTCCAGGGTAGAGGGTTGTGGTTTGTTTTGGGGTTTTTTTCTTCTTTTTTTTTTTTTTTTTTTTTTTCTTCTTGTGAAAAATGCTTCTTTTGGAGCATTTGTGGCATCTTAGCAAAGGAATAATTTGTTCCCTCATAAACACAGTCACCACTCTGAGTGCAACTGGTGTAAATCAGTGCGGCTTGCATCCTTTGGCTCTGGTGGCATCTCTGACTTCAGCTGAATGGCAGACCCGTGACTTTTGATAGAAAGATCATTGCCAAATTTAAGAGCTTCAGCCCTTGTTCAGGCATTTATTACCAGGCATGAAACTGCCCTGCAAGGGATCTGAAGCAAACATGTCTGTCAAAGTTTGACTTCTCTCTCTGCCTGCCAGCCTTCTGCTTCCTTTGCAAGCTCTCCGGCTGGTGACTGTATTTGACAGTGTTGGCTGGGGCAGAAACAATTTTTCAGGCTGATCCTTTAACTGTCTCCTGAGAGCGCTCATCCCTGAGGATTCCCACAGCCAGGCACACACCCCTTGCATCGTGATGTCCGAGGGGTTCAGCATCCATCTCACAGCACAAGTCCTGGCAGCCCAGGAGGCTATAATAAAAACTGTAAAAAGCTGTATTAGAATCAGAGAAACCAGGCCATCAGCCACAACTCTGGCTAGTCTATGCCCACACCTTAGGTAGCGTTTACCTACAAGAATTAAGGATAGGACAATGGATGTAGTAATATGCTTAGCACCTAAGGTGCTAAGTTAGGTGCCTAAATAACTTTGTGAATTTGGACCAAATGGGGAGATAGCACAGGGCTCTCTTCAGCACATTTTGGGGTGACTGCCTCCTTTCTGGATGCTTTATCCCCCACGGAATCCCTCCCTGGGAAGGAAAATACAGGGTGAGGCCCATCCCTCCCCTGCTGTAAGCATGGCTGGAAACATATCTACTGCTTCTGAACGAAGCAGTAGTTCTGTGAATCTACACCCCATGTGACAGGATCTCACTTGTGTAACTGCTGTACACCTTTCCCCTGCTACAAGTTAGGATTTTGAATGAAAAACACCGGTTTGGAGGTTTTCTGCACTTCAGGCTGGGCTGAGATGCTGAACCTAATGATACTGCTTTGGCCTATTCCTTCATAAACCCATCAGTTAGTTATTTGCCTTGTCTTTCAATTGAACATGGGCTCTGCTTCAGAGTTAAATCTCCCAGCTACCAGCACACCATATGATCTAATCAAATCCTAGGTACTTCAAGTCCCCATCATAAACTGTAGATCTGGGGTCACATCCCTCTGAAGAGCGAGTTGCCAGCCTTCCTGCTCCAATAGCATCCCTCATCTCCAGCTGGCTGCTTGTGGTCCTCTGCACCTCTGCGCCGCCAAGTACAGCAGTGCCTGCATGCAGGTTTCATTACATCATGATGCTGCAGAACTGTATCTTGATCTACTACATCACTGAAACGCTCTCATGACAGCAGAATCCATTCTGCTTCATTTCAGATTTCTCAAGCTCAGTGTTTGCCCTTGGGAAAAATTGTTATCATAGTCATGATAATAATAAGTGTGCCAGGTGTAAGCTAAAAGCCTGCTGGAGGCAGGGTCTACAGTCTTTCATGCCTGAGCTGTGCCAGTTTTGGTAGTCACAGAATAAGGTAGTCAGCATTCAACATTTGACTTGCCACTCCAAAGGTCAGCCATTAATTCAAACTTGTATTCACTGGATTTTATAAGTACCAAGCACACTCTTAAAAGCTAGAATAAATCCCTGCCTTACCTAGATACTCTGTTCTTAAGGTACCTAACCCAAATCTTTTAAACAAAAGACTTTTTGCTGAAAGTTCATCCTTCTATTATTTAAAATAGGTATGTTTGAGCAATTACGATTGCATAATGTAATTCTTTCTATGAAAGGCTTAAAATCAAAGCCAGAGCCTTCCTGGTGTTGGTGTTCTATTTGTTTTATTTTTCTTCTCTTCCCTCCCACCCCACTCAAAAAAAACCCCAACAACTAAACCCGAAGCAACCCAAACCAGTTCATCTGACTCCTGCAGGATGACTACAATCTTAGAGTTCCTTACAAATATTTTTTTTTCCATTTTTTTAACTTTGGTCTGAATTTTTGGCCAGCCTTTCAGCCCAGGAGGACTTTGCTGTGAAAGGGAATTTCACTTTGTACACTCTGGACAAGATGTGTCAGTCTGTAGAAGCTGAACAGAGAAGGAACAGCAAGCCTCTTTGCTCTCCAGCTTGGGCTTTCATTGCACTTAAACCGCCTGACACGTTCAGACCAGTTCACTACCTGCACCAGTACATATAACATGGTGCTGTGAACTGATTGTGATTGTGACTCCACTGACTTCTTTTATATTGTGGTTGCAAAACAGGGATATGTGCTTCCCTGTATAGGTATGCATTAGTTAGCTGTGTCAGACAGCACATACATGTTAATAATGGTCATGGAAAGTGCTAGCTGCCCCTGGAAATTGGCCAGCTATTTACATGAAAGAAAAACAACAGGCAAACTTTTTTTTAGTCTGGCTTGCTAAAAATCTCTGTCTTCAACAGGGAAGCTAAGCAAAACACTAAATTCTCCCTTCACAAGTCAATGAACTGCTGCCAATTGCAATGATGCTTTTCAACGTGCACATCTGCTCACGCTGAAAGGGCCAAGACTCCTACATGAGCGCTGACCATTGCACAGATGTTGGGTGGGGTTTCCAGAGCCATAATGGGAACCGGGCATCCAAATTCCCTACCGGTTAGTGGGATCTGACTTAAAAAAATTCCTTAGTCAGCTTTGAAAAACAGCTGTAACATTTAAAAATATCCAGTCCCATCTGACTTTCATACAGTGGCCTAGAAGATACTATCAGTCTCATTGACTTTTGCTCACTAGCTTCTCTATAGAGTGATTGCAGAGGAAGCAGCCAAGATGAGCTACTGAGATGCTGCTTCTCATACCATGATAGCAGAATACATGAGGAGTAAGAACAGTAAGGAAAAAGAGGTCTCCCTTAAAACAACAAAATAACAACTTTTGTAATGACTCACTGTGCTGTGAAACATGGCATTTTCCACACCCAATCCTGATACAAAACTGTCTTAATTCTCATTGATGGCACATCAGCTCTGAGCTGAAGTTCACGGAGTTTTAGTCACTGCTGGAATCAAAGGGTCTGTCTTGGGCAGCTGGAAAACTAGAAGGAGCTAACATCATCACGACCAAAGGCCATGCTAGAAGATTCACATCTGCAGGGGCAGGAACTGGTGACCTCAGAACTTTGGGCCAGATCCATGTCATGGAAATAGAAAAAGTTGAAAGCACCAACTATTACACTTCCTATTAACCAGATTCTCTCACCACCTGAAACTTATATAAAATCCCTGCTAGGCAGGTGTCTATGTTTCAAAGACCAAATTAAAAACATGTGGAGGATCTTTGGCTTTGTGATCATGTTTATTTTATTTAGCTTCATATAGGGAGGAGCAACAGTTCATAAATCTGTAATTACTACTATATATATAAGCCACTGCTATATACTGTAGCTGGAGCAAGTCAGAGAGAATATGAGCCTTTCATATGATACAGAGCATTGGCTGTGATGCTCCTATGCTGAAAGACTGAGTCCTTAATTTAGCCAAGAGAGTTACATGATACGGGTCCCTGCAACAGCAGGAAAACAACCATGATGTTTCAGCTGTATGTATCAAGTACTTAGGAAAGCAATTAATGTTCCAGCATTGCCACTTAGTCAGTTGTTTTCTTTCCAACTCTGCATGGTAAAATCTTTCTAATACTCTACATTTTTTTCTGTTGCCTAATGCCTCCTGTGCAAAAGAATCACACAAAATGATGTAGGTTAGATATTCAAGCCTTAAAATGCGACGTAACTCAGCTCCACATACAAAAGGTTCTGATGGCTTGTCTTTCAAGAAGTTCAGATTACTAATAACTTAATCAACATTCACTTTGTCTGTCTGTCTGTGTATATTCATAAGGAAGTTTCAAAGGACGCTTCACTTTTAATAAATTATAGGTATTTCCAGTAGGAGGGATGAAAGCATGACTCGAGTCAGCACGCTCCTGTGCACTGTTTCACTGCAGGATCACTGAAGTCTTTGGTATTTCAGCTTAAAGCACAATGACCTAAACAGTCTGAGAATGTGTTTTTCTTACTAAGAATTCTATGTGGGAGCAGGCTTGGCCTCCCAGTATCACTAAGGCTAAAGTCTCCTGACCTCTCTGTCAGCCAGCCCACACATAGGCTTTTCTAATTAAATTTCCTTATTGGATTCGACTGGGCTATTTCTAATGGTGGTTCGCCATAAGGAAGAGTGGCAAAGTCAGGAAGGTAAGCAGAATTACAGCCAAGGGCTGGATCGCTTGTACTGCTGCAAAAGTCACTTCAGATTTCAAAGATGTTGGAGGTTAAGGACCCAGGATGCAAGTCAGGTGAAATGCAGGATTAGATAAACACATGGGATCATGAGACTACGTTTGTTTGCATCAAAATGCAGCTTGGCAGAATCAAGTTTAAAAGGGTACGGAGAACTTTTTTAGAGGAGGAATCAAATACTGGCTATAGAAAAGAGCATGAGAGCTTCTAGGAAACCTGGGGGGAGAGAGAGAGTACGGTCTAAAAAGCTGCATCCAGTGCAGCAGGGTGGATTTGGGACAGTCAGTCACTAATGAAACATAAAGATGTTTTACAAAAATTCCGTACTTTTCAACTGACAGTCGAGCTGAATGCCTCAGGAGGCGGGGTGTGTGTGTGTGCCTGTCTCTGTGTGTGTGTGTGTGCATGCACACATGCGTGTGACTTGAAAGCCTTGCCATACCTACCTACTTAGCAAGCCTACCAGATGGCCAAGACTGTATTCAGGAGGCTACCAGGCTAAAGCTGCTGAGTTCCTAGCTCAAAATTAAAATGCTTCTCAAATTCCAAAGCATATCTGGGCTCAAGGCTGACATAAATAGTGAGTAGGGAAAGATTCTATAGTTGGTTTTCACTAACATGAGTCAATACTGAAGCCTTTTAAATCTGTCTTCTGTTTACGATCTCCATGGGCAGCAGATTAATGCCAGGGTTGCTGTGTATAATCATTACTGCTCAAATATATTTAACTTTTTATGTTATATTTTATGTTCTATGATATTGTGATGCAGAAGACAGTATGTTCAAAGAATTATGAAAGGAACCCTTATAAGCTGAGCATTTCCTGTTGGAGTTATTGAATATATTGCAAGGGTTTGGGGTTTTTTCTTAGGATTTGATGGTTTAGAAGCCAACTGAGATTAGTTACTTTTGGGGAAACTGGCCTGTTTGGAATGACACTAACAAAGTTGGTATACACAGCAGAGGAAAATATCCTCATTTACATTTTTATTTGTAAACATTAATCTATATCAAATAATAATTAAAAGCATATGTTCATAGTTTCCTAGGATATAGATTACTTAGGTATTATATTTAGCATTTCAGTGTTCATACAATAGCCTTTAAACGTCTCTCTAACAGGAACTATGAGCTATTGGGTTGATTCACCAAAACTGATAATCTCATGGCCCATTTTTCCCCAAAAGTGATTTTTGTCTCAGTGTTAACATACAGCCTGGCATATGGCTATACCAAGCCTGTCCTCCACAATAAACAATAGCTCATTTAACGTCCTATTCACAGAGGTTTGGCTGGTTTTGTGGAGAATTTGATCTTTTGGAAGAGTGCAGTGCAGAAACAGAGAACATTAGCTGGAAGAAGATGCCTTAGTGTTGGGATTGAAAGATAAGAGGATCAGTGTAGAGAGCAAAGTGACCTAAGATACATTTAGATGAGTTATAATGCGTTTCTTTAATGGATAGAGAAGAACTTATTCACATTTGCTGAAAATTCATATATATGAATATATATATATGTATATATAAAAAACACATATATGTGTATATATCTGTAAAATAAGAAAGACTCACAGGAATATTAGGATCAAGCTAAGCATGCGGCCATTTGGAAACTAAGTGACAGAACTGGAGAAACCCACAGTACTTTAACCCAACAAACTGTTACATCAATATGAAATACTGTAGCTCAGTTTTGGGTCTTCCCAGGGCTGGAGATACAACTGTCTGCATATGTGGACACATATAAAATCATACCTGTTATTAAAATAAGATGTTTTAGCAGGGTGCATTGTTTTAAATAGAATCTATTAGACATCAATTTCCAGGATCAGTTTCAAAAAAAGGAAAAAGTAAACCCAGTATTGGCCAAGGAATCACAACTGCTGTATCTATAGCTATAGAATGCAAAGAAACATCCTCTGTTGAGCTGCGTGATCTAGCTATAAGATATGGGCTTAAAAGTTCTTAAGTATTTTCTCTTTTCATTACCAGTTAGCATACATAAAGATAATGATGCAAAACAGTTGATTTTTCCATCTTTACTTTTTTAATATTTAATCAGTCAACAAGCTTCTTGATTTTTTTGTTCCTTTTATTGTTTCTTGAACAGGATGTAAATGTAAGAACTATGAGTGTTACACAGTTGTTCTTCCAGCTAGGTAAAATCTTTGAAAACCTGGATACATGGCAGGCAGCAGTACTGCTCATGCACTGGCAAAGGTCCCAAGCAGCAAACAAAACCTTACTAGTTGTTCTGTTAAATCATTTCAACACTGTAGAAGAAATTTGGGTCCTACTGAAATCAATGGAAACTCTGCTATTAGTTTCAGGGCAACCCTGATTTCACACTTTGTTCTCAAGTATCATGAACGCGTGTGTGATATACTGTCAATTGAGAATTATCTGTTGTCAGATGATCCCAGCAATAAATTAACAACCTAACCCAAACTACTTTCAGAGCCATCAGAGATACCCTATGATGCACTTTTCCTTTTTTCCAAAACTGTTGTGTATTCTCATCTTCTCCTTACAAAAGACTGATGTTCCAAGGACATCATATTCTAAGCCTTTATTAACATATGCTTTGTATTATCTCTGCTGTATGTTCTGCTTTACCCAAATGTTCTTATACATATTTTAACAGGTGATCATGAGCTGAATATAGCATGTGCATGCGCCTGACTTCATGCAAACTCACTCAATGCATACTCTATTCCCTTCTTAACATTGTTTTTCCTGGATTCAACCCCTTCCCATTTTGAAGCTTTTTAATATTCTACAGAATGCCAAACCCGGGTCCCACTCCTATTGGCAGCTTGTGATAGAATAAGTAATAAAAAAGAACAAGTCAGATATGACATCTAGCAACTTTGAGCTTCATCAGCTGAGGGACTTCTTAGAGTTTGGATGTATATCCTTTTCTGGCTGGTGGTACTACAACATGTTGGCATTTAGGTAGCTGCAAGAAATAAAATCCAATACATTTGTTTTCTTTTTGCAGGTTTTATTGATACTTTATTCTTCAAATTACAGTTTCTTTTGACCTAAAATAATGGCTACAGGACTTATTTTGTGCCATATTCAACAATTTTCTTGAAAGACTACTTTCTTGAAAGGTCTACTTTTCTTGTTCAGAAAGTTAGCTGAAGGAAGCAACTTGTTCATCTGGTGTGACACAGTTGCATGGGCGTACAATTGTAGGACAAACCCATCCAATAGCACTGTGATTTCCTATCTGCTGTAAGCCACCTTGTCTTCCAGTGGCTGAATCTCCTGGGAGGCAAGTGGTTCAGTGGGAGCTTCACTAGGGCTGCTTTCTGCAGATGGCGCTCCATCACTTGCACTTCCTGAAAAGACAATATAATCAAGATTAAAATAAGTGTCGTATCTTTGATGCAGCAATCTAGGTTTGTCAATGGCACTTAAGAGCCTTTAAATGTATCTATAAATGTTCAGGAAGCTATTTTTCTCAGTTTGCAGCCCACTTGCAAAATGCTTTAGGGTCATAGCAGACCACCTAATTAAGTATCTTACTTAATAAGTAATTAAGTATCATGCTTCTAGCATGCTTTAAATAACTGCCACTGGAACACATAATAGTTTGTACCTGAAGTGTGCAAGACTTGCTCTCTTTTTTGTGTTATCTCCAGATACTTAGCAACCAAGCAGGAAGTGTCAGGACCATCATTTTTCTTGTCTATCTGGAATACATAAAGCACCAGCACCCAAGAACCCAAGACACGTAACTTCAGCTGTAACTGAGATTCTAAATATAAGAAGGTTTATTTACCAGAAACTGCAATTTATGAGTTTAGGAGTAACGCAGTTTTCTGTAGGACTGAGATCTAGGGTCTAAGATATTGAGCTTTGAGCCTTTAGTTATCCTTAATTTGACAGTTCTAAGTCAAGACATTTCTTATGTAAACAAAGGATCAAGAAAGAATTTTGAAAAGCTAGTTGCAGTTAGATTTTATCATCACTGGTTTGTCCAGTTCTTCTCCATTTTACTGAATTATGTTGATTTTTTATTATAGTTCAGAGATAATATCAGAAAGATACTGATTTGAAGGAAGAGATGAGATGGACAAAACAGGATTCATCACAGTTAAACTGAGATTGCATCAGAATAGACCCTCCACAGCTTTGTACTTGGACATGAAAACTGGATTGTCTCATCAGCAATGCTTCTTGCTGTCACACTTTTAAACTCCATCCACTTGGCATGAGGCCACAAACTGCAACCCCCAACAACTGAGACTCAGCAGTCAGAATGAACAGTATATCATACAATCCAAAACCACTATATGAAGATTTGTAATTAATGAAAGGCAGGAAATGGCTCTTTTTTCCACTAAGTATGTGTTAGATTGGATCTCTCAGTAGCTGACTGACAAATAGTTCCCAACCATGATGGGAGTGCAAGTTACATCATACACAAACAGCTTACAGCATTGAGCTCTCAAATCTAGCATCCAGCATCACTCCAGGATCCCATATGACAGCGTGGTAGGCCTCCAGGAACAGAATCTGGAGCATTCAGGCAGCAACAGAGGGCAGTGCTTCAGTTCTGAAGGGAGGTACAGCAAGCTACCTCCGGTGTGCAAGTAGACACACCAATGAAGCAGCAACATGATACTTAGGGACTTAAAAAAAAGGCCACTACAACAAACATTCAGTTCTCTTGACTAAACACATTCTACAGTCTCACTTGTCCAGTCCTTCAAAATGTAATGTCTGGGAGCAATGCAAGTGATGGACTTGTACTGATAGACTGACACCGCTTGGCATGAGTTTCCGCACAAGCTCCTCTCAAAAAGAAATTGATGGTGTTCAGCCATCAGCATCTGAAGTTCACACAGTCCTTCTAGCTGAACTGATGAGCATTATGAATCTTTTTTCACAAGGAGGTGGCTTCAGATTGTTATCAAGAGACCCACAGCACGAGTCTCTGTAAGTTACCACCCCATGCTAAAGTCTGGAGCAGAAATGAGTTTGACAAGATGCTTATTTAAGTAGAAGTCTCAGTATTAGAGGGCGAGATAAGATTAAAGATGACTATCAAGCAAAGTGACAAGCCAACGTTGCTATGAGATGGAATTTAGTAGAAGTCAACTGTGTAGCTGCATTACCATGGTGCTGAGGCCAAGCAAATACCGGCTTGAAGAGCAGGCAGGATGTGCTCACTTCTGCTTGCAGAATAACATGTTGACACATACTTTTTAAGCCTTCTCTTTGACAATCTGTGCTCCATAAATCTCACACAGCCTGGCTTGTTTAAAAAAAAAAGACTAACCTTTGTGAACTATTTCAGTGTGTTTTCTCTCCCTCTCTCAATTTTTGTTTAACATTCAACTATTTGGTTATGGCCACTGATGAGAGCAGGATATTGAGCTAGGCAGAACATTGGACTGACCCATACACGAATGTTGTTGTTTTTATGCCAGTTTGGATGGGTTTAAACCTTCTCCATCCCAATAAAAGTCTGTTCTGGTAGACATTTTCCCATCTTTGGGGGGGATTTTCTGTAAGTGCTGGCAATAG
Source organism: Falco rusticolus (assembly GCF_015220075.1). Classification (NCBI taxonomy): domain Eukaryota; kingdom Metazoa; phylum Chordata; class Aves; order Falconiformes; family Falconidae; genus Falco; species Falco rusticolus. The sequence continues at coordinate 380,287 of NC_051189.1, read as the reverse complement.
CCTCTGTCCGTGGTGCTTGGTGAACAGTTCTGCGAGAACTGTGACTTCAACGCAGTCTGGCATTACACATCCATAATGCTACAAGATGAAGTCCCAAAAGATCTAGAGGCTATACCCAGGACTGTTTACACATCAGAATCAAAAGCTTTTTTAACTTAGGAATATCTCAACAAGCAGAAAGCCATTGGAGAGATCAAAATATCCCCTCTGATGCTTGAAAAGGCCTACAGCAAAATCTCAAGTTCACTTTTGAAGAAAAGCCATGAGTAATGACTCAGGCTGTCTCTTGAACAAAAGCATTGACGTTTGTATCAGAACCACCAACTTGATGGTTCTGAGACATTAGTTTTGTGTCACTCAAACATCAGCCTCCATACATTTGAGGTGGTCTGTCAGGCATAGATAGCCTAGGTAGCTTTGTGTCTTGGTGAGTACATTTTGTCCCTAGAAGTGCAATGGCCCCCCAAAGCAGAAAGGGCCTGGACTGTGTTCACTGTGCAGATGAGTCCTTAGAACATAAAAACCACTTGTAAGCTTGTAGGTCTCCAAGAATAATTCAAAATATCTCTGCCTGCCAAAAAGGGGTGAGTTTGTTTGCTTTTCTTGAGGCTATCCAAATTTATTTACAAGAGACAGAGACATGAAGGGGAGGTTATTTACCAGAATAAGTTGAGTGTTCAGGACAGAGCAGCAGATTGAAATCTCAGCAGAGCTGGTTTTATTGTCCTAAGCAGTCAGAAAAAAAATGAAGGAATCTCACAGCTGCATGGAAATTTATGAAAACAAAAGAGAAATACAAGGGGCATAACCAGCACAGCTATTAAAAAAAAAAAAAAAAAAAAAAGAAAAGAAAAGAAACCTGTCTAATGTGAAGTCAAGGTATGTAGGATCTATAATGAGATATATCAAAAGCCACAGTTACAACCTGACAGTGGATAGAATTTATCTTGCTCCTCCTAAGGCATATGAATCTCAACATTCTAATGTTAGATGTTTACAAGAGAGGTGCCTGTATACCTAGTCTTCCCGTTTAATCAGAGTCTATATTATGACTGCAAATAGAAAGCAAACTATCAGAAGATACAGCTTCATCATATCTTCTACCATCACTGCAGGAAGTTTTATCTAGCTCTAACTCCAGGACAACGAAACTTTATTATACACTATCTGCTATAAAAGAAATCAGTTTAGTGTTGCATACTTGCAGTCTCAGGAGAGTCTTAACTATATACCCTGGACAATTAAAGATGTTTAATTTATGAAAAGTATTTTTCCATACTGACATAACAGACTACAGAGGAAAACTTTAAGGTTTTATTTAATGACAGGAAACACTCTCCTTACCTGTGGATGTTTTCACTCTTCTGATATAATTGGACCAAAAGGAACAGTCTGCTTTTTTCAATGCTTTACGAGTTGGCAAGGAAGCAGTGAACTCCTTGTAGTTATCACCATCATCATTTGGCAGATACATAGGCCACAGGGGCATTGCCCCTGACGTTCTCTTCGAGAAACTATGAGGGTAGTTTGGATTTCTAAGGGAATGGGAGAAATGATCATCAGAAAACAATGACCTGAACAGTAACATGCAGGCAATCAGCTAGGTCAAGGCAGAGTGTATCCAGTGCCTTTGACCAGCAGGGTTCAAATTCAAATCTCTGGTATCTGCTTGTCAACTTGGCCATGACTTTCCAACAGTGTTGACCAAAGTCCCCTCTGTAGGATTAAAAATTGCTAGAGGAAATGGAGGCTGCTTGAGTGAGGGCAGGATCCCTCCCCAATCACAGCAATTCTTGTATGTCACATACTTACCCAGAGTTTACAAAATTGGAGATATACTGCATAATTTGCAAGGAAAGGCTCTTTTCTTCCACAGTAAATTGTTCTTCATACTTTGGGTAGAATGGCAGTCCAAATGCATACTGAACATCCAGCAAGAGCTCCTGACCTGAACTAAAAAAATATTTACATAAACGTAATTTAAACCATCTTTTATTTATTTGGGGTAGAAATTGAGCTAAGTTAATTCAGAGAATAAAGAAAAGTTTTAAATAATTAATGGCCATTACTTAGAGTGTGGTGAGCTGTGGGACTTCAAATTAGAACATGAAAGAAGTGCAAGCAATAATAATGAGAATTTGCCATTAGGTTAATGCAGGGTCTTTAACATTTGTTACAAGAGGAAACTGTGGAAGAAAATGATAGAAGGAGAAAGCCACTTGTCTATTCCTTAAATGCCTCTGAAGATTTGTACCGATTTTCCCTAAAATTAAATTCAGAAAGTGGAAGCAAGTGGTGACGTGGAATCTGGCAGCCATGATGGAAGGTTAATTATGGTTTATTTCGCAGACTTGGAAAAAAAAAAAAAACCCTGGCCCTTCTTAACAGCATTGGAGTTTTTCCATTGACTTAATTTGGGCCAGAATTCTGCCCCAAATCTTTGGATAAGGAAAGATGTAATAGGAGATGTTTATAAAGGTTTCTTTTAGACATAGTTTTAATCTAATTCTTTGCTGGCTGGATGGTTATTGTTCATACAGTCTCTTCTCCCCAGGTTTTATACGTCAGTCAAGTCAAAATGGCTTGAAATAATCACCTAGATCATATTTAAGAAAGAACAAATGTTGTGTCATTCCATGTAATAATTAACACAAATAATAAGGAATATTTCAACAAATTAGAGACAAGGCTGGCCAGGTAAGACAACAACACTTGTAGGACTCAGTAGCAAAGGTTACACAATTCAACATCTTCAAGTCCTGCAGAAAAACAGTAACCAACTTCTACGAATAAAATTACAACTCAGCTATGCTCAAGACATAGCTTTGAACCACTGCTCAGAAGGAGACATTTCCGGTATGGTCCAGTTGCATTTTCTGTATCCCACATTTAGATAAAGATCTTACTGATCTGGTTAAATGCTGCATGAAGGCAGACAGCATCGGGGGAGCTGGGAGAAAAAATGGATCTCTGTGAGGCAGGAATAAATAAATCTCAGATCTACTCAGCAGGATTTCATCTGCAGTGGCCACAGAGGTTGTTGTCAAAAGGTGGCACAACTGAAGCTGTTTTATCTTTGGACATGAAATTCAGCAGCATTGATAGGACCCTGATACTGCCTCTATGGAACAGGGCTTGTAGTTCAAACCATTACGGGCAGGTGGGCTGAAAGCAAGATGACTCCTTTACCTTTTATGAGTGGTGGCACCAAAGCCTTTATTTTGAAAAAAAACCCCACACAACCCTTTAAATGAAATACATCTTTGGTTGTATTTTCCTTAGTCTTATCATAATACTTCAGTAACACTTTGCATCTGGAAAGTGAATTATTCACAGATTATTCACCAAAAAAATGTAGAACTGAAACAAGATTAAAGCGTACTTTTCTTCCCCAAATGTTTATAGAAGGATTAAGCAAGATCATAGTTTCATAATTTTACTGTAAAAATAATTTGCTTGGCACAGTACATTACAGCAATTTTGCAGCAAAGGTACTATATACTTAAAGGAGCTATTTTGTTTTCAATGAAGAGTCACTTTTGAGTAGAATAAGGGACATGAAATCAGTTGAGATGCAGTGAACAGACAAATGTACCCATTTAGGGAAGGCATAGCAGAGGTGAACTTAGTTTTAAATCTAAAATGAGTGAGCTGGGACTGAGGGTTTCCCCCCAAATGAGACTGTGTTTCCAGCCCTCGTGTTTCTAGAGGTGAGAACTGTTAAGGTCACAGCCCAGACTAAAATTCAGCAAACTCCTAAACAGAGAAGTAATTTAAAAAATATTTGTACAACTGTAAGGGGTTTGAGACATAAAGTGGTACAAACCCCTACAATTTCATCGGCCGCTTTCAGTATTTCTGGTTGATGGTACCACTCCCTGGCCAGTGAGTATCAATAGTGAGAGGACAAGGCAGAGACCCATAAGGTTAAGAGGGGAAAGGGGCACACATATATACAGGCACAGAACAGCAGTAAAGACAACTGTGAAGCATCTAGATGGCAGATAGATGGAAAATATCAGGGGAAAGTTTCTGTCTCCTCCCTCAAACTCTGATCATCATCCATGCTTGCCAGAGGGGCGTGCAAAATGGCCAGAAATACCCAAACAAGGATTCTGGAGTCTTAGGAGCTCTGAGCATACTCCAGATAGCACCAAGCAGTTACACTGTTTTCACTGGAAGAAAAGTGGGGCGAGAGAAAGAGAGGAGTGACAAATAAATGTGTATAGCTTCTGTTGTACACTGCTCGCTCTGCAGGGAGGTTTCTATTTCCCAAGCTGCTTGAAACTGCACTCCTGATACCCCAGGGTGTCGTACAGGTGAATCGGCAGCATCAGCTCTGCATGGAGAAAAGCAGAGCCCAGCTACTGGTGGACTTCAGAGGACAGTTTGATGAAAGGGAGGACTGCAGAGACAATGGCAAAAGGGATTTTTAAAGTGTTTTTAAGGAAGACAAACTAATAGCAACGAACTTCCCCTACAGAAGTCCCTTTTCAAGGAACAGATCTGTCATTTTAATAACAGTGGTGAACATAGTTACGTGTAAGGATGAAATCTTGGCTCTGGTGATTCACAGGACTAGTACTTCATGCAAAGGTATCACTTTCAGATCTTCTGTGTATACCTTTTCTTTCCAAGATGTCAACTTTTTTAGATACAGATTCACAGCTCTTCTTACGTGACAGTACGACAGACTGGTAAATTGAGCCACGGAGGAGCTAGGGGCCAGACTTTGTTCACACTAAAGTGAGTCCCCCTTGGAGAATTACTACTTCGCTTCAGAAGGAGGCACTACTGGAGTTGTTACCCATTTTACAGCAAATCAAGTGGTAAAATCAGAAAATTTGTGACATTCATAGCCAATGATTTAACAGTAGACCCTGAAATATCACTTGGTGGGAATTTTCATTCCATAGTGCCAACCTATTTAATTGGGAAGGTATTGATTCTGAGAAAACTTTCCTTAAGCCTGAGATGGAGTTTCCATTTAAATGTTTCCAAGTAAGAAACAGAGAAAGGCATTTCTTAGCCACCAGATACCCCACTGCTCTATCAAACTATGGCTACTTTTGCGTACACAGAACAGCTTCAACAGGGAGGAGTAAAAGATGAGAAGGTCAGAATTTAGAAGAAAAATATCCAAGTTATGGTTGTTTTGGTTCAGATTCTTGTTTCAAATCAAACAGAGTACGTATGTAAACTCAGATTGCCAAAAGCTGAAGTTAGTATCTTAACCACAAACTTTTGGAACAGTAAAAATGACACACACAGAGAAATACTCAAAAATTTTCTTTGCAAAATGGAATGGTCATTAACGGCTATCCATAATCATGGCTATCAGAACAGAAAAATATGATCTGGCAGACAACCATGCTATTCTACACTAGGACTGAATGCACAACTTAGAGCTGGGGCTACAGAGACCTCACACTGTGATGCATTGTAAATTAGGACATATATCTCATTTTGAACTTTGTCCTTGTTCTAGATTAGCCAATTATTTCATACTGGAAACTCAATTTGATGATTAATGAGTGACTATAGCCCAAGACTTCTCTTTTTTTTTTTTTTTTCCCCTTTGTCTTTCACTTAAAAATAGTCCTTACTCTCCTAATGTAACGATTTCAACTAATCTCAAAGCCTTTTGAGTCACAGCTTCTATTCTTAGTCAGCTTAGTGTAGTTTCTGGTTCTTTTGTAAAACTACACACAGATAGAAGCCAATGTAAATTAACACAAAATTCAAATGACATCCTATACAATACCAAACTTTCTACTGCTATCCAATCATAAAAAATTTAAAATAACAAGATAAACATAACTCTAGCTAGAGTTCAGCCAGAGTTACCAGTAAATTACGCGGGATGAAAAAGCAAGTTGAAGAAGAATCCGTTTGTCACCAGCTAACGTACCAAAGGGTGTATTGACCAATAATGATAGATGTTTCAGTCCTCATAAAGCACAGATAACTAATAACAGAAGACTTTTCTAATATATATGGTCTGGAACAAGCAACTAATGTGTGGCCATGAGTTTCCTTTTCTTTTTGTGCTTTAAAATTTTTTACCAATAACTAGGCAAGAAAACCACACAAATGGAAATTCAAACCTGCTGAAGAACCTGACACCACATCTCAAGTATGGGAAGAAATGTAATTGATCTTTTCACTCCAAAATTAATTGTATCTTCATTTATAAAAACAGTTTTACCCCATGTTCTTCATGCTCTTTTTTATACAATTATATATACTTAATCTCCTGCCCATTTTATGACGCAAGCACTTCATTTTTGCAAAGGATACTGTGTCAGTATTATGGTTTTATTTTTTTTTAATTAATGATAAGCTTGGAACAGAGAGTCTAGCAGCCCACATTTCTCAAGACCAAACTTCAAGAACTCTGTATTGGGTTTGTGTGGCACGGTTTTGATAGCGGGGGGCAGGCTACAGGAGTGAATTCTGTGAGAAGCTGCTAGAAGCTTGCCCGTGTGCTATAAAGCCAGTGCCAGCTGGCAGTGGTGGCAGTGCTGCTGGGGTAGCATATGCAGGGAGCAGGGGAAAGCGCTGCACCGCTGCACCGGAGAGTGTGGGAGCCGCGGCCCTGCAGCCCCCGGGCAGCGCCGGAGGGGCCGGAGCCGCTCCCGGCCCGGAGCAGAGATTCCCCCCCGGCCCGCGGCGCCCCCGGCCCGCGGAGCCCCCGGGGGAGCAGCTCCCCCCCCGCAGCCCGGGCAGGGCCCCCCCCGGGGCAGGGGGTGCCCGCAGGGGGCTGTGACCCGCGGGCAGCGGCGCCGGGGCAGCTCCGGGCAGGGCCTGTGGCCCCGCGGGGAGGAGCCCGGGCTGGGGCCGGGCTGGGGCAGGGCCTGTGCCCCCGGGGGCGGGGGGGCTGGGGCCGGCTGGGCCGGGGGGGCTGCGCCCGCGGGGGGGACACGCTGCGGCAGGGAAAGAGAGGAACGAGGAGCGGGGGAGACAAGGAGCGAGAAGCTGAGCGCGGCCCTCAGTGCCCGTAGCCCTGTGCTGCTGCTGGGAGGGGGCAGGGACGGGCAGGAGCCGAGCTGCGCCCGGGGAGAAGGGAGCGCTGCGGAAGGTGCTTTGAGGGGCGGGTTTATTTCTCACTGGCCCGCTCTGACTTTCCCCGGGGCAGACCTGGGTTGTGCCTGTGACGGTCACTGGGGAGCGATCTCTCCCTGCCCCCACCCCGACCCACGGGCCTGTCGTTACATTCTCTGCCCCCTGCCCGGCTGAGGAGGGCAGGGACAGAGCGGGCAGGGGGGCACCTGCCCTCCGGCGTGGCCAGCCCGCCACACCCTCAAATTATCTTAAGTCTCCCCCAGCTTTGACTAGAGATGTTGGCCAAAATTCCCATTACTTTATGTGATACAAAGCCAGGCTAGGCCTAGCAAAAACCTAAGTAGATCACTTCAGAGGTTTAAGTTGCCAGCCCCATAAAGTTGGGGACAGAGCATCATTAGTCATAAATGGTTTACTGCACAACTCCTTCCTTCTTCACTGCCTACACAAACCTCTCTGTTCAGCTAGGACACCGTAGCCCAGCCTTTTCAGGAGATGAAATCGAGAAACCTGTTTTGTTTCAGCTACAATGATTGCCTGAGAAATGAAGAAATAGTGTACTCAAACTCCTGTTAGTCACTAAACTTAGCAGATATTGAGGAACTGTGACAGATTTGTAAGGTAAGAAAATCATTAATCTTTTAAATGTAAACTTTTATGAGCATAACTGGTGATTCTAACAATTCTGTGAAAGGGTTCATGTTAGAGATGGGATTGGGGTTTTAGGTCCCTAGCTCATATTCAAGACCCTGTTCAGTATTCCATTGGCAAGTATAGGCCTATGACTAGCAACTAAGAAAACAAAACAAAACACCTATCTACGGTCACCTGGCTTTGGTGAGAATAGATCATTTACATGCTGATTGGATTGAACAGCATAGGTCAAACCCAGACTCATAGGCTTGGTGATACATCTCCTGCTGATCTGAGTGGAAACAGGCTTTCATAACAACCATGTCCCTGGAAAAGATTATATGATTTATATATAAAATGGCCACTGCCTGCATGATCTTGTGGGCCAGTTCTGTGTTTATTTTCAATAAATGGATTTTTAATTAATTTTTGCAAGAAATATTGGAAATGCTAAATGTGGTGGTTTGCACACATCTACATTCTCTTCATATTAATACCAGCAGGCTTGCAGAGCAGGATCAAGTATCCTAAGCTGTTAACAGGCACCATATCATCCACGTCAATGGAGAGGAGCAGCCTACCGACACTGCACTTTGCCTGGACTTAAATACTCATTTTGATGATAAGCAAAAATATTTTTTTTAATTATATATAACAACACATCTTAGAAAAGGAAACGTGATGTGATTGCAGGGAGGAAAAAAAATAACGAAAGGATAGCTGGATATTTATAGAAATGTAATGAGCCAATGTAAGGCCTGGTGTGTGACCTCTGCGGTTCTAGGGGCACGTTTGGCTCATTGTACCTCCTCACTTTACGAAGTCCTGCCAAACAAATGGGGAAAACCATGTGAAAAACAGTTGAACACTTTTCTTTCTTTTTTATTTTCAGGAAAAATCAGGACATATGGAAAAAGCTTAACTCCTAACGGGATTAAACTGCCAAGTTTATCCACCTTTGTACCAAAAAAGCCCTATAGGTACATGTGACTTGCAAAAGTATCCTGGAGTTTGCTGTGTCTTTTCCACTTGGATTACTCCCAATACACGCAATGTTCTACTTTGCATTATAGCTGTGCCAGTTGAAAAAAATAAAACTGAAGTAGCAGATAATAAATTCAAGAACCTGAAAGCTCATATAAATTGAAAAAAAAAATAAAATTAATAGAACTTAATGCAGGAAGAAAGCAAACAACACAGATTACAGAATTTTGTCAGGAAATTACTGCTCTAAAAACCTAGTAATAGGCCTGTTGACACTTGAGTGCATCTTTGGGGGACAGAAATTCATGCCTTTGTTCAGTATGGCTACTCCTGAGCTGAATGAGTGGATGAATTTTGGTAAAAAGGTGATGTGTCCATTCAAAGACACAGACACACACCCCCTCCCTGAGCAGCAAGGAAGCTCTCTCTCTATATATATAGACTTTGTGCTTATCTTCCAGATTACATTTTGTGGGAACAGCTTGTCCCAGTGCAGCACATGCAGATCCAAAGATCTCTTTGTACTTTTCTGAGCCTTTTGGCTGAATTTTGGTTTGCTTAAAGCTGATTTCTGGTTTTTCTGAGCTTGGTACTTTGCCTTTGCATATTTATGGCCAATTTCCAAGATCTGAAAAATCTACTGAATGATAAAGGCCCCTAAACCATTCCGTGGGAAGAAAAAACAAATTGTCTAGACCTCAAGCCTTTAGCAACACAGAAACTGTCCAAGACTTGAGAATGGCATGAAGTGGTTGAATCAGTGGGAGAGTGTTTTCATAGCTGCAGCCTGCATAACACAATGGATAAGGCCAGAGGGATGAGAGGCAATTCCAACAAAAGCAAAAGAACTTTTAGGAGATGATTGGGAGTATAATTTTATAGAGGAAGATGACGAGCTGTTGTTGCAGCAAGTGTACGTAGCTAAGGCAATTGTGGTGCCTGCCCAACTATGGAGGCAATGTGCATCTTGTCGTTCTTGTTACCAACTCGCTGGTGCCTCATATGCCCTCTATGTTTAGATTAATTTCTTTGAAGTCTGGAGACATAACTTTCTGTCTGCCACCACAGCACCCAGTTCACATTGTGGCCCCCCAATGTAGGGGGTGTTGGTACTCATGGACTAACAGGTACAGTCAGGAGAACCTCAAGTGGTGGACAGAGTAAAGGACGGGGGTATGATTATTACAAAATCAAAGGATTAGAAAAATCTCCTCTAGTTAAAGGGGTAGTAAGAACAGCCAGATTTAGCACAGCATATATAATAAATAGAAAACAGAAATACTTGGCATAGTGGAATTTTTTTTTAATCAGTCAGTTCTCACCTTCATTTACAGGATTCATCAAGAGTGTCACCGAAATCCAGCCAACTATATGAGCATCGGTATGGAGTGGTCGTTTAACAACTCACACCAACGTACACATGAGTGCATAGTCAGGAGGTAAAGACAGCCCCAACTAAAATGACTTAAAGCAGATAGCAGCTCTTTAATCTTGGATGAATCTGTCCAGTGCACAACAGTTAACAAAAGCTTTTGTGACAATTATTATGGTAATGTTAATAAGATAGAGCCTCATTAAGTCTCAGTTTAGACCCCTTTAATGACAACAATGATGCTTTGCTATCCTGCTGCAGCTGATGATCTGGCCTCCTTGGTGAGCAGAGCACCAATTTTTATCCACCATCAGCCAAGAGAGCACATTTGTCACCACAGTGTGACTGGGAAACTATGTTGGCATGGCAAGCAGCGCTACTTCATATAATATGCAAAAATCACACAGAAACCTCTTGAAGAGTTAATGAGGCAAATTTTTTTACAGTTAATAATATTATCCTTGTCAAATATACTTGTCCTATCACATACTTCTTGCTATAACTAAAGCTGCACTCCAGCCCTCCCCACTAATCCTAGGCCATGCTGAGCAGTCACATTCCTCCCGCATTGTTTAGAATAAATGTTTACTCCAAGGTCTAAGTGTTCTCAAAAAGAGAGTGAGAAAATGACATCTGGGTTATGTATATATTTTACCACAGATCATTAATGCAGGAGTTGGCTATGCATCCCTCTACTTATTCAAATGGGAACTGAAGACTAAAGCAGACATAATGTCATGCCAAGCTTGGGAGAATGCTACCACGTGGAAGGAGATATTAGTTTGCTCTCTGCAATATCCATTCATCTATATGAAAACTGTTCATGGTTTTTATGCGATTTTCCACATATGCCATAGACATCAGTTTAGAGTGGGCTTTTTAATCCTATCCTTGTACCTATGCGTGCTTGAATGTGTGTATGTATATACGTTTGAGAAACCTTCAGTTGTGAGACAAACTTTTTCTAATTGACTTTTAGTGGTAAAAATTCCTCCCTGTTTAATAACTTTTTGTCCGCTTTGCATCATTGCGGTTGGGTCTGTCTTTACTGGCTGACTTCTCCCTCCCTCTTGTTTATCTTGCTGTGAGTTATTAAGGGACTGCTCCATGTGAAACAAGAGGAAATACCAGTACTTTTTCATCTCTGCATTTTAACTCTCTGTTCTGTTACACATTTTGGGAGACACACATAAAGTAGAGAGGGGTGACAGAAGAAATCAGAGAATGCATTGCGGTGCTGTGCCTTATCTTAATTAGTGAATGGCCATTTCCCTAGCCAGAATATTTTACCTAAGAGCAAACAGTCTTCCATTGTTGTAGTTATCTGAACACAGTATTATTTTTATGTACTTTTTCCTATACATCTGTGAGGCAGCTATTAGCAGTTATTATAGATAATATATATTATCATCATCCTCTTTATGATATCGATAACAAATGCAAAGAGTGAAAGGTCCATATCCTGTGTAAACTGACATCTTAGGAAGAATTTAGACACCAAAGACCAAAAAAAAAAATCATTATTTTATCTCTTGTGTTACTCTATGGACATAATACTTTAGAAGTTTCCATTTTTACAAGCGGAGGTCTGTATCTCAGCAAATCCAGACGTGATTCAATATCAAATGGGCTGAGAAATCATTTTTCTGTCAAATGCCTATGAGCGATCAGGAATATCTAATGAGGTGTTCCTCCAGCTGCAATGCACTGAGGGGGATCTCAGCCAGTATGTGTACTCACAAAATACCCTGTACATGTCCTGTATATGACAACAAAGCATACTGTTGGTTATTACATTCATTAACAGAAATAGATGGCTGTAACACAGTTCTATTCAGCATTTTAATAGCTAGAGTGTTTGCAGGGTCCCAGATTCAATTCCCACTTCTGCTGAGACACTTCAAACCGCCTAAGCTGTAGGCTACTTGGCAGAGTCTGCCTCTGCTCCTCCTCCTAAGAAGAGTCACAATTTTCAAAGAAGAACTTGAGAACCATCAGGACTCATTGCTCCAGTGGTTAGGGAAGTCCCTTGGAAGTTGGTGACATGGTTGCTAGGTCTTTCCCCAAGATTAGTTTATATACTCTACTTGAAGGCTGTTTCATGTACATTACTGGTTTTAATCTGGTAGGGCAAATTGCAAATAATATTCCCAAACACTCTTCCGTGTTTTTCAGATTACTGATGGTTTCTTGTTTTTTAGCAAAGGCTGCCCTCCCATGAGAAGCTCCTACCCTCAACAGCACCACACTGCTGGCACGCAGTGAGGCTGCTGGACAGCCTGCAATGCACGTATATTACTTACATAGAGGGGGAAATGCTGTAGGAAGGGTGAGGGAGAGAGGTCACATGGCAAAAATGTGATGAAGGAAAAGGAAAGATTAATTTAGGAATGAATGAAACAATGTTAAACAAAAAACTTGCAGTATATTCAGCAGAGAATCTAGTGTGGGGTCCATTGGGAAAACAAGGGTATCACTTCATAAGTAGTCACGTCATAATGTCAGATCAGATCCTTCGGTACATGAACAAGCTGAATTCTGCAATCTCTGTTTAAGTGCTCGCCTTTGCAACTTAAACAACATTTATTTTAAGGATACTTAAGCATAAATAAAGATGAAAGGAGTAAGAATGTAAATGCAGCATACCGGTTTGGGCCCATTTCTCCTTGCAAGTGGCTTAGCCTAAGGCATTTGAGCTTTTGCCTCACGTTCCCACAAGTTCCAGACAGCATACTGGCTTTGTCTGTTCTTTCAAAGAGGGTTATGAAAAAGCAAACTAATAATTTTTGCACTAAAATTTAAAGTAATCTGCTTAGAAGACCACTGACAATAGAAATATTATTAAAATGTGTAGCTAAGTGCAACATAAGCTACTACTGTACTGGAGAGCATGAGGAAAGCTAAATAACATAAGCGCAAGTGAAATCTTAAATAGGGCTAGATAGAAGAGGAAATTCTCATCATTTCAAAATCGCTGCCTCAAAGCCAGCGAGTCTAACTTGTATAAGTACAATTTCATCTACTTTCAACTAAGATTTTATCAAAGACGACTGGGTCACTATCATTCTCCAAAGAAAGAGAAAACTTGCTAGCTAATTTGAGAACACATCTTTTCTTTTTGTGTGGCTGGATTTTTGGCATACCATAGCTCAGCCCTGTTTGGAGCCTTGTAAAAGTCACTTATCTGAGCCTATCAAGTAGCCAAACCGAGCACTGCGAACATTCCCGCTGGAGCCGCCAGCGAAATAACGGCTCCCCAAGGATTAACTTCTCCTCAGCTAAAAAGAAAGCGAGCCTGTGTTACCACAGCATAATGGCCTTCATCTGTAACCTAGATCTTGGCTGATTTCTTTCAAATGCTTTTTCACTATGCTATCAGGAAAGGGAAAAGTCCGTGTGGTTCACAGGGAACTTCACAGTATCAAATGGTGTCAGAAGGAACCTGCTGTCTCTCCCCTGAGCCCTTTCAGAGAAAGCCTGAGAAAAAAGAAAGGGTCTCAAAAATCTTTCTGGAGAGAGGTATGGGGCAGTATGGAGAGCAGGGGACTAGCCCTGCTGCCTTGTAAGGAAACAGCGGATAAGCATCCCTGTGTGCTTTGCTGCCCTACTTTGCAGATCTAGGGGACAGGAGGGGCTGCTGTCACTGCAATTTCTGATCACTCAGCCTTTGAGAGCAAGGGACCAGGAGCTAGTGTTGTGTGTCCCATAGCAGCCCCAAGTGCTGGCCACTGCCTGCAAACATCAGTGTCTCATCCTTACTTCTGGGAGGGCTGGGTCTAAAAGAAAAACAGGGAAGGTCACCTTAATACCTTAATAGCCTCTGACTACCAGCTTGTTCTGTGCCCAAGGGAACAAGGCATTTGCATCTCCCACAGGCATTTAGAACTTTCCAGCTAAAATATGATACAGCTTCTCCTGCTGAATTTTCTTCAAGTAAGCTTCTAACATGAAGGATGACATAGACCCTAAGTCTGCAAATGCTTGTGTTCAAAACTGTTTTTCCTCCCATGAGACAGTCTGTCGACTGATCACAAGTCATAGTGTGGGAGCTAGAAGGAATAAATCCCAGACCCCATCCACACTGAAGGCCAGTCAGCCTAAATGTGGTGCAACTGCATTTACTTCAAAAGGGGGCACTGTTAAATTAATGTTGAGTCCTTAGAAAATGTTACCCCATTCATCTCGAGAGCTGTGGACTCCCAATGACTTAGACCACGTTCTGGTTCTTCTAGGAGGTTTATCAGATATAGGGTAGAAATCTAAAAGGCTACCTGGAACTGGCAAAGGTAGGTAAGTTGGAAAGGAGAAACTTAATTTAGACATCTAACTTGAAGTGTCTCACTTCAGAAACAGCATTCCTATACAGCCAACAAAGAAATAATCTATTAGAGCCGAATCCCTCCTTTGCCAATCTGCACTGTTTATTTGAGGTACGTACATCTATCCAGTTACTCCACAGGGCACCCAAACAGACAGCCCTGTTTTTGCAAACTCCAAATCCAAGAAACGTAATAAAATACATCATACCTGCTCTGTGAGGAATTCTCAGGTACGTGGTACATGAAGACATTTCCTCTGGAGGCAGCAGCCCAGTGACTGGCCATGTTGATGATGGGACATGTGATAAACTGGTCACTGATGAAAAAGGAGGAGCAGGGAACAGATACAGTCACATATTGGAAAAAAGGAAAGAACACCCCTCCCCAGTCAACAGACCTCTCTCTAAATTGATAGCCACCTTTAATCTGCCAAAACAGCTCCTATCTCTGCCTTTAAGGTCACTGAGGGAAAAAAGTCACCCTCTATGAACCCAGTACAGCTTAGACTTCACTAAAATTACCATTTTATGGAGTGTTGAACAACGGCAATGACACTAAACAAGCCATATCTGACACATAAGGAATATCCTGGCCAAAAAAACAATCCCATTTTAGTCTAGTTTCTGGGGACTCATGCTTGTAATAGTATAAAACTCCTTCTGGCATCACTAGGTTGCAATGGCATCTAGTAAAAAGATTTATATATTTCCTGGGTTAAGGTTCAATGATATCATTTCTGCATTTGGATCTGTGTGATTTTTTTGGGTAGAGTTTCCAGAGCTGGAAGTAAGTGACCACTTTTGGAGATACCCTGCGGGGCCTCTGGCAGGGCTTATCAATATGGAATATCTGGTATAGAATGTCTGGGAGAGAAAGGTCAGACAAGAAGACTGCAATGAGATAGTTAAATGATCAATTTATCACCAAGTATTGCAATGCAAAGGTATGAGTGAAGTAAATGCATCCAGACTTCCCCAGCTTTCATTGCCCCAAGAAGTGGGGCTGGGAGGTGGGGTTAGCTGTAGCTGCAAGGAGCACAAGTAGTTCAAAAGGGCAGGCAGAAAACAGAGCACCTTACTGCAAGATACCTTGTTGTGTTTCCTCAAGGCAATATTATCTATGCACATACACCACTTTACATTCTACAAGCGCCCAGAGACTCAGCACACTCTTTAGGCGTTTATATATCCGTAAGTACATGAGCACGCACAAACGTATCTGCTGCGGAAGTGAGAGGTTTCAATTCTCAGTCTAGTGAACCCAAAAGAGTAGCTGCTCCTTCAGACATGGTAGGTAAAAAAAGAATGACTGATGGCAAGGAAGAACAGTGTCAGAGAAGCATAAAGCCATGTTGCTATATTTAACTGGTATGATTATGAAAGGCACTGTTTGGGTAGCTATCTTGGTTCAGCAGAGTTTATTTTAAGCCCATCTGTGAGACCACAAGTTATGGGCTGACTGATCACAATGCTCTTTGACAGTTACGGTTGACAACACCCATATGAAACAAAAATTACTGTTCCTCACATGCCTACCGGCATGGGATTTTAGAGGAGCAGATGGTCTTTGAAAACTAGGGAGTCTGTGGAGAGCATTAGCTCTCAAAATATGTTTTGAGATACATTTCAACACGTTAAACTGATTCTCAGTTGGTGCGGGGGGCGGGGGGGGGGGGGGCAGGAATGCAGCAGCAAAGTCAGCTATTCTGGGAAGTGAAAAAAAACCACACAACAAAACAAAAATAGTGACCACAAAGATGAAATGCTGTTTCTTATAGGTATGGAATACCAGAGTGTTTTTTTCTTACAAAAAAAAGAGAAAGAAAAATAAAATTAAACTTATTTTATACTTGGTAAAAATACCACAGATTTGCAGCTAAAACAATTTTAAAAGTGGAAATATTTTAATACCACAAAATATGCACAATGTATGCACTTTATAACAACCACTTATGTTGCTTTCTCACACTTTATAAACCTGTTAAAACTTTAGCAAATAATTATAACCTCCTGACATAGAAATTTTCTTAGGTTACACATCTGTGCAAAACTTTAGCAAATAATTATAACCTCCTGACATAGAAATTTTCTTAGGTTACACATCTGTGCTGGTAGTAAGTTTGTTGAAAAAAACCCCAAAACTAAAAAAAAACAAACCCCAAACCCCAACCCAACCAACCAACCAACCAGACACCAAAAAAACCCAGAACCACACCATGTATGTGATACTGATGTAGATGACTCTCATTCTGTAACTGCTGTCTCCCCTCCCTTTCTACTGCAGCTGGAGTAATTTCCCAAGTGTTTAAAGAAAACAAAGTATCATCAGATGTCCTGGTTTCACTACTCATCCTTGTGCTTGCTGGTGGTGACTTTTTAAGACATTCACTTCTTCCTTAGCCAAGTCACTTGCCTCATATCGTAAAGAAGGAGGTAATCCCTATGCCCCCAAGGCTGCTGTGGGGCACTCCGAGGCTGAGAGCCAGGGCAGCTAGCTGGGTACTACATCCCTGCTGCAAGCAAGCTGTGTGCTAGCTGTCACGGATTTGCTAAGGTCAGTGTCTGCACCATGCTGAGCCCTGGGCTGAAGGTAGATGATCAAATGCAACAGCCTTGGGGTGTAACAGTTCCTTATGGAGGTATCTCGGGATGGGGGAAGGGTTAAGATGTAAGTCTTTCAGTGATTTATTATGGCTTAAAACTTTACCAATATGACTAAAGAATTATAGCCCCATAGGTAACGGTGGTGATAAGAAAGAGATTGAGGATGAGTTCTGGCTTGAACACCTACAAACCACAGCTCTTCCATGTGTGCTGCATGCAGTGGCCCCAAATGCCACAGTGCTGGATGGCCTGTCCCTGCGACAGGCTATGAAGCAGGGCAAATGCAGTAAAGTATGAGACTTGATAAACGGCACAAAGCTCAACCCACAGCCTTCTGGCTTGTTTACACCATGACCTCAATGCACTGGCCCACCTGGACCACCCGGAAAACTTCCCCAAACAGATTTGGTCACTGCTGTCTTCAATCAGATGTTTTCAACTGAATTTTGGTTCCTGTTCAACTCCTGCTCCCTGAAGGTCCCTTGGAGCAACACACTGCAACTCTGATGGGGGACTGAAAGGAAAATCTTTTCTCTAAGATCTCACGGAGAGGCTCATGGTAGGACAGAAAGCTGCAACGCTAAGAGCACATATACTAGGAGCTTGTAGCTATGATGTCTTGGCTCAGGACAGAGGTGAAACAGTGTGGACGGGCACACTAGGACTCAAACCACCAGCTTTATAAAAGACATCACCTTAGAAATGTCAAGTGTTTTCATAATGGATCTGCTTATGAAACAGAGGCAGGAATAGGGAAAGACTTTTTTGATTTGTTTTCTGAAAATCTGTGCAGCTTAAACATGCAGCCCCTGAGTTTGCATAGAGGCAGGAAAGCAGAGGTAAGGTGATTTCCCCTCAGTTTTCCCCCTTTCGGAAAAATGGGCCCACCCCACTGCAGCTCAAGAACTGTAACTGGCTAAAGCAAAGTGGCTGCCCATGGGAGAGAGAAATCCACTCTTCTTTGCAGGCCAAACCACCAGGTGACCCAAGCTAAAGATACCCACCAGTCGCTATGGTCTACCCTAGGTGTCATGACTGCTGTGCAATCCTAGTCCAACAGGGCAATGAACTCTTCAAACTCACTGTTGTCCAGAGCTGCTGGACCCTGATGCCATACCCGATTAAGGGTCAAAGCGATGTATATATACTGGGTGGCATGAATATGGCCCCCTGCTCATTTTCCACTTCCCAATGGTCCCTGCCTCCAATGTTTCAATGCAAAGTATGGGAGAGTATATACTGGAGGTAATTTTCTCGTGCATCTGCTGACATTTCATGACAACTATTTCCTTTGGAAGAGACTGGGAGGCACTGTAAGTCTATGATGTGTCCTGATGGATCAAACAAGGAAAGAGTCAGATATCATGTATTCTCCTTTAACCTCCACAAGAACTTCCTACAGAGGCATCCTGCTGTCTGATTCTGCTTTCTTTCACCATGGGAAACCATACATAAAGGGAGCAAAATGCAGATTGGATGACATACAATCACTGTACGCTGGCATAAATGATAACACAAGGGTCAGGGAAATACATCAATAAGCTTATGGGTATTCTTCTGTCATGGGTAAAGTGGAGATTAGCAATGCATAGAATACAATTGGGAACCACTTTCTTAACATTCACAAATGCTTTGCTGTTTCACACAGGATACTCACCTGTAGAAAGCCTGATACTGTGAAGAAATATATTTTGCAGATTTCGTAAGATAAAAATGAATGTAACTGCTGAATTCAGAGTTTTCAAACCTGACCACTCTCCAAATTTCCAAAAACTAGGAAAAATATCTTAACTGTATAAATATGTGACTGTGAATAAAAGCCAGTCTTTTAGTTTTACCGTCACAAGGATAACAGGACTCAAGGACTAGTTGATGCAGAGTATGCAAACAACCAAGACATCTTTGACATGAAAGAATACACAAGGAAGCATTAGTAGTCTGAATCCAACGTACAGTTCAGGAAAGACAATTCAAACTTTTCACAAGGCAAAAAAGTCAGTTCAATTTCTGTTTACCAATGACATTGGTAACCTCATGGAAAATGAAATCACATTGCTTGTTTTCTGTTCATTTGCACAAGAATTTCTCAAGTATATATATTCTCATATATATATGAGTATATATAAGAATATAAATGCACACTTAAGATAAGCAAAACAAATCTGGCTTTACCCCAAACACACACTTGTAATAGGATGACTTTCTTACCGGGTTGCATTTTCCAAAGCCCTGGAAAAGGATGAATAATCATCCGTTGAGTGTTCAAGGGAGTAATACCACGTAGCTGCATCTTCAATGAATGAGTTGGAGTCTTCTCCTCCCAGAGAATTTTGCAGAGCCTGATAAAAGGCTGTTTTGCTGTTGGCCCTTCCTTGACTTTCTTCAAATTTCTGAGAACAAAATGCATACATGGAATTCACAAACAAAACCAAGATAGATTTTTAGTGGAACAATACAAGCTCAGATCTCCCTCTGCTGGAACGAGTCCACTCTGCTGTGACCTCTGATTCCTAGGGGAAGTAGGAGACAGTCCTACTTCTGCTTTCCCAGGACTGTCACCAGCCAGCAGTATGGGTTTCCTCAAAACATACTATGGGATTGAATACCTGACCTAGTAAGTCCAAATCACCAGTACCATGCTGCGCAGATGTAGCTCTTACACTACAGAAACCCCACTGGCTCTCACAGAAATAGTCCACATAGACAGTTCTCCACTGTAGGTGTGCCCAATGCTGTCTTTCTGATGAGCTCCCTGAAGGAAAACTAGAGGGGAGAGAAGAAGATATTCCTTTGGAATATTCCAGAATATTTCTCCTTTCCTTTGGAAATTCCAAAAAGCAAACATGCAATATAGTCATTTCATGGCTGTATCACTCTGTCTTTTCTGGAAACACCTACAAAGAAATGTAGCTGCCATAAGGCCTGTAGTTAGGTCCCTTCTGGAATGATATTTGCCTTAGCCCTGGAAAAGAAATCCTCCTACTCCAAATCCCAATCCAAGTAGCAGCCATGATCATTAAACTTCATAACCCCTAGGGACTTTCAGAGTGACCTACAGTGAAATGCCCTTTCCCTGAGATCTGTGGTCTGAAACCTTTCCTGACATAAAGGCATTTTTTCCAGAGCAGAGTGCTCATGTCACTGCAGAATTACTGATAGCAGAGGGACCATCTTCTATGCCAAACTGCCTACCCAATTTTATTTTTACCAAAGCTGAAGACTGCTGGAAGTTTTCAACACATCTTTCTTTGAGGAAGTTTTTTTTATCTTATCAATGCAGACTTTTTTTTTTTTTTTAAGAATTTATTTCAAGTTCAGAAACAGCAACTTCCTGAAAATAAAAGTAACCTGAACTTTCCCGTGGATCAAGTTCTTTCTAAAGAGGGCACTTTGCAGGTGCACAATGGCTGAAATTTGGTATAAGAACTCCAGAAAGATCTAATAAACCACCCATATTATTTTGGGCAGTCAGTCTGATGCAAAACAGGCTAGCATCTGCCCAGTCCAGTTACCATAGATCCTTTACTGAAGATATTATTTTGATGGCCCACAGCTGGTTTTCATCACGCTGCTAGGTCTTTCCACAACCCTATACAGGAAGTACAGAGGGAATAATTACTTTTCAACAGATTCACAGAAATGAAAGATGGAAAATAAGTCCCCGTCTGCTAAGGCTGAGGCCTGTCCTTACTGATGTACTCTAATGCTTTGTGCATTTTCATTCCATGACTTCACAAGGGATTTCAAAACACTACCAAATATCCCAAGGTCCAAAAAGATCTTAGTAATTTTCCTTGTATTTGTAATAAATTCTTCTTGTGCTAGATGTTGGCCCATGCAGTGTGAAAAGAGTCATGTGGTGCCAGTTTTAGTAATACCGCTGTACTTCAAAAAAGGTTTGCAATTCACAGATGACACATCACTTCATGTGCACAAATGCCACATATGAAACTGCATAGCGCACTTGCCTGCAAAATCATTCAGTTTCAAGCCAGCAAGGACACGTATATTTTTCTGCAAGAAATAGAAATGGTCACTGAAGACCTGATTGTACGTTCACAGAATGAAAAAGCAAGCTTTCCGTCAGCTTCAGCACATGTCAGTTCAGGTCCCTACTAACCAGCAGAAGCATTGCTGCTGTCTAATTAGGAATCTCTCATTTGGTGCCTGGGGCTGGTGGATTTGGCTAGCAGTTATGGATAGGAACAGAGGCTTTTCTGTGTCAGTGCAGAGCCCAAGCTTTTATGTGTAAAGCATCCTGTAGAAAGCAACTTCCATGCAATTCTTTCATTTTGTTGTGTGGGGTGTTTTTTTTCAATGGATTTGTTACCTTATTCTAAATTTTTCATGGATACTTAAAACAGAGGGAAAAAGAAGGAGAAAAAACCTTAGGATATTGACTAGGTGCCCTAGAAACTGATCCTTCGCTGTCTCATCCATTACTAAGCATCAAATAAATACTATGGTTGAAAATCACAGAGAAGGAGATGGATCATCATACAACAGCTGAGGGACTTCTTGCCACATGGTTTTGCAGATGCCAAAATTGGGAAAGATGAAGTTTAATGAACAAGTTTTTGAATTAAAAAGAAAATAAACAAATAAATTAGGTGATGGTTATTAAATACAGAAAGACCAATTCAGGCTAGGAAGCCTCTGAGCTGCAAACTGCTCGAGGTTTGGAGAGCATTTAGCAGAAGTCTCAGATTTGCTTACCCTGTTCTGACAAACAGCCGCCTTAGCCACTGCTGAAAACAGCATTCTGTGCTAAACGGACCCTTGAGCTGACTCAGTGCGGTCAGTCTTAGGTTTTTACTGTGTCTATGTACTAGTTTCTGTTATCTTCAAAATGCCCCAAAAATTCTGGTGACCTTTCTCAGCAGTCATTGATAATAGAGTGGGGTCCCTGAGACATGTTGAGTCAGATGAAAAAGAATTCAACAGGCAGAGGTGGATGAGAAACAGGACTGGCATTTGTAAGATGTTTTGAGATTTTTCATCCCAATCAGCACTAAAATAGCAACGATCTGAAACAGGATTTCTCAAGTGTTGCTTTGGCTACAATATAATATAATCTAAGTATTTGACTTTAACATAATAGCACAAAATCAAGCAATACTTACAAAATACTTGCAAAACCTTTAAATAAACCCCATGAAACATTAAAAAGGCAAAGCATTTTAACTTTCCAGAAATTGATTCAATTTGACCAATTTTCCATGTCCAACAAATGTTTCCCATTAGAAAATATATGACCAAGGAACAATTTTCAAATAGGAGTAGATACAACAGCTGCTACCAGATTAATAGAAACAGCTGCATGTTATGTAAAATAATTTACATTCTGCTAACTTTTAAAGCAGTATTAGCAACTGACCTCAGAGTTATAGCAGAGTTTTCAACTTTTTTTCGAAGGTAAGTAAGAAAATAATTAAAGACAGCAGGTGCACCACTTTCTATTGTTCTGGTGATACAAAGCGGTCATAAACATTGCCTAAATAAGGAGTTAAATAATGTTTACTGCTCTTGTTGCTGCTGAATAGCTGCTGGAGTATGTGAATTAGTCTGGTCCAGAGTTTTATTTAAAAAGAAATTGTAGCAGTAGGTAGACCAAATGTTTACATCTTCCAAGCGGCAAAATGTACTTTTCTGACAAACTGGAATATCGATAACACTAGCAGAGTACATACAGATAATAGCATCACAGAATCATATAAAGATTTGGGTTGGAAGGGACCTTAAAGAACACCTAGTTCTAACCCCCCTGCCATGGGCAGGGACACCTTCCACCAGACCAGGGTGCCCCCAGCCCTGTCCAGCCTGGCCTTGAGCACTGCCAGGGATGGGGCACCCACAGCTTCCATGGGCAGCCTGGGCCAGTGTCTCACCACTGGGGTGAAGTGATTCATAGTGAAGAAGAATTTCTTCCTAATGTCTAATCTGAATCTACTCTTTTTCAGTTTAAAGCCACTCCTTTCTGTCCTATCACCACATGCCCTTGTATACAGTCCCTCTCCAGCTTTCTTGTAACCCCCTTTAGGTACTGGGAGCTGCTCTAAGGTCTCCCCGGAGCCTTCCCTTCTCCAGGCTGAACAACCCCAGCTCTCTCAGCCTGTCTTCACAGGAGAGGGGCTCCAGCCCTCTGATCACCTTCGTGGCCCTTCTCTGGACCCACTCCAGCAGGTCCATGTCCTTCTTATGTTGAGGCCCCAGAGGTGAACACAGTACTGCAGGTCAGGTCTGACCAGAGCAGAGGAGAGAGACACATCTTAGGTCTTAAATGGCTTTTGATAAACGTCACAAAAGATGGTGAAAGAGCTGCCAGCCATGCAGCAGTCTTTCAAGGATTCCAGCTAGTTTCAAGATGAAGTCAAGAGCTGATATTGTCCCATTCTCCTCACTGATGGCACTTATCAGGACGCTACTCCCCCGGTCATCACAATTAATATACACATATCTGCCATCTGTTGTATGTTGCTGAATACATTTATCCATAAAGATACTAACTGACTGTAATGTTGTGCAGGATGGAAATTCTGGTCTGCATAGATCCAGTTGCTTACATGAGGTAAATATATTTCTGTCTCTCCACTCCCCTATGTCCTGGTTCTGGGTTCTGCAGCCAGTTAGATTTTTACTGAAGAGGGAAAGAAAAGGAAAGAAAACACATAAGGTACAACCTTAGTCTTCCAAATAAAAAGAAAGTTAACAATCCTTGCAATGTGGAGATTACATAGTAGGCACAGAACGTATGGAGGATATGAACAGGGCTATACTGACTTAGATGGATATACACGTAAACACAGATATAGAGCAGCATGAGTGAATCCATATATTTAATGCCAGTAGGAACCATTACATCCTCCCACTTGAGCATCATACATAGCACAGGGACAAAATTTTGTCCACTTGAGAATTGAAATCAATATTTTTAGAGGTTTCTGCTCAACTGCCCTAATCTATGGCTGCTCAGAGCGAATATCCCTGAAGGTCTGCCACGGGAATTGTAGTTAATGGGTTCAGCTTAACTGTTCCATATGCCACATAATAGTGCGCTATGGTACCACTTGCCATTCCCTTAAAAAAACTCTGCTTTGTTCTTCAATTAGTTTCAGCTGTCTGATGGCTGTGCTGGGGATGAGTGTGAAGTGCTCCAGGAAGTGGCAAATCTGTCTCAGTTCACATGAATAAGCATTCAAGTCAACACCATAAAATGGTCATTTCCATAGGCAAGACGTTGAGCACGAATGTTCAGCGTACTCTCTGCTGCATCACTAAGAGACTTTAGCCTTTAACTGTAAACAAATCGAACATAAACGTCTTGCTAGCACATAAGTGGTGCCTTCTGCCTTTCTATTTCGTTTTTAATAGTAAAGGCCTCAACAGGCATAAGCGCAGTGTTGCAGTGGAAGTGTGGAGACACCAAACAAACCCAAATGCCAGTAAGCCCTCACAGAACAACATGAAGCCAACAAGTTTTACCACCTTCAGGTCTGGTTTCAGTCTAGAGGTTTCACTCTCACTCCCAAGACTCAACTGCTAAGAGTTTATAAAACTTGCATACAAATCCAGTCTAAGGTGATAAGAATTGCATCATGTCTCAAGCTTGCTTGTATCCAAATAGCTGTGTCTCCTCACCATTTACAAGATCAGTATTAATAGAGCAAGACCGGAATTAATAGAACAAGAGCTTGCCAGAACAATTTGTTCTGAATTTGCCAGAACAGCTGTTCACAGGAACTGGTGGAACAAGTCAGCAGGGGTTAAGTTTTTCTATTCCCACCCTTTCCCTCTGACTACACTGAAGTCATCCTAAAGGAGATGGAAATGAAGGTCTTTGCCAATTCCATACACTTGCCACAAGACTTTTCAGCCGTGCCCTTTATCTACCCAAATACCTGCTTGATTCTTCTCTCTACAGAGATGGAGCACATCCACGGATTCATTTTCACCCCAGGGAGGTGTCCCCTCACTGTAGGACAGATTTTATATGTTTGAATGTGGTTGAATCAGAGGCAAGCTAGGAACTATGTCTTGGTTCTCCTAGTTGAGTCCAGTGCTTTCTCCACCAGCTAAGCCCTCCCACCTTCCTTTAGTATATCAGTAAAACCAGCTTTGGGTTTTCCCAAAAGATACAAGTCAGATCTGCCTCACGGGAATCCTTAAAATGAATAAAGTAGAAGGGTGGGATGCTGTGTGAGTTGTCTAAAATCCTTCTTCTAGGTCTATTGTGGGGAGAAGACAGTTAGCACAGATCAAAGATCCCTTATGACACAATGACAGAGGAAACGGGGCACAGACTTCTCAGTAACAATCACCACCTGCACCAGGTTCTGCCACTGTTGTCTGTGGCCTGCTAAGGACTTTGTCATCTGATTTTGACTGCAACCATGCATGGTCATGGCTATGACATAGAAATGCTCTTGAGGACCGGGAAAATGCATGTTCTTAAATAGCTTAGTGACAGAGGAAGCATTGCAGTTCCCCAGCAATTAATACACCAACTACCTGGACAAGGAAGAAATCAGGAAAGTTTAACCTTGCGGCAGGTCTTTGAGAAAACAACCTGAAGGCAGGAATACAGATTGGGCAAAACAGTCATATTCCCTCAAGCTCTAAAAACCTGAAGACACAGGAAAATAGAAGGAGGAAAATGTGAAAATAGAGAAAATAAAATATAAACTTCTACCACGAACATTATGAATTTTCTGGAACAGAGATGGAATCTGATTTACAGCAGTAGCACCAAGTAAGGTAGGTACTATTATAATAGCTAGTAAAGAAGTTAACTATCCTTCTAAGTAAGGATAGTTAAACCCTTGCCAAAGGAGGTCAGAAGACCTCCAACAGCAAATTTTAAAACAGGTCTCTCAGGTTGAGGCAGATACAACCATTTCTTAGGGCTGTTACACCAGCTTTCCAAGTCCCCTTCCAATCTTATTTTCTACAAGCCTTTAAATAAAGAATATATTCCAGATTTTCTTTTTAGAAGGGTAACATTTTACTACTGAGCTCTCAGTTACAAGTGCTTTTTCTTTTCATTTCAACCTGACAATGCTGGCTCTTGGCACTTGTGGTTTTCATTAGCACCGTGATTTGTTGCATAATTTCTAATACACCATGGAATTTCATTTCAGTTTTTCAGAAAACTGTCATATATAGAAACAGTGGTAAAGGAAATAATGTCACTGCCTAGACTTCCTAACATGACCTGTAATGATTTTACTGAGGTTTATTGCCCTCCCACAGGGTCTGGATCATTGTCTGCAGGCCTCCAGCATCACAGTCTATTTCCTATGTCTGACTTCCCCTTTTAATTGATTCCAAAAGAGGAAGATACATGAAATAAGTGCAGGAAACTTCTCTTGGAGACTAAACAAGCAATATGAACTTTGTTGAGGTGGGTCAAAAAGCCTTCTTTCAAAGGCGTAATTTTGTCATTAACTCTGAAGTAAATCGGTCTGTGTGTTACTGGCTACCAGCAGAAAGAAGCTAGGATTGACCTTTCACTGCCTCCTAAAAGATTAAGTCCACCCTGGAACCTTTAATTTAATTTGGCAACATTAAACAGGGAAGTGCAATTTTATCCATCATAGAGAAGGACAAATGAACTTTAAAAGGCTGATAAGCTGTCTCAGTGCAAGAGGTTCACAAGAAGATATAATATCCCTCTATTAGACCTTCATGTTTTTGAGGACTTTTATGTCCAAACGACAGCATGGACACGATTCTTTTCCATTTCACCAGTTTGTGCCCTGGAACATTAGCCTATACATCAGGCCAGTGCTATTCTTAGTCATAGCTAGTCCACCTTCAGAATCATCTTTACAAGAAAAGCTACTTCTTAAAGGTAACAGAGAAAAAATCTTGCCACAAAAAAAAAAAAAAAAAAAAAAAAAAAAGAGTTGGCATGGAAAAGACTGACAGCCTTGCTGCACAGTGAAGAACCTCATAACCAGGTTATGAGCTTGCTTTCTTCTTTGTGAGATACAACTGAGATTGCAATATAATTTTAGAAACATTAAAACATGCTGCTGCTTATTAATACATGCTAAATCATTGCTGATCTCTTACTTTTTCATATCTCTCCCAGTAATGTTAATCAACAAATATAATAATGCCATTAACCAGCATAAACTGGACTTGCTGGAGATGGACAATGCTTTTGCATATTTGCATGTAATATAATTCATAAATTGTAGAAACCAAAAAGCATCTGTCCTGGCTGCATATGATTACTGTCATCGCTGTAAGAATAGTAATACCATCAGTTCATTAACAGTGAGTCTCATCCTACCTTAATTGCCTTAGCTCTGCTGATCAGCCCGTCTTGCTGAGCACTTCCAATGAGCAGATCTACCTTCCAAAGCTGAGGGCGCTGCAGGGCTTTGGCTAGAGGTTCCCGAAGGTAAATCCCATCCCTCACGGGACCCCAGTACTGGAACGGGCCACTTATAGCTAGGAGCTAGGTTAGGAAAAGAGTAATAATAGTACAGTTAAATTAGCTTACCCATGTCATTTCCATTTTATTTATGCGTCAGACAACTGAGTTCATAGCCTTCAAGTGAACAAGTGATCAGTTAATGGAAGTGTAAACGCATCACTGACAGGAAACAATGCTTTTGTTGGCAGTTTCAGTAGGCAAAACAAGCTGAATAAGCCAAGAGAATTGGTGGTCTTACAGTAATAAAAATCTTGTTTTATAACAATATAAAAATATTAGGGATTTGCTCTATGCTAATCCTGATGGGAAAATGTATTGCCAGTGGGTGTTTTAATCTGTGGGTAAAGGAGCCATCTCTAGAATTGTTTATACTGCAGCTTTCACAAGCCTCGCACTTAAGAGACAGGGCACAGACATCCCTCCCCACTTCCTTTTCTGCAAAAATACAGCTACTGAAGCTACAGACATTTGATTCTCCTCTAGAGCAACACCCAGGGGCAGATGAGAAGGTACTGAAAGAAGACAAAACCTGTATTTAGATTAATTTTGGAAGACATGGTCAAAGCATGTAAAAGGAACTTAGTCTAAAGGAGAATCAAGTTGTGAGTATTCATAGGTGGATGTCATGGACATCAGCATCACTCCACCAAAGCTAGGTCAGTTCTTCTTTCATGAGAATTCAGCCCAATTTATTTTCTAAGTCTCGTCACAGCTTCATGTAAATGGAAACTTTTTTATTCCTAGCTAATGTCATATATTTTGCTACCATGTACCTTAGTCTGTGCATCATTGAGGACACGAGCAGGCAACTGGCGGAGGCAGGCTACAATTTCCTCACTGGTGGATGAAGGGCATCCCACATCTTCAGCCAGGACTGCTGCTTGGGTCTGCGCTCTCCTCATAGTAATAATGGATGCCGGAGAAAAAGCTGAACCTCCCTAAAAAAGAAAGACAGTACCAGTCAGCACAAGCTGTCAAAACACTTGGTCCCCTAGTGCAGGTAAAAAAAGATGAGAAGCAAAACCTGCCCAGTTACAGGATATAAACCACCAGTATTTAAACCATAAGAAGCAAGTTCTAATGATCAAAGCAAACAGGAGACGCATAGGTTTGGCCATTACTAACTCTGCCATGGTTATTTTGGAAGACCTCTGAAAAGTGTCTGCATTATGTCTATAACTAAATTATAAATCTTTCTGAAAACTTTGCTGGAGAGAGAAATGTTCAGACAAGATTCAGGCTAAACCAAGTTGCAGAAGATCAGCCAGAGCCAGAGCACATCAAAATCAGAGCACAGGCTACAGTCCCATCTCTATCTCAGACTGTGTTTCTTTCCTACAGCTGTGCCAACATGGAAAATGTCCTCACCAAGAAAAGATGGTACAACACAGTTGAGTAACCATGACAACTATTTATTGAAAATGCAGATAAATTAACCTAAATCTGATAAGATCTGACCTAGAACAGAAAGGCTGGAATAGCTCTGACATGGTTCAAATGACTAATTTCCCAATGTTTACATCAGTTTACTATAATAACTGCTAAGATTAGCTTCTGTTTTCTAAAAAATATCCAAACACTAGATGCATGACATGAAAGACTCCAACTTCAACTGATTAACTTATTCAATTGATAAACTTAACTTCTTACTGAATTTGCTCAAAGCATAACTACAAATCTGAAAAAGCATAAAACCAGGAGCAAGATAAAAAAGAAACAGAAAACAAACAGCAAAACCATAATTTGAAATTGTCTCTATTCTTTGAGCTCAAAGAACTCTCTGCAGCCCTGGCCAGCACCCAGGGCATTTATTATATTTCAGACAAGCAGATCCATTGAGACTAACAGCATACCGTTGCTCACAACTGGAGAAATTGGATTCAAAAAATAATTAGAAAGAGTTTATTGTTTGGATGTACAGACAGTCTTTTTAGTTCACTGTATGTAGAATTTCCAGTGCTACTACCTTCCTGAAAGTTTCTCTTTCCTTAAGGAAAGAGATCACCTTAAGGGATCTGGAAAACAAGCACTGTTATTAGCTTAATAACTGAGATGCAGATGGCTGCAGATAAGCAAAGGAAAAGCTAAGACTGTCAATCCTGGGGCACTAGAAGAGCCATCTCTGGTTTTAAGAGGGCAGAAGAACTAATGAATTAAAAATAAACACCACATGGTCTTATTCCTCACTTCTGTCCTCAATTTAGATGAGAACTTGAGTGAGCAATGGGCTTTATCTTCACATGGGCTTTGCGGTGGCCTATTTTGTGTTTGTAAGGCATCATATTTGGCAGCTGCTGACTAGGTGCACTGACTCAGTTGGTCATTAGAGAGAAAGAAAAATATCCTTAATGAGAGTATCTCTGTGTGTGGGTGTGTCCCCAGGATGAAAAATGAGAACCTTCAGAAGAGTATGTTCGCCAGAACTAGGATGAGTGAAACTAGAAAAGGCATAGCATGGCATGCCAGCTTCCCTCGAAAAGAGTAGCTTCCTGGCTTTTCATTTGGAGCAAGGAATTATGTGCCTCCTTGGTACAGCAGAGAAATCAAATCTAGGATTGCACAATATTTATCCACCGATCTGGCAAACATATTCTTGAACATCAGATCTGAACATGCTCAGCATGTTTTATCAAGTATCCAGCAACCCTAAATGGCATTAATTTAAAACAAAACTAAACAAAACCATAAAAATTTGAAGGGCTTCAGTTTCCCAAATTCTGAAAGTTTCAGAAATTTTGAAAGTGGCATTTTCTGTGGAACTTCTGAAGTTGCCTTATTAAAAGGCTAAATTTGGTACAGAAAAGAGAGTACTGAGATCAGATGACATACAGAATCCAGAAATTCACTGGGACCAAGCAAAACATCCCCATGTGTGCTTGATTTTGAACATACCTCCTCCCAGGGATTGTAAAAGCTGTGCAAAGTTCCCCTTTTTCTGAGATCTCTACAAACTGAAAAGCTGCCCTTGGGTCAACTACTGACTCAAACAGCAATTGCAAAAGGTTCTGGGTAGAAGTGTCCCACAAGTCTGCTCTGCGGTGGGAGAGCTAAAAGCCTGGACAACAGGCAAATCCAGTCACAGCACTGGATATACATGGGCTGGCATTAGAAACAGTCCAAGCCTGACAAGTAAAAGAAAAACCCAAAACTTCTGCAAATACATTTGTGAGGCGAGGAGAGTTCTTGTTTGGAGCCTTACTCAGGCTGTGGATATTTACTCTTCTTTGCATGAGTGATCAGAACAGGTTTGTGTGCTCCTCTTCATTCTGCTTTTTTCGTCTATTTTCCATGGTAATGGCCACTTCCTCAGTTTGCTTTTTTTGATAACATCCGCATTCAGGAAGCATGTCTTGTGTTTGGGGTTTGAAAGAGATGTGGTGTCCGCTACTGTTACTCATGTTTAATTTTTATTGGGACTGGAAGTGGGTGATAGAGGAACTTGGGGAATGATTCGAGCAGTATTTGGAAGCAATACCGTTACATTCCCTCCCCTGGTGCATTTGAAAGGTGTTCCAGGCTTTGGAAGCAAGGCTCCTCTTACCACAGAACTTCAGCAAGCAAAACTGTACCAGTTCTCTGTTTTTCACATTCACATCATAATTCAGGCTCATTGTTTCCTCATTCTCACCAAAAAAACCTCATGAACAAATAAGTGAGAGCAGAAGCTGGAGACTGCCCAGAATTAAATTTCTTCCTTTTTGAGCCTGCAGTTTTCATATTAAAAAGAAATCTTCCGTAAACGCTGTAGCCACATTAGAGACAGGCTCAGGGCACAGAGGATAACATGGCTATTCTCAGCACTTCCCTCTTTCCCTATAAAACTATAATTTGTTTGTGTGATTAGTCCCAGCAACCAGCAATGAAGGAATTGCGTGCTTTAAAAAATAGGACTATTCAGGCAGAAGCAGAGATAGTGGAGGTACTGTTCATTTCCATTACATGACACCTATATTACCACCAACATGGCAGAATCATGAATCAGGAAAGCAAAAATCATGAGATCAGCTCAAAAATAACAAACACTGTGTTCTTTTTTTCAGTCCTCTTTTTTTTAATTTGCCCGGAATTCTCCTGTACCTATAAACACAAGAGCTAAAAAATTCACCTGTAAAACTAACAGTTCTGATCTTCAGATAATCCTGCATAGGAGTTTTTAGAAAGCAAACCTGTAAACAATATGAGATATGTTCACAACAAAATTGCGAACATCAGCTGTCTTGCTGTCACAGGGTATTTCCTATCTCAGCATCATTTAGAGGGGCTTGAGAGGGAACTGAAGCCACACGCAGCTCTTGTCTCAGCTGTCCTTACGGATTGACCTGCTGTCATCGAAGGAAGTTCCAGTGACATTTTTGACAATGACCCAGATGAAAGCATTCAGCACCGAACTGCCGGGAAGACGTGGCTGCAGCCGCGTTGCACAATCTTTATCAGCAGCGTTACACGGTCCTAAATTCATCCGACCAGTGGGAACATCACAATGTTGGGCAACCGCAGAGATTCCCCCCCAGCCCGCGGCGCCCCCGGCCCGCGGAGCCCCCGGGGGAGCAGCTCCCCCCCCGCAGCCCGGGCAGGGCCCCCCCCGGGGCAGGGGGTGCCCGCAGGGGGCTGTGACCCGCGGGCAGCGGCGCCGGGGCAGCTCCGGGCAGGGCCTGTGGCCCCGCGGGGAGGAGCCCGGGCTGGGGCCGGGCTGGGGCAGGGCCTGTGCCCCCGGGGGCGGGGGGGCTGGGGCCGGCTGGGCCGGGGGGGCTGCGCCCGCGGGGGGGACACGCTGCGGCAGGGAAAGAGAGGAACGAGGAGCGGGGGAGACAAGGAGCGAGAAGCTGAGCGCGGCCCTCAGTGCCCGTAGCCCTGTGCTGCTGCTGGGAGGGGGCAGGGACGGGCAGGAGCCGAGCTGCGCCCGGGGAGAAGGGAGCGCTGCGGAAGGTGCTTTGAGGGTCGGGTTTATTTCTCACTGGCCCGCTCTGACTTTCCCCGGGGCAGACCTGGGTTGTGCCTGTGACGGTCACTGGGGAGCGATCTCTCCCTGCCCCCACCCCGACCCACGGGCCTGTCGTTACATTCTCTGCCCCCTGCCCGGCTGAGGAGGGCAGGGACAGAGCGGGCAGGGGGGCACCTGCCCTCCGGCATGGCCAGCCCGCCGCAGGACTGTTACGGTAAATTGTACCTCTGTCTCCCAACATACCTGGAAAAGACAATTGCCACAGAGGCTGCTGCGCTCAATGTCTTTTAATTCCTCATTTACTCTGGAAACTCGCGTTTTGCAAAGTTTTTCAAAACTGATTCACAACAGATCTAAAGATTTGAAACTTCACTGCAGCCAGTCTTGCAATCAGTCACTCTGTAAACCCCAAACCTCCTTCCTCTCCTCACATCGTGACCTCTTGTTTTTCCAACCTGATTTGAAACTGAAAACCCTGATTGAGCCTTGTTTGTCTCTTCGACACGTGCACTCCCTCCAAATGAATGCCATTACTCTGATGGCTGCGAGGCTGCAGACTGCTTTGGAAGCAGGCTTTCTGTCTGCCCAGCAGCATCCTATAGAAAATACAAACAGCAGTAACAGTAACACCACCCAAAAAGTAAGATCAAAAAATTTCTAATGAGAACAGTCAAACCAATGAAATGTCCTGATAACTCTATTCCCCAAAAGAGCCACCTGTACAGCAATATTTTATTTGCTAAAGATAGGCGCTCTGCAAGCTCAGATGCATTCAGTTCCCAGCCAGAAGTATCGTCAGACCATCTGGTTTGACCTCCGGGATAGCCAAGGCTCTGACAATACCCTGACTGCTGAGCTCAAGGGTTTCCTACCGCTTGAAACATGGCTTGTGTTTTACTAAAGCCCAATACTGCATAAAGTGTTTAAGCTGGTCTCAGAGACACCAAGAAATGGATACTGGATACTGCGTCTTCTCCTTTGCAGTTTGTGCCTGAAGATAATCACTTCACTGATGGAAAACTGCACTTCTGTGTGAGGGCGTCTTCAGTTTCAGTTAATGCCAGATTAAAGAGACTGGTTATATCCTGGTTTTTCTCCCTGCAGAAGTAAGCAAGCTGCAACTAAGTGACCACTAACTCTCCTTTCCAATTAGCTTAACAGATCATTTTCTAAAAGACTGGATTTAAAACACTTTCAGAAGTTGTTTTCAGTTCGAAGCCTTTTTTTGTTTGTTTTTCCTTGCAGGGTTGTTTTTCAGTATCCTGCATTGCTTCTCCTTAGACATTTAATTCTGCATAGTGGCAAGTGCTTACAGCACACTGGGGTTGTGGGGCTCTGTGTGAAGAAATCAATGTAATTTTCCCAGGCTTTCCAACAAAGTCTGTCTTCAAGAACATGGAGGAGAAATCCTTGGGACCAACTTAGGGAGTCCGTGCCACAGCTAAGAAACTATGTGGCAGACACGTGGCAAACACTAGCACACGAAGTATAGCAGGGAATTGGTAGATCAGCCCAGCAATGGAAAGGGAGACTGAGATATAAACATTTTTCCCTCCATAACCATCTACTGGAACTGTGATTTCCAGATAAAAATGGGGGAAAGGGAAGAGTCCTCTCTCCTCTATAAATAACATTTTGAAGAAGGAAAATTTCTGTTCTATATATGAGACTTGGCAAATCCCTCTTTGCTCGAATCAAAGGCAGTCCTGCAAGTGCAATGTCCATCTCTCGAGTGACTCGCTGACTGCCTGTATCAGGTTAGTAACTTGAATAACAGTTTAAGATGTTATATAAAGCTCCACTTCATTAATGTCAAAACTTTCTTCCATTTAGATGTAAACATTACCTTATCAATTATCTTATTGTTTAAAACAAATTATTAGCTGAATGTACTGAAAGGGTAAACTGGTTCTCACCATGGCACAAGAGTGAATAACCATTAGAAACAGGCAGAAATGGCATGGAAATGGAGAATTTTGTTTACCTCCCTCCACTGCGAATGCATCTGTTCTTCTACAAGCATGGTACAAACCACAGCTGAGACTTATTGTTTCCAGTGGAGCATGTTCTACCAAGCAAATCCAACCTCTTCTTCAGTGTGACCAATCTTTCCTGTTCTGTCTGAGGCCTGCCCCATTCATGAGTGCATCTTAGGATGTAATCTTACTTCTTGTAAAGGCACAAAAACCATCAGAGCCAATCTAAGGCAGATATTGGTGAGAAGGATCAGAAAAAGGCAGAGCTCTGCCACTGCCTGTTCCCACACATGGTACAGATATCCCCCAACCCGCTATCTTTTAGTAATTCCAAAGACATTGTGCATCTGATTTGTGAATGCCATTAAGGAACTTGCATGACACACCTCCGTGATTTGAAGAAAGCAATAAGGTCTTAAACAAAATGTAACTGGTACGATAATCATGGAGCGTTATGGTACAACCAGCTCCCCAGAGCACTGGCTGTAGCGCTGTCATGGGTCTGTGTTATAAGCTGATTTGCTTATCAAGCTCCCTAATACTTTCCTGTCCCTTCAAAGTGAGGATTGCTAGTGCAGCCCATCAAAGAGAAAGGATATTCTCCTGAAATTACCATAGCTCCAAGTTTTGGCACAGCTTTGGGAATTTGACCAGTGTCTCCTGGTTCCAGTAACGCTTACACAACAGCTCCCACACTTGTCAACTTTTAGTTTTCATCATCAAATAGATGGGCATTACAATGAACATTACAACTCAGAGCTACTCTGGTGTGAAGTAGGAACTCTGTTCGGGTTTGCTGGGTCTTCTAGTCTTTTTTTCTTTTTTTCTCTTTTTTTGTTTGTTTTGGGTTGGGTTTTGGGAGTTCTTTTTTTTTTCAATGTTACTATACAAAATTAGGTATATAAGCTTTTCAGATCACATCTTGATTATAAAAGCAAAAGGGCAAACTTTAATAAATCACTTTGACTTCTACATTTATACCTGCAGTACTATATTGCTGAGTGGCTTTAGTCATGTTATTTAACAGTCTAGTGTCTTGGTTTCCCTGTCTTTGACACTGAGATGAGAGAGGTGCTGAGGCTTCTGCTTCTGTGCTTTGTACAACTGACGTGAAAATGTGCTTCATACACAGGTGTTCACTCCATATTCTCTCATTGCTGATATTGGGCTTCAGTTATTTGCAGACAGAGGTATTCTGGGGCACAGAGCAAAGAATAAAGCAAGCCTTGCATTCCCATTCAGGCTCAATAAGAGTGGAGAACAAATTTTTGTGCCTTTTCCTGTCTGTCTGAAAAAAACTAGCAAAACTACGTAAGACAAAACAGTTGGGGACTGAACATTAGTGGATAAATACATTTGGAAAGAAAAAAAAAGAGAGAGAGAGAGAAAGAGAAACGCTTTTTGTGTAAGTAATGTAAACCACGTTATTTTGCTCATTTTTTACATCTGCTAAAACCAGCCCTGATACAACGTATTGAAAACCTCCCTGTTTTTCTCAGTCAGTAGATAAAAAGTCTTAAGTAGTGACTTGCAACAGGAACCTCATCTGTTGCAAACACTTCGAGCCTTCCTTATTTCTCAGAGAGGAAGTATGTGGCCTGTTTGGCAAATGCTGCTCTACATGACAGCATGAACTTCACAACACGCTCATTCGACTGGCTGCTCCTCGACTTGATCAGCTAAACCTTGCTGGCAGCAGGAGAGCAGTATTATGACTACGGCTTTTTTGAGAAATACTGCAACCTGGAATACCATGCCTACCATTTAAAGGTAATCATTGCTCTGATACATTTTATTATCTGCATACAGGATCAAATGTTTCCATTTTATTTATATAAAAGAGAGTTCTATTTCATTAACAGTGACAGTATTCAGAACGTGGATTTCAAGTGCCACCAAAGATAGGAATAGAAAAGCCTGCCTTGAACAGTTTCCTAAGGAGTAGTACTAAAGATAGAAGGGACAAGAAGTATGTCTGCTGAAAGCTCACAGTAAGATAGATGCATAGGCACCTTATGCTGAAGCAAACTGCATTTCACTATAACCCAAAATATGAGCTCACAGATTAGTGGGCTTTTTATTCAAAGCGTTAGAAATTTGCA
The DNA here is from genome assembly GCF_015220075.1 of Falco rusticolus. NCBI lineage: Eukaryota > Metazoa > Chordata > Aves > Falconiformes > Falconidae > Falco > Falco rusticolus. The sequence goes on along the minus strand of NC_051189.1, from coordinate 343,847 downwards.
TAATGGGGTATTTCTGTGTTGTTTCATAGTGGCATGTTTCTGTGAATTACCTTGATTACAGCATTATGTTATTCCTTCTAAGCTCAAAGGTACAAGTGCCTCAAAGTTGAAAGGATGCTCAATTTGATAAATGACAAAATAAGAGAAATTCACCAAAAATATGCATCTTCTGAAATCTAAGCTGCTTTTTTTCCCCACATGAAAAATAACAGGGCGCTGGTGCTTTCATTTTCTCGTTAAGTGGGATTCAGACATTACCTGTAAACCAGTTTAGAATTAAATTCTAAAACCTTGGTAGTAGTATAGATGTAAATATCAGGTAACAAAAATAGAATATAGCATCTCAGGAACAATGAATGTCCTAATGATACTAGTCTGCAGCATTCCTTACAGAGGGGCTTTACTCAGGTGCTTATCTTGCCTTTTTCTTTCTCTTAGTATTGTAGTTTCTTTATATTTATTAATTCTCAATAATTTTAAATTTATAAAGTTCTTAGAAAACGATAGACTTTCCTATGTGCTGTGCTATTTAACTGCTCCAAAAGTGTATTTTCTCAGAGAACAGATTCTGGGAGAGGAAATTATTGGTACGTGTGCTGCATGCAGGAAGGGAAGGCATAAGTTGTACCACAGGTTTTTGGGACCCACGATGTAGGTCAGTGAGACTCCAGTCTTGATAGGTGAAGAGTTCATAACTGCCGAGACTTCTGCCACTGATAAATAGGACATGAAGCCGGACTGGGGCTGTAGATGTTTCTTCACCTTCTTTTTAGGAACAAAAAGAAAGCTGTAAAGATCACTGAACCCCACTAGCTGTGCGTTTGCAAACATCTATGGCTGCAGTGACTGGCTTTCTTTAAACAGCATGTGCACAAGTGGAAAGGGGAGGGGAGAAAGGGCCCAAGCATGGAAGACTGCAAATGTGATCTTAATAGTTAAAATCAAAGTTCCACACAAGCCTGAGGAGGTGGCCTGCGAGCAGGGAAAGCGGCAGGTAGAGTTTGGTTTGCAGCCCAGCAGCACAGCAGTCCCTCCAATCTGAACCACAGAGGCACTCCTCCATGCAGGGCTTTGGGCTGATAAGACACAGCAAGCTTAGTGTTTATCACCTGCCCTTAATTCTTCCCAAATCACCCTCAGTGAATGACTTTCTTTTGATCTGGCATAATTATTTTCTTCTACGACAGAGGGATGCCACCTCTACTCGTATCCCAAACTGTCACCAAGTTTAAGTGAGATGCAGTGCCTGGAGCAGATTCACCATTTCGAAAGAGTATCATCTGTAAAATTGTGACTGTTCTGCTATCGACTTAAATGATAAAAAAAAATCAGCTCAGCCACAACATGCTTTACAGTTTCCTGTAAGTCCACTTTTAACAGAGTATCTAAAAATTTCAGAAGACTGCCATACCGTTTATCATGTAGTGACACAATGGATTTACATTGTGCTGCCAATACTTGACACAAGCATGAACTACTTAAGCCGTTAAGTTCTAACATGCACCTGAGACTCATACACAGTGTTGTTTCAGAAATCCTTATCTAAAAACAGTGAGACACCATTGCCAGCAAGCAAGTAGAAACAACGTTTTGCCCCCCTCTCACACCATTTCAGAGAAAACTTCCAATTTCTTCCATTTCCATCCCATTTTCAAATATCTGAGAGTTGAGCCATACCTCAGGGCATTCCCCCCCACCACCTTTGACTGGACTCTAGGCACCTTTACTCTGCCCAAATGCATAATGACAAAGTGGCCCTAGTGGTAAAACCTAGTTTGCTATCTGCCATTTTCCTTTTAATCACTTTGGATAAGTGAATCAGCAGCAGTGGTCACAGCTTTCCATTTGCTTATTTTTATTGAACACTTCTGCCATGACTCTAGAGAACATCTTGAACTCTCTGTCCCTTTCCAGACTTTATACTGCCACCAGTGGTAATTAGTGACAGTAAACCAACATGGAAAATGTAATGAAACACAGCAAACTGTCACGCTAATGACATCAAAGTCCAAAATGTCATTGCTCTTCACTGTTACTGGTATTTTCCATAAATCAGATTCTGCTGCATCTAAAGTAGCAGCCCTGAGCTGCACACTCTGTCCTGTTGACTTTAGAGGTCCTTTGAGAAGAGCAATGATTGATGTGGCAAAGTGAGCCAGACCAGTCTTGGCTGAGCTGTGCAAAAATACAAAGTAGGCACATGCCTGTTGGCCAGTACTCCATTTGTCCGGACTAGCAGTAGGTGGTTTGATTACAAACTACATATAAGCAAAGCTTCAAAAACACTGCAAGCAACTTTCAGAGTTTAGACCCTTAAACACCATCTAGGGAAACGAAGGTGCCTTCTCAAATGTGCCATGCTTTCAGAAAGTTTCTAAGTGTGAGGTAAAGTTTTCAGAAGTCTTTCCATCATGTACAAATGCTACGTATCACTTTCCAAAGTGACTCAGGCACACCTGAAAATTGTATCCGCTGTATCTTAAAAGCAGGCAAAAAGCCCTTGAGCGCACTCTGTCACAAGTCTGATCGCTAGTAGGATGACTTGCTTTCCTGGCCCTCAAATACCAAGATCCAGAATAAAGGGGTAAATAGAGGTAGGACTCTTACTTTATTTTTCCAGACTTCTGTGACACAAAATTCAAATGCTATTCTCATCTAAATAACTATTGTATTGGTTAAAACAGACAGGCATAAGATATTTATGCTGCCATGCTTGGCACCTATCTGGAATCGCACAAAAATATTGGTAACTGCAGCTTACTTGCTATGCACTTAGCCAGATTTGAACTGGCCTTTTCAAGTACTGCAAAAATGCATCTACTACAGCACAGACCTCAGCAGAGGTTGTCTTTCCAGGTATTTATCCCACTTCTCTGGCTGACTTTTTCAGCCCCGGTGAGCTCTACTGCCATGCCCAGGAAATTTTGCTGGCTGATTTGAAGATGAGCCAGGAACATCTATAATATCTGCAGCCAAAGTACTGGCTGCATTATTCCTATGCGTATGCCTCTTATTCTTGATGGGATACAACTGAGAAAAATGTTGAAGAAATTCAAATCAGGTCATGCAAAAAAATATCCATAGTTATTTCAGGAAATTATAATATTGCAAGTAGACAGTGCCCGCCAAAATGAATTCTGATTTCAGTTTTAGAAACTTGGGTGTACTTAAATGAAGAACGTTTTTTTTGTTTTCTATCAAAAGACACCCTTTTATTCGAACATGAATACCCAAATAGTTTATTTAAATTTAAGGCTACTTCGTTATTCATCTTCTAGACTTCTTATATCAGGCAATGAAACAGGGTTTTGTTCTTGTGAAAGCAGATTTCAGACACTTGTCAGAAAGCCACTGGCACAGCTGCATCCTACAGATGTGCCGCAAGCTAGTTCCTGAGTGCAGACAAGTGAACGAGTAATGTGCCATTTGGCTGGTGAAATAGAGACTTCTAGCAAAAAGCCTTCGGGAACAAGCACTAAGAAGCTTGAAAATCAGATGAGGTAGAGTCAAACTGTGCATTACCACCTGTTTTAGCACTGATCTACTTGCATTTGATAAGACAAATTCTCTTCCTTTTAAATGGTATTTTATTCTATAGGGTGTCATCCTAAACTCACTGTAAGACATCAGAAAAATATGGTATTAAGCAATATACTCAATTCTGCCAATCTTTTGCCAAAATACAATTAGTAATAAAGTCTCACTGATTTCAGCAAGTGTTTCTCAAGTTAGACACCTATCCAGCCAGCGCTGTCAGGCTCCAGCCTGTTGTAAGTAAAAAGGAGCATACCAAAGGCAGCAATTATCTTTGAAATATGTAAGCTAGAAAAGACTGAAAGATGCAGAATACCTACACAATGCTGCTAAAGCTCCTGTTACCATTTTCACAGGGCAACTGGCAGAAATATATTTTAAAAAAATACCTATCCGCTAGTGGTGTTGCATTATTTTGCTTTAATGTACAATTTCAAACAGAAAGAACTTATTCTCTTCGACCTTTGAAAACATACCATAGCATGAGACACCTTCCCGTGCAGAGGGTTTTCCTCTCTGTCCTCTGTCAGGGATAATTAGGATGGGTGCAGTAAAGTCATGAGAGAAACTGTCCCTCTTGCAATATTTAGTCCCAAGATTGTCTGATACTGTTTCTTGTATGTCCACCAAGACTTTTAAAGACAAGTATCTGAAGAATTTGCACCACTGGCTTTATGCAGGAGGAAGGTCTGAGGCATTTTGAGGCAATGTGTTACTTTAAAAAAAAAAAAAAAAGAAGAAAAAGAAAAAAGAAAACAAGAGGAAAAATAACATTGCCCACATTTGCTGAGAGCACAACTGCATCAGAAAAAAAACACCAAACAACATTCTTACCATTCCGTAATAAAGCAACATAATATACACCCAGTGCTGAAAACCAGATACATCAATCTAATTAATTTCTTTGTAGCCTCAGAACTCCAAATGCTGAAAAGAACATTTTGTCTATGAAATGACTGTACAGGCATGGCTTTGCTGTGACTTCCTATTGTGCTGAGGTACTGGTAATGGAAACTTTTACTACATTGCGTTCTTCTGAGCAACTTCCCTAGTTGTGGTTTTCTGCTGTTCCCCTGATAAAAGCACCAAAGTGGTGAGAGTTTAGCAAGTATGTAAAACTCTCACATGAATTTGACACAAGAATTCTCAAAAGAAAAACTGTACAAACTTGGAGACACCCAAACTAGGTCATTTCTCATCTGTCAGCACAGCAGGTGTTATTCTGATGTTTAATTTCAATGTCTGCTTTGATTTAGTTCTGAAGAGCTTTGACAGATTAGAAGCACAATGGGAAATGCTGTGAAAATGCCAAGAGCCTCTGTAGAAACAAACGTGCCGAGCCAAACAGGTAAGCATTCATTTACTTTCTTTCAAGAGAAAAGGATGTTCAAAATGTATGGCACATTGATCCATGTGTCTTCCTTCATCCGCCTGATGTAGTAAAAGCAGGCCAAGTGCATGACTGTTGTGGGAGAAGGAGGGCATCCACTAGACAGTGCTTATTTTTAGGTACATTCTAGCTCATTTTCCAAGAAGTACTTTTAATTAAAAACCCCAATGTTAATACTATTATTTGCTCATGCTCCTTGAAAGACATTCCTTCCAATTCAGAAAGCATTGAAACACTACTTCAGAAACCAGAAATACTGTATTTTGACATACTTGCTTGCGATACAAATTTGTTCTTGAAATTTGGTTTTGCTTCAAAGTTAATGATGCTGTCTTACTTAACCTTACTCATGTCATGCTTGCACTGCACCTGAAGCCTGGTGTTAGACAGTTGCACTGGAAGTGGCACACAGCCACCCTGTCACCAGATTTATCATAAAGCTTACACAGAAATACACATTTCACAGGCCAAGCTGCCAAAGAGGGACCCAACACATCTGCCCTATACATCCAGATGTGAAAAAAAATCAGGTTGCAAAGCCCCTGGTAGGCTGGTAGAGGTCATGCATCTGAGGGGGAAAGCAAGAGGGATTCAGTGACCTCCTAATCCACAGCCTCAGCTTTCGTGCCGCATAATGACAGACAGCTGGTACAAGGGCTGCAATAAATTACTCCCCAAAGGTAAGGAAGAGAAAACAGTTTGGGGCTTTTTGTTTGTTTTTTAAGAAGAAGGCATTAATCAAACTTTTTTGTTTGTTTGGTTTCATTTTGTTTGTTTGGTTGGGGTTTTTTTTGTTTTTTAAGAAGAAGGCTTTAATCAAACTTTTGGGTTTTTTCATGAAAGACGGCCCAGTTGGGCTGCTCATTATTACAAGGATAGATAATCAGTCTGGTTTCACTGGCTTTGGAAGGAAAACCAGCACTGCTTTTGCCATGGGCAAGAACTAGCTGACACAGGCAGCCATGTAGCCCTAGATCCTAATAAAGCAGAGACTAAATATTGGTAATGGCTACTCAGAGGCCCATAACGTGAACCGACAAATTTTTCTGGTGAAGAAGAATGGCTTATGTTGATATTCCCAACAATGGCTGTCACAAATTCCATAACCATCAAAACAGAGATATGCACACCCTCAGAGAAGGACCTTGCTGATGAGTAGGAGAGTGAGGCATTGCGGCCATGGCTGTGACCAAGTTTGTATTGTTCACATACATGCTGAACGTCAGGATTTAGCAGGGCTAAAGCCAACTGCGTCCCTCCCAATGACATAAATAGAACATACCCCTAAAAGATAACTCAGCAAAACTGATAGCAAAGCAATTGCAAGGGGAAATTACCCACTTAGGAATTCAGGGCTCGATCTACTTGCATTCTCCTACACGTCTAGCACACTGCACTACACGTCCTACACCAGCGCTACACCTTTGCTGCTGCCTGGCGAGGGAACAAGTCTCCCATAGCCACAGTGGCATGTGCCGAGGCCCTAAGGATGTCTTAGACTCATATTGCTGAAATCGCACCAGGTACCTATGTTTAAACACCCAAAGACAGCTTTCTGGCCATAAAAATGTTAGGAGTGATGGAACACCTCTTCTGTGAGGAAAGGCTGAGAGAGTTGTGGTTATTCAGCCTGGAGAAGAGAAGGCTCTGGAGAGACCTTATTGCAGCCTTCTGTACTTAATGGGGGCTTATAAATAAAACGGGGACAAACTTTTTGGTACGGTCTGTAGCAATAGAACAAGGAGTAACAACTTTAAACTAAAAGAGGGTAGATTTACACTAGCTATAAAGAAGAAATTTTTTATGGTGAGGTTGGTGAAACACTAGAACAGGTTGCTCAGAGAGGTGGTAGATGCCCCATCCCTGGAATCGTTCAAGGTCAGGCTGGATGGGGCTCTGCGTAACCTCATCCAGCTGAAGATTTAAGTGAGGTGGAAGATCTAATCCATGGACTTACAATAGTCCAAATAGTCATTAGGAAAAGCAGGTTTTACACTGGCTCATTTCAGTGAGACTGAATAAAGGACTGAAACAGAAAGGAAAGAAAGGAAGGAAGGAATATCTAACAAGGGGGAAGAAAACACCTAACTGGAGTCTGCAGGTTTGATCTGCAGTGTAAACAGGTTCATCACACCCCTGTAAGCCCCGTTCTGCCTGAGAACTTTACTGAAAGCAAAACTTTGTGCTTTCCTCACCTTCAGTGAGGAAAGTCTTGGTCCTGAGAAAAGGAACAGTACGTAAGCTGCATTTCCAAAGGAGACATTTGGACTCCAAAGATGAATTCACTTTATCTGAAAGCACACTGTATGGGCAAGCCTGGCATAACTGAGCTGCTGAAACAGGGTAGCTACAGCAGCTACAGGGCATCAGGGCTTGTGAGCCCACCCCCTCCTCTTGCGTCCCTTGAGACCCTGAATCAAGGGTTAATCCTTACTGAGCTGCACCTGCATAACTCTCAGTTCCCAAGCTGGCTGGTTTAGATCTAATTTGGGTACGCCAGTGTGACTCTGCAGCCACACCTTACGGCTGCTGCACAAACAGCCTCCCAGACACACACCAGTGCCCTCCTTTACCATCTCTGGTATATACCACGCCATAAATCATAGTCTTTCTGCTGGACAGTAAAGCTGGGATGATGCAGGGAGCTCAGCACTGAGCAGCGTATTTCCACTCCAGACAGGGACCACAGTGGAGCTGGATCTGGATGCTCTAACTATGCTCTCCCTTCTCTCTAATAGTGCTTTCTAGTCCATTCCCAATGAATAATTTGAAGCATGCAATATTCAGGCTTGCAGTTTGCAAGATATCCAGGGATGAAGACATCTAAAACTAGCATGTATTTCATATTCATTTCCTACTCCTAACACACACCCCCCCCCCAAATTAACACCTGATTCAGTGGAAATGACTGTGCTTCGATCTTTCCATTCTCAGATGTAACCTACACTTGCACTGTGGAGGACAGGTTCTGTTAGAAAAACTCAGGCAAATCTTTTTTCTGTTACAACTTAAAAAGTGTGGGGAGCTCACCAGATCAAATTTGTTAGATCACTATGAAATCTGGGTGTAGAGAAACAATGTAATTTGTTTAGTCCCTGTTTCGAGGCTTTTGTATTTGAAAGGAGCTAGTATGGGTTCTGTGAAATGTCATAGAGTGTGCGGTAGGGTATTTTACATGACCAAAAAACCCAGTGAGGTTTGATTTAAATGCCAAGTAAAATGAGGTCTCGTTTGTGGAGTAGGAGGGTCAAAAGGTTTTGGCTAGTACAAAACCCCTTTACTTTCACTCTAATATAAGTACATGTAGTTTAAGAGGTAACGTTTGCATGGATGTGGCAACCAACACTATGATTAAGTCCTTCCTTTTCAGATCTACAAATCAACATGCAAAATTGAAACAAAAACAAATGTAAAGATGAAAGTGTAAGTAAAGTAACACAGACCTTGCTAGAGTAGAGAAAAAGGCATGTACCCCACAGTGCATAACGAAATGCAAACCACCAGTATGCAATGAAGGAGGAGCAGAAAAGCACTTGTCTTCTACCCTTTCAGTATGGAAACAAAATATTTCTAAGTAAACAGCATAAGTTTTAAAAAAAAGCATTGCTAAAGGCATTGTCATCAAGCTAAAATAAAATCACATTCTGTGTAGAACTGCTGTCTAACAAAATGCAATAAGAAATTAAGTGACAGTACTTTATCTTCGTTCTGCAGTTCTTACAACGTACCTTCTGGCATACATGTGTTGTAGTCCTGGGAAAAGATTTTGCTTTGTTGAAAAAGACTCAGCACTTATACTTGGGTCTTGTTAGACTCAGGTACTAAGCAGTTTCAAAGAGAAGAGAAGGTGTCTCTTAATTTTTTAGCAAGAAAAGGGAAGCAATCAAAGATGTGCTTAGCACAGAATTTCTTCAATATAGTTAAACTAATTGTATAACAAGTTACAGTAGACTAATCACGGCAGTTGGCTGATTAATACAAAGGTACTGGACTAGTCCTGCTTAATTCAGTGACACTAAACTACGAAGAAAACCATGGCAATACTAATACCAAACACACTGCCAAACTAATCAATGCCTGCTCTAGACTCTACACAATCTATGCATCCATAAGGATGCTCACTAACTGTATCGTGGGGCTATTTCAATGGGCAAAAACTAGCAAGACTAAAACTTCCTACAGTCAGTTTGAATATTAAGGTAAAATGACCCACCACTTTGCATAACAGAAGTCCCTACAACATAACAATAAACAGCTACTCAAAACCAACTGAGAACACACTGCTTTTTATTTCCCTTAAATCGCGGATGTGGAGTATTTTCCTTAACACTATATTCTCATTATCGCTGCTGTGAGGATAGCAAGTGTAAAACTTCTTCTCTTGAATATATTTCTTTTCTGCAGACTCACGTGTTTGCTTCAACCTTTCATCGTTATCACTGTGAATTATTTGTAAGGCCCTGGGACACAGAAGCTGAAACCACAGGGACAGTTTCAGCATTCATTCAGGATGCTGTTTCTAGGTTTCCCTAAAAAAAGTCTTCCTTAAAGAGAAGTTGATGAGAGATCTATATTAAATGAGAAAACCTAACAAGGTACAGAAGTGTGCCTATCTCTTTGGGTAATTTCTTCCCTTCCCTGAATCCATTCCCAATTTGCACATGTTGAGCTACACAGGAGCCAAGTATGGAGATCAAGCCACCTCTGCAAATGTACAGCTAGGTGGTGTTACAAAGGAACAGGGCACTGATCCTGCTGGAGGCAGAGGGAAAGCATCGTCACCCCACGTGCCGGTGGAGGGGACTGTGACGTGCAGAAGGAAGGGACCCACTTCCAGGAGAAACAAAGGCAACATATTGCACGATCCCTCTTGCCAGAACTTCTGCCAAAGACCTCAGAACACCCAGCATGGCACATTTCTGAATCTCCCACCTGTCAGCATTTACTGGGCCCCACAGATTCATGCTGAATGAGGAGCTCTTGAATGTTTGATAGTCCCAGTCTTGTACAAAGTGCTTCCTCCATCCTTCAGAAACCCACGTGTTCTACACAGTGCCCAGAGTCATCCCAATTTCTATGAAAGATACTCTTATCTCTTTACTGACCTCAGTTCTGTAAATTATAGTTGTATAATGATTTAATTATAAACACCAACGTTACTTCCCTTCAATTAAAGATAAGGGCATCATGTACTACCTCTAGTAGAGTTTCCACACAAAGGGGGAGAATAAAGTGCTCTGGCTGTTCAACAAGCTAATTTTAAAAAATGATTGGAAATGGGCAATAACGGCCACACCCTCATTGCCCTTGAACTAAACTAATTTCATACCTTTGAAAAGTAGCGCTGGTGGTAAATGATGGGACAATTCAACATGCATCTTTCTTTCCTTAAATGTAATGCATCAGCTTGGCTCAAAATGGTAGCTGGAGGCATTCAGAGACAGTGCCATTAATCAAACCGGGTTACTTCCTAATACTGTAAATACTAACTTTTCTAGTTTCAAACTGAATATGTCCTTTAAATATGGCAATTACTAGAAAAAAGTGGTCTAAATTTAGTTGCTTACAATTGACCAAATGACTGGTTTTTAATATCTTCAGATACTTCTTAAAGTTACAGGCTCATCTTTAGCTCTTTATGTTTCCCAAGTGACATTTCACAGTGAGATTTTTTTCACATTTGAGCTACTATGTAAAATAAACAAAGAAAAATCTGTTTCTGCTTCAGAACTCTATCTTGGGTTTAAGTGACATTTTCTTTCTTTTTAACAGGTCAGGAGAGTGATTTCCTTGCTGTCCTCTATGACTATCCTTCAGCAGACATAAGCCAACCTATATTTCACATAGGGGAAAAACTACGTGTGCTATCAGAGTAAGTTGATCCATTTTTTTAAGTTAGGTTTTGTTACAATTGATGCTAAGCTCTGTTATATGCACTTGGCCCTAACTGGATGCAGTTCAGCAAAATGAACTCAGTTCAGGATTTGCAAGGAAGAATGCTTAATCATGGTGTAAATTTCCCTATACTTTCAGGATATGGGATTTCAGATTGTTCTTTGATCCTTGGATTCCCCTGACATGGTTTCTGAAGCTGGATTCAGACTAACCTAAAGTAGGACTCAGACCAGAATTCTGCTCTGAAAAATTATTTTAGAAAGTATCCCCCACCATGTTAGTGGAAAACAGAGCAAGAGCAAAAATATTTTGAATCACATAGAAAAGTGAAATTATTCTGAATTTCTCTATATCAAGTGTGTCTCTCATTTTCTCTCTCACCCTTTTTATCCAACTCCTTTATGATTAGGTCTTAGAACTTCACCTTAGATTTAAGGCAATTGTAACAACAATAAAATTAAAACTAGCCTTTTTTCCCCTTAATTTTTTTAAAATTGATTCTGCATTTTATTAGCGGGGAAAAAAACAAAAGGGTTAAAGATTTCCCAGACAGTTCCACTCATAAATTTATGAGTCCCAGAAGGAAGCAGCAGCCTTAAGAGCACTATTTCAGACTGACCTTAAGCATAGTGCAAATACTGGCACACACGTGAGTGAGCACACTTCTTGAAAAATAGAAGCCAGCAGCCCTGATATTCTTTTATGCACAACTTGTATCAGCACACAGTGATCTCCTAGAAGTCATACAGCCTGCAGCCACTGTTTGCACTGGTTAGAAAAGAAAGATGTCATTTTTGCAGCTGGTGGAGCAGGCGCATTCAAGAGGAGACCAGACACACCAGATAGCAGAGAAATCCTCTGAGGATTTCTAAATTCTTTAGAAAAAATTCTCTGTATCTGACTGAGGAAGTCAGAACATCAAATTGCTGGGGACAGAAGTATTCAAGAGAAGTTATCACAGACTGATGAATTCTCGGAGTCTTCTCCAGGCCACTGTGACCTACAATGGCCTTTGTCAGCAATAAGATACGAGGCTACATGGACCTTTGGTCTGTCCCAGAATGGCTGCAGTTATGTTCTGCTAACAAAGTGCTTTCCCTGCCTCCCTGAACCTAGAGGTCACAAGGCTCAGACAATACCACTACATGGGCATTTTCTGCTGATGGAGAGCTTCCCTAAACCAGGGGAGTTCTCTGGTAAATTCTAGCTGTTTAAACCTTGCTGCAGTTTGCATAACATACACAACATGGTACAACAATTGCTTTAGCTTGGCAATTCCAGCTTAAAGCCTCACTCCCAGCTTTGATCAGCCATAAGCCCTCACAACGCCATGTGACGACATATGCCCATAGCAATGGAAATCATATATATCATGCCATATGCATACATGTGCTGCACAGTATGGTCTACTGGACAAACACCTTCTAAAAGAACTAGGCTTCTGTAGTAGCAGATTTTATCGCATTTGTCTGTTGTGCAGTGATCGAGAGCTTCTCCTAATAGCAAATAAGAACCAAAGCAAGGCTTGATGGGAACTTTCCTGTTCCTGTTTCGAATCAGCTTGTTCACAGAAGCCAAGAGATTCCAATGCTCTATGCAAAGCAAAGCCTCCTAGTGAAGGACCTCTTCTTCCCTACTGGGGTATGTGCTGATGTTAATAGGAACCGCTTGCCTGCAGAGTTGCTGCACATAAGCTGCAGGCATGATCTTTTTCTCAAGTTGTTCAAAGGAAAAAAATGCAGTGGAAAAGAGCAGTGAGGCAGCATGACCAGAGCACAAGTGACGACCACAGAGAAGCCCGCATGAGCAGGCGGCACGCGCTGCTTTTATAACAGAACCTTTTCCACCTTCTACCAAAGCAGTTATGTGTGGCAGTAATCAGCCCCATCAGTCCTGCCAGGAACAAGATATATGGAACCCCCCCAGAAAATACAACCCCTCACAGATATTGGTGACTGCTCTGGGTTGGCAGAATTAGATAAGCACCACTTGCACGGTTTCTCACCCTCCACACTTGACAGGCACTTTTCATTACCAGATGAACAACTGCATTTAGCTGGCAGCAGTCATACCAGATGTCCTCCAGTGATCTCCCCAGTCTACATAATTTCTGTGGCTCCTGCCCCAGGAGAGATGTGCTGCTTTGGGACTTCTAATTATCATAGGGATTTTTCAGGGTTATTAATATTATAATTAGGAGCAAAGGAGATGCTGAAGCTGAGATTTTGTTGTTGTTGTTGTTATAGCAGTTCTTGGTTCTTCCGGGAGAGTTGTGGGGAAAAAAACCAAAGTAACTTAAACTGCTTATATATTATTTCATGTCAGCTAAAAACCCACAAACAAAACTTGTATGGCCCTGAAATTTCCAGCTCTGAACAGTAGACACTTCCCTTTTCCCCTCAGCATATACATTTTGGACCACGGTCCCAGTAGCTATAACTCACAAGGTTTAAAATAAGTGTTTTCAGCTCAGTTGTTTTGACATACACTGACACTCTGGTCCAGTCCAGGCAGTATTTGGGAGCATTTATATGAATGTCCACAAACACAGCATTCAAACACAAGACACACTACTATCTGGATTCAAACTCCTAAAGTAAGAGGTGGTGAGAACCCAACAGCCATCAGCATCCTTGCAGTGATCACAAAAGCTCCGCAGCATCTTTGTGAAAACTCTTCTTCCTCTGCCCTTCCTCAGGAATTCAAAAGCCAAAGCCAGCATTCAGTATCACCGTAAGAACCTAAGATAAATCAGTGAAAAAACCCATGTCTCATCATCTAGTTTCAGCTAGGAGGTCTTTTTTTTTTTTGAGTCTAGTTAGCAACTCATTGAAGGAAAGGAAAAGAGCAAACCACGTTCTGTTAGACTGAAAACCTGTGTCCCAGGCAGACAGGGCCCATTTGCTGAGTATCTCTACCCTAATGTTACAGGAGGAACTACAGGACTGTTCAGACTGAGCATACTCAGCCGTAAGCTAAATGTCTTGGATACTAGTACAAGTCTAGCTGTGGGAAGGCAGAGAATAGCATGGTTTAACCACTGAGTATTTACCCTTCTTCTTTTAACTAAAGAAAAATATTTTACTACTTACGTAATTTAAATGGAACAAATGCAGCTTATTTCTGTGTCCAAATTTGATCCTGATGCAAGTTTAGAAATAGAACTACTCTAAATGTAAGAAACTCTGGTCCCTTTTTGAATACATAGATTCAGGAACACAGACAGAAGGTTACAGGCTAATCTCTATGTTTTAACTAATTTCTAAAATAAGGACAAGATCCGAAAGTGCATCTGAAAATACCCCTTCTCTTGCTTTCACACAGTGAAGGAGGCTGGTGGAGAGTCCATTCCCTTACAACAGGTCGAGAAAACTATATCCCAGGAAAATATGTAGCAAAGGTTTACCACGGGTAAGTAAATGCATTTCCTATAGCCTTTTAACACTACATTTCTACATAGACTGCCCTGATTAGTTATTCAGTGTCATAATCAAAACAATGGCAATAAAGACTAGACACACAGAAATTTTATTTATTGATAGTCTAAAATATTTCCTTTGAAATCTGAGAACATCAAATCCACATTAAGTTTACATTATACGAAAAGGAATATCCTTAGTTTTAAGTACAGGTAAGGGTCAAAAAACCTAAAACGTCATATATTTAAAAGACTTCGTTTTATGGACTAATCACTAATTTTAAGACATTAAGAGACCTTATTTAGAAAGAATTTTTAGTATTTACAAAAAGTAAAATTAAGCTGGAGTTACCCTTGAAAAACAGACCAAAAGAACAAATAGAAAGAGTAATAAATTATTCAAGAATGTAAACTCTGACACTGGAAGAACTAAGGAAGGTTCAGAGGTTTCTTGTTGCCCTAGACACCAGTCAGGAAAAAAACCAACATTAAAGCACATACTTAAAACCTTTCTGGCAGAAGTTTTAATACCTGTTTAATTTTAGGCATATAAACTGTAAACTTCATTGCAATTTATGCAAGTGTGTAAATCTGAATATGCTTTTATACCCTCCTGAAATAGAGATATTTTCCCAAAGACGGGGTATAGACATGATAATGGAAGCCACTGTCTGAAGCTTCCCCCAAACCATTTTGCTGATAGCAGCTTGGATCAAACACACAAGAACAGCATTAAACTAAAGTGCCAATAACTCCTACACCAGCCAAGCAAGCTCAGTTACACTTTTAGTCACTACCTGTGGCAAAATGCAGCAGTGTACCAAGCTACGGTGAAAATCTGTAAGACTAATTCTACTTTCCCTTATCCACAAAGCCAATTAACTTGTATGTCTGGACGGTTTCCTAGCATAAACAGAATGATTGTATTTTATTTTGGGTTTATTTATGACACAATAATTTTTGGGAGTTAACAAAAGTGGTTTAAATTAAAAACAGGGATTTCACTAGTGCCACAAGTATGTCAACAATATACCACGTCCCCAACAATTTAGATCACGGTGGCTCAAAAATTTTTGTTATCCCTAATAAATGCAAACCTTATTCACCTTTCTCTTAGCATCACAAAAGTTAATGGAACTCAAAGAGAGCAA
Organism: Falco rusticolus; assembly: GCF_015220075.1. Classification (NCBI taxonomy): domain Eukaryota; kingdom Metazoa; phylum Chordata; class Aves; order Falconiformes; family Falconidae; genus Falco; species Falco rusticolus. The sequence continues at coordinate 328,459 of NC_051189.1, read as the reverse complement.
GATTTTCTCCATAAACTGTGGAAATATGCCTGGACATAGTTGAGAGAGTAGCTACAGAAAGCCAGTGTTATTTTTGCAGTCACTTTTCCTGGCAAATGCTGCACTTTCATGGCCACATGCTGCTCTGTGTTTCACTGGTGTCTGAATTTCAGAATATGTTTTTCCTGCCCCACAGCTGGTTATTTGAAGGGCTGGGAAGAGAAAAGCAGAGGAACTTCTACAGCTACCAACACCAAAGTTGGTTCCTTCATGATCAGAGAGAGTGAAACTAGGAAAGGTGAGAAAACATGATTTTTCCCTCTTGATCTCAGGCATTAACAATTTTACAGATCTTTAATTCACTCCCTGTCCTGCTTCAAATGGATCAGTCTGAAACCAGAAAAATGTATGAAATGGGAAGGCAAAGGCACCCAGTGAAGCATACCAGTCTTCACCAGTCACCTGCACTATGAGCAGTGTTGGGTTAGTGATGGCCACGGAAAGTACCACAGGCATCAGCACAAACAAGAAACAGTTTAAACGCTATTATTTACTTTGGTCGCATGCAGAGATTATTAGGCAGTGAGTCTTTGCAAGGTGGAGGAGAAGTCATCATTTTTGCCTTGGTCCACAGAAGATTGCCTGAAGAAGCTATGAAATACACATCAAACAGCAGGGGTGGCTGATAAGTGCATTTCCTATATACATAGGTGGCTCTTTTATTTACTTTGTAAAAATTATATGCTTTCAATTTTATTTTCCTTCATAGCAATTCTGTTGCTACATGGGAATTGTACTGTACACATTTTATACTTCCATTCTCTTCAATGTGAATACATTTCCCGTTGTGCAACATGCTATCTTCTCTTTTTCTGAAGGACCAGAACACATCCTAATAACATGATACCACAGTTCAAAGGGAATAATAAATCATCTGCTCTGACCTCTTGCATACCACAGGCCAATTAGTTTCATAATACCTACACTAAAGTCAAAGAAATTTAGAATCAATGTTCAGTCCTTACCAACTAAATGCTGCACAATAGTTTTAAACAAAGAAACAGGAAAATCCAAGTTGTCGTCTCCTGCCAGGACTGCATTACCAGGTATCAGGTACTGCATTATTGGGAGCTCACTACATCAGCATACCGGGACGAGTCTGGTCCCCTCTTCAGGGGAAGGCAAACAACTTCTTTAAAAGTCTGTTTCCTTTGCAACATTTCAAAAAATCCCATACCAGCAAAAATAAGGGGAAAACACAACAGAAATTTAAATTCAATCAAAATCTCAGGTGCTGATGCTGGGCCCTTTATTCCCTTTTTTATACTTAAGTATATCTATAAAGTATGCTATGTAAGTAGAAATTAGGATGGCCACTGAGTTTTTTCAGTTTTTTCTGGGGCCTTTTGGATCGTGACACCACATCTTACAGATACTTTGGTTGTGGTCGCTTCTGTCCATCAAGAATTAGGGCTCTGCTTTGGTGTGATTAGTTCTTCTCTTTCTCCAGGGTTATATTCCCTGTCGGTGCGGCACAGGGAAGTGAAACATTACAGGATCTTTCGTCTTCCAAATAACTGGTATTACATCTCTCCACGGCAAACCTTTCAGTGCCTTGAAGACCTTGTGAATCACTACTCAGGTAAAAAGAACTGCATAATAAACATATTTTCCACTGGCAACTGTAAAACTATCTAGCAAACGTCCAGAACAAGCAGTTTTGTCTGTGTCTGAGACTTGCAACTAGCACCACAGAACAAGTAATGGAAAAAATGTCAGTTTATATCTTCTACTTTATTTTGGATCCTAAATACATATATGCTACTCTTAACAGTACAACTGAAATCAACCCAAGAGCTCAGCTAAAGACAGACAGATAGGCTCTGCCCATACTGGTATATGATATTGTTTGGCCATGTCAACAACACTATTTGGTCCAAACACTAATGTCTAGCACTTCCCTAGACAACTTTCAAATACAGTTTGGAGGTTAGCACAGGCCAGGGATGCCCAGCCTCTCTCAGAGCACAGCTAAAGCCAAAGTTTGGGTGTACAAAATATGTTAAGCTGTACAGAGGTACAGATGGTTCTGGGTCCCAGGGCCAGAGTTCAGCTCCTGGCCCACTTTGTTTACTAGCATGGACATGTCTGCCATTTATTTATTTACCAGACAGACAGACAGATAGCATCAGGCCATACAAGACCAGGTACTGCAATCATGTTTCTCTTAGGAACCAATACATTACACAACCTTATCTGCAGCAGAAAATTCTCAGAAATGTTTATTCCCTATTACTTTAGAAGAGTATGGCTAGATTTTATCAGCAGAAGCTATCTCCAGAGACTCAAGTTGTTAGCTTAAATCCAGATTCAGCTGTCATTTTCACTAATATCAGTCCAGTGGGCGATGCCTGTTTCAATGACAGTTTTCCAGATATATGGCAATTTAACCTGTGTCAGAGAGATAACTTAACAAGCTACACAATTAGGTTGCAGCAGTTACCATGCATTAAAACAAGAACATTTTAAAATGAGGAAGGAAGATCACAATAAGTTAATTGCATAGAAGTTGCAAAAGGACAACAGATTCTTTAATTTAACTAGTAATGGGTACTTTGCAATCTTAAAAGTGTAGAGCTACCATATCTCTGTATTTCATAGGTAAATGAAAAAGCGTGTTGGCCAAAGAATACTCTGATAAACTGGGCAGAAAAACATACTCAAATCCAGAACATGCAAAGAAACTTTCAAGTCCAACAACATAAAGAGAAGAGTGATAATTTGGACTGGATATTTTTTGATTATTTTATTTTATGTTTAGTTGCTGACAACTTTCTCCATTTAGAAGAAGGAAAAAACTGAAGCCTAAATTTGGTGTGGGAGGGAACCCAATACTTTTAACAATTAACATTTTCACTTGAGTTACCGGTATAAGAGGAGACATAGTGAGGTTTACCTCTCCTTCTTCTGCCACCATGAGATGATACAGAATCTCACCCTTAAATAAGACTCAGAGATGTAAAACACTAGCATTCAGCTGCAATGTTCTCTACTTGGGCAGAAGAATATATGAAATGTTCCTAGTGGAACAAGGAGAAGAGGACAGAGAGAAGAAGCATAGATGAAAGGAACATGTGAACCTTGATTCATTCCATAGCCATGTTCCACAGCAGAATAGGTGCACACGCAATCCAATCTGAGTGGTTTCATCTTGCATCTGGTTTAGACTCTGTATGGTTGAGATAATGGGAGGCAAAAGCAGAACTCCTGAGGACTCAGAAACCTGGCTTTAAGTCCCTGCTCTGCCACAGACTTCTTACTAGACACTGCACAAGTCACTTTATCCCTCTGTGTCTCAGTTACTCACTTGTACTGTGGGAAATACACCCCAGGATAAATTAAAAAGCAAAGGTATGAGGAAAGGAAAAAGTTAAGCTTACAGTGTCGTTGCTGAGAACACACAATATATTGACTACTGCTACTACTGTGTCCAAAGCTGTTTATTTGAGCATGCACCAGGTAAGGAAAACAGTGAAGGTAAAGTGAGCAAAGATTAACTGTCTGTGTATTAATTTCCCTGTTCAGAAGTTGCTGATGGTCTCTGTTGCGTCCTTACAACACCTTGTCTTACCCCGTGCACTAACAACAGCGTAATGAATCAAGTTCCTCCTGTGGTGATGCGGAATAAAAACTTCAACTGGAGAAATATTCACAGGTACCACATACAACACAGGCTGCCAGAAACAACACAGGCTTTTTTTCCAGCCTTGTACATACTTCTACTTATAACACAGAAGAAACAGCCATTTCCTTCCCCTGAGATCAATTGTAAAGATTAGACAATCTTCAAAGCTGCGGACAGCAGGTTGACCCATCGAAACTGGATGTTCAGCTCTCTAACTGGTCTGCCTTTGAAAGGAAGTGTAGTTAACATTCAATCATTCTCCTATCCAGGTAAAAGCGTGGCCACATATGCAGTCCCTTTGGGCCTCATGAGTCCTCCCCACCAAGGGGGAGGAGTAAGAGCCAGGCCATAAAGCCTGGTCAGATCCACCAGCAGTGGCACACTAACGTGCAATAGCTCACACGACTGAGCCCCGACAGTCAGAGGTGGCTCCCCCCTTGTTCACACGGTGGCCATCCATGAAGCAGCACAAGTGCAGTGAACATGTTATCCAGCACAGAGCTTTCCTGCTGTGTGTGTCTCAGTTCACAGTCCAACTCAAGGTTCACGAGACTTCTAATACCATGACTGCAACTAGAGAAAGTAGGGTCAGGTTTCAGAAGCTGGTGAAAAAACCACCTTCACAAGCAAAAGCACCCTCTTATATTTGAAGCATAATTTTCCCTTCACTACCTTTCCTTCACCAAGCATACCGAGTTGCTTACAAATGCAAGCAACCTTTGTGCAGTATCAAGGCCATTTTTCTTACAGATTAAGAAGCGAGAGAGGAAGTATATAGACATTATTTCCTTTTCAAGTGCGAAAAATAATTAGATATTACTGTTGTATTGATGGTTTTGGAAAATCGCAGGCAGAAATGTTTGGTGATTATGAGACAGGAATATTTTTTATACAGAAAATTAATATCATTTGGTGTAACACTGTTGTTTTTATTTTACTAACAGTCCCAGTTCAAGTAGCTGAAACAGTAAAAAAAATTTTGTTTTTTTTAAAGGTTGGAGGTGAGTGACTACACTGAAAGCACCCTGACAGCAATGGAGATTCTTGTCTCAGCTATGGCCTACGGGAAAGTATTGCTTCCTACCTCTCCTTAACAGAGGATGGCAATGCTTCTTTTGCAAGTGCCAGGAAAGAAGAAAGCCCAGTCTCTTATATACACAGGCAGCAAACGTAAGAGTGCCCTTCACTTGCCACCTACATACTATGAAGACTAGATGTAAGACAAACCCAGGGGAAAAAAATGGAAACAACTGAGGGATTAGAAGAAAAACCCAGAGCATCCTGTGGTCCTGCAGTCCTTTGACAGCTGAGAGATACAAGCCCACCAGCTGATGATGAAATGCTGGCAACGCTTGTGGATTTCCTCTTCTGAATGTTAACCAGAGACCTTCTTAAGGGTGCCATCTCAGCCATGGCATATGCTAGGAACGTCCCCAGTGCACCTGAAATTAGAACCTGCTCACAAGTAGAATAACCTGAAAGACTCTAAGTCAAGAGCCAAGTGAGGCAGATGACTCTTCAGCAAGGGTTATGTGCACCATTGTACAAAGGTGACTGCATAGGGAAAGACTAACTACAATTAAGTCTTACTCTGGTATTCTCCGCAAGGCCACAAACCATCTTTACAGAACCTACCTATGCTGAGAAAAGGAGCCTTTTTCTTCTCCATATAGAATAATTCATTGTCATTGACAATGACTCAGAAAGTTGTCAATGACCCCAAGAATATCTAACATCCAGCATCCAAGAAACACCTGATTATATTGACTCCATACTTCTGTCATCTTTAGGGAAAAAAATAAAATAATCGATTTTCCAAGTGGCATTGAATTCAACTGATGGTAATAGCCTGCAGTGTCACAAAGTGGTCACAAAATTAAGAACAGGTTTAACTCAATGAGAAAAAGCAGTTCCTGCTTAGCCTGAGCTGGGAGTAACAGGACATACCCAAAAGCATAACTCAGCTGCCCATAGTCTAGCAGATATACAACAGGGAACAAAGCGGGGTTTTAAGTGTAAAGTGAAATATGGTAATATCATGCCTAACTGCAGAGGTAGGCTCGCAAGGTGTGACCTTTTATGAGTAAAGGACCAGATTTTAACCTCATGTCCTGAAGGCACCTGCATATTTATGTATAATATTTATGTTAATAGCAGCTTTTAAAATAATTAAACTAAGAAAGAAAATCAGCAACAGTGGATGTTAAAGAGTTTTCTGAATTTCTTCTGTGAAGAGAGGTATGTCAAATAGTCATGATGTATCTCATCAAACCGCTTAAAGATTTCTGACTTGGTTATCTGAAATTTCACAATTGGAGAATTTCTCTCTATATATGTACCCTTTGCTAAGTGATAAAGGCAGCAGCTAGCATGGTCCTTTGAACCTGGCTTGAGACTCCTTCTAAATCAGTTTAGGTCACATCTGGGAGTGTGAAATGCTGCAGTCTATGTTATTGAGCTGAGATGCTTTCAATTTAATGTTCTCTCATACCTTTTTATACAGATTTGAGTAATGAAGGTTTGGAGAGATAGGAAATTTGGTTTATATATATATATATAAAAACCCTATATATTTCCTCTGTCAATACCTTCTAGCACAAATCTGTGCTCTTCAGATCTTGTAACAGATCATTTGCACTAGCAAGAGAGATTCAGAGGTAAGAATATTTCACAGCATAATTAAACATGTTTCAGAGTGGAAAGGTTGAATGTAATTTGGCTGGTAAACGTTGACCACCACAAAGCAAAATAAACTCAGGAACTCTAGGTGTTTGTATAATCTCATTACTGTTACTGATCATTAAGATGTTATGGTGACTGCATTTTATCCAGTGAAATGTATATGGGGAGCATTACAGATTTTTAAGTCATGACTTGTATTTATTCATTAAAATAATACCCAGTAGCTACTTTGTCTTGCTTTTAGAAAATGGTCACCAACCTAGCATGCAACCAGTATAAATGCTGAGTCTTGCAATGACACTGCCAGAAGGTATCTTTGACAGATCAAAAGAATGCAAGAGCACATGTGACTGGGTAGCACTTCAAACACGATCTGTAGGAAGGGGATAAGATGTGTTCTGGTGGCGACAAGTTCATGCAATCACGGTGGTTGAGTTTGAAAGGGACCTCTGGAGGTCACCTGGTGCAACCACCCTGGTCAAGTAGGGTCACCTACAGCTGGTTGCCCAGAAACATGTCCAGATGGCTTTTGACTGTCTCCAGGGATGGAGACTCTACAACCTTCCCGGGCAACTTATGCCAGTGCTCCGTCACGCTCATAGTAACAACATGAGAAGGTGACAAAAACTTGTGAATTCTGCCATAAGAAATGGCTGCATTTCACAGGTGGTCATGGGGAAATTCTGTGAGGTCTGGCCATTTCTTATAAATAACTGAAAGACCATCCCAGTGACTCTATAGAAATCTGAGGTTACGTAAGAGACAGTATCAGAAATACCAAATTTGGGTGGAGATGTAGCAAAACTGGGAGCAATGGAGAAAAAGTAATCAGAGGTGGTTGGTTTACTTGAGAGGTAATGAGGCTGGTAGAGGCTGGGGGGGGGGAGGGGGGGGTGGGGGAAAGGAGATGGATAAAAGAGGGAAGAAAGGGATCTAAAGGGTAGCTAATCATACAGTCAGGGATATTTAGGGTCCGCATCAGACAAGCCCTGCACTGATTGCAGTAGTTTTCAGCGGGGCAATAAATATGCTTTTTCCACCACTGGCCAACCTGCTTCCATAGCTAGGAGGCTTCTGGTGTCTTCCCTTGCTCCCGAGCCTGGGAGCTCTCTTTCTGACCCCCACCAGGGAATGCCTGGAGGGGACACCTAACATATCTGCCTCCACTGCCTCCTGCAAGAGATGGAGGAAATCCACACCGCTGATCCACTCTTCCACATCAAAATTGCAGTGGTAAACAAACCAGTTAATTAAAAGATGAAGTCAAACACCAGGTTAATGCTCTTAAGTGATTTAAAACAAGACCATAATCACTGAGACTACTTTTTTTCTAATCATACTACCAAAAGACAAACTGTTTAAAAAGGTCCCATGTCAGCTTTGCATGATTTTGTACAATCTTTTTCCAGATCTGTTCCAACAAAATCTTTTATAGGGTAGACATAGGAAACTCAAAAGCAGTTTTCTATTTCAGGTGTAGGTGTCGTGTAGAGAAAGTTTCATACATCACTGCTCTCTGCAGGCTAAGAAACTATGTTTTTATGCATCAGCAGAGACAAGGAGTGCAAAAACTAACTTTTGCAGAAAAGCTGTATTGCTTCATGGAATTTTCCCTCGGAATGGCCTCAGCTGGTGAATATTCTCAGTTTCTCATTCTTAATCTGTGTGCACCTCCTTTTTTTTTTCCAGTAAAATTAAAAGTACGCAATGATTTTGGTGTCTTGGAACAAAAACAAGACACATCCTTTTACAAGAGGTCTAGGTGAGAAATCTGAGTAAACCAACAGTTGCATTCTGCATCACTTCATTTAAAAAAAAAAAAAAGAAAAAAAAAGAAAAAAGAGAACGTATATTTTTAAGCCACTGCTGTTACTGCTTGCTTTTTATTCTGTCAGTATATTTCACAGGAAAACTAAAACCACCATGACACTGCAAGGATAAAAACTTAACATTACTTTGAAATAAGTGGAGAACCTGCTTTTGCCAAGAAGCGGTCCACACAGTCCCATGAAGAAAATTGTTATGAACAGTAAATCAGTAGGAAGAATTGATGCACCTGCCTGCTGATTGCACTTGCCACTGTTTTCTGTTATTCAATGTCCTGCTGTAGGAGAAAGAAGGTGTTCAAACTTTTATAAAGTTTTATAAAAGAAAAAGATGCAGTGTGGAACTGCAGTCCAGAAATAATGATAAGCAAAGAGGTCCCTGCATTTGCCTTTCATGCATTGCTCACATTACATTGCTCAGCTGGTAAATTGCACTGTATCCTGCCACAGCTTTCACAGGGCCCCATCCTGAGCCATGTCAGTAAAAACTTTGTGACTTCAGAGAAAGAGTAGGATGAAACTGTGCTCTGAGAGAAAAGGACTCTAGGGTCTACTAGCAAATTAACCGCTACGCCAAGAGTAGAGTAAAACCTAGTGAACTCTATGAGAATTATCTGAGAACGACAAGAAAAAAACTACTACTGAAAAGCATTTTCGGCAACTTCCCTCTTGCTTTCTCCACTAGAGTGATGCAATTAAAATAATCTTATTGAGACACAGAGATACAAAAGAAGGTCACGTTTCTTGGGACAGGGGCCACTGAAGAAAATCAAGTAGTGCTAGAGATGTCATTATTTTCAAGGCAAGATTTTATCTAAGTGGGCCCCAGGTTTTCCGGACCAAGAATTCTGTTCCTCTGTTCACAGTTCCAAGCCAGGGATGCTAGCAGAAAGATCATTTTGTTCAAGTACCATCTTCTGCTGGATAAATAAACCTCCACTGAAGATTCGGCTCATTCAGAGCACACTACTACCTAGTTGAGGCTGCAAAGATCAATGGTAGTATCAACGCTGAAAAAGCAGATCTCAAAGTCCTGTGATTTGGCTGTAAAATACGGATCCACTTGGGGTGACTGCGAAAATGGCCCAAGCTGACAGCAAATCAGCCTGTGGGTAAACAGATTTTTAGTCTCTTTCTGAAACTTGCTTTTTCTTTAAAATGAAATCTGTCGTGAGATCAGATAAAAAGATTGGATAGTTTAAACACGTGGATGTTTGGCTCATTATTTTTAGATTCTCAAAACTGCAGATCAACAACCGTATTTATGGAATGGAAACTAACCTGTTGTACCTGTAAGTTAGGAAACAAGACTATTTATATAATACACAAAAAAACCACAGTGACGAAAACCAGAGTTTTACTATGACTAAATCAATCACTAAAGTGCATCTCTCGTACATCCCTGTGAAGCACCCCGGTCCTGGAGATAGCAGTCACAGGTGAGATGAAAAATAACTATAGCAATAACCGCCCGATTAGCGCTGCCAAGGCATGGATGAAATAAAAGCAGCACCCACACACTGCAACATCCTCACATCTATAACAACCTCCTTTTACACTGAAGTTGAAGTGGCAGGAATGGGACTTACCATCAACACCACTCTCCTGAAGAGGTTCGTATCCACGGTTTCTGTGAACAGGTGAATGCTGGTAACATCTGCCCCGCCACGGTCAGCTCCTAAAGAAATGCGGCTTGGATCTCCTCCAAAGCCAGCGATGTTCTGCTGTACCCACTTCAAAGCTGCTAATTGATCCAAAAGGCCAGCGTTTCCACGTACCTCAGGAGAACCTGTTGTGGCAAATAAACAAACAGGTCTATAAAGAAATCAACCTAAACACATTTGAAGTTTTGATTAAATGTTACATTTTTAGCAGCTCTTGCAGTTGAACCTTGACAAAACTAACACCAGAGTTTAAAAGTCTGAAGGGTCTCTTCCATGGTCATCACTTTACAGATTAACTCCGTTTCAGTTTTTAACCATTCCACCAGGCATGCCTGGAGGTGCCCAATTGCCTGCCCCGATGATACAAAAATAACACTCTGACTTCCAAGCTTCATTTGGACACCTCATGGCAGACTTGAATCCAGGGTCAAGTATCCTTAAACTCAGGCCATGAAATTCTTTTTCTACATGAGTAGCTCGATCTCAAAATGAATTAAAAGTGAACAAAAAAACCCAGAGTGTTTGGAAGGGACCCATAAGGATCATCAACTGTTTCCCTGGAGTACACCTAACTGGATCTGTTTGCTTCCTACATCCTTTTTACCCTGTCTGACCAATCATTTATAAGCCACATCATCTTGCATTTCTTTACACACATACCAATATTATTTTATAATTTATGTCTCCATGTACGTTTTGAGTTTGAGACTGACTGATGTCTAACTGATGGAGGTCTGACTTATACATGTTTGTATTTTTGTTTCCATGAAAACAAAAGAAAAATAACCATGTACTCACGATCCTTAGGGAGACTATTTTCCTTCCAATACCAACCAGTGGCAACCTGACACCCTGATTTATAGGAAACTAATGCTGAAAGCATCTAATGATGCAACCCCCTGGCAACCTTAATTTTATATCATCAAAAGCAGAAATAATAATTCCTGCACAGTCTGTAAGAAAGGAACAGAAAATGATTATTCACTGTCTACTTCCTTTTAATCCACATTGAGCCATTCTTTTATAGTGATTTAAAATTCCCCACATTTAAGACGTGTGTGGGGGAGAGAAATCCAAGACAAGACAGAAAATCCCAGAACACATCTGAAATTGTTTCTTCCATTGCCAAGACCAAATAGTGCAGTTTTAAAGTGAGAATAGACTCAGAAACGAGTGAATCAAAACAGACTGGAATAAGAAGCTGCCACTTTGTGGACTGGGAGCCCTGTCTCAGGCAAAGAGCTATTGAAAGCATACATCCTAGATATCCATATGCCTAGATATCCATATGCCTACCACAATGAATTACTGAGATATCACAGAGGCCAATTTAAGCAGCAGAACAGAATATAGAGGAAACCAGATTGTCGCTAGCCTTGCAGATCATACACATACCCACATTACAACAGCCATCACTGTTTCAGTAGGACAGCCAAGAACTACATAGCCCCAGAAAGTATAACTTTCCACCTGTAGCCATAGTTTCAGATGATCAGGCCAAGCCACACCAGTGAAACAAATGGAGAAAAAACTTTCCCTGCTTTAGTTTTTCGGGTATTTTAGTTTATGCTGCACACCATGACCAGTTCCCAGGGTTCTTAACCCTCTCTATGCTATTGAAAAGGAAGCCTCACTTCAAGGGCTTAGTGCAGGCCTCATGAGACCTCCTCAGAGGAAGTGAAACCATAGAATCATAGAATAATAGTGCCATGGAATTACAGAATCTTAGAATCGTTTAGGTTGGAAAAGGCCTTTAAGATCATCAAGTCCAACTGTTAACCTAGGACTGCCAAGTCCACCACTAAACCATGTCCCTAAGTGCCACATCTACACATCTTTTAAATATCCCTGGGGGTAGTGACTCAACCACTTCCCTGGGCAGCCCGTGTGCTCGACAACCCTTTTGGTCAAGAAATATTTGTATGGAAACCCATGTAAATGTTGTAGCCCCACAATGTGCCTCTCTACTGGTATACTGAACAACAAGACTGAAGAAGGAAATAGAACCAGTTCCTTTTCCCCTGGCAAAAACCACAGCCAGGTTTTGAAATGTACGACACTGGGGAACAGATGCATGCATGGACATACATGGTAGTTAGACCAAAAGAAATGTGTCTTCCAGGGATATTTTCCACTCCTTTTTTGCAGGAAGAGATCACATACCTGAGGACCACAGGAGAATGTGTGGAGAAAAGAAACCAGTGTTCAGAAAACAAGGACATACATACGCATTTCTGTCATTACTAAACTGGTGAACAACAATAGTGTTAAATTTAAGCATGAAAAATCATCCCGGTTTGTATGACTTCATTGACTCTTAAAAGAATCAGGCCTAGAAACATGACTGTCTTCTCCATTCTTTTGCCATCCATATCACGAGCGGGAGGTGAAGGCACCAGTAAGAATGTGCATCAGTTTTTGCAACCATTAATGGTTGCAAAGAGCAAATTAAACATCCTTTATACTTGGAAAAATAAGAGCTTTTTGCTTGCAAAAGCCCTGTCAATGAGAGTCCAAAACAAATGCAGAATAAAAAAAACCATATTTTTTTTTAATAAAGGAAAATCTGTTGTTTTCACTGCCCTTCATCCCCCCAAATCTCTATTTAAGTCCTTCATTTCTAGTTTTGCAATATATAACAAGTCAATGCAAGATGATTCAGCACTTTGCAGTCTTTTCAGCTGAATAATGAAACTGATATTGCTCACAAGATCATAACTTTTGTTAGCAAATTTAGGGCCTTCTAACAGTCCTGCTGCTAATGTTCCCAGAGTCCTAAGGGTGAGCTCCCTGCCTGCTTTGAACCCAATGGAACAACTTCCAAAGGACCAAGATTTGTCAAGTCTTCTAGTAAGAATGGAAACATTCCTGGAATATCATTAAGAATTTGGTTTGAGTCTTGAGAAAAACCCTTATAGTATTTGGCCCAGCTTGATAACCTTCACTGAGAACCCCCAGTGACTACTGGTCATGTGCAGAAGGAGTCAGAGGTATTCCACCAACCTGTGGTGGACCAAAGAACAGATCTTGCAGTGAGAGTATTGCTCACCACAATGAGTATGACTGAAAGTCCATGCTGCCAGGGAGCCTGGTACAAACATACCACACCTCATCACACACTGTCAGACTAAAAGGGACATAGGGAAGACAGGATTGTGGCAGTGAAGGAATTATTAGGGTTTCCCATGAATGTGGTACTTGGCTTGTTCCAATGACTCTTGGAAAGAGCTTGTCCTACTTGGTCCAGTTCCTTCTGGAGCAATAGGATTTTCCCAAATGCACACCAAGGATTTCCCACAAGGGAAGAGGCCAGGAAGGACTGCACTTTTCCAGGGCTGCAGCATCACAGTAAAAAAAAGAAGGCCACCAAATACTCCCTAATCATGATGAACCACCTCTATCTGAAGGTTTACAGGAATGCAAATTCAGGACATTCAGCTCATGCATTCGTGTTTTGGGACTTGCGTGCAGATCCCTATGCAGAAGAGGCTGGATAATTTTCCTGATCCCTAAATTAAGTGCCATCATATAAATACTGCTATATAATATTCAGCCCAGCTAGCAGTTTCCACTTAGGAAGAAACCTAAGTGAGATTCACAGGGCTGAAGGAGGTTAGTGGGCAACGCGTGGGCAGTGCTGCGTAGTGGAAGCTCGCACAGCACACATCCACACTGCATTTGGCTCTAGCCAAAATGAAGCCATGGTATCACTTTCATAAGCATCTGGTTTGCACTGATAAAAACAGTGATTCTTCCCCCAGATACACCTATTACCAACATCTTATCTAAATGAGTAAGGAGTTTGTAGCACCAGCTCTCTAGTTACTGAATGAAGAACAGGCTTTCCTGGGAGGGAGCTCTGAACAAAGCAGTAAAACAGAGAAGGCAAACAATAACCAACAGCTGCACCTATAACCCCAAACTAGGCAAAACCCACCCAGCACTAGCAGTAAACACTCAAAAGAATCATGAGGCAAAGTATGTAGGTCTGGTATTTGCAAACAGGGCAAATATAATCTACTAAAGGTTATAATCGTATTAAGGCATCCACTAGAGAGACCCAGGATTGCCACCAGTCCGATGGAGCCAGAGCTACACTTGTAATTTTTGCATTTTCTCTCCGTGGCTCTCTACCTTGATTTCCCCTGACCCAGCCAGAACTGAAAGATGGTAGGAAGAAAAGTGTTCCCTACTTGCTTAAGCAGGCAAATCTAATAAAAGGCAAAATAATAATAAAAAATAATCCTGTAGACCAAATGGCACTACCATAAAGGTTCAGGGAGATGTGACTGTCTTTTCATGTGTGCATGCCTCTTTGCACAACACAAAATCCTCTACATAATGGGAATTTGTGTATTTTTTAATGACAATTGTTATTAGAAGGCAACAGGAGAGCAGAAGTGCCCTTTAGACTAGAGTATGAGGAAGGGATGCAAACACAGAGCATGCCAAAGTTCAGTCATATCCAGGACAGTAAAAATGGCTAATGGAATTCAAATTAAACGTGGCACGTCCTTCAAAGGAGAAGTCAGACTGAATTACTGAGATACCAACTATCATTGTGTTATACTTCCCATACTTTCATGTCTTTCTTACCATTAACCTGCAGTTACCCCTCTCTGCCTCTTCCCCACTCTGACGTAGGCACAACAGAGCATTAGCAAAATTTCACGGGTGGAACAGTTGGAAGCTGGACACATTGAAAACCATATTGACAGTGACAGGTCCCTGGAATTAGCAGGGATTTTGATGCCTAACCTATTGTGTATTTGCAAAACCCAATACCCACAGTTGCATCTGCAAACAGAAGTCTATCCGGTGCCTTGACATAGATGCTTGGGGGTTGTTTATTCTTCTTTCTTTGCCCCCGGTTTCTCCCCTTTCTCTTTAAGTCCCCACCATTTCTTAGCCATTTTTTCCCAACAAAACCAATCAGTGTTTCTCAAGTTAAAAAAACAACTGAACTTTAAAAACAAATAATTAGAAACAGAAGTGTTACAGAATGCAATTTAGTCCATAGTATATTGTTCTAAAAATCTGTGACTTACCAGTACTAAGGAAGCCAAAAACACCAACTCGGTAGTTTGCTGTCACGACAATGATGTTGCTGATGGCTGCTAAGTATGATCCATCTATGGTTGTCTTTCCTGCCTCAGCATTGTAACTCCCTCCATTGTGGAAGAACAGCAACACGGGCATTTTTTCCACCTGCCGTGACAACAACCTGGTTAATATTCCTGCAGCCAACTGCTTTTGGAAGTCACTCATGAGAACACAAGCATCTTCCCCATTAACGGTATCTAAGCCATTCGTAGCTCTTGAACATGACCATAATGAAGGGATATCTGGCCATCTGCCTGAAATTCCAGGGGTAAACTGTCCGCAATCACCTACATACCATTGAGGAGGACACTATGTCCAGTATATAAAAAGACTTAATGGCACCACTGTGTTCCACCAGCCAACAACTCTACCAGGTTAGCTCAAGTTGGGCCCATCCTGCTGACTTGGCTGACTGAGTGTGTGGGGGGCTCATCTTTGCTGTAACATCTGCTTTACACAATCACGCAGGAAGAGTTCAAACAAGTGGGAAACAGAAGAAGGAAAAGGCCTGTTGGGTTGTTTCATCTTGAGCAAGACTCACTCAACAGCTGTGCAGGGCTGCTCCCTGCTCTCAAGTCTTCCGTGGCTGAACACTGCCTAGTCTCGAAACTCTTTTGACAAGAGCTCCTCGTTGCTCCTTCTATCCCCATGGAGGTTCTCCCCTACTAGATACACAGAGGTGTTCTGTAGAGAGGACTTTGTCTCTGCACAGGTGAGACTCACCTTTCATGAAGCACAGAGGGAGCCTGCCCCAAGAGAGACCAGAAAGACTCCTGGGATGGGGAAGAGCTAGGAAGGGCTGCTGCCCCTGTTAGCACTCCTTGCGGGGTCCCCTGATTTCACACAGAAATGGAGACTTTTTCCCAAAACAGCACCACGTCTGTGCAGATCCTTGCTGCACACACCGCAGGGCTGTAACCAGGCTGCTGCTGCACGAGCACCACAAAAGCAGAACTGCCCCAGGAGGAGACCTCAGCATTTACCAGCACATTACAGCTCTGTCAAGATGACGCTTGGAAGAAATACCAGTGGAAATGTACAAAGGGGGGTTGTTTTGTTTTGTTTTTTTCTTTTTTCCTTCCTGCAGCATAGAGCAGAATAACCTGCTCTGATGCTAGAAAGCTTTTCTCAAAGTGTAAACTCAGTTTTCCCTTCAGCACTTTCATCCCCTATTGCCCACTTTGGGAGTATCCTGATGGAGGCTTCTCTCTCCTCTGCTCAGCAGCAGGTTGTCCCACTTTCAGCTTTGGCAGCTGGTGGTGTTTTTTAAAGAAGGGCTGGTGGCCACTGCAGCAGCATCAAAGCACGTCTGAGGTTTGTTTTTCCCTGCAGCTAGAGAGTATTGGGCACTGTTACTGTTATTTTCTGGATGCAGCTAAGCTAAACACAGCAGTCCCATCTGCTCTGGCAAAGGATGTCTCCAGCAAAAGTGCAACTGGCCGTGTGGGAGAAGCAGCAGAGAAGTGAAGGTTGCAGCCTCCTGCAAAATTAGCGGAGAGGAGTCAAACTCCCCTCAGCCGCCCTTAATTTGTCACGATTGCGTGTGCTCCTCATCTATTTGGAGAATCACTTTAGAGGCTTGTTGTGAACACAATGTATCAAGAAAACCCAAGAAATTGCAAGCACTGAAACATGCTGCTTTCTGTCAGGAACTTCTGCTCCTGGATAGTAATTGCCTAATTCACAGTGCCTTGTCCCTGGTTCCCATTTCTGCACCACATGCAGCACAGAGAGAGAGAGAGAAGGGTAAAGAAAAAGATGAAAGAATCTGTTTTCACATAGAAACTCCTTCTAAAATACAACCACATCAAGCCCTGTCAGCTAAAACAGTGTTAAACAAGATGATGAGCCTGCTCCATCCCATCAGCTCAGCACAGGGAGACCCGAGGCTCCAGCTAGGCATTTCCCATGTGCTCACAGCCTGCATCGCACCATGACCTCCAGCTGCCCTGTAAGTTGTATATTACATTATGCTGGGCAACTTTACCCACTGCTGTAGTGATGAAAACCTTAAGAAAGGCAAAGACATGTGACAGAAGTTAAAAATGGCAAAACAAAGCCCACTGCAACAGATACAGAGCAGTTTAGGGAAAGATTTAGCACCAGGGCTGTGCCTAGTGCCAAGTGTCTGGACACAGCATTCCCATTTCTAGTCTGTGACAAGCAAGGATAGATCCCTCTCCTATCTGAAAGTGAACTGTCACGGCAAATAATTTGGGTTTTAATCCCAAGGGATTTCAGCCTCAGAGCTCATGGATTAGGGCATTTTAGAAGTAGGCTGTTTAACATAATTGCCTTCCCATTTCTTGTTAGCCATTTTAATAGCACAGCACAATAATTTTCATGCTGTAATTGAATTATGCCTCACAATATGAGGTATTTCATTTTGTCTGTCGATCTATATATATATATTTGGTAGCCAACTAATTTTTTACTATACCTTAGCTGCTGGATAACGCATAGAAGTGAATTTTCCCCAATCCTTGTTCTCAACTAAGTTCAGCCAACCATTGCAATTAAATCTGTGAGGCAGACGAAGCGCAAGAACTTAGCTAAAGCCGCTGGAGCCGGTCCCTTCACCCCCCACCACTTGGTACAAGGCTTAGGTGCAGCACCACAGTGTCACTGCCAGCCTGCAGTGGGGCACACGCAGTAGCTGGGTAGAGTGGGAACAGCACGTTCCTCTCAGACAGGCCACAGCTACCATGGGGCTACTGCCCAGTGCAAGGGTTTGCTCCATACTCAGCAACAAAACACAGTCAGTCTCGCTTTAAGATGTAAAATCTGTGCAAGACTTCCAGCTGCGACATGGTCAGGTGGCTCCCTAGCTTAGCTAGAAGGGGAATGTCTTCTGGGGAGCCCAACAGCTCCACCATGGTCTCATGAGGTCTCACCTCAAGGGCGAGAGAATTTCAGCATCCATCAGGAAGCTGCAAGTCAGGTGGAAGTCTGAAAGGCTTCATAATATTCTGTCTTCCATCTGTCTTCTCCATCCCTCTGTAAAACACTTATTGAGCTACGTGGCAGGGACAGATGTCCCCACGCCAGGCAACCTCCACTGCTTTTACTACTGTATAATATTGCTCTGTAAAGAATTGAGTGCAAAAAGGATGATGTGATAAGGATGGGAATAATACACACAGGGGGTGGGAGAAGAGGAGAAAGGGTACATTTTCTGTTCTTATTTAGTGGAGAATTTAAACTCTTGATGTTACATTTGAACCCCTTGTAAATCAAGCTGAAGCACAGCTTTGCTTTGCTAGTGTGACAGGTGGTGATGGTTATGGGTGGAAAAAAGTCTCTCAGAAGTGCCAGTTTTATTTGGAGGGTTACATGGTACATGTAGCTATGGAAGCAAAATGAGGTGATGTCATTCACCTTCTTCACTGCTTGACACTTAAATTGTCCTTCGGTGGCAGACAGCAGTCCCCGCACCATGCCCTTGCTCAGGCTGAGTGCTCCTTAATGACCTTTGCCTTCGCTGCTGTCCAGGAGATTTTATATTCAGTATTTACTAGCTAATTCGATTTTCCACGGGCTGAAAATATATAACTACAGGTCTCTATTTGTGAGTAAAAAGTCGAGCTCACCACAAAAAGAAACAGGAAAATACCATGCCTTCTGCTCCCAGCTACTTCTGCAAAACCAGAAGTTTTGATTCTCTCTTGGGCTAGACTTACACGTGTGAAACTGATTGACTTGGTCGGATCTACTTCTACCTTACATCTGTACAAAAGACAGGAGGGATTCTGTTCACAGCATCACTAAGGAGGAAAGACAAGCCTGTTTAGTCTGTCAGATGGTAGAAAATATAACGCTTCCAAATAAGCTATCTGGCAAGCAGCGCTTAAGCGGAGATGGCAAACTGCCTGGGACAGTGACCTGATGTTTTCAATAAGCAATGACTGCACTGGAGGCAAAATGACAATCTGATGCTGCAGGGAGAAGACAGACTGCTGGTCGTTCTGGTGATTAGAAAGCGCCTGCAAGGGACCCCGAATGCTGCCGTCAGATAGCTAGACCGGCTCTTTCCAGACACGCAGTGTGACAGACTCATAGGTTTCTGTTACAGCTCCCATCACCTTCTGAAAATGGCCAGTACTGTGGAAAGAAAGAGTTTTCTTTTCCTGTGCTCTGGGCCCACTTGTCAATGGGATTCACGTAATATTCAGCATCTTTATCCCCAGCCCCCCAGGGGTTTGGCCAATTATCTAAGCTTGGCTTTAACTTGAAGCTTTATTTTATATCTGTTTAGAATGAGAAAGGCAAGAGCTTTCAAATGACAATTTCTCAGATAGTACCATTGGCCCAGTCATCTTTAAAATGTCTATTTTTATGCTCTGTGGGCCGAGCACAAATCTAGCATTGCTTTCTACCCTCATTCCTCGACAGAGCTTCCACAAATGTCAACAGGGGAACGGTAAAGATGAGGGTGAAAAAACTCATCTGCTGCTGCTTACCTGGCGGTAAGTGTTGATGTGACCTGTTGTATTGCATTATCATCTCCTGCACAGCCAGCCTCATTTCAGGCACCTTGCCATTTCTGTCTTTAATTTGTCCTTTGCTGCCACTTCCTTCTTGTTTTTTTGTTTCCCTCTTTCTCTCCCTCTATTGTCTCTCTAGCTTTTTAATTTGCTACCCTCCTAGTTACCCAAACAGCTCACTAAAAGCCTATAGGGAATACTCTTGCACCAGTGAAAACAACAGAGTATCTAATTTAACCTTGCAGGGCTTGGTGAACAACAAGTGAAAAACAATCATTCATGCCACTTTAAAGTACTTTGAAAAGAGACAGTGCTCAGCTACAAAAAAATTCATCTCATCTCTTACTTACAGTGGTGGCAGGAACAAAGACATTCAGATATAGGCAGTCTTCACTGACAAAGTGTGACGGGGCCTCTCCATCTCCTGGCTGCCAACAAGCTGCCCTAAAGACACGGATTGAGAAAATTACAATAAAAAGACTTGTACTCCTTTTACACTGTTGCTATTTCCTTGTATTTTGATGTATTATGTTTATAAAATCTTTAAATCTGTAGATCTCAACCACATTTAAAACTATGCTCACCCATACCTTGGTAACATATACCGGGTTTGTATACACACACACACAAATAATAATACATTGTATTTTCATGTCTAGAATCCTTCCCTCAGAAAACCAGCCTCATTTTAAAAAAAGCAGAACTTCAAAATAAGCCTTCAGAAAACTCACATAAACTGCACAAAATTAGCACCAGATGTAAGGGAAGCAGGACTGGGGGTCTCAGGCACAGGTCTCCCCCCACGATTGCCTGCACAGCTATGTCATACACTCTTTTGCTGAAATGCCAGTTATTTATTTTAATTTCTAATAGTCTGTGGCCTACATTTATTTATATTTATTTTAATTTCTAATGGTCTGTGGTAAAAAAAACGGTAATTTTAAAATTTTAATGCATTTTTTTAAATCTCTTTGCTCTAAGCACTGTAGCAGACCATTAACAGTGCCATGCAATGTTAAAAGTAACCTTTCAACAGGAATTCAGCAGCCAGCCACATATAGAAAATAATTTTCTGGCCATCGTCTGTATGCAACACATATGCTCAAGCTCTCTCCACAACAAGAATCAGGTGGATGATTTTCGCAGTTCAGATATAAATTACGTTAAAGCCATTTCCTTCTACATCACAGCCATATTTATATCACATCATGAGTTACAGAAAAATATGACAACTTATTAGGGAAAAAGCCAAAAGAGGCTATGGAAAAGACAGTAATATCTCAGAGAAATATTTCTAAATTATCGTTCACACTGAACATGTGAAGAATTTAATAGAAAACTACAAAGACAAGGACCAGCTTTAATGCAATTGTATAAAATCTTTCCGTAAGGAAGGTTCCTAGGATGGTGATAGCACTCAACAGCTTTCACACTGACAGTGAAGCACGTCATCTCCAACCAAAACTGCTGAAGCCATTTTAGGCAGACAAAACACAAATTCCCAGGTAGGAACCTGGCCAGGACAGCAGATCTAAGGCTATTCATCACACAGCTTTCCCTGTGGAAAGCACGAATCATCACCTGTGCTCATGGCTATTTTTTTAGCAACTCCTCAAGACTCCCAACACCTCCAACTCCCAGGATCTCCTCATGCCAGGATCGACTCCAGGGAAAGGCTGCCACCTGCTGAAGCAAGTCCACAGCTCCTACAGCAGCTGGACCAAAAACTGGAGTGTTTTTTGGTTGGGTTGGTTTGTTTTGTGGAGTTTATTTTTTTTAAAGTCTTTTATCCAGGCTGATAAATAAAGATTTCTTTTCCATCAGTAATAGCACTGTATTAATGTGAATTTCTTATATACTAATATCGTGCAACACCAATATAGAGTCCTAAAAAATATAGTTGTCAACACTTTCTGTGCACATAGACAGTGAGGTCCCTTAGGTTTTCCAAGTGCACTTCCAAGTGGTAATCTCAAGGAATTATTTTTTTAGCCTTAAATATATAATAGAAGATAACGGCCAAGTTCCTCTTTGGCCTAAGGAAGCACTGAGAATTCAAAAGATAGGAGCAGGTTACCTAAGGTCCCTAAGTTGCTTTGAAAATCTCAGCCAGGCTGCTCATCGCAACACCAGATCTTCAAAGAGAGACCACAGAGGCGGACGGGTCTCACCCAAGTCCTAGCAGGCACCATGCTGTGGCTGCAGACACAAGTGCTGATGGGCTGTGTGCTAACCTAACATCACTGTGCACCTGAGGAGACAAAAAGCCACGTCCCACCAGACCCCTCCAATGTACATAGGGCTGTGTGGCTACTGTGGTTATGCTGTTAACACCTCCACAACTCAGCTGCAACCTGAAGGATGAGACCACTAAAGGTTAGATGATCTTTCAGCTCCCCAAGACACCACCACATCTCTTTTCACTCAGATAATCTCAAGCTTTGCTTGAAAACTGGAGACAAAGCGTGAGTAAGGGAGGGTTCAAATAGCTGACGGGTCTCTAAACCTGTAGCCTCAGGGTGTGTTTCACCAAAGCAGGTGGTGATTCACTTCAGGCTGCAGGGTATCATCCTCCCAGCTCTCTTGCAAAAATCTATAATTTCCTTAATCATGTAAACTCTTGGCCAGATCATCTGGCTCAAGTAGTGCATCATTAACCACATGAGGACCACTCTCCATGCCAGGAAATAAACAGGACTGCATGGCCAGCCATGACTGGAAGGATAACTGTCACAATGCATACAGTCCCCTGGACACATGATGAATTATTAAAATTTCAAGAGAAATATTCAAGTAAGTTAGGTGAATCTGAAGTTGAGTATATGTGGCACATTTCTCTTACAGGAGGAGATCGGGTGTTGTTGAGTGAGGAGGAAGCAAGAGGTCCCTGGGATCCAGGAGTGTTTTTAACTGTTACACCAGGAGACCACAATTACTCTCTAACTGCATGGGCTGCCTACTGGGCAGGAGGCATAAATCCTCAGGAGAGAGGAGAACTGCTGGTAATTGAAACTAGCAGTCTCTCTGGGTTAACTACGTCAGTGCAGAAAGGAGCGTGCATACAGGCAATCTACGAGTGAGATCCTACAGGGAAACCTCCAATGCAATCCCCTGTTGATCCAGTGAGACTAACCCCTTTCCTTTGTGGACTCCTGGAAAGTCTTATGATACATGTTGCAGATATTCAAAAATGCCTGCAATCCAAGAGAGATGGTGCTCGTGGTCATGGACGGGGTCAGCAGAATAACAACCTTGCATGGGATGAGCTTGCACAAGAAATAGTTGAATACAGGTGTCTCATGGAGCTGGACCATAAAGTCACCCACAGAAAGGCTACCAGACCATCCATGACAAGTCCGTCAACACTTCACAGCCCAAATGAGGTGAAGGGTCAAAGGAAAGACCCAGATATGACAAGGAATGAAGTGACCTACAACATCAAGCTCAGGAACTGGGAGTCTCCCAGTTCTGGTTACATGGTGCTTCTAAGGATGCCCTCTGTAAATTAGTTCAATCTTTAACTGCAGTAAAGGAAAATAAAGGAAATAAGGGAAAAGAGAAAACTGGTGTCTTTTCACAATCTCAGAAAAAGACTGTCTCGAAGTGACCGTTTACCCTATGCACCAAGACAGGACTTGATTGATTTGATGGAATCCCCGGCAAAAGACTTGTATCCCTGGGGAGGGCAGTGAGCCATCCTACCCGGCAGATACCACCGACGTATTGGCTCTCTGGAAAATACCCTTGGCAGCAGCAGCAAACTCAGGGATCAATGGGGCAGTAGCAGACTTGGAAAAATGCATTGAATCAACACTCATCGTATTTTACCCTCATTTTAAATAATTCTGCCGGTTGCATTTTCAACCAAGCATTTCCCATCTTTTGTCTTGCCAAAACCCCCAAATGAACAACACGTGGGCACGAACTACACGTGGATGGAAGGATTAGCCTGTGTTGAACTTGAATGTAATATTGTCTCTAATTTTAGCTGTAACATGGTTTCTAATGTGTATGATTATCTGGAACCCTAAATTTTGAAAATGACATACAGATTTGTGTTATTATCTCTCACCTTGACAACACAATTCCCCTTGATTTATAATCAAGAGAACGCAGAATGGCCGTGGGCCCCAGCTTATGTAAATATACTGGAAGTGTTGGGATACCAACCAAAAGTAAGGCCAATCTGAATCTTGCTGTTAAATGGGAATTAAAGTCACCTGAGACCACCATGAATTTTCTGAAATGTTAGCACTCCAAACAATGTCTGGAGAAACTTGCAATTTGCTCATGGGGAAAACAGGGTGTAGAGCTATTATTTGATTTCCTGGTTGTAGAACACAAATTGGGGAATTTGTGTACGATGGGGTGGCCATAAACAGAAGAATATATACTTCTAAATGTACCTGTGCCTAACCTAAATGTCTGCAGTAGCACTGCACAACATCACTTTTCACATGGAAGAATGGACCATCACAAATTATAGTAAGAATCAACATATCCCATTTCTAAAAGGAACTAAAGGCGACATCATTTCATTAGGATGCAACCTCCAACAGCTCAGCCACCTATTGAATTGTCTGCTTGTACCCTTAACAACGGCCCCTACTTAATCCATAACGTTTCTGTGATCCAACCAGCATGTGCACCATTCCCGAAGACCTCTGATGCAGGATGGTAGGCATGACTGCACACGCAAACTCCGCACACACCCCCCCCCCCCCCCGAAGTGAACAAAAAGGGATGTGACTGGTATTTTGGGAACAGGATTGGGAGTTCTAAATAGCATAGACTCAGAAGTATTAATGAGCGAACTGGTTGCAGTAACCAGTGATTTGAACAAATTGAACCATCCTGTACGAATTTCCCTTTTGGCTTTAGCAAATAATGGCTTTTATCAGACATATTGCCTTAATGGGAGGGAATTGATCAAAAGGACCACCAACTGATGGTAGATGCATTTGGAGAAATCCAAAGTAATGTTTCTTTGGCTCTTAGTTGTATCCAAGCTCAATTGTGGACACAGTCGAGGATGGCTGCAATCATAAGGGACGGTGAAGAGGGCACCTTGTCCACTGAAATTCAAAAGGTAATTTGGGATAATGCAATTGAATTTGAAAAGGAATTCCAGTTCTGGTGGTATTTGTTCAGTCTCATCAGCAACACAGCCACAGCCTTTGTTCTGACCATATGCAATACCTCAGTATATACCATATACCCAGTCATTGCGTTAGGATTGAACCTCAGTGGAACTGTACTCTATCCACTGGAGCACAGAGCATGGGCCCAACAAAATGGGAATAAATGTCAAACTGTTGATGTTAACACATGCATTGTGCGAAAACAACAAGGATTCACTTGTGGAAGTAATACCATCAAAGCCCAAGATATTTGTCTTGATACAGAGCAAAACATTTGTCATTTTGAAATGCATCTGATGAATATCCTGAAATGGTGCTTGTATATATTGGGAAAGGGTGTGTTTGCATGAGGTCTTCTTGTAGTGTTCTTTTCATAAATGATATAGTGATGGATATTAATGATTATTCGAATCTTTGTATTTGTAACTTTACTAGCATTGTTGGCAATTATTTAGCTCCTGTTGCTATTGATACTAACTCTTTTACTTTTTGTCTTGGTGATATATGTGAAAATCTGGAGCATGATGAAACAATTATCCTATGTACTATCTCTACTGAACAGGCATGCATTTGACACTCCCAATGTATATGCTCTTGATACTCCATGTAATATTAACCCCTAAATGCCCTCATGTGAAGCTTGAGTGACAATAGTCATGGGGTGGATTATGTGGGAAAATCACCTTGAGGGGGGAATTAGAGAAAAAACGGGTCCTAACAGAAGTATAGTGTTACAGAAAGATTTTTAGAGTAAAATAGAGCTATCACCTTCAGGATGGTTGGCATGCATGGAATCCACATCAACCACAGTTCCCTAAACCACACAACCTGCTATCCTAGAGGAGCAGTGGAGGGTGGAGGGGGAGTGGAGGGGGAGTGGAGGGGGAGTGGAGGGGGAGTGGAGGGGGAGTGGAGGGGGAGTGGAGGGGGAGTGGAGGGGGAGTGGAGGGGGAGTGGAGGGGGAGTGGAGGGGGAGTGGAGGGGGAGTGGAGGGGGAGTGGAGGGGGAGTGGAGGGGGAGTGGAGGCACCACAGCCAGGCTCTGCTGTGCTCCCTGCAGAACTGAGAACCTGATGGTACCATACAGCTGATAAGCTGCATAATGGCTGCCAAACGGAAAATATATGAGGTGGTGTCCATTGCTGGGCCAACAACTGTGGTAAAGACCAAGCAGGAGCTTCATTATCTGCAAGAGAAGGTCGGAAATGTGGCCCCGTTCAGCACTTCAAGGTAGATGAGCTCAACAAGAACGTAAATAAAGAGCCTTCTGATGAGGACGTGCTAACTGCTTAAAGAAAACAAACTGCTGAAGAGATAAAATTCAAGGATGCTAGGGTAAAATAATTGTGGTAGTGGGAGATCGTGACCTCCAACTCAAATGCCCCCCTTCCCTGAAAAGAGTGAATCCCCCACTTGGGGAGCATGCGCAGTAAATTTAAAATGAACTGTATCTTTAAATGAAAGCAAGAGAACTTTGCACCAATCATAATAAAGGAATGTATGACTAGAGTCACTCAGGCTCCACCTGAGAGTAAAGAGAACATAAGAAGTGAATGAATGAGAGGAGAAGGGGGAAGACACCACCAAGACGGACTCCTGGGACCGGCCGATGGGCTGAGCCTTGCTTCTCCCCCCTTGGGACCCCTTGAGTGAGACTGAAACCAAGTGCTTCTTCCAGAGACTTAGAAATATCTCTACAGAGTTACTTTTTAATATTTGTAGCCAGGCTGTATTGTTTCTAACTCTTCCGTGCATTTTACACTTTATAACATTTTATTTGCATGTGCCTTTTTTGCAGACAGTCACTGTCACCGGCAATCAAAAGAACTTGTCTATCTGTTGCACAAATAAAACTGCACCGTTAAGCAGCTGGTCATTGCAGTTTCTCATTGAAGGCAACCAAACCTCAGAGTGTGGCTGTGCTAGCTCATGAGCACGACTGGGCTGGCAGTGCAGACTGCTATCAGTGCATCCAGACCTGTGGTAGTTTAATATACTTATTAAACGTGACTGGACTGATTGTGGTATTTTCCATCCCCTTTAATGCAACAATAACACAGGATCTCTGTAGACCTCAGGTCCATATTAGCTGCCTTGGAAGCTCTTGTGTTGTTAAACCTCAACTCACAGCCCTGATTTCTTCAACTTCCTCTGCAGAAAGTTCACCAAGTCGTTCCACCAGACCCCCTCCCTTTGACTGTTCTGCACCTTCAGTCTTCTGTTTCTTGTTTCTATCATTCTTTTTTTTATTCCCTGCAGCTTCTCATGCCTGCCACAAAACAGTCTGCTTTTTATTGATAGGAACACAATCAGGTACCAGCTCTCCTGTATCACCTTCCTATGTACCTGTGCAGCATGGCTCGCTCAGATGAGTTTTGTGTGTGCTGTAGTTTGCTTTCTGTTATGTGGAGCAGGGATGCACTGGGAGAAAGACCTTGGAAAAAACACTCCGTGCTCATATCTTGTTTCTTGTTGTTGCTGCTTTTCTATTCATTGTGGGTTGCTGGGTTTTTTAAAGAAATTCACTGTCCTAACATGTTGCACATCACAGATATACTAAGTAGTATCACCCAAACCCTCTTTTCTTTAAGAAATAGACATGCACGATTTGGCATTTCAGTTCCACAATGCAACAAAATTAAGACTCATATTATAAGACTAAATGAAACGAACATGCACACAAAGCCTATGTCCGTAGTGTGCCTCCAGCCTAAACTCACCAACAGTGATGTCTGTACAGCCCTGGAGAGCCAGGGCCAGCCAATGGGAAACATTAGACATAGGGACTTAAGAGAAATTTAGCACATCTGCTTATACAGTTCCTAGCGCTCATTTCCTCTTAAGGCATTACCTAAAACATGTATAACTTCTGTACTTCTGTCCAAGGCATTCAACAAGTATTTGGTTTTTAATAGTTTTTGGACAGAGAAGAGTCTCTAGGTCCTTCAGCCTAGGCAGAGAATTTCTATGAGACCCCCACAGCTTCTGGTTACCTGTTTGATTAAATATTAAATATTAAATACCCCTGTTTGATTAAATATTCTACAAATTTATGGCTCAGCCTGAGCAAAATTTATCTGTATAAATATTATAAATCCCTATATAAATACTCAGGATGAAAATGGATTGACAGCAGTCTGTCAGTGGGGAATTATGCATACATTCAAGGCAATGTACAGGAATCTGCCTTTTTTCTTGAGGCGCTTGCATGCATTAACATATAGATGGAGAAATTATTCATTTTGCTGAACAAAGTCCCAAACTTGTATTAATCTGTACCCTATAGGTTCTTTTGCAAGAAAGGACATGAATATTGTGGCCATCACTCCAGCTACTTTCACACTCCTGGATGGACTAGCACTTCTGCAGATGATCAGAGGGGTTTCTTACCGAGCCACAGTAGCATTCCAGGCTTCCACCCAAGCAAACGGCTCTGGAGGACTGAAGCGCCTGTCTGCCAGGGGGGGTGCAGCGTACGGGATCCCCAGGAACTGGCTGATATTTCTCCACTCTGAGCCAATATGTATCACCTGGGATTTGCCCATCAGATCTCCATGGGATGGGATGTACACAGATGGGGTTAAATCTGATTCAGAAATGGGCAGGAATAAATCTATTGGGGGGGTACAGAGAAAAAATAATTTGCTTTTTCAAGTTAGTACCATTTTAGGAATTAAAATTAATCCCATTCCCCTTAATTTTAAACTGTGAAGTGTCTAATTCACTTTAAATGGAACAGAGATAATTTGTGTTATTCTCTCCCTATTAAATAATTCATGCTATGCTAGATGTTACCTACTGGATATGAACATTTAACTTTTCAAACCCCTACTCAAACATGTCTTCCACATCAGACATCCCATTAGAATACAAATCCAAGCATTTCTACAAAAAGAGATTTTCAGACTTCCCTCGCCCAGGTCTAAAAAGCACAGCGTTAAACCTTTAAACATTTATGGCAAGTCGGAGAGAGGAAAGATAACCACACAGCTCATTGGTCTGGGCTCTTACCAGGAAAGACTTGTACTTCCCTTTCCAGTAGCTGTTGCATTATGTGATTCAGAAGAGCTTCAACAGAAGGCAATGAGCATAACCCATTTCCAAACTCCCTGCAGTCCTGTGCAGGTACTGCTGTTCTTGGAGTGGGAAACACCAGTGCAAGTGCTCACCAAGTCAGTCACGTAACACGCCAGAGAAGGGAATGCAAGTGCAGGGTACCAGAGAGCCTTCATCACCCTTGCTCACCTCACACTCTGTTGTGAATACTGACATTTTTTTCCACAGAACTTATGCTAGTATCTACATTTTAGATCAAACATAATTGCTATCTGAATTTATTTTTTGCTTGCAGAAAATTATGAAATATTAAGGGGTAATAGTTTGATCCAATTATTTTTTATTTTTTTTTAATGTAAGGATTATCTGAATCATTGGCTATCTATGCAAAGAACAGGCTTTTCAATAATACCTTTTTCAATAATACAAAACCAGAACAAAGTGATACCTCATACTACTTCTTTCCTAAACCAGTGTATTTGATAGTCAGGAACCAAATTTTAAGTCATGTGACTAAACCCAAATCTGTACAGAAATAGGCAAACACTTTAGTCTAGCTTTTATGACTCAGTTAGTGATTCTGCCTCACTTGACATCCATAAACCCCTTTTTTTCTCATTGAGTTTGAACCTAGGAGGTTCTCATTGATTTGTCAATTCTTCACAGAAATTTCAGTGAAAAGAAAATAAAATATTACTTCCTTTCCCACTTATTGTTACCTGGTTTATAATTTCTTCAAGTAAAAGAAATAACTAGTATTACATGAAAAAAAAGCATTGTTTTTTTAAAATCAAGGGGAAAAAACCCCACAAAACCTACAGTTACAAATAAGTACACAGCCAAACAATAGAATTTTTACCTGTCTACACAACTTCTATTTCTCTTAAATAATTTTCACTTGTTTAAAATACTAGTTCATCTTGGTTTAGGGGTTTTGGTTTGGTTGATTTTGTTCATTTGTTTGTTTTCTCCAGAGATGCTCCTTAAGACTTTCAAGTGACAGTGGGATTTCAGCACTCTCTGTGTTATTCTCAGAGTTTAAAAGGAAAAACATACAGAAACATCTGCAGACGAACAGGAAGGACATGGACTTTCATTACTAGTTTTTGTTTGGTTTTACCATTCTGCATTTCTGAAAAAATCTTTCATAGACTAGACTTTCTTTATTATACCTACTTCAACATTAGATGCCAATACTGATTTCCTACATTTTTATAAAAAGTATTTGTGGATATTTTCCCATCTCATTTGGCTGTAACTCCAGTGAAACAGCAATGGACAATTGTCTAGAAGATATCCATGTTGCTTTAAAGTCTAGTGAGGATTTCACAAGAATTGTGCCCAGGACAGCACAGTTGAGTTCCTTCTTCCACAGCCTTAGCTTGCTCTTACCTTGTCTCCTATAAATATATGTAGCTGGCTCTTTCAATAAAACCCGGCAGCTGTGCCCTTGCAGGCCATGCGTGCATATCTGTGTATCAGGGTAGAAAAGGCATCTTACTGCTGAAGGCAGGATTTCCAGTGTAACCACTGTACATGACTGGTTCTTTGAACAAGCTGTGAGGTGAAACATGAAGAAAAAGAGCAGGTAAAAATGTATTCTTAAAGTGGTTTTATGGCATTGTTGTAAGATACTTCAAAGAAAAAGTTTACAACAGGTCAAGCAACAAGGATATGAAGTAGGTCTAAAGCAGAATAATGGGACATAAATGTCTTCAGATTCCTAAAACATTCTCCAAAATAGCCAAAGGACAAAAGGCTATATTTGCTTTAAAATGGAGCAACACGGCAAGAGAACTGGTATCACAGGTTTTTAGGAGAAGGAAAACATCTTTTAATAAAGCACTGAGGACATCAGCTGAATTGAAACAGCCCCCAGGGAGCCCCACGGAAAGGTTTCAGAATAAGAAAAGCAATCCTCTCGCTCATCCCAGTTTGTACTCAGAGCTGGATATCCAACACTTTCACTTTAGAAGAGCTCCTTCAAACAGTCACAGCAAAAGGAAAAAGCCGTAAGTTACACTGCTCACCTTCATGAGATGAGGACCATCTACTGCAAAAAGGAGGACCACTCCACGGACCATCTTCTGCAGTAGGTGGGAACTTTTCCTGATTTCTACTACTCTGTGGCACTGAGAATTTGCCAGTCATGTGAAGTTAAAGAACTCTTTGCTGTCTAGTCAGGGTATTGATTAAGGCAGTTTCCTTTGTTGTTACTACAGCCCAACTCCTGCTTTATCCCAGCTCTCGATTAACCTGCCCTCACGCACCACAGCTACAGGTAATGGTAGATGGCTCTACTATCTGCCTCACTCAATGAGCTTCCCTTAAATATTCTTTAGAAAATAATTACATCATCCTTTTAATTATCCACTAAAATATTTTCCAAGTTGTACAATGCCTGGAGAAGCAAGAGATCTCTGATCCAGGAGGTGTCAAATTTACACCATCACTGTAAGGAATTCTATATCCATTGTATCTTCCAAAAATAAACTATTTCAGGTCCCTTCTCCCAAATTCAGGAACCCTGGGGTAGTCTTTAAAAATAAGTAAAAACAGTGTATCTATGTCAGAAGGGGGTGCAGCGGGGGCGTGGGGGAAGAGCTGTTCATGTATTTTTTAGGCTCACAAGCCAGTATTTTCTTTAAAGCTATGACTAATCATTTCTTACCGGATAGACAAAAGTTTTTGGCAGTAGAAAAGTCATTGGCTATATCTCTACTAATTTGCGCAACTTCAAAGTCTGAGATGGATGAATCCATGAAAACAGAGGACATGTTTAAGGGTTGCCATGTATCCAAATACTCTGTAAAATGAATCATAAAAAAAAAAATTGAACTAGACGAATCAGTAAAAATGTCAGAGGAAAATAATGTAGAAGTAAAAGCATTGGGGCGTTCTCAAATGAAAGACTTTCACTCTCCTTTGCATCAACTGGGAATAGATGAAATATAATATTCAAAGGCTTCTGATTGACTAGAGGGTCCAGTCCCATTTTGAGGTCAGTGCAACTAGGCTTACAAAGGTATTCAGTTAATAAAGAAGTAAATCTGGAGCAGCTCCATCCAGGTTTGGATGTAAATCCAACTGATTTAAATAAAAGGTTTCTGAACAGGCCTAATTACATTAAAGGACATGGGGCGTAATGCTCGCACAGAAGTTCCTGAACAGGTACAACCCCTAACTCCTTGGGAAGCAAGTGGGGATCCTGCATGTGACTGAGCACTCCCAGAACCTTCCGCAGACATCCACACCTATATTTAAAACAAGAGCTGGTTTCCTAATGTAGGCTTCACCTCAGTCACCTGCAAGGGACGTGTCAACATCTGAGTTAATTACACCAGACTCCCTGTGCTGTCAGGAGGAACAGGCAGCTTTACCGTACAGTATCTTCATCCTGGTTTAGATGTCTGCTTTAGGGTGAGAAGTTACAGATATACAAACAGGTATATTCACATACATACAGGTATATTCACATACATACATGTAGACATGCATGCACATGTGTGAGCATATATGCATACATACATACTGACTCTGGTATTCATCGAGAATTATTCTTCTGCTTCAGTGGATTTAAAACAAAAGCCATAATCATTCTTTTCTCATGCACAAACAGACAAAAATATCTACAGGCCCTCAATTTTGCATACAGAAGTCAAAAAAGGCAGCTTGGAAAAGAATGGGCCTTTAATTATTTTAGTTCTTTTCAACAGTTCAAAATGTTTTAAAAGCAAAAGAGCCTGCTGTGGCCACCGAGTCCTAAAGAGGAGGTTAGCGCTACCCTCTCCATGTAATTGCAGGGTAAGGACAGAGCTGAGTCAGCTGTTGCCTTGCTATTCCTGGTGAGCAGATCTTGCCCTGTTACTTGAGTTCATTTACCACAGATGCGAAAGCTGTGACTGTTCATTTCACTAAAAATGTCTTTTAGTCTTCTCAGAAATGGATGACTTGCAAAGATGGCCAAAGTTTCCTTTCTTCCCCTCCTCACAGAAAGACGGCTGTGACCATATCACTAAACATCAAATCTGAAGCTGAGGTCTGGGTGTCATACAATCAGGGCTGTGGCATGCCCTCCCTGCAACTTGGTAATCCTGGTGTTGACATACTTCTTATGTTAATGAGTTAATGAGAACCCAAAACAGACTACAGGCTAGGCTGGTTGCATCATTCCTTGAGCAAATAGGCAAGGAATAGAAATGACTAAATTAGCTTTCAAAATTATTTTACTCAAAATAATTCATGACAACACACAGCAACTGCTACAACCCAGAGCTCTATGTTGATGCTAAAAGTCTTTGAGAAGGTAAATCCTTCTCAAGGAACTGTAAACCTCAAGCATGAGTTATCTCCCAGAGGAAAAACTGAAAAAACCCTGATGTGCTACCACCATTGCCAAGGCTGTTGTCTTACTGCTAGCTTCTTCGCTAGCTTCACCCTTGCTGAAGAAAATGGCTGATGGAATGAAGATGATCCAACCTAGGACATTGTATGGAGTGCAGTAAACAGCCCAGTCCTAGTCCACACCTGTGAGCTAGAGGCAAGAAGGCTGCACTGGGTCCAACGAGTCCATTTCAACCACCTCAAGATCATTTTATTCCTGTTACATTTGGCAGCAACTCTTCCAAGAGACAGAGGCTGAAAGTCTCCAGCTAAGTAGAAATGAAGTTTAATTTGGTATTGCACTGCTATATGTTAAAGACTGCAAGCTTACTTGATATCACAAAGTCACCATCAGCACTATATTCAACGGGAGCAATGACCCTGCAACCACAGCTTGACTTGTGCAACAGGCCCTTACGCACTGACTATTCAGTTATTTTAGAGGAACACAGTGGGTTTAGTCATGTGGAAATTACTACATTTCATATTGTCAATGCTCTCTCTATTTTAAAACTATCTAATATGACCTGTTGCATGATCTGTGTTAGAAAATTTCAGCCTCTACATCCAGGGTGACAGTTTGTGGCATTTATTTAGAAAGATATTTAAAAATAGAAATCAGCTCCTTAAGTGATGGAGAATTAACCATTACATCCTGTCCAGAAATTATCTGCCCCTACTATTAGATCCCTGAAGTCTTACTTTTACAGGTTACATCTTGACAGTTCATGTTTTCAATTACTCCTTAATTTATTTTTTTTCTGAAAATGTGAACAAGATTATTTTTTTTTTAATCAATATGACTTAAGCTTTGTTTTTACGTAACAGCCATGTTGCCATCTTGCACTATTTACAGTACTGGTAACAGGTCCTACTACTGGAACAAGTAATCTTTCTAGGTTCAAACACATTTTCAAATTACTAGCTGGTTCTTTCAAATAAGAGCTTTGTCTGGACTCCATTGTAAGTCAACAAGTCTGGGTACATCAGTGGTTTTGGAAGCTATTTCACCAGACTGACTCTCTTCCCATAGCTTCCCTGACTCATCGAGTGACCTCGGGCAAGTCTCATAATCCCCATATGCCTCCGTTTGCCCCCAGGTCAAGCATTCAGAAGCATTCTTGCTAAGCTAAATTCTACTCTCTCAGGAAAGAAATTCAAAACAATTCCACAAAAGCAAAATAAATTCCTCAGATTTACACTTCTGATACTTGAATTTCACCTCCTGTATCTATTTCCCCGAGGTTTACCAGCTTACTGTGATTAAAATCTTTTGAAGGTGCTCAAATTAAGCTTGTGAGTGCACACTGCCATTATTAGCTATGTGTAATGTGTTCTACATTTGATCACAAGCTAAACTTCCTACTTCTATATTAAAATATTTTTATTTTATCCCTTTATGGGGGATAGAGTCAAGTTAATAACATTCATTTTAAATACATATGAGACACAATGGGAACTCTGCATCCCATGCTGGGCACAGAAGAGCCTAGAAGATGTGAACATCCATAGGTCATACATTCATACCCAAAACACACTTTATTTTGCTTATTCTTTGCCCCAAATCAGAGGTCACAGAAGTGACCCTTGCAACCTTCTGCTACCCATATAGGGTTGTTTTCAGGGTTGGTTTGGGGGCTATGGGCTTTTTAAAAATTCTTAATCTAGGATGAAACATTCATAATCTCAGATTAGCTTTATATACTGAGACTTCCAGTGTTTTCCTTTTCTGACCTTCTGCCCAGCTGATCCCAGGTGCAGACAAATGCAGAAACACTCATGCTTATTTAAATGACAGAGCAAAGCCCTTTAACCCAGAGCTGCCCATGGAACCACTGTGGGCACTACCAGCCAGCAGTGAGCTGCAGAAGGGATTCTGGCTATTACTCATTTCCTTCTTCCCTTCCC
This sequence comes from Falco rusticolus, assembly GCF_015220075.1. Lineage (NCBI taxonomy): Eukaryota > Metazoa > Chordata > Aves > Falconiformes > Falconidae > Falco > Falco rusticolus. The sequence goes on along the minus strand of NC_051189.1, from coordinate 293,549 downwards.
CTGACAGCGGATCCAGCAACATTTGCAGCCATGCACACCCACTGCATTACCTGGGCAAAACAGAACTTTCCACGGCTGATCTAAACTTGCCTCATCTGCGAACCGCTCTCACAAGGCTCACAGTTACAAACTGACATTGCTTTACTGAAAATATACAGTGTACCTGATGGGCTGGAAAACATTTCTGGTTTATATATAGGTTTAGCTCTGACCTTCCAAACCACACTTTGGCAAATGCTTTGACTGGACAATTACAGCACTCTGAATCCAGCCAGCCCTGTAACTTTTATTGCAAAATTATAGATGTCCCATACAGAGAGCCCCTCTCTTCCAGATGTTCTTGTTTGGGTAGGCAAGGTTTAAGACTGGATTTGCAAAAGTGTTCATGCTGGCCTTACACTGTTCCCACTCAGGTCATAAGATCACAAGACTGGAATACATTTCCTGGAGGCACAGAGTTCAGCCTCCCACTTTCACAGGCAATGACATTATAGAATTCTTTTCATAAAGTCAACAATAGTTTCATCACTGACTTCAATGGAAGCAAAGAAGGGTCAGATCTGAGTTTGCTTGAAAACCTGACATTTGATATAAGGAAACAGAGATACAGAAGTCAATAAAATAACTGGTTAAATTTAAAAGAAAACTCATAAAGTTGAGGAGATACATAGATCAGACAAGGTTAACATGAGATTAAGAAGGCACATAAATCAGATCTCTGGGTTCAGTATGTCCAATTTATGCTTGAAAGACAAGTTCTGATCTTATTTCTGAAATTTGTGAGCCATATTTAATAGCCCTGACTCAAGCCAAAATCATGCTTACAGATTGAACTTAGTGCTCCATATTCCTAGCGTTCAGTTTTTTCCAATCTAGACTGCTAACCTGTCTGTATACCATCAACCTCCAAAGTCAACAAAACATCAGCTCAGAGTGGACCTGCAGAAAATGCACTCTTTCTTAAATATAGTTGCCTCTCATTTTTGTCCATCCGCTGAGATGCGAATAATTCAAAATGAGTCATTTTCTTAAAATGGCTGCATAAGATCTATAATCACACCTCAGACAAACATGCCCCAAACTAACAAATGTGTTATTTAGGGCCTTTTGCACTGAGAAATCCTGCTATGTTCATGGTAAATGCAAGTTCTCTGCGTCCTTCCTTAGTGCCAAATATAGTAAATAGTATAACAATAGAATACTAAAAAGGCACTGGGTATTTATCCAGGTTTAAAATAAGCCATTTTGAAAAGGTTAAATTCCTCATATTTACAAACAGAATAAAAATAGAATTTAAGACCAAAGATAAAGTAATTCTACATCAGAGGTCCAATCTGCTATATGGGGGCATGGTAGATCCATTCCCAAGGATGGATTTAAAAAGGCTGTCTTTGTTTCACACCAAAGACCTCTCTGACATATCCTCAGCATTGTAGGAAAACAGAAAGACGAATGATACTATTAATCACCTAAGTCAGCTACATCGGCACCTGTAGTACCATCAGCATCTCTGCTGAGAATAGAAATACCCTACGTGCTGAGTTAGCCCGACAGAAAATTTATTCCTGCATTGGAAAATCCCATAGCCACTGCTCAGCCCTGCATCAAGGGAACGACCAGGAATCCTTGGGGGATCACAGGAGGCAGAAACAGGAAGGGCCTGGCAGATCATTACATCCGTATGCCTTGGTGGTTTCTCAGTGAATTGCTTCATTTGAATGGAGCCCATATGATCCGTACACAATCTGCAGTCCCATGCAGAGATCACCATTTAAGGGCCATTGCCTTCTAGCAGGTGCCAAATCTCAGATAGATAGCCGCATTCTATTTAAAACCAAGGAATGTGAAGACACAAATGCTCATTAAAGTTTGGATAATTGCTGTATACGATTCATAAATTTCATAACAAAGTATAAAAGCAGAAGTTATACATCAGTGTCACTCCCTTCCACATGCACAGGAATATTTTCAGGCTCTCCACTTTTCTTTAAGCACAAGTATTCCTTCTAAAAAGCCAGGTAACATTTCATAGGTTGTTTTGCTTCTTCCAGTCTTAATTGTAAAGACCTAAAAACTTCCATAGCTCACATCTCTGTGCACAAACTGTTTGAATAACAGCATTGTTCAACCCTAAATTAACAATACCTAATTTCTCATAAAAACCTTTTCTTATCTCCCCCTCTCTTACAGCTGGCTGCAGGAAGTTCCATCTCAAATCTAATTATGAGACCTGTTTTCTCTTTTACATAACATTACTCCATATTCACACAACTCAGCGGAGTTGTTATTTAAATACTAGCGTAAGTAAACGAAGACTGCAGCATGATGTACGAGCATCTACAGCATGGGCAGTCTTGAAATACCAGCTGTCCTCCCATCGCTAAAGGTCACCACAGATAGCTCCATACTCAGTGTCATCACAGCACTTAACTTCTTCAGGGGTTATAATGCTCCAAACGTAGGAAGTCGGACTTTCCTAGTGTGTTCAGGCTATCTATTTTTCAGGCATGATTTCTTAGATAATAGCAACAACATGGAAATCACAACAGACCAGTAGAGCATACTCTGCTCCATGTGACGGGTGTACAGAAGACAAAAACATTCATTTAGTTAAAGATGAAAACTACACATTCAGTTAAATGCACTGCGGATTAGTGGCGATGACTTGGAGAGCTTAACCTTCTATCAGAAAGGGTATTGCAAGAATACAAATAGGGAAAACGTCTTGAAGCAACAACAAAGCAACAAGAATTCAGGTAAAAGACCAGTGTGCAGCTCACCACCCTCCTGCCAGAGAGCAGTGACCTGCAGGCCTTACAGAGCACTTCACTTTTTTTTTTGAAGGCTAATGAGGTATCTAATGGGTGTTAGAAATGCCAAGCCGTGCTGCTTGTACGAGAGTAACCTGGGGAAAGCCAACAGGAGCCTCAGGCTGATGAGAAGAATCACACAGCTACAGCGGGCTGCTGGATGAGAAGTTGGTACAAGGCAAAGAATGGGAAGAACCTCAAGCCTTCCCTCTTGCTGTCTCTCTCCGGAGGTTAGCCTTACATGGGGAAGGGGTTGTTTCGCATCTCCCTGGCGGCTGCAGGCTGCTCCATGACAGGGCATGGAAAGAAGCTGCTGTTGAAAATTATTTGTGCTATTGCAGATTCAAAGCTCTAGAGGTTTTATGAACATTGCTGCTCATTAACATCTTCAAAAGCCCAGAGTAGAGAACAGAAGGGAAATAAATACATGTTTTTGTTCAATTTATTTAGAAAGCATTTCAGTGAAGGAAACCCCAGTAAATTCTTTTGTCTCGCCCAAATAATTTGGTCTCGACTCTTCATCTTTTAAACCTGTAGTGACTACAACAGAACTCTCCTTTGTGTATGGTGGAACTAACAGGGCTGGACAGTGCCTTGCAGCTCCTTGGCTTAATGATTTCTGCCTTCAGGCAGATACCAGGATAAAAATCATTCTAATTGCCCTTTGCTGACTTTGGGCAGTTAAAGACTGTATATGCAAGCTTTCAAAAAAAACCCCAAAACCAAACGAACAAAAACCCAAAACAAAATGAAAAAACAGTGAGATTCTGAGTTTAAATAACGCAGAAAGTAAGACAAATTAAGATCTGGTGACAATCCAGAGAAAGACAATCTAGCTCTGGGAGAGCTGGCTTCACTGTAGAACAAACAGACAAACAAAATGGTTTGGAGGAGCATAAAACTTTCTTTTAAAGAGTACTCTCCAGCTTATTCAGGGAGAAAACAGAGACTCTTGACAGGTTGCTTTGTGGGTGTTTTTTTGTTGTTTTTTTTTAAATTAAGGAATGGCACTTGGACATGTCCAGGGCAGAAAGATTCTACTGGCTCTTCAGAGATGCTCAAATCTGTAGCGGTAGCCTTCCATAAAAGCAGAGATGGAGAAGCTGGTGTTTAGCAACCTGACCTCCTGCAGGACATCAGGAATTCCTCAAAATTCAGCTTTGTATAACTACATCTAGTCAGCTAATGTAAGATGTTACCTCACCTTGCAAATCTGGCTCTCCTGACCACTTAAGACAGCAAAGAAGCCAATAGACCTATTTGTTTGAACTAGAAAAGGTGAAGAATGTGTGAGCATAAGAGAGAATACCCATTTTCTCAGAAGACTGAATGTTAAAACAGCTTGGCCACACAATTGCTAAGGTCCTAGCCAGTTTTCAGACAGAGCTGAAAAACAGCTTGATGAAAGACAGCTTGATCCAAGATGTAATTCTGCCCATTTCTCCAGTCTGTTGAGGTCCTTCTGAATGGCACCACACTCACCTTGTCTGCCAAGCACTCCTCCCAACCTTTTATGATCTGCAAACTCACTGTAAGTGCACTCTGTCTCATCGCCCAGGTCATTATAAACAACATTAGCCCCAGTATCAGCTCTGGGGTACACCAGTGACTGGCTTCCAGCTGGATCACACCTCTGTGCCCAAGAGCTCAGCCAACATTTAGACCATCTCACTGGATTTATCCAGACCTTACTTCAGTTTCTGTGAGGATGTTATGTGAGACAGTGTCAACAGCCTTTCTGAAATCAAGATAACATCCACTGCTCTCCCCTCACTTGACAGTCACCTGGTTGTAGAGACTATCTGGTTGGTCAGGCATGATTTTGCCCTTCATAAATCTACTCCATATCACCTTCTTGCTCATCATGTGTCTGGAAACTGTTTGCAGCATCAGCTGCTCTATTACCTTCCCAGGGATAAAGGGGAGCCTGATCAGCCTATAGTTCCCTGGATGCTCTTTCTTACCCTTCTTGAAGACAGGGGTGAAGTTCACTCCCCTCCCAGCCTCAGGAACCTCTCCATCACCAGGGTCTTTCAAAGGTAATTGAGAGTGGCCTCAGAAAGACACCAGCCAGCTCTCTCCGCAGTCCCATCAGGCCCCATGGGTTTGTGTGTCCAGCTTGCTCCCTAACTTGATCCTCCTCCACTGAGGATAAGTCTTCCTTGCTGCAGTCTCCTGCCCTGGTCTCAAGGGCCTGAAGGCTGGAACTTACCAGTAAAGATTGAGGCAAAGAAGGCACCTCGAAATTTTCTGTATCTTTTGCCATCAGGTCTCCTGCCCCATTCAGCAACTGACCCGCATTTTCCTGACCCTTCCCTTTGCTGCCCATGTGCTTGTAGAAACCCTTCTTGCTGAGGCTTTTTCTATTGTTCTATGGTCCTACCTGCCTCTACCCTCTCTATCGAGAGGAACAATGAGTAAAATAGGCAAAGTATCTACTTCCCACAAGACTAAAAATGAATCTGCTAATCCAGATTTCTTCACAATGCGTTGGGGCTTGAAAAACCATAGACTGGGAATGGAGCCAGCACCCAACTGCAAATGGGAGGAAGCAAAGCGCTGGGCACTCTGTCCTGAGCATTGCAAATTGGCTAACTAGAAAATGAAGCAGAGGCATTAACTGTTTACTAAAATATAGGCCTTAATTGTGCTTCAGTAAACTCAGACTCTGTATTAGACATAACATTCACTTCACTATTTCACAGAGCCCTCTGGGGAAGTATTCAAATCTGAGTGTCTTTCTGATCTTTTGATGGAAAGTGTTATTTTATTTGTAAAAATATATAGACATGCTCAACAGGCACACGCACATACATATATACACACACGACAGTGCCCTTTAAACAGTGACATTTCCTCATACTCACCATCTAGTTACCACACAGGAGTCACTGTAATTATTTTTACCTCACATACAAGCAATACCATGATGTAGCAAATTCAGTCACTGCTATCATTTCTATGATGTCCAATGCTAAACCCATTAATCTTCTATAGCATATATTGATAACACATACAATCATAAAGAGTTTGGAAACAATGTTTTTGAAAATTTTCCAAAACCTCTGACATTGTGATACAAATAGCAATCTCACCTAAATAACTGGGCTGGCACTTTTACTACCAAAATGAGGCAGCACTTCAGAAGGACAGGTGGTACCCAGTTGCATTTCCAAGGCATTGCTGCACACACTGGCGTCAGAGACCCAAAAACTACAGGATACTTGTGCTAATTTGACTTTGGGGCTAGTTGTGCTCTTTGTAATTCAGTGACTTCTGACTGCTGTCCTCAGGCCCACCACTCTAAACCAGAATCCTGCATCTTTGTGGGGGTTTGCCTGCTCACACGGGGGTTACCCAGACCTTTGCAAACCAAGTACATCCCTAGCTGTTCTGAATTTGGAAAGATGAGCTGGAAACAGGTGTGATAGATCAAGATGGTGACTAAGGGTGAGATGGGCACCTCACTTGCTGTGCCCAGGTTCTGGGCAGTCTTCAGAGTAGAAACCAAGTGACAGATAGAAAGGAAAGGCCTAATTTTCTTAAGTGCTGTTTAGGTCACTATTTTCCTAAATTTAAGAAGCAAGAGAAAAATAAAAGGAAATGGTAAAATTACTAGTAAGCTTCAGACTAGGAGGAAGAAAGCTTTAGTAAAGCAGTTTTCTACAGCCCATGGGAAAAAACAGTATGCAGAGGAGTTGAATTGCCCAACCTACACATTACCCCACTACCTGCTCAAAGCGTTTCACACAAAAAATATTTCTGCTTACCTATAAAGATAGGAGTTTTCCTCCTATTACATTAAAACCATCGTTAAACCCCCACAAATTCTACTAATTAAGACAAATAATCTCAACATTACTATGACTTGTGGTCAAAGATATGGTGATAGAACATTTAATAATAAATTATGAACTCAATATTGAAAATTCTTTGTAAAAATTAACCAACTCCTGCAAGCCCAGTCGCATATGGTTTAAGGAAAGACTGACACAAACAGATTAAAAAATTCATTCACATCAAAGAGAAATTTAAGGGCACAGATGGATGAGACTTCTCAATTTCAGTCTAACCTGAGGGTTAAATTGAGGGTTAAATCTAATGACTAGTCAACCTGCTTACTTTCTGTTACACAGAGCATTTAGCAGATACATTGTGTATTTCTGGAAAGGACGCATCAGGGAAGCCTGTAGATGTTGACAATTTGCATATATTTTTAGGGGGTGATAGGCACAAAGCCCTGAAAGACAGCAGTTAAGTTTCATTTATTAAGAGGATCCACCCACTTTTAAAATAACGCATATGAGTCCCATAAGATTCACTTATCGCAAGACCAAATTTTCTTCACGATACAAAAAAGGTGGTGCCATAGCAAGTTACAGCACTCTTCAAAAGCGGGACCCAACATACTACATTTCTTGTGATCCATTTTTGAATAATCTTTGAGATAATATTCCCATCCTTGCAGGAAAGCACAAACAAGGACATTCTTCTGTACCAGCAATTATAAAGCCATATAAACCTGCATCCGTTTCTGGAGGAACTGCTCCTTTCATCACATTGTTTTTTGTGGAAAACTAGATTTGCTAAATTTGGCTTTGCATCTGTATTGCAATTGTTTGTATCTGTTTGAAAACTCACTGTCACTCCTTGCATTCAGCTTTACTCACAGAAACTGCTGGTTATTTGTCCAATCTGTCATCTCTTGCCACCCTGGCAAGCACCACATGTTACAAGACAGGAGCTAAAAACCCCACAACAGAGGACAATAATGCAATAAACAGATTTTTGGGGGGCTACCCCTGCCAGAGTTTTTATTCATTGGCCACTGCACTAAAATATGAAGTTATATCCATTTAAAGTGATGTGACATCCACGCTTACAAATGATAAATTTCTTCATTGATCCTGCCAAATATTTTGCCCCAGTGACCTCTTGTGGCAGTGAGTTTGAGAGATATTAGACCAGCTTTGTAGATGACAATAATTCTTCCATTTATATGACACACAATTAATAAAAATTAGTAAAGACCTGAGTAAGCAAACACCTGAACAAGTAAACTCATGGGGAAAACAACCATTTCATTATAGTGTGATCTTTTAGCAATACATAAAAAGTAGAGGGTGTTTCCTTTTTTTTTTTTTTTTTTCTTTTCTTAATGCATGAATACACTTACCACTTTCTGGCCTGCGAGGTAAACTAACAGGTGGACACAGGTTAGGCATGGTGTTCTTCAAGTCAGCTAAAAGCAGAAAAACCCAAAATATGTTGAAACAATTACACTTGAAGGTTTAAAATGTAATCCACACCTCCATATTTCCAGCATTACTTCTGGGATCTGAATGTTGCATCTTCTCACCACACTTACAAGAGTAAGGATGCGAGGCTGCTTAGCTCTCTAGCCCTTTTGAGCTCGTACATGAAACCAGACTTCCTGACATTTCTGTATTTATAAATATTCCTTCAAACGCTTTTCAAAATGCAGTTATTTATGAACAGCTTGTTTTGGTAGTTCTGTGGGTTTTTCCATGCCCCTCTCTGCATCTGGTTTTCTGTATCATAAGAGACATAAGATTTTCTCTGCTTCCTGATTAACAAACCAGAGTTTCTCAAAACAAGAATTGGGAACAAGTCAATTTCCAGCAGAAAACTTTCCAAATTAAAATCCAAATAATCATTCATATTTTCCACACACAAAACTTCTCATTTGCTATTATTTCCCTTAACTATTTTGTAATTTCATATAACAAAAAAGAAGTTTCCTCTGTGCGTTCATATTTTGTAAAACACTTTGGCTAATCAGATCAGTTATAAATTCTCTATTAAGACAAAATAAATTACCATCCATACAGAAGCTGAAGACACATCAGTTTTTCTGCTCGTTTCTTCCACTTTGTATTGCCTATGCATGGAACCAACAGATATTTCTAAAAACTCAGGAGTTACTTTCCTACAAGGCTGCGGACTCAACACAAAGACCCTGCTTCACGCTAACGTTCCACTGCCTATGGTAAATTCCTCCTTCAGATTTCACTCATTTTTCCTTTTAGCCTCAGAGCTTTTATGTTCCTCTACCTAGTTCGCAGAACCCCAACACACCAGCACAACTGATACAAATTTTTGTCCGCAAATATCTCCATTTGCATAAACATCTGTGCCTTGCTGTGTGTTACAGTGGAAACACATCTGAGGCTTCCTCACTACACATGAAGAAATGTCACCATCTCTCCTAACACTCCCCGCTTTGCATACACCCCAGTCTCCTCTTCATCATCTGTCCATCAAGCGACCAACAACCTTTATTTTTAGTTGGTTGTTTGCCAACAAAAGGAAAAAAAAAAATCCAAGAAGTGGAATTGTATCTACACCTCTGCTGTCTCCATGTTTCTACCATTCTTCATTCTTACCCCAGCTGCCTCTCAGCTCCCCCCGCCCACAGGCTCTGGACAATGCCTACTTCATCAGGGCCGTCATTCTCTTTCCTGTGCTCAGCCCGTCCTTCCCTATGGCAACCCCATGGTGCCTCCCAGCTCCACGCTGTCTCTACTCTTGAACAAGGGTTGCCCCACTAGAGGAGACAATGAATGGTTTAGTGGGCAGAGTGCCAGCGCAGGACTTGAAAAGCTCAGGATTGAGTCTGTATTTCAGACACAGCATGAACGAAGGTTTTCTTGAAGTTTTCCGACACTGTAAAATGCACTCTACTGCCAGGATATATGATCTAGCTCTAGACAACTTTAACTGAATTATCTTGATATCTCGTGCCCTGGACAGTAGATATCCACGCTTCATGCTTCCACTCTCCACTCAGATATCAGACCTTCCCCGCTCCACAAGAACTAAGGGAGGTTTAAAGGCAGGAAAAAGTACTTCTTACTCAATTCCGCCCCCCTCCCCCCTCGATTCTGTCAGTATCACCAGACCTGCCCACGTGGGCCTTGCTGCTCTCAGTGGAGTTCAGCAAGGTTCTGTATAGACTCAGTAACACTATCTTCCCGTAAAGGTGGACACAGTCAGCCAGACATTTGTTTTCCTTGTTGTTTCATTTTTGTTAAATCAAAGCTAAACAAAGTAGGACTAGACCAACCCAAAAGGAGTGTGACAAATACCAATACCATTGAAAATTTTCAGCAAACTAACGGAACCTGTGTTTCACTATGGAAAAGAAAATTCATTTTGACCAAAAGTGGTTCTGATTTCTCCTGAGGAAGTAACCTATCTTCTCATAATTTCTCTTCTGTTTAAACACGTGATGGCTTCTTACTGCTTGAAGAATACGGTGCTACCTTGGCGTTTGGTCTTGTTCCTTTCTTTAGCAAAACAGCAAGAAATGAATTTTAAATTCTGTAACAAAACCAAACCTTTTGAAGTTATGCATCCACACTCACCGTTAAGCCATTAGCCAAGCAGTGAGAAACAGAATGATGTCCTGACCAGAACTGTGCAGTGGGACAAAATATATTTGGATTCTGACATTGGCCACGAGTCTTTCCTATGATCTAAGTTAAATTATACCTCTTTGAGTTATTTCTATCCCTTTCTATTATAAATAGAGATTTAATTGCACCTTTCTTTCCCTTGCACATACCTGTCTGCCTTGTCTATTTGTGATCCTTGTAAACGGGCCCTCCATTTGAAAGCTGGAGCTTCTATATATTGAAGCTAAATAATAAGCTTTGACGTTCAGAAACCAGCTGGAGAGGCCACGTGCCCTGCATCACTCACCAGGCTTCTGATACCAGCCAAACGGGTGTATTCTGACTTCAGCATCTGGTGAACTGCAATTCAAAACTTTCCAAGCACTTCGTGTCTCCTCAGCACATGTCTGGATTCCCAGGCTGTTCAGAGTCAGGCACACGACCTTTCCACCTGCCCGGGAAATACACGGTTATAGAAACTATGAGGCAAATTCTCCTCTTCTAGATAGTATTTTGAGGAAAGTAAATACAGCATGATTCCACTGAGTATTAAAAGGAATTCCACTGACTTAGAAATCAAAGGAAGGAAATACCTAAAATGAGCCAAGTTTTACTGTTGTTGAAAATAGCATTGAAAAATCTCAATGAATTCAATGGGAGGGAAGTTGGGTACCAATATTATAATCTATTAAAGTCACTGAGTATTTCCACTGAGAAAGATCAGGACCTCTTTTATAAGCAAGTAGCCCTTTCTGGTTAATGCAATCCTGGAAATTAAAGATCAGCAGGTATGTTGAAACATGGCCCTTACTTATATCAAGATAATACTTCTGCCTTTCAAGGACCTATTTCTGTACCTGAAAAAAAAAAAAATAATGGAGGGTTTGAAACACAGCTAGCACTTTCATTGAAAGTTTATCCTAGCTCAGGTTAAAATCCCTAGCGAAAGTTCTCTTGCCTACATGAATGCCAGGACTGGATTTCTGAAGTGCCACAGATAATAAATATCTATCAGGTAAACCAAAAGGTGTCTTTTGCATGTTAGGTGCTTTAAAATTCTTAATTTTTTAGAACTATTTAAAGAAACTCAAAGTCATATTCAGTTAAGACTTCAAATTTCACATGGTCATATGGAGGTATAAAAACTGTCAACTATTTTTGATTTGTGCAGCAATTTCAATGTAAACTAGATTGGGTTAATTTTTCCAAGCTACTTATTTTTGATTGAGTGAAATTTTTTTCTGCTCAACAAAAAAGGGAAATAAAAACATATATTTCTGGTGTTCCAAATTCCCAAATGAATCGTAAAACCAGCACATCCTAATGACTTCAGGAAGAGCTGATTAGCACATGACACGTCCAAAAACAAGGTTAGGCCACTTTATTGACCTAAACCTGCATTTGGAATAACATATTAAGAACCACTTCATTGATTTTGACCTGGGTGGCATCCAATTTTAAAGATTCTACAGACTTTTATACAGAGCACTTCCTTTACAGCCGGCGGAGACAAAGAAAAGTACCTCCGGAAGAGGATTCAGTCAACCAAAGCTTTAATGACCCCATAGTTGTGTCTATACATCTCTCTACTGACTACAGAGGAAGCAGAGGTTGACAGCACCCCTTAACTTAGCCATCTATCGTGAGTAAAATATGTTTGTTTGACTTTCTAATGGCTTTCAAGTCATTATGCATACTTTCAAAGAACTAACAAAAATCCTACTTGAAATGTCTTAAGTAGCTAAAATACTAAGGAAGAGAAGATAGGCAATCTCTATCCCAGGCTGCTTCAAGTAGAAAACTAAAATTTGGGAGCAGAGTTTAGGCATCCAAAAAAGCCAAATGCTAAGCTGCCCCAAGGTATCCACAGATATTATGTGCTTAACATTCATTTATTTTCCATAATATTCAGGTTTCTAAGTCCCTTAGGCTTTCAAAAATGAAACAATATTAAAACAAACAAAAAAACCCAAAACCAAAACAAAACAAAAAATAACCAACCACAAACAAAACACAAAAAGAAGTCAGAAGTTAAACAACATTTTGGAAGAGAGGTTTATAAATGAGGAATAACAGTTCCCTGGAGTTCTATCAGTTTGAATTTCATGCTGTTGGAACTGCAGCCTCTTAAGAACTCATTCTCATGAAGTTTTCTTAATAACTTCTGAGATGTGGAGTGTGTCATTGGGCTGAACGAGAAATGGTTATGGTTACTCCAAAAGGGTGCTAAAGAGAGTCGCATAAGATCTGCAAGGTCTTTTAAAGTGCCCTTCACAGCAAAAGAACAGTAAAGTTTGGAATAATGGAGACCGAAATTATTTTAAAAATAAAATAGTGAAAAAATACCTGACAACTGAGAGTCATTAAAAAAGCCAAATCCTGTGCAACAGGGGTCAGCATCACACCAACGCTCACACTCAAAAAAACTAGGAAAGGAAAAACATCATTATTTTTAGTCTCATTAAAAATCTTTCTCTGTCATGAAGAAGGAAAAAGAGGATGCTGCATAGTGCAGAGACACTGAGAACCTGTAGAGATGCCTTTCACGATAAGACTGCTTCATGGTTCTTCACACTGCATAGACACTTACATAGATTTTCGATTTGTAGATGAAATTACGTTTGATCAGTGTACCTCTACCAGACTACATTTAATTATTTAGATGATAATTTTGATATGTGCCCTAAAAATACACCTAAATTAATTTGGTGTATAGTTGCCAAGAGATTTAACTGGCCAAAGAACAATTTAATGGGAGCATAAAAAATAATCCACATATTTATAATTACTAATTATATACATTACTATTTGTAACTCAATTATAAATTTCCTTTAAATCATACGCTTTTTTTTTTTCTTGATTAAATATTCTCAAATAATGCTCTTCTTGGATCAATGTGTCTGATCCCCTTCATCTGTGTAACTGGGCCTTGGTATTCCAGGCATGGTTAAGCTTCCAGTAAAAACACACAATCACGTCCTACCCATCTGAAACAGCTTTTCGGCTCATGTCAGTCTTATTCCTCACTGAGATCCCAGTTACTTTCTGGAATGGTACACGTGTGTAGAAGCTCTTCACAGAGCTTTTTAGAGTGACTAGAAGGGAAAAGAAAATAAAAATCAGAAAAATCAGCTTAAACTTGTAATTTACATATATTGGTCAAGTAATCACATGGTAAGGGTAAAGTTTCTGTTTCTATGCTACAGTGGTCTTGATTGATTAAAAGATAGTTTTATGTTATCCCAGTAAACTTTTGATGGTTAAGCTTGAAGATGAACAAAAACCCAACAAGCGAAGGCTCTATAACACTAAGCAAAGTACATCGCCAAGGGAAGACTTCCAGTCCAGGGCTTCTGTTTCTGAGACCTGTATTGACATTTCTTTTTCCACAAGGTCAAAAACTGGGGGACAACTTCAGACTGGAAGACTCCAGTGTGCTTACGTATTATTCAACCTGTGCTGCACTTTGGGCTCTCTGAAAAGACACAATTTAGTAGTTTAGTTCAGTGGACCTTTGCATTTTTCACTGCAAAATTATAGGACCCTGTACAGTCATAACAGGCTTGTTTGTCCAGTTTCCTTACATGAGCCCTATGAGAAAATCATTGAACTTACCAAGCATTCAAAGAGCAGAGGTGAAAATCCACACTAAATATATATATATATATATATATATATAATATATATATATATATAACACTCAACAAATTTCAGGTTTTGCATTGCTTAACTAGTATGGAAATTTAATGGTAGAAAACAGGATTGGTAATATCCCAATGACGTTCCCATTTTACTCACATTATAAACAGATCTAAGGCCTGGTATACAAATTATTTGAGGTACTCTTGGCCTCTCTGATTTGGGAATAACTGAGGTGGAGAGTGGAACTCATGGTTAATATCTTTCCATCCTGAATGGAAAATGAAAATCTGTACCCAGAACAGCCTAACCTTCCCTTGTACCATCACGTCCCAGGACTCATTCATACATTCATACTTTTTATCTCAGAATCAAGAGCCAAAACGCCAGCTTGCATTACCCAGGATTAGAGCACAAATTATACATCCAAATCTGAAAACTTGCCTATTTTATGATACAATATCTGTGGTTGCCAGGGTAGTACAGTTTGACAGTTTTCTGGTATTTGATCAGTGCTGCCATCACAGATCTGTGCCTCTGGATAAAGGTTACAAACAAAATACATGTCTGTGGTGTTTTGAAGATCTGCCATTCGACAAAACTCATCTTCTTGTGCACAACCTATGAAGCAAAGTCACAAAGAGTTACGCAAACAAGAGGGTTTCTTCCCCTTTCTGTTCCTCTTCATGTTTTCAGCAGGCTTAAAGCTATCCATCAGCAAACAAGAGTGACAATTTCGGTATTATTCTATTACAGTGCAAGAGAAACAGGGACAGATTCCATTTCTAGTGACACTGAAGAGCAGGCTTACCTGGAGAGCACAGAAAAGGAGCTACACTACAGTTGATTGACAAGCTTTATCCTAGTGTATTGGTGTAATTTTAACATTGCAATTCAAAAGATATCTCTGTCCTTTTTAGTAAATTTGATATACAAACTGAATAATCATAAAAGAACTCTGCACCAGTCATGGGTCTCTTATTTTAAAGAAAAAAAAAAAAGGACAATAAAGACTACAATGTCTTAGTAAGGTTTTGCAAAAAATCTTCTGAAGCATTCATACATCACACAAATACAAATGAGTTTTCTAGAATCAACTGTTCAAGCCATTTGCTTGTAGCAATTTGTGCTGAAATTTGCCCCAGGGTAATACAGCACCTTCAGAAAAGCAACAAAGCTGTCAAACTCACCTCTTAATTACTGTGGCAATGGCTTCTGTAAAGATATATGTCAATGCTTAACTTGAAAGAGGCATAGCTCTACTGACCTCTTGCAGTGATGTTTGTGCACTGTTTAGTACTCTTGGTTCTGCCTTCCTGGTAGTCAGAGCTAGAAACTCTACTCCATTTATTAAATCAAAATATACTTCATCATACCCCAAAATATCTGTATTCTACATTTTTCTTTTAGCACTATGTCATCTATCTCTTTGGAGGTGTACCTTTCAAGAACAGTGAGGTATTGCCTGAGCTGTATCGTGGAGTTCTCTTGACCATAACAGGGATATGGCCTGATGGGGACCGATGGGTGGGTACCCTTTCTGCCACAGCAAAGTTTTACAGTTTCTTCCTTAAAAGGAAGAAACAGGTAGCTCCATTAGCAACTTCCATGAAAATGTTACAGGGTTTCCCCCAAAAATCTCAAAGTCCAGGGTTTCTACTTATCATAATTACAATATCTATTGGAAGTTTTTAGTTTATTATTATTCCCTACAGAATAACAGTCTCCAAGACATCTTACGTGTGAGACACCAAAGCACAGCTTCCTCTGCTGAATACTTCTGCCTGAAGATCCAATACTGCTGGTAGGGGAGAGAATGATTCTGGTCACTTTGTACCTGGTTGCTGTCCATTAGGTAGAAAAGATCCTTTGTGGAATCTAAGATTCAAACAAACAAACAAACTGTTCAAACCCACAGAAAACTTAGCTATGATCTGGAATAAATTACATTTATTTATATATAAATTTCCGCCTCTCACATCACAACAGCTGCAACCATTTTGTGGGGCTAACGTACACCAAAGGCTGTTTTTAATAACAGAGTTGTCCACCCACAGTTATTGATGCTTGTGCAGGCAACGCCTCCTCACCGAGCTGCACAACATAGCATTGCCAGACTATTTCCACCACCCAAAAACTAGATGAAAATCCCAGGTCCTAGAAATAAAAAGGTTCTCTCTAGGCTCTCATGCAACACATCATCTTAACAGTGAAGCATGATGCCTTAGAGGATGTTTACAATACCTTAATCTATCCAGTTTTATTAATCCAGAACACAGCATTTTCCTCATATTCCCTTGAGAAGATTTACACCTCTCAGTGTTAAACATTTTCTTAACAAGCTTAATGCCTATTTCAGTCATTTAACCTTATTTCTCCTACTTTATGCTGTCACAGACCACATTAAATAACTCCTTTCTGTCACCTGTCCGTGATCTTTAGATGTGCATACAGTTCTTTATATCTCTTGAGCTCCCTGTGAAACAATCAATCACAGCTATTTCAGGCTGTTTTCAAATTAATCCCTTTAAATAAACGTCCAGTACTGAAAGAAATGAACACTTTTCACTGCTCTTTTACAAATATCTTCATAAACACCTTTTTATTTATCAAATGCTATCAGCACGTCTCATCTCCAGTTACTCCAACACTGAAAGATTCTGTTATTTAATCTTACATGCACTGAAACATCCAGACAAAAGTGAAAACAGGAAAGTAAAGACATGTTGATGACTGCAGCTGAAATGCTGAAGCACCTACTGACATGCTAGGAGTGCACAATAGCTTTGAATTTTCTATCAGAAAGTATAAAAGGTATGTTACCGTGTGCTCTAAGGATGATCATCAAGTGATTAAAGCTCTGTAGATGTTTTCCCAGATGTATCCATAACTTTTCTAAAAAGGTGACTTATAGGTCTTGTTACATCTCAAGACTTAACTTCAGCCTTCAGTTTCTCTTGTAACAGTTTGTGTCATGACTAAGACTAAGGGATGGAGGCAAAAAACTGCATTCCTCGCATAACTTCAGGTTTTAAAGATATCAGCCCCAGCAGAGTAAATGGACAACCCCGAGAGCTGCACTCATGCCTCGACAAGAGAATTTCACCCAGCATAGTAAGTGCAGTTTTTACTCATTTTTAACTCTAGACTTTAAAATACCACTAATTGTATAGGAGCACCACTAGGTAAACAGACATTTTAGTTTACCTTTCAAATTACGTAAGTAAAACCAGCAATTCACTTCATGTTAGGATTTTATATGTATTAAATCACATGCTCAGGTGTTCATCAAGACTCCTCAGCAAAGATTACAGTTCATTAGGGATGAGCTAAAGTACTCTCAACAGTCTCCACTGCTGTCTTTCTCTTAGGATTATGGTGCTGAAGGCGCAAATGAACTCTAGTAACTTATAAATGGTTTTGGATATATACATGACTTAGTATAATGAAGAGCAGACCCTGGAATAACAAAGGAGATGGAGAACTTCACAGGTCCCTCGCTTCCACCATGCACGGAAGAAACACTGAAGATTGCAGTTTCACCCTGGGTTTCTGTAAGCATCATATATACAGTCATATTGTCAGTAGCAGTAAATGTGCCCAGGTACTCAGGCTAAGGATTTGATTACTGCATTTATGTGAATTTTTTTCTCAGCCAAACAATATTTCCTGAGTCTTTACAGTTCGGTATTTCACCAAACATTTTAACACTTTAATTTCCAGCTTGGCTTGGGAAGGTAAAAACCATAAAGACAGGAGGTTTATATTTTTAAAATCTTTCTTAAAACCTGTATCAGACTTCCTACCTAAAAGAAATCCTCTGGACTTCAAAATACCTATATCATTACGATACATAAATGACAATATATGATATTCTCTGGTTAAATTCTGCAACCCCCTCTGCTGTCTTCTGCTGCCTTCTCTGTCCACCCTTACTATAATACCTGATAACGTTAGATCATTCTCTGTCTTCAAAGCAGAAGTGTCACACGCAGGGTTTTTAGTCTGGGCGACCCTATCGGAGCCTGGAACGCAACAGGAATTCATGAGCATAGTAACTCCATTTACCTTTCTTCCACAAGACAAAATAATCATTAGTTGCCAAACTATAACAAATATTTTCAATTGCATCATTAAGCAAAACTCCTTTGGTAGTTCCACCAGCTGTTGATTCAAACATGAGTTAAACCATCTCTGTACAACTCCGGGAAAAACCTAAACCAAAATGCACTGTTTGGAGGATAAAAGTAAATGCCGTATCCACAATGACCCTGCATTCAGCATCAGTGCTCTGGAGGCTGTGTGCATTTATAAAGCAGTATCACAAATCGTTCATGCAGGTCCTGCTATGTACATTGTGTCATTCAGAAAGTAAACTTGCAAAAAAACCCCACATACAGGGTTATCGTGATAATAAAAATAACCCAACTAGTTATGCATATAGTGCCAAATTAATATTATAGCACCTGCACACCGATGGGACAAAGTGTCCCCATGATATCTTTTTCACAGGTATCAAAAGTTATATTCTCAGACAAAAGAATTTACCCAAATTTCATGAAACTGACAGTAGCAGAATTATTCTAGATTACACCCACCCCTGCCAGAAAAGGCTTCTGGGTGGTGTCTCAATTTGGACAGTAAAAAATAAAGTGAGAAGACACTTCCATTATAGAACACACATCTGCCACTGCCTACAGTCCATCAAGCTTTTACAACAACTTCCATGACATAACTCACCTCTCCACAGGTAAATTTGCTGAAAGGTAGTAAAATTTCTTTCTGCCTCTTCTACCAAGTTAGAAGCTAATAAAGAAAAGAGTTTGTTAGAATAGCTGCTCAAATTAAACAGGTAGTATTGAAACATTCAGAAATTGCATTAACAACACATCACTAGACTATGCATCATCTGATTTACAACACAAAACCCCAAGGAAGAAGATGTCAAGTGTCCTCGTGCTAGTCTGAGTCCAGGGAGCCAAGGCTTTGCTCTATTTTTCATCACTGCTTTTTCTGTGCAGCTCTGGGCATCTCTCTTTTTGTCTTTGCTCCAGACTTTACCTTTCTTTCAGGTTACTGGGTTTAATCTGCCCAAATTAAATACTGAAAGTATTACAGGGTGACATACTAAACACATTCTTGACTTTCATTAATGTTCACCCAGTAAAACACAAAAGGTCCATCTATCCAACAATGCATCCAATTAGAGAGTTCTTATTCTCTTGTGATTGTACAGATATGGATTTACTTGAGAAAAAGCTCCGAAGTGCAAGAGCAAGCTGGTGAAAAAGGCAGAGCCTATACAAGAATTAAAGAAAAGTCATGTAAATTGAGAGAACTCATTGACATACTTCCCCTGAACACCTGTCCTCCCAGGGTGAAGGAAAACATCTTCTCTTTTTCTTCATAGTTCACACCTTTACATATCCCACCAATGACGGATGTTGGTGCTGGACTCCAGCCATTTGCATTGCAGATCAGCACGTCTGCGGAGCTCATCACACTACACAAAATGGTACCTAGGTCCAGGCAAAGAGAGAGTTGCATCACTCCAACGGTTCTTTGCACCTGCACAGAGCTTTCCACCCAAGCAGCCCACAATACTTTCTCTAAATGCTAACTGAAAAAGAAGATCAGAGCCGTACATTCAAACTGGAGTGCTAAGGTTAGCTATTGAATGATGAATGATGCACCACTTATCTATAGGATGATGTACTTATGTTTATCTAAAAGCTGGGAAACATGCAAGGACCCTTATTGCTAACATGACGGATGTACTAATTGCAAAGTCCTTGGATTTGTCATCTTTAAAAAGGCTATCTGGTCCTAAGTTCCTGTTGTTTATGAAACGTGGCAAAGACAAGGACTTAAATCATGGTCACTAGTTTAGTGCGATATGTAAATGAGTTCCTGGCATTGTAATGAATATGTAAACGATTTCCTGGAAAGTTAATGAATAGGTCTGAGTTGCTTGTATAAAGAGGGGAATGAAAAGTCCCCTCGGTGTGCATGACTCTGGTGGAGTGATCCCCCATGCACCCAGCGCTGGTGAATAAAGATAATCTCTGCTCACTCGAATATTGGTGACCAATTCTTTAAATCACTCTGCATCCCCAAACTAACCATTTGTAGACTGCTTTTCAGTGATTTCCAGCACATGCTATTACCACCTAATAAAATATCACTATTTATCTGATAATACCCAACAGTCTTCTCGGCATTTTGTAGCACCATGGAGACATATTCATACCTTGGGCGATCTTACAGTCTCAGGCTCTGAACCAAGAAAGCACTTTTACTTTTACTGGGATGGCTTCCTGGATTGGTGCCCGATTTCAGCTTGCCCAGCCCTAAGCCCCCCCCAGCATCGCAACGTGAGCCAGCGGGACCTGCACACTTAAGGCCAGGTGTCCTAGCGTCAGCCTGGCACTGTAACTTCTAGACAATGCTCAGCTCATCCTTTGCACTTGCTGCCATAGCTCAGGAATTCCTCTGGGTTTACAATGCCCTCTCTGGTTTGTTTTTATGAGCTGTGTACACAAGATATTTAATATGCTACTTTTATCTTCTTTTTAACAGAATGCTAGTCCAAATCATGCATTTTCCTCTAGTATTGATCCAAATAGGTTTACCCCAACAGAGAGCTCTAAACTTTTACTTTCTCCACACCCCATTCTACACTCACAAGTATGGAGAACCCAGAAATTTGATGGTAAATGTAAAGAGAAGTGGACTTTACAAGCTCACCTAAAATATTTTGATGCAAAAAAACATGAGATGCCAAAACAGAAAATAATTTTCTGGAAACATTTGCTTGACAGCTTCCACAGAGAAAGTTGTCTCAAATCCAGGATCAGTTTCGACTCCAAACTAGAGATGTGTTTGCCACATAGCAGCCTGGATTTGTGAGTCCCTGTCTTTAAAAACTTGAGACTTCTTAATTAGAACTTCACTTTTTCTATAGGCAATGTACTCCAATGGGAAATCTGATCCCATGTGAGCTCAAAAAAGAAACAACAAAAAGCAGGCACTGACATTAAGTGCTTAAATTTGCTGGCAGAAATCTGGGCCCTGCGCAAGTCCCACCTCTGTCCAGACTGTCCATCCCACTCGCACTTGCTTCTCCTAGCTAAACACTCAGATTTAGGTGATTATAACATCCTTGCATGCAATAACAAAACATAATTCCCTGTTTAGTATCCTCTTTTCCTGCTCCAAAAAGGCAGCTGGACTACATTTGCACTACAAGGACTTTTTCTGGAGGCACCAACTTCTGGCAACCGAGCTGCTCCAGGTAAGGAGAGAGGCGTTTTCAGAACGGTTTATCCCATCTGGATGCAGATGTCTAAAGCAGGTCAAAAGAACTCTTTTTTCAAAATTTGTCTCCGAGAGCACCTTGCTACCTCAGGTCTTTATCTATTGCTCCAGGCCAAGCCCTGAGCACTACTCAAATTCTGCCTACACCAAAAAATGTCAGTGATGCGGAGGCACTGGTATCATCTAGAGGTAGGTGTACTGTACCCAAAAAAATGAGTTCTACTCAGTGTTTATTTTCTGCTGCAAGATTTTGTGTTTTACAGTTAGACAATACCTCTATCAAGTGCAATTTGACTCAAGATGAAGCCGTCACAGCATAGGTCCCTACTGCAAGTCTGCCGACAGAAGAGCTGAGCATCGGTCAGAGACGTGCTAGCTGCTGAGAGCACCGTGGAGCGATACACACCAGAAAGCACGTTCTGAAAACTTGTCTTTTCAAAGGTCTTGAGTCCAGATGAGTTAAATTCCTGTCCTGGGTAGAGAGAACAGGAAAGGAACGTTCAAAAGAGCTCAAGGAGAGATGGGATGCTTTTGGACTGCCTGCAGGATGTAGCTGGTTTAAAGTTTTATGATAAAAACTCAGCCATAAAAGTCCTTCTCTGGACTTTCAGATGCAAGATGAGATCTTCAAATGGTTTGGTGCAATTATATCTGGGTAGCTGGTCAGAGTGTACTGCTGGGGTAGGAAAACCAGCCCACTGTACCAGCAAAGGGCTCCCAAATCGATGTACATGGTATGGTTGGTAATACTCCACTTTCAAGCACTACATTAATAACTCCCAGATAGAAATGAAGCAAACTTAGCTTGTTAAAAAAGTAAAATGTGTACTTTGGCCAGCATAACTGCATCTGCAATTAAGGTTTCTGCTGACTAGATGCATATATAAGATGATACGATTCATATAATCCTGGATCTAATTAGCAATATTAACAGAAATCTGGGGTAGTTCTGGTATGAACAAGATTGCATTGATTGCAACAACCTCAGGGGACTTGCCTTTTTTCAGGTGAAACTTAGCTCTTTATTTTTATTGTTAATAATAAATGGTGACTCAGAGGTTTCGACAGAAGTATAAGGAAAACAGTGACAGCAGAGAGCTTTGGCTCACACCCTGTAGCATTCTGTATTTGGTCGTCTTGTGTCAAATTTGGCACGGGGCATAAAGTTGGACACACAATGAATGGGACATGCAGTGGTATCAATCACACTTAGGCCAAAAGGAAAAAAAAATTACCTTGTACATTCATTAGTTCAGCTGAATCACCTTGGGATTAACTGAAGAGCAGGTTATTCCTTTGCTAGTATATTAGTAGGACAACTCACAACGAAAATTAACCTCAACTGTTAAATTATGTACAAGCAGGTCATTAATAATACCTTATATATTCAAATAACAAACTGCTTAGTGAAGAGAAATCAAAGTACAACAGAACAGAATAGAATAATACATTGGGTAGAATTTGAGGTTTTGTAGGACTATCTGCTGGAGAAAGCCATCAAAATAGCTTACCAAAGCTGTATTCCTAATTTCCAGGGAACAAGGCATGAAGGGAAGATTTGCTGAGGTTTCTGGGCTATCACTAAATGTTAAGCTCTGGAAAGTATTATGTCTCCTTAAACAAAGATGCTCCCCACATTCAATCATGATCTTATACAGAAAAAACTACAGGCTTGGGCACAGCTGTCTAACATTAGGTGAGTGATTTGCATCTGATACCTCTCTTCAAGTAGACCATCACAGTATCTCCCTCAGGATTCCTGACATGAAGCAGGCAGCTGAGATGACTGATGCTAGTGGCAGTGGGGTTCCCCAAAGCACCTTGCACCTGAGACAGAAAACAGGCATGCAGAATAAATCCAGCCTACCTGATTTCCTCTCCTAAAACACATTTTCCTTATTCAGAAACTCAGGGGGAGGAATTAGCGCAGACGGTTTAGAACCACCACAGCTCCCAGCGTGGGCATTTTTTATTCTGAGACCTCAGTTCTTCAATGCCATATTGCTGTGTTTAACAGTGGTGAATGGGAGCATGTCGCAGTGCTAATGAGCACACAATCCAAACCCTGGGCTAGAGGAAGGGACTGAGAAATGATGACTGCTCCAGGTGACCTGATTACCAGCCTAGGTACTTCTAGTCTGCATTATCCAGATTAACTCTCCTTTTAAATTAACTCAATTTCCCAAGTGCAGGAGCTCAGCATGTTTTAGGAACAGAAGTGCTGTGTGATGTTTCAATCAAACACTGAGGCATTCAGATGTCACTTTTGGAAATGTTCGGGTGTAGCTTCTTTACCAACTGGCAGGAATTTATTATGGCCATAGTGAAAAGCAACACCCAAGGGGTCAGGTAACGTCCTGCCTTTCTTCTGTGATGCTGTCTACTTACACTGAACATACTGTACTATGGTAAACACATATTTTTAAATATGATCATTTTTACCAATCCAGAGGTGGTGCAGTTGAAGTTGACTTCAGCAGCACTGTATAATTCACAGAGAACTCCAGCACCAGAAGACGTTACAGTTGCAAAACCACATGCGTCTTCCCTTTCACAGCCTGAAAAACAGGAAAGAAACCTTAGATTTCCTAGCATTTCAGGTGCAAAATTTTTGCTACAAATTCCGCTGTTTACTGCCATTTGCCTAGTTTTTCATATGTCTATCAGACTGCAAGCACATGAATTTCGTTAGCCAAATGCACTTTAGTGTTCAACTATTTTAGTAGGGGGTTAGGTTTTTAAATTAAATTAATACAAAAAAGTTACTCATCACCTAATGATACAAACAGCTGAGTTAGGTCTAACCACCCACCCAAATATTTAATGTCTGCTAAATAATTTTATCTGAGGCAGGCAGGGAGGACTCTCATGAACCACTTTGGCAGCACATTACACCTGCCTGATACAGTCACCCATGGCAAAAGGATTGTGAAAAGTATCAGGGTGATAGGAAGGAGGGAAACACCAAATTCTTTAGTCATGCCAGTTGCCTTTGCAGCAATCACCTGGCCAGTGCGAGGGAGCAAGCAGCCACCCCCCTCCAGATTTAGGAGTAGCTGAAGATCCTTCTGCCCTTAAACACTCGCTTCTGACTTGTTCCCACAGCTCTGCTCCCAGAACAGGCACTGAAATTGTTTCCAAATGTCTGTAGTACAAAACAAACCAGCTTAGATCAAAACATCAGAAATGTAAGCTAAGCTGCTTGACTTTGTAGTGACGCAGAGATGGAAAGATTAACTCTTCGCCTTCAGTGACGCCCCCCAGGAGTAATATTTTGTAGTAGTGCTGCCATTTGACAGTTGCCATAACTTGTAATGAAAATGCAGGCTGTGTGCACTGAATCAGATTGCTTGTCAAAGGAGCATCTTTTCCTCCTTAAGTTCATTCCCACGGTGCCCTCAGGTCAGTGTCTTGCTTCTGAAGGTCTCCACTTTCAGAAGAAGGTGCAAGAAACCTTACAGTATACAGCTAGGGGATGATCTGGTGCAGGAAAATCATTCCAGTAACATATATAAGGCTTCATGCCTTCACTTCTTAGCATGAGATGACTGCTCCAGCTAGACCATGGTATGCAACACAAACCCACTCACTTTGTCAGACTTCTGTGATGTCTGTCCTACAAACAGGCCACCTGTGTTATTACTGCCAGGGTGGTTTTATTCTGAATGTAACCCCTCTGCCTCTCTTCACAGTCTGAGCATTAGAGGACAGAAAGTGAGACTGATTAAAGCACCTTGAAAGCAGCGCTGTGATTCTCCTTGGTTTTAAATGACTTTGAACCAATATAAACCAGCAAACATGACGTATCCAGATGTAATATAGTATATACACTGTAAGCCTTGGCAGAGGAATAGCTCTGCACTCCTTATAATATCCTTCTGATGTAAGCAAGGATGATTGTTCCTCTTTCATGTGCCAATCAGGTAATTTGGGAAGAGGTGAAAACTTGGCGTTCATATGTCCTGAACACCTAATCCTTCTGTTGTCTGCACATCTGGAAAGTCTGATGACTGTTTCCTGGTCTGAATCTCAGCTCTCATCCATATTGCAAACTATACCAACTGGCTTTAAAGTCAGATGACTTGTCTGAAGTGGTATGTAAAGTCAGAAGACTTCTTTTGGAAAGAAAAGCTAGTCTCTTCCCTGAACCAAGGTCACCAAAAGCTGTAAACATCTTGCAGTGCATTGGTGCATATAGTTCCTGTGGGAACTTCACTGTAAGCATATAAAAAGATTATTATTTTCCATGGTGGTTAATGTTGCCTCTACAGATTTTCTGAGTTTTCCTTACCTGAAATGCACTGAAAAGGTGGACTCTGCAGGTCTCCCCCAAATGACTGAGACTGAAGAATTTGAGCTTCTTCTGACCCATAAATCAGTCTGGAGGCAGAAACTCTCTCAAATTTTCTGAGCACTAAAAAAAACCAAAAAACAACAAACCAAATCACAAAAAACCCAAACCACACCCAAAAAGCAACCGGGTACTATTATCAGTTCCCATGCTGTAGAGACAAAGATTTTATACAGAAATAAAAATCAGAAGAATTTAGCAGGGAAAGAGGCTTGCTCATTAAATGATGTACCATAACTCCACAGATAATGCAGAAGACAGCTGGACTGAAGGTAGAATTTCTGTTTTGGGAACAAAAAAAAAAAAAGTGTGATAAGATCCTTTAAAAAACAGCCAGGAGTGGGCTGGGAGTTTATATTCCAGTGAGACTTCTCTTTGAGCAGCAGACTGACCACTTCCCGTTACCTGTTCATGGCATCGAACTGACTATGGAGTCAATGGGGGAACCAGCTTTCTGCAAAACAGACACTGAAACAGGAGCAGCTCCCACAGCAACTGGTTAGGAAGGACATCCAGGAGCCTTACCACTTGTTTACAGGAGCACAACAGCCTAATCTCCATGACTTCAGGCTCAGGGATCTGTTCGAGGTAGCATGTCCTACACACTCCATTTTTACTCCTTCGTTCAACCTTTATCTCCAGACTGTCACTTTCCATCCCAAACCCTTTTATCCCGTGTCTCTGAACTGGACCCACGGCACCTGAGCATAGGGATGTCTGACAAGCAGCACTGTTCACAAACTGGGCTCATGGGGTCTAAAGATGCAAAATCCAAAGGTCACTAAACAGGGCCAGGAATCCAGTTTAAACTCCAGAAGGTTTGACCCCAGCTGTGCCCTGAAGATCACAGTCTGGTGAAGGACACACAGTGGCACCAGCACGATGCTGCCCGGGTTGCTATGACCTGTAAGAGTTACCACGGGGGTTTTGTTCAGTGGCCGTGTATTGATACACTAGTATCTTTCAGTGAGCACAGCATATCAAGGAGAAGGGAAGAACACGATGACTTTAGCATCACCCTTGTGGTGACCAGACTTTTCACTTAAATGCCCCAAATGACAGCAAACCTCTGGCTCGTTGCAGCCAATGCCTGGCCTAGACCTACACGACCTAAGAAGCGGGAGCCCTGGTCTGGTCTCAGCCCGTGGGAGTTGTCTGCACATGGAAGAACTGGAGGCTGAGCCCTCCTCTCCCCCATGCACATGGGTGCAGGAGGACCCCAGGCCTCTCCCTGAAACATCTGCATAAACCACAAAATAAAAGTCAGGGATAAGTTCTTAAAAAAAATAATTTGTGCTCTTACAGCAAAACAGTCAAGACTAAATCAGAAGCAAATGTCCACTGTTGTCAGGGCTGAGTCAGCAGGTGCTTTTGATAAAACTGTCATTTCTGCTCAGAAGAAACACAAGGGCTAGCCAAACACTTAACAAAATCCTTGCACTCCAGCTTGGCAGGAGAGAGGGCTGAATGATGGTATAAACAGAAGTGGAAGTTTTTTCCTTCCTAGAAATACAGGACACCAAAATATAAGCATGAGCTAAATTCTGTACTAAACCAAATCCCTCCTACATCTGCAGCTTGCAGTGATACCAGGTTAGAAACAGAATTCATGTTTTTTCATAAGACTGAAAAGAAGCAGGGCTTTTGTGCTCTTTGCAATTGCTTGCTGCCCTCATTTTGAATGAAAAATTTGAAATAAAAATTTACATTTTTTTAAATGTTTTCATCTAATTTTTTCCCTAATTCTGGCTCCATCCCACTCTTTCATTTTCTCTGCAATAACACAGGAGAAAAGCAGAGAAATAGAAAGTGTAATGAAACATTAAACTTGAAAACATTGCAAAACTACTAGGAGAACTGCCTTTTTTTTTAATTCTTGAAATGTGTTTTTTAATATAAAGTTTAAAAAACTGCATTCATAAAGCTACTTTGTCAAAAAGAAAGTACAATGAAAAGTATGCTACCCTCTTCCCATTTTCATGCACATTTAGTTCACAGTGCCCTCTTCTTAACAGTAATGTAACTTCTCAGCCCTTTCACAGGCTTAGCGCATAGCAGAAATTCTCCACCTCACATATTACTATATATGTATATATATATATGTATATAGAACCTGTGCATGTTGTTGCAGTAAATGTTAAGCGTGGCTTAAAATGTAACAAGAGAGAGAATAAGAACTAGCATGGGTTGTTACAGCTTATTACTGTGCAGTCACATAAGGGAATTCTTCTTTCATCTGAAGACTCAAAAGCCAAAGACCAGCTGGGATAATTACTGACCCTGCCCAGTTGCCAGCCTCCTGTCAAAGCAAGGTCAGTCCTCAGACCCTGCTGTCTTGTTGCATGCTGAATTCAGTGAAGAGAAATAAAAGGGGCAGGGTGGAAAGTAGCAATAAGCATAATTGGTTTCACTTCATATAATGCTTTCTGAAAATGCAGCATGATCCTTAAAAGAAAAACGGGAAATTAAATTATCCTGTGAACTCTTTTTTAAAAAAAAAACAAAAAACAACCCACCAAAAACCCCCTGACTTTTCGGGTGCTCATTGTTTTTTTAAACCCTAAATTATCAACACTTACATTTATTTGTAGTGAAACTTTCTAGCATGATCGAGAAACATAAGCACAGATATTTATAACTGCTCCATCCTAGACAGAGTCAGAACTGCTCAGGCAGGAAGGCTCAAGGTAAGTAACAGGAGAATTAAGCTGCTGTGGGTCTCCTGCCCAGAGAAACATCCCAACTGCCCCATGACCGAGAGCGAGAGATGCTAACACCTTGTGTTCATAGTTACGATCAGTCTCTGAGTATGCTTAGAGAAAAAAGTAGCTGTTTTAACTGAAAACAGTTTTGCAACCTCTTCACAACTATGGGCTTTCATTTCACACTCTGTCTGCTGATCACACTTATCATAAGATATTGTCTAATACACAGCACACCATGACACCAGCTTCTAAACTGAATAGTCCATTAAATTTGATACCAATCATATGAAGAGTAATAAAAACTTCTGGAAAATTGTTTTTGGGCAAGGCAAAAGCTTTGAGGCTGAGAAGCGTAATTAGACCTTGCTGCAGGCCGTTGGGGGACTGTTTGATGGATGACCTTCAAATTATTCATCCTTGAGAACTCGCATTTCACAACTGTGTTCGAGCAGAAGTAAGTTCCCCCAGCTTGCAAGGATACATTCACCAAGTCCAATACCACACAGCAGGATCCCAGAGGGTGACGTTATGCCACGACTGTGAGGTCATTGCCAAACACAGTCTATTTCACATGGACACGACAATAAGTGATAATTTTACAAAGAAATGCATAATTCTTCTTTCCCACTAGCCCTCTCATCATTCCTTTAGGTTTCCAAGCAGAGAGCAGGATGTCAGCATACGTCAAAAAGCTGTCAGCCATCTGAAAGTGTAAGAAACGTGCTTCCCTCTCTTCCCTCACTGGAAATAACTTCCCCAGTGTAGTCAAGACATGCAAAATTGAGGAGGAATGTGGCTTAAGGCAGAGGCCACAGCTACGGGAAAGTGAATCCCTGTAAGCTGTGGAGTGATGTGTCTTTTCATCAGGAGGTTTCACTTACGTGGGGTCACAAAATATTCTTCTGACACTTACCTAGGCACTGGTAGTCTGTAAGGAGATCGTCTGTTTCAGTCCAAGCCAGTGCTGCTCCAAAGCTATCAAGGCAGAGGGATTTCTGAGTGTCAGGGTCTTGCTGCGAGGGTCTGTACTGGCCATCTTCATCACACTCCAGACCCTGCCCATTGCTCTGACAGTACGTGATACCTGTTACAAATAAACAAGAAAAGAAAAAAAAAAAAAAAAAGTAGTTTGATGGTGCTGTCACTGGGTTTCACAAAATGGTTCTGGTTGGAAGGCACCTCTGGAGGTCATCTAGTCTAAACCCCACTGCTCAGGCAGGGCCACCTAGAGCTGGTTGCCCTGGACCATGTCCAGATAGCCTTTGAACATCTGCAAGGTCAGAGACTTCGCAACCTCCCTGGGCAACCTGTGCCAGTGCTTGCCCAGCCTCAGGAAAAAGATGTTTCTGGATGTTCAGAGGGAAGCTCCTGTGTGTTAGTTTGTGCTCACTGCCTCTGGTCCTGTCAATGCAGCAGGACAATGTTTCAATGTTGTAGGACAAAAGTGCTCCAAGTATGGCAGAAACTTCACTGAAAATTATCTCTAATTTGCATGGAGTTTCGTGCTCTGAAATGTGGTAGTCTCACTGCTTTGTTGTTGCTGCACTCCATATGCCAACATCTGGATTCTCTGCCATGGATCAAATCTCCATTTATGCTAAGTAGTGTAAAGCAAAGAAGTACAGACAAGGAACTCTGCTTTCATACAGGTTTGCACAGTGCCTGCTGCAACGGATCTGTGAAATGCTATGAAGAATAACACAAGAGCCGTAACATCCGTTAATTCAGCAAACTCTGCAGACTTTGTGAAGAGGCAGCAGGGAAAGAAAGAAAGCAATTAGCATGGCCTTTTGGAAAGGGCTAGCACTGAGACTCAGGACACAGGTAAGGTGGAAACCAGGTAGGGAGCAGGCTTAGTTGCAGGCACTTGCAGTAAAGAAAACTGCAAGTGCAGTAAAGAAAAACTAAGAGGCAAACTTTTTAGCACAGGAGTCCAATATGTACAACAGAACACATATAGAAATGAAGAATGACAACTTCAGGCAAAAGCTAATTGATGTCGGTACATTACAATAAACCTGTTTTGTTTTTTTTTATCCCACCTAAGAGAGTAAGTATGTTGAAACAGAACAAAGACAACCCTATACTCACCAATACTCCCAATAAACTGATTCTTACTATTGACTTTTATTTTTACCCATGAGCTAATTCTACAGACAAAAACTGAATTTGGACTTAAAGAAAATAATTTATTAAAAAACTACATGCAAAAATAAGTCATTTAAACTGAATATAACTTTAATGAACATATCGATAGTTGCTTTCTGAGAAGTATTTATATTTGCAGGGGAAAGAGATGCACAAAGACAAGACTACTTTAGTGTTCATCAAAGTGACAATAAACGAATTATGTGAGATGTTTCTCACTGATACTGAACACTCAGATACCATTCCTGAGGACACATCTTAAGGAACCACAACATCCTGGATGAGACAGACCACTTATTTCTCATGCATTTTTCGTCAAAACACCAGGCAGTTTCTTCTGTCTTTGTGAAATGTCTTTGAGCGTATGCAGAAAGGATCATATCCATAAAAAAAAAAAAAGCAACAAAAAAACAAAGGGAGGTTTTGGTTTTTTTAAAACTTACAGATGAAAAAAATTCCATCAGTTATTTGAAGCCAGAATACAAAACATAAGGGAAAAAATGAGTTCAACTTACAGTGATCGGCGCTGATTGCCCCATAGGAGTTGGTAGTTCTGCCCACAGGACACTTGATACAGGAGGAACGTCCTGTCTGATGCTGATAGTAGCCAAGAGGGCAGGGAATGCATTCATCCTTCTGGAAATGACTGCCTGGAGGACAAACAACTGCAAAGAAAACAATCACCTTAGTACTCTCCTGGAATCCAACCAGTTCAGGCATTTGAACACATATGTGTGGGAGTATATATATCTATCTCATGCTGGTAGACTTGCCATAGGCTTCAAGCTCTTAATATATGTATTTTTAAGTGGTATAACAAAGGTAATTTTCTCATTAAAGTCAGAAATGACTGGAATATAGGCTGTGGTCTTGTCTTGGTTTTTTTTTTCCTCAGATCACCCTAAAAATGTACTTGAATAAGTGCACATCAAGCTGTCTGGAAACGCCAAACCCAGGCTTGATTTCTATTTGTCGAACCCATTTGTAATAAGATAATGCACTTCATAGATAAGTTGTGAAAGAAAACAAAGGAACACAAGCTACAGAGTAACTTCTAACACTACAGACAGAAACAGGACGGCCTCTAGGAGTAGAAACTCCAGAAACATTATACAGAAACCCACCATATGGCAATACTTTCATTCAGAATTCCTGGTAATGAAATTTTTGCTAAGCACTTCCAAGCTAAACAGTAATGGCTGGATTAAAAGTCACTAGTTGTGCACATGACAACCCAAACACAAAACAAAAAGATATTCTTAGTCTGTATATGTATCTTTTTCTGAATAATCAGGAGTAATATTTCCAGCTGAGTGGTTGCACATTACAAAGAAAACTCCTTGTCTTCTGGGAGGTCATGAAATACTGTCTTTCCCTCCAGATCATCCGAATGAACTTTAAAGCAGAAGAGTTGCAGACATATTTGCAGGGCAATACCTTTACTTGTTATTTCACAGCTGTTTTCCAGATGTAGATTTCCTTCAAAACACTATCAAATGTATATTTTGGGAATTTGACAAGGTGCAAAACTTCATTTCTGTTCTTGCCCTATGTCTTGACAGCAGCTGAAGTTTGTATAAGGAAGAAACAGTCATGGAAAATTGGCCAGCCCTGCTACAACCCATATGATGAGTTGCTGTTCTGGCCAACACACTAGAATGTAAATTAATTTAACTTATAGCACCTAGATTATAACAGACTAAAAAAAACCCCAGTATTAAAATGATCCTATCTTCCTTCATCTGCTGGAAAAGTTCCAGTGGAAAGGTAAAGGATGACAAAACTGTGAGAGTGAAATTTTCCTCCCAAGTACATATCAAGGCAATTACTCTAGGTCTAACACATATCTAAAATCAATTATAGAACCAAAAAATCCTGGATGAGACAGAATTCTCCTTGCTCAAGCACGTTATTTAATACACAAGAGTGTCTGATACATTTTAAAGACATTTTCCAACACATGCAAAAAGGATCACACTCATCTTGCAAATGAACAACAGTAGAAAATTAAAATTAAATTAGTAACCCATGCCTAAATTGAAGACAAAATGCAAAGGATGAGGGAGACTAATTAAGCAATTAAACATTATAAAGGAACAAATCAAGCTTTTCAAAGCATTGTCCTGGTTTTGTAGTAGTAGTCATAACGTGAAAGTAATATCTGTGTCTCCTATAACGTTTTAAGCAAGTAAAATTGCCTTTTGTGGCAAATTTAAAAAAGGGCACAAAGAACAGCAAAGAATGTTGG
The DNA here is from genome assembly GCF_015220075.1 of Falco rusticolus. Classification (NCBI taxonomy): domain Eukaryota; kingdom Metazoa; phylum Chordata; class Aves; order Falconiformes; family Falconidae; genus Falco; species Falco rusticolus. Next base: position 260,912 of record NC_051189.1, on the reverse strand, counting down.
TGCAGAGATGCTTGTTTTCTAGACTATAACTCTTGGAGGCATGTATCATTTTGGCTATAGGTTACATTCAACACAATCACACAGGGGTGAAGTTTCATTCTGTAAGTTAAACAAAACACCTTATTGTACTTCTTTCAAGCTTTAACAATCATATATGTTAACAATATAAGAAACTAAAGAACAGGTCTGAGCCAAAATCTCAGAGCTAACTGTTAGCGCTGGGCTCAAACTTTGTATACCTAAAATAGGAAAAAATAAAAATACAAAAGTAAAAATGAGCCCCAAATTTAATCCCTTGCTCCTGCACATGAAATTTCTAACCTGGTCACACTCATAACTAACCTTGGGCTCCTGTGTACCCAGGGAACAACGTGCTGAGTAACGAATTCCAGGCTAAAGAACAACTCGCTGGAGTGACTAAGCAGGGATAGCACTCCTCACAATATCCTCTTTTCACCCTAGACCAGCTCTTTTCACTATACTAAGCACACTTAAAAACTGTCAGAACTGATCATTACCCAATGCTTGCACTGCTTTTTCCCCCATCCAGAGATACTGGAAAACTGGGATATCTGATTCTTGATCTACATTATTAGGAATGAAGTCTTGAGCTGCCAGTTCAGCTATAAATCTAGCACTTTATTTGATTTGGGTTATGATCTGCTCAAATCAGCTCCGATAGAATTGCTAAGCATTCTAAATAATAAAAGGAACCAGAATAAAAACTTTATATTATAACAAAGATAACTCACAAACAGGTTTCAGATTTTCTCCTGAAATAAATGGGGGGAGAAGGGCTGAGTTCACAAAGTTGCCTCCAGGACAGTTTCCAACTCTCTTCTTTTCAACTCACACCTCAGCAAAAAAGTGTCTTTTGTCCCTTTAAATTTTAGCTAAAATAAAACTGTTACCTCATACTCTTAAGGAATTATATTTATAAACACCTGTGGGGTAAAGTAACTCAGTGTAAGACTGAGACAAAGAAAACATGTCACATAAGAAAAACTAACATATGATAATGTTACTTATCTTACAGGCAGGAAAACATGAAACAAAGTACCATACATACTAACCTAAAGAAACAGATGACTGTAAGGAAAATACATGAGATGAGAGGCAGATTCATGTCAGCTGCATGTTCCTAAATGAAAATACTGAGTTTATTGAGAACACTAGAAAGCTGCTGCTACTAAGAGCTGTCCATGCTTCCTGAAGCAAGGCTAAATGTCACTTACAGTCAAGTAAAAGCAAACAAATCAATAAGATCAGGATCAGAAAAGACAATTTGTATTTCAACAACCAGGTGGAACAGGAAAGGGAAGAGAATAAAGAAACCCTGTCACCCTCACACAGGTTTGAATTCTGTAATCACAGGTGATACTTCTTACTACTAGTCCCTATTATTACTAGAGATGCAGATCCAGACTGGATAAATGGCCAGAATATATCCATAATGCAAAATAAATAAATATATTTATTTATTGTTAGAGGAACCAGAAACAGAATTCCTAAATCCCATGTTCAGAATAAAATATGCAGCCCTACTACACAAAACAGTGTCAGCAGCATGTATACCATGAGATCTTAGAAGGCAAAACCTGTGCCAAAAGCTGGAGCAGAAACCGTCTCCTTTCCACATCTCTATGATAAGTCTGGTTTACTGGGTGAATTTTTCTACAGCTTCGTGGTTCAAATTATGTATGAACTAACTCACAAGGCAAATTAATTCACTGCTTCTTGGAAGCCTTTATCCCTGGTGGGAAATATTTGGCAGAAAGATTCAATTCTTTGTAAGTTCTTCTGCTCCAAGTGATGGACTCTACTGAAGAAATAATGATACCTTTAATCAGTATAACAGTACATCTTAAGTGACTGCAAGTTGTTACAGACTCTGGATTCTCAGTTGGAATTAATCTTTTTTCTGCATGGTGTATTTAAATAATCAAAACTTGAAGTGTTTCAGACTATGGAGATGAACTGAAACTGCAGCCAATTTACCCTTAAAGGTCCAAGTTAGAAACTGCAGCACTGCAGAACTGATTCATCACTTGATTACTTGGAAGTTCTTGCCCAGGCATTGAGAAGCTCTCCTAGCTTAATAAGAACCACCATATCCAGCAGAGAGCTAAGTTGTTTCCATGTATTTTGCTTTGTTCTGAGGTTCTCTAACTTAAGCTGCACAGTGTTGAAATTTTCTCATCTGAACGTATTTCCCATATTGGAAAACTTATCCAAGAGCTACTACTCTTGACCTTAGTGGTACATCCCTCCTCCATTCCCAAAAAAGACATAGACACAGTGAACACATGCCAAACCGACATGAGGAAGACACAGACTCACTGAGGCTAACTGGGCCAACGAGACCATCAGGGTTGCACTGCAGGAGGGCTGATGTTGATAGAAACAAGAGCGGGGCTTTTACGGCAAAGGCTCACTGGCAGCATGAGCTGGTACACAGGACTGCTGGGCACAGCCACGGGGACCTGTCGGAGAGGCAGGTCTGGCAGCCTACGCAGGACGCTGACAGAAAGGCAGCCTGTTCCAGGGAAGCTGACTCAGCAGAAGGAAGGAAGATGAAAAGAGGGCAGAAGTGTAATCAGGTCTGGGTGTTGGCCAACACCGAGGAAGCTTCCATCTCAGCTGGCTGGAGTTGGCCCAGGAATTCACTATCTCAGGACTTTTGCCATTTCTGCATCTAGGTTTCTATTCTGGGTAATGTATCATCATCCAAAGCACTGGCTCCGATATCTTTGCCAAATCTTATTAAGGATCATGTACATGTAATGTACATTACTTACAACTTAAGGTCATGACCTTATTAAGGCTCACGTACATTACATGCACATGACCTTCTAATACCAGACAGATCTAAAATGTCCCCAACAATGTTTGCAAAACCTTCTATACAATGCCAGTGCCATGATGCCTATTTCCAAATCGCTGGTTCAATACAAGGACCGAACGGTAAGCAAAGCACTAATTCCCTTTTCTCCTCAGATTTATTATCATTCACGATGGTGCTTCATGCCTTTCACATATTAACCATAAACACAAGTTTACCGGTGATTTTCTAACTTTAGCTTTATAGTGATTCCTAATGACATCAAAGAAGGGAAAGTTAAACTGAGACATACCACATCCTTGTGAATTTGGGACTGCTTTCCCAGGAGATGAAGTTCTGTGAAACCCGCTTCTACATCCTAGCTGCACACTTGGAGACAGATCAAACTCTTCATCACGGGGAAAATCAATGAAAGAATCTGCTAGGAATTGCTTGGAGTCCAAATGCAACAGAAAACCACCATCCTTAATCTCTTTTATAAATGCTCCAATGAGATTTTCTCCAACAAATGCGTTTTCTAACAGGGGAAAAATACGACAAAATAGCATGAAAGAGGTTTCCCATATGGGAACGGAGAATCTCACAGAAACTGATGAACTTTAAGTTAAAACCGCAGGCAGATACAGAAATACAAGCATGTTAGCAAACAGCAGACAAGAATGAATCTGTACACTGCCTATCAGATTCAAGTCCTAATCTCAATATATGTAGAGGATGCTAAAGAACAAAACTTGATTTCTGAGTTACAAAAATACAGCAGATGAAAACCAGGATTATCTGACATTCAGATTTAATTTATTACTGGGGGGGGGGGGGGGTTTAATAGGTATCATTTGCTTCTTTTTCAACATTTGGTTGGTTTGTTTTTGAAGGCTGGCATCAGTAACAGACTAATAATCACCTTCCATCACACCACTGATATTCAACATAACCACCCATGCAACAGACATGCTCTTCACAATTGCTGAAGCTGGTGTTTAAAGCTGGAAACAGTGAGTACCTTTCCTACTCTCCATATTCTAAGTTGTCCAGATGGTTTCCCTTTTGATGGCTTGTACAAGGACAATTTTCAGCATTAGATCAAGAGCAGATTCTCCAGTTTGGCTGGACCAGAAGTACTACAAGAACAGTGCTCCCAGCAGATTTTGGTTGCTATCACTTGCTGTTTATCCTTGCAGGGTTTATGACATTGAATGAAATGCTGAGGTGGTTTACTGGTGCAAATTTGCAAGACAAGGACCTCCTGTAGCTACAGGTGATGGGCAGCCCAGTAACCCAGCAAATGGGAAATCCTGCACCCTATGTACTTTGAGTTTTGTGACTACACTAAAGACCTTGGACACTGAATTTTCACAGGGAGGATGTTATATAGATGAAGAGAACGTGAGGAATGTTGCAGCTCACACATTATACAGTTTATTATTTTGTGATTGATGTGTCCAAGTCAAATAGCTGAAGGTACTGCTGCCTTCTTACATGGTGAGTTTCCCAGTGTGGACTGTAGCCCACAGGTGGCTTTTCAGTTGTGCAGGGAGAGAATTTCACAGCCCAGTACGAGGCTCCAGTGACGCAGTGCTGCGCTCCTGCCCATGCTAAACGGACTGCAGACGTACAATGCTTTTCTGAAAAATTATCCTAGACCTTTAATAGTGAAAGCGTAGGTGCCCTCTTTTCCTCAATGTTGGTCCATAGCTGGCTGCTGTCATGTAGATGTTGTTTTCCCATTGCAGAGGAGGGACACGAGGTTTTTACGCTTATGGGCTAAAGCAAACAGACCTCACATTAAAGCTGACAGCTGTGTCCTTGTATTCTCAATGCTCTGATTCCTCTAGCTTTGAGCAACCTATCATTCTGCTGCACTAATACATACTATAATCAGCAAAATGGCCCTCAGTTTTTGTTCAACCCCAGGCAAAACTGAAACTTAGCTCATGAGGGAGTAACTGGAGATCACCAAACATAGCCAACAACACTGCAAATGTTTTGCCAGAAATTATCTCAGAAGTGAAAGCAGGAATAAGCAGATTAGCCTTTTATTCAAGCAAATATCCTTCCAAATTGTCTAGTGACCAGTCATAGCAGAATTAAAAATAACCTTAAAATGACAGCAAAACATGTCAGAAAGGACAGGAATGAAGCAAACAACCAAAACAGTAAGAACCGACTTCAGTCTGTTAAATGTCCTTTAGTCCTAAATGTTTCACTGTGTTGAAAAGTTCTTAACACTATCACTAAAAGTGACCCTGCTTATGACCACACTGCATATATAATATCCTTTACAGTCAGAGTATATAAACAAGTCTTTAACTGTAGTATACATGCTCATGCATTGCAAGTAGACAGGTACATTCTGCAACAACTCAACAGAGGACAATTCAGCACCTGATGGACATGCCAGCCACAGACTCACTGGATACATCTTACACGAGCTGCCTCGGTTCAGCCCTTCCAGCATGGCTGGCCAGCTTGGGGCACACTCCCCTGCTTACATAGGACCTAGCTTCTGGTCCAACGTGAACCTCCTGGGGGCACTTTCAGCATGCCCTAAATCATGGCAGAATCAGTAGTCCTTCCCTGGATTTGCTGCACAGTTTTGGCAATTCAAGCTACTACACATCTTAGACATTGTTAGATTTACTACAAGTTCTTACTAAGTATTTCTCCAGGGCCTGGTATAACTTTAGGGATTTAGACTTCTTGCGGGACAATACATCTTTTCACATACAGAAATATCCTGCAAATTGTTGCATCTTGTGCTGTGCAGTAGGAAGAAATCTGATTTAAGGTTTGCTTCTGTTGAATGAAACACTAACTTCAACAGGAAAAGGGATCATACTGTTACCTAGAGTTTATACTGGCCAAATAAGAAAGTGAGAGAAAGAGAAATAAAAAATTAGTAAAGTTGTTCTTTCTTTTATTCCTAATTTTCTTTAAGGAAAATACAGAGCACAAAGGCACAGCTTAAAATATCGATTGTATAGGGCAGGGACTGACCTCCTCCAGACTTTACTGATGGGGACTGTTTACTATACATTCATCCACCAAAAGTTCATTTTTACTAGCCATAGTATAGTGTCTGTTGAACAGAAAAGAGAAAAATTGCTGCAAGCATTCCTCAATATTTTAAAGCTGAGTTCTATCTAAGCTACTAAGCCAAATGGCATAAGATCCTTCAGGAAGGGATTTGCACAGCCTCAGATTTAGTACATAAAAATATCTGCAAGAAAAAAAAAGTAGCGAAGTATTCACGAGTGATTTAGATTTGAGGCTCTCCTTTGGGAACATATGCACACAGCACTTCTGTTTAGCAATTTTTCTCAGATACTTCACAGAAGGGAAAAAAAACAAAACAAAAAAAACCAAACCTGCAAGACTTCTTATTTATCCCTAAAGAAGATAGGAGAACAAAGCTATTTTAGTAATGTAGACTTTCAAATCAGAGAGCCAATTTGCTCACTCTGTGTAAATACACTAGAAAACACCTCAAACAGAAAAATCCAAAGCTGGGTAATGGAAGTTGATGGTGCCAAGTGTTTACAGAAGCAGGTTCTGCTCTGCCTTTTGTGAAACCAGCCATTCCCTGAAAAGCAATGTTAGTAATACAGGGAAATTATAGTGTGGAGAGGGTCAAAAATGTAACACACTCACAGTGGAACACTTTCAGAAGTAAAGTTTAATATAAAACCAAACACACTTATACTTTGATCCACCTTCCTCAAACTGCTTAAATATTCATGTTTCCCTTATAATCTGGAGCAACTGAAATAGACCATAAAGCCAGGAACCACACGACCACTGCAGACCCTGCCTGCATCCTGAAGGCTTTTGAATTCAGTTCTGATCAGGCAAAAACTGCTGTAGGGCACATGTCTCCAAGTCCCAAACTTAGAAGGAAGGACACATGCTGGGGACACCATTTTAAAATAGTAAAACCGGAGAAAAGGTGGCACAGAGGGCATTTGAACTTGGGATATGTCTTTTACAGCTTTTATTTTAAACAGGAACACTGACTGCTTTGAAAGAAGTTCCTTACACCATTCCTAACTCGCTTGGAAACCACAGCAAAGGTCCGCCAGTCAGTGGTCTCTGCATAATTGTCCTAGGATGTCTGAGGGGTCCTTCTTTAGCGTCAAAGGGAGAAAAGGAAAAAAAAAGGGGGAAAAAACCCAAACTTGGGAGAAATTAGTTTTATTTTTGGCAATGTGTGAAATAGGTTTCTCCAAGCCCAACCCAGTAAGGAACACAATATTTTCCACCATTGAGCAGGTCCTGGAATCACAGCCTGGAAAGAGAAGTATATCAACACCAAAAGCCCAAAACCACAACTCCAGTGTTACAAAGGCTATTTCAGTGAGCATTTGTAATACCTTGTTAGTGCCTTGTGAGAGCAGACACAGGGAAAGAAAACAATTAAAAACAAAACAGGTTTAATTCACAGAAACATCAGAGAAAAAAAAACCTTACCAATATCATGTAAGTCAGGGAGAGAAGCTGCTGGGATGTTTTCCAGCTGAGTCCTCCATGTGATGTTCACCCCCAGGCGGTCCATGCTCAGGCATTCAACATAGACAGTGGAATCATCACAGACAGAAACTGAGCCAGTATTTCCAAATGCATTCACCTCAAATTCAAAATTAAATGAAACCATGGTTAGTCAACAGGAGAGCCTTCTAGTTCTTGCCTTTTCCTATTTTTTTCACTGCACTATGCACAAAACCAACATTTTCAAAAGAACCTGTAAAAACAGAACTAGGAAAAGGTAATTTTAGCAGGTCATTTACTCACTGTAAGAATTAGTCAAAATGTTTGCTTCTATCAAAACATATTTTTAATAGATATTGGATGTGATATGACTTCTATGGCTACATTAAGCTGACCTGCCAATGTGGGGTCAGTGAGACTAAACATCCTATTTTCACAATCATCCATATAAGAGTGCTGCCAATCCCAACAGGTTTTATGGCACGTTTTGCTCTTCCATCTCTCTCAAAGTTCTACTTTGTGTCTTACCTTTTTCTTTTTCTTTTTTTAAATACAAAAAACCTTAACCACTAAAACAAACAAATAAACAAAACCACCAAAAAAAAAAAAAAAAAAAAAAAAGAAAGAAAAAAACCACTAACAACGGAGAATAAGGAATTGAAATTACCTGGAGATGACATAAACCACGAGCCTTCAACTCATCTAAAATAAATGTCTGGAATGCCTGGAGTAACCCAGAGTAGTCAGAACTACAAGTCTTCTCAGGAGGCAGTAGTAGTTGAAAGTGTGTTTGAGCTTGAACTGTCTGAAATACCTGGAGCTCTAAAAATGAAGAAGAAAGGGAATTTAGCAGTAGAAAGGAAAGTAGTCTCAGGACAGTACAAACATTACTTCGAAAAAAGACATTGATTTGACATTTTGATGTTGCATCAATAGCATCTCCCCACTTCTAGGTGAAAGCAGTAGAGTTATTGGTAGTAAACAATAAGCAGCAAGAAAGATGCTTGACAAATACATATGTTCTGCCTTAGGGAAAAGGCCAGGCGATACAGTTATTATATAATAATAAAGAGGTATTTCACCCTGGACCGCTAACTTGCAGAAGGATAAGGAACAATCTGGATCATTAATGATGAATTTGTATAAACCTTAGCAGATAGAAATTTCCAAAGAACTAGATGAAAGCTGACGTAATGCCAATACTTAGAAAAGAAACAGGAAGGCAGGAATTATTGACCTGTCGACCTCCACTTCTCTTAGACATAATCATGAAAAGACCTCTATTAAAAAAGGAATTAAATGCTTAAAGCAATTAACACTAATTCAAATGGGCTTTCAGAAACCTAGCTTGTCAAATTAACTGGGCATAAAGTTTAGGAGGGAATAAATTTGATTACATAATAATGGTGTTGACATGGACGTCCACAAGGGCCTTCCAATTTTTTGGTAGCAAACCAAAGTGACATAAATCACTCAAACCTATGACAAACATGTGAGTTCATCAGTCACAAAATGAAAATCTTTTTAGCCAGGAAAAAAAAAAAAAAAAAAGGTGCATATTTCTTGTCTCCAGTAGGTTATGCTGGTCACAGGCTTCACGGAGGGTTTGTTATCTCAGGTTCAGCACAACAGTCATGCTGTCATGCCACCTCCAAACAGAGCTGTGTCTTATCCCACCAGCCTGGACAAGTGGCAGAGCTCTCCGTCATTCACCTCCTCTACAGACCCTCGCTGCATCACACGCAAGTGTTACTAATGGAGCACAACTCCCCTGCCCTCACCCCAAAACAAGCGTGAGAAAGCCCAGAGAGGTTCCAAGGAGGATGGTAGAAGGAAGCAGAGGACACAAAAGCCTGCTTCTTCCTGCAAGGCACAACGCCCTTGATTGGTTTATCAGAGAGTCCTTAAGAGCTGACTTTGCCACAATGTCTCAAGCGTACACATCAAAACAGGAAATGAGATTTCTAAGAATGTGGGTAATTAAACACTGGAACAAATTACTGAGTGTCGTGGTGAATTCACCGTTATTATAAGTCTATTCAATTGCCTTCTGATGTGTTGGAAATTTTTTCTCTCTGCTTAAAACCATGCTCAATTTCAAAGACAAATTACCAGGAGACATCCTTAGCTTGCATTAAATCGCAGCTTATATGAGATTGCCACACACTCCCCTCTGTCCTTGCAGTTATCCAGCTGCCGTCAGGCAAACATGGAAGTTACTTCATAACATGCTACAAAAACCTAGCAAACATGATTCCAGACAGACAAAAGTTTCAGTCTGAAATTTAAAATTCGAAAAAACGTTTACATTTGGAATAGCAGACCTGGGATACAACTGGAAATGTGTCAATGCAGGGGGTTCCAGAATGGGTTTAACCTATTCTGGAGATGAAGAGTAGCTGCAAATTTGGCATCAAGAACCACATTTCTCAAAGTTCAGCTCTGCTACAAATTGCCATTTTGATCAGAATATCTCTCTACTTGAAATAATTGAAAAGGCCAACATTAATAGCCAATTACATGAGCTCTGAATAGAGAACTGATTCTTCCATGATTTAAAGTACCATTTTTTTCCTGAAAGAAAAATGGTTTGAAAAATACCACAAATCAGCCAACAAAGACTACAACAATCCTAAAGAACAGACAGCTGCAAAAAGATGCAGGAGTAACAGCGACTTGATTATGCAAATAAACAATCAAGTTCTGCCAGATTTCAACATCTGGCACTCATCTGTTCTTCCAGGACTAAGTGGTTCCATCAGAATCACTTCATGGTGCCAGCATCTGTTAACTAACAAGGAAAAATCTGCATGTAGATTGACTAACTATTTATAGCTATATTATCACAGAAAAGCGAGACTGTTTCTGGCATAGGAGCCAGCCAAGAGGCAGAGATTAAGATGGCAGAAGACAGGACTAACCTATTGCACCTTAATTTAACAACTCCCATATAACTGTTGTGTCCTATTATTGTCATTCACACAGTAGCTTCGTGATGAAAGCAGATTTTTGTACACTTAGTGACACTGCTCTGCACCCTTTCCAACCCACAGCAGTTCAGACATACTCTGGCAGGCGTGGTAGAGCGGGGCAGCCGAGACCCATAGACGCTGTTGCACATCACACTGAAACGATGTGCTGGAAACGGCGCTGTGGAAGCCCTGGTGACACACCAGCCAGCACTGCTGAATGCTTGAAGCTTGCCCAGAAGCATTTTCACAAAATACAGCTCCATTGAGAACAGAGGAGGCACCGAATGGCAGAGCACACTGCGGACCTTTAGGCACATGAGGAAAGGAATACGTTAGTGGCATCCTATGAAGCACTTCCAGTAAAAATTCTGCAAACCCCTCATATCAACAGAGAAAACCTAGACAGCACCTTGTGCATTTCCCACTCATCTCAACTTGGATCTGCTTTGATATCAGCATGGTTTAGTTTACTACAGCTGAGGAACAGACACGTATTGACTTTGATGGGTAATGCATTGGGTCCAGAAAGCTACATGCGTGGTTTCTAAGAACAGGTAAGTTTAAAATAGTCATGAATAAATTTAAGCAGGAAATGAGGAGGAGGTTTCTAACCATCAGCAGAACAAATTTTTACAAAAGATAGCCACTGGAAATAGGCAGGGGCAAAAAAAAACCCCAAAATCTCAATTCCCTTTGGAGTTAAGTCTGAAAACTTTAGGATCAGGAGCTCATGGCTATGGTGTCTTCAACAGCACCAGGATGCCTCTGGTGACCAGGCAGGTCCTTAACAGTAGCATACAGCCTTGGAGTTGGAGCACAAAGTTTACCCTTTCAACTCACTCTGTATCAGCGCAGTCATTTCAACCCTGCCAGCCCACTGTAAAAGACTAGAATAGCAGGATAACTACAATGACAATTTCTAACAATCAGGACAAACTAACTGCTTCACTCCACTCAATATTAGCCAACTCCCAACCTAATTACTGAGTATAGCTAGCAATAATTAAACACTTCTGAGTTCTAGAGCTACAAAACATAAGAAGAAAAAAACAATTCCTCACTGATAAATAAATATAAAGATATTCTCATATTGTACAATTCACTTCAGTGGTGTAAACGTAGAACATTTTCCAAATAGCAATGCTCAGGTCAGTCCCAGCCTCTCTAGCCACTGGAGGAAGGCAAACATTGTCGATGGTTCAGGTCTCAGCAGACTGTCTCTCCCGTTCTTATGGAAATATGAAGATTAATTCCTTTAACTTAGTAGCCACTGCAGTTAAAGATTAAAACATCACAGGATGAATCTTGGATCCAGTGTGCACGGTACACCTTTGTTTCCCAACCTTGAGCATTTCAATGCCAAAATAAAAGGATTTCATATCTGTCTCACTGAATTGCCTGATGCATTTTTTCCAGTCTCCTTTATAGCATCTTTTCTGCAATAACTCTCTAAATGGGTCCATTACATTCTGTCTCTTCACTTATTGACTTGGTCTCCAGTCTTTTGTTCAGTAAAGGTGAACACATTTTTAATATACCTCCTGAGATTTTAGGACCAAAACATATCACTGTAAAACAGAGAGTAATACTTAACCTGACCAAGGCAACTATACCCACCATTACATGTAAATTACATTAATCTCTCTTTATACAAAGTATATAAAAATCAGCCTATGGTTTTTTTTATTGCTCTGGCACATCTCTGTATCCAGTAAGTCTAATCCATTCTCAGCTTGTATGCTGCTACAGTCTTCGAAGACTGTATGTTTCCAAGAGAGCTGGTGTGTGAACTAGGGAAATAACCCGCCGCCAAACTGTAAGTGATGGATGGTTTCCTGGTGTGGTTCACAGCTTTTAGTTCACCGTCAGTAATTTGCTTATTTATCCCTCTACAGATGTCATCGGATTTACCATCATTATCAAGCCTGCGCCATTCTGTCGTTCTTCTATTTCTCTCCCAGTTTCTCAGTCCTGTAGGAGTGAATCAGAATCCAGCTGAATATTGACACTCTTTCATATGTTTCTGAAGATTTCCATAAGGAAATTACTGTTTCCAGGGCCTTCTATGGAAGAGTTTCTCTCCTTTACCTTTATTGAGGGCTGTGGAAAGTGGGCATGAGGATGGGAGATATGTGTGCGGACTGCTAGGATACTTAGCATCATCTCTCCGGTGCATGTCAACTAGAAAAAGTTGGATTCTACCTCTAATAGAAATTATAAGTTAATGAAAACCTCATTGCATGCACTGGGCATTGTGAAGTTATTACTTGTTGTTTACATCTGTCTGTTCTGATGTTGAAGGAGAAGTTTTATTGTATTTTCCCACCACAACAGCTTCTTTTGCTGATAGACAAGATCTCCAAGATAGTGAGAGCGCCCTCCTTTCCTTTTTTCCTGAACAATTATTAGTACTTCTCAGGACTAGAGATACAAGACTGAATAGACTGAGGGGAAAAATAACTTGCTTCTTTAATCTTACACAGTAACTAAGTTGTTTAGCATGAAAAAGTTCCATTGTTATTTCAAAATCCAGGAAAATAATTCAAGATGATTTCAATGGTATTTCTATGCAGAAAGTAACAAACAGCTTTCAGTAAATCAGGTTGCCAATATATTTTTGAAGCAACTCTCTCTCTCAGCTCAGTCTTTTAAAAAAGAAAGGTCATTAATCATTCAGTCACTATTTCCTCTAGCAAAAGTACAGCATTATGGGATCCCATGAAACATGAGATGTGCACCCAAAATGTAAAATAATCTTAAAGGTGTATCTTGGGGTACACCTACACACACACACCCCCTTAGAATATACTCCATAAATTCCTGTGGAATTTCAGGGGAAATCTAGAAAATGAGCTTTCAGGGAGAGAAGGAGATATCAAGAACTTAACATTTACAACTAATTCTGACTTTTCCCTGGCATACTAGAAATGCTTCCACTTTTCTCTGTTCACCCTCAGAGTCTTTGGGAATATCAATCCATGCTGCTGAGTGCCGGGTGTCATTCTGAGTTCCTACAGCTGGTCCAAACAAAATCATTATGCCCCACAGAGACATGAGTCCATAACTTGAAAGCAGGACGGCAGCAGCACTGTACTTTTCAGACTGACCAGTTCTGCTTCCCTGAATAGCTAGAAACTTGTACTGGACCGCTACACTCACATGGCTATGCCACCCTAGCTCTGCAGCTCATCTCTTCAGAGCTCGGTTGCACATCTCCACACACCACAATGCATGGGGCAGATACAACGCCGGGGGGTTTCCTTGTGGCGTCTCAGAAAACTCTATCCACACAGCTCTCATTGGTACAAGACAGTTCAAAGGTTTCCAAGTTGTCTGAGGTGTTATCTAGTTGATTAAAATGCCTTACAGCCAGTTGGGCTGACACAACCAGGTATTTGGTTGGTGAGCATGTATTGCTCTTTATATAGCAGATTCACAAAAGGAAACTGAAGCAATTTCTTATCATGTGTTCTCATTTTCCTAAATCTATCAACAACTCTCAAATAAAAAAAAAAAAAAAACAAAAACAAAAAAAAAAAAAAAAAAAACCCACAAAAGAACCATGGAAACAGTACTGTCCTGCAGGCACTAGTTGACGGTTTTCTTTTTAAATCTCTAGTTTCCACTAACCATTACATTTTGGAGCATGGCCTTGTAGCAACTTTAATTTGTTTTGCTTCACTTCAGTGATGGGAAGATGTCTAAAGGCCATTACAAATTAAGTTTATCCAAATTTCTCCCCTTTGGACATCTCACTGGAAACCATGAGTGAATTCCAGTGCTTTGCAGCCCTGGTCATGCAAGAAATACTCTGTGAATGTGTAGTGCTTTGGCACATCCTTTTCACAACTCTGGTCACAAGCCAAGAGTAGGAATGGCAGAAGCATACATTTTTCACATTTTTTTTTAGTCAGCTGAATGGCTTTTAATCCCAGAGCCAGCTCAGACTGGAACATGTTCAAGTTTGCAGCAAGCTGTTCAGATGGACTTCTGTTAAGTTTTATAGCTCAACCGCTTTGGTTTAACCAATTTTATGAATAAGGCGAAATCAAAGATCCATTCCGTTCCTTCTCCCTGACAAAGTACTTGAAGAAAACTGGACATCGTGCCCAGGTAGGTCTGAAATCTGCCATAACACAAAGATAAGCACACTGCTTGAGCAAAAGTCTCTATAACGGTCTGAACAAAGAAGATTAAACACAACTAAATACTGGAAAAATTTAGGAACTGGGTCAAGTTCCAGACCTGGATTTGCTCAGAAGCAATGCGCCCCAAGCAGGAACTTACTTGTACATGCAGGTCTTCGTCCGCTTACTCGTGTCCCTGGCACTTCTTCTCCATTATCAAAGACGCACCAGCAGCTCTCTTGGTCCTGGCTGCACTGCACGGGTGAGAAAGTCCCGTTGTCCCCTTCACACTGTGGGATGTAGCCTTTGCCAGCTTCTCGCAGACCAGTTTTAGACCTCAGCATGTTACAGAAACTAGGACCTTTAAAGAGAGAAAATCGTTGCAAGATACAGAACAAAAAACAACAAACTGTCCTAAAGACTTTAACAGCTGTGCTTTCGGCCTGTTTATTGGAAGAAAGATGAGTGATCATGAAGCCATAAATAAACTGAACCATTATAAAAATGGGGAATTTATTTCCACTACAAACCTCACATGTTTTCTAAAGATTAAAGTGCAAGTTCTATGGGTTTGCATCAAGAAAATAGTTGAAGAAATACTGACATGTATTTTGCATTTACATCTTTTTTTTTGCTATAAATGTGATAGTGTATCATTTAGATGCAGATATTTAAATTATTTTTAAATCAAATTAATCATTTTAGTAAGAATTTTTTATCAAGGTAATTTAAAATGTAATAATATGATTATTTACATTTTAAAATAGTTTAAATGCCCCAGTTCTATACATTCAAAACTGGGGAAAACCCCCCAGTCACAAAACAGCAACAGTTATGGTCTCCCACAAACGAACGAAACAGGGACGTGAGTGGGCAGAACCACCCGCTGACAAAGAGATCCAAAACGCTCAACCCGAACTCGACACAAAGCTGGTTCTTACTAATTTTGTTGATCTGCAAGTGTCAGAGTAAGCTTGTAAACCTGTGTAACGAACAACTACACAACTAATTCCTCAGTGAACGTGCAGTTATTTATCCTTCATCAGGCCTGGTGCACGTCCTCGTGGACTCTAATCGTTAGCCCATATACAAGTAGAAGAAAGCAGGCTTGCGTGGTCAGATGAAAGTACTGTCTAACTCACTATCCTCTCCGGAGAAGTTTTCTGCTCTGTTACAGATGTTCCAGGAGTAGGCTTGCCTGAAGCCAGCAGATTATTCTCCCAAATTTTCTACGGCAGATGACAAGCAGAAAATCACTAGCAAAAGAACTGAAGAAAGAAGCTCAGCAGAACTGAGGGCTTTGGGGTTGCCGTACTGTTCGGAACAGCAGAGCCACTGCACTGCATCTCAATTCTGCAAGTAGGGATTCCTCAACTTTTTCAATCAACCATCTCTTATGAGACTTCAGCAGTTCTCTGTCTTTATTTGAAGACAATAAAAAGGTATTATAGGTCTAATTGCATTACATGGAGCTGTTGCGGACCATGTAAAATGAATTCACTGACTACATGTGGCCCAGTTCCCACAGTTCAGTATTCACTGCCTTAGAAAATTCATCCATGTGCGCAAAGAATTTTCTATGGTGGCAAGAAATGGAAGGTAAAAAATGCATAGAAGCCTGTTCATCAGTTTGTCTAAACTGGTTTATTTCTGGTGTTGTGAAAGTAAAGGATAACACTTTTCAGATACTCTTTCAATCTTGATGTGCTTGCATGTACCACGTCACTGAGAAATGAATAAGGCCCCCATGTCTCATGGGCATCATTCCGAGAAGGAAAGTACATATGCCACAAAGCACAAGGCACTGCCACTAGTGTCACAGGCTGTGGGTAAAGCATTACTCACACTCAGGATTGCCATCCAAATCCTTGCTGCCACGCTGAAATGCTTCTCCTGAAACAGGATCTACACACCAAACATCTGTGTCAGATCTCTGTAGCACGGCGTATTCTCCTGTCTACAAAGAATCAGTTACATCTCACTGCAGAGCAACAGATATTAATACAGACCCACCACAACCCATACCCCAAAGTTGGTTAAGCATATTTGATTATATTTACATTTGTCCATTAATACAACATGTTGAAAAGAAACACAATATTAAAACAAGGTCTACTTAATTTAATACACAGACCAGACCTAGAGGGAAACAGGGAGAAAGAAAGTCCATCGAGATGAAGTTCTGATATAATCTTGGTTTGAAATGTCTGTTCCTTGCTCATCTCAGGGCTCTATCCTGCTCGCTACCATGTTTTGAGAGCATCACGGACCCTATTTTGGGATACCTACATACAACCCCCTCTCATCTTGACATTCTCTCACAGCTCAGGAGGAGAGAGTCCCCCAGAAGTTATTCAAATAAGTTGTGCTTTTTAAGCATAGCCCTGCAAAAGGAGTAGGCAGAGCCACCCCGTAGGAGGGAAGCGTAGGCAGGGACAGAGCTTCCTATTCTCGGTCTTCCATCTCAAATCTATTTATGTTCTGCCTTATGCAGGGAAATGCCTGCTATTAGCTTTATCTTACCCTTTTCTTTCAGGTTAACGGGAACACACAAAGGATGCTTAAGGAGCATAGATTGAAACTGTACAGGCCTTTGGCATGGTGTAAGCAAAACCACAGAAGTTTTGTTTCTTCCTCCCTCAGTCATGTTAAATCACCTCAAGGCAGTAGGGGATGAACAGATCAGCTGTAGATGCATCCAGCTTTGAACCGCTCTGTCTCCAGCTGGAAATTATGGCATTAGTTCGAGATCGCTGACATGATGTCTGGCCTGTAAGAGGAAAAACATGTATGCATGTTAAATAAAATCAAGTTCTCAACCCTAAGCTAGAGAGAAAGGGATACATCCCCAGCTCTTTCGCACATCTTCATTAGGGTCTGCTACAACCTCAGGTAGGGAATTCCCAATCTGTGTTTGATAACCACTGAATCACAGGATGGTTGAGGTTGGAAGGGACTTCTGGAGACATCTGGTTGGACATCTGGTCCAATTCCCCTGATCAAGCAAGGCCACCAACAGTAAAGGGCCCATTCTTAAACCATGCAAACCAACATCACATGCAGCGTGAAATGAAATGAATCAGCAAAACAAGCGTAACATTCTTTTTTATTTTCTTGCAACAGTTAGAAACAAGTCTTGCTTCATGCATATCATACTAGAATTTTCCATAAATACTAAAATTTGTAAGAACAGGTAAAGACAAATATTTATGAAGAAAAACCAACTGACATTTGGGAAGTTCTGCTGAGCGTGAGACCAAGGAATCCATGACATAACGTCCTCTCTCATCCACGCACCAGCAATGACCTGGCCAGAGAAGAAAAGCAGCTTAATTTTAGATGTTTGTACTGGTTTCAGCTGGGATGGAGTTAACTTTCTTCTTAGTAGCTAGTACAGTGCTGTGTTTTGCCTCTGGTGTGAGAACAATGCTGATAACCGCACTGATGTTTTTAGTTGTTGCTGGGTACTAAGTCAAGGACTTTTCAGTTCCTTGGGCCCTGCCAGCCAGAGGGCTGGGGGGGCACAAGAGACTGGGAAGGGACACAGACAGGTCAGCTGCCCTGAACCAGCCCAAGAGGTATTCCATCCCATGGGATGTCATGCTTGGTGTATAAACGTGGAGCGTTGGCTGAGGGGGATCATTGCTCAGGGACTGGCTGGGCATCGGTCAGCGGGTGGTTATGCACTTGTACTGTGCATCACTTGTTTTCCTTTTCCCCTTTTCCCCCACCTTTCCATTAGAATTGTTACTATTTTTATTGTTATTATTGTTGGTTTTACCTCTTTATTCTGTTTAAATCATTAAATTGTTCTTATCTCAATCCTCAAGTTTTACATTCCTTTCCGATTCTCCACCCCATCCCTCCCGGTAGCGAGGAGTGAGCAAGAGGCCGCGTGGTGCTTGGTTGCTGCCTGGGGTTAAACCACAACAATGTTGTACTGCAGTATGCTTTGCTGCATATTGGGAAGATTTTAATCCCCAGCAGCACTATAGAAAGTGATCAGTAAATCTAAGTCACAGTCAACTCTGCTATCCAGGGATAAGTAGACCACACCTGAGAACAATGGTGAGAATAGAAATGTGGCAGCTCTAGCGAGACTCTTCCATTGCAGCCCTATCCTGCCACATATCATCCACTCCTGGCAATGTGATATCATCCACTAACTTGCTGAGAGTGCACTCCATCTCATTGCCCTGGTCTTTAATGAAGGCATTAAGCAATATCAGCCCCTGAACTGACCCCCAAGGAACACTACTAGCAGTGAGCAAATGAACATCAACTGATGTTTGAGCCCCAGTGCACTGCCACTTGAGTCCCTCACTCCAATCAATTTTCCACCCATCTCATGGACCACTTCACCTTTCTCCAGTTAGGCTACAAGAATACAGGTCTTCCATCCTTTCATTAGAATTCTGCTTAGCTTTTCTTTGTTCAGACAGTCTAGAGTATCTTGTTAGCAACCGCTCACCTGTACTCTCGTAGCACTGAGTTGGCTCCCAGTTTCCCAGGCCATCACACTGTGGGATGTAGGGGTGAAATCCCAGCTGTGCTGCTTCCCCAGCAGAATGTTTTGCAGTAAAGTGACTCCGCCAATAGAAATGCAAGACTATAAAAGACAAGTAAGAAAAAAGGCTACTAGTGGCCAATAGAAGATATTTTAAATGCACGTTTGCAAACACCTGAATGTCCGGGTACTTCAATAGGCAAATTAACAAGTGTTGCAAGCATGTAAAGGTTGGTAAGTGTCCAAATCTTATATATGTGTCATGTCATACATAGAAGACAACTGAAATCAGCTCTTGGGTTGACAGGTTAATTACACAGTAATTATACCTGCTGAGTTGCACCTGTTTTTCAGCAACGTTGCATTTGACATAGAGTACTCTTGCACAGATTCTGGGCATCTATCCATTTAATTAAGCTGTCATTTCTCTTTCACCTACCTGACCGTGCAGCCAGCTGGAAAGCATAGTCACCGCCCGATAACAGCTTTTCAGAGACCACCACCTCTGACTCATAGGACTGGGCAGAACGTAGGAGGTCATTGTCTGTGAGCTGTATTCCCTTTGCTATCAAGAAGCTCTCTCCAAAAGCAAAGTGGGAGCGATTTGATGCTAGTATGAGCTGCTCTGCCTCCTCCATAAATGTCAGGGCTTCCTGCTTCACACCTTCACATATACCAGGACCTGTAGAACCAGAAGGTATATTAATGCCTTTCATCTAACTCCAGTAAAGATTTGCATGCCAAAACTAGCTGGTCTTTTAATTAGCATCTTCTCTTTCCTTCTGTACTTGCTCAGTTTTGAATTGTGTAATGAAGCAAACAAACAAACAAGATCTGTCAGTGCTTAGCTAGATAACAGCAAGAGTCCAAGAGTACCAGCAATCACCCAATGTCCCTGGCTCCAGAGGAGCAGCTGACACTTGGCCTGTCCTCTCCATACATCTACTGACTCAGAAATGGCAGTTCAACACACTGAACCAGCTCAGAGAAAGCTTCACAGCTAAAATAACCCTCTGCTAATCTGTTTCATACCCTTTATTCCCTGTTTGCCCACAGAATTGGCATCTCGGGCACTCCTTGCCTATTTGGAGGTTTGCCATTCATTGTCCTGTGACTTCCTCCCAGATGGAAAATTACTATGTGATTAGAATGGCTTTAGTGACTGCATCTATAATATAGGTCATCTGCTGAAGTAACCGTAAAGAGGGCCCACCACCTTTGGTGGAGGTGTCTGGACAGAGGGCTTACCAACGCTGGCCTCACTCTTCTTCTAGTGACTTCTAGGGGCTATGAGTTACTCTTGACCGCATAGTAAGAAATAGGAAATAAAATTCCTTTTGGCTCATTTTAAGGCATTCTTGAAAGTCATTTACAGCACAGTGCAATCCTGAATTTTTCACATAGCTCCTCACACTCTTTCTAACTTCAAAACGTCCTTTGCCGTCTGGCTAAATATCTTCTGCAAAAGCGTTATATGTCCAAATTCCAAATTACAAAATCTACACAAACCTGATATGGAACTTTATTCCTCCTTATTCCCAAAGCTGAGACACCACTTATTTACAAAAATTAGTTACCCACCTCTGGTGGCCAGTGAGAACAGTAGTATTGCTCTTTCTGACAAGTCATTGTCTCTTACTTCACAGCAACTGAAAGGACTTTCCTCTTGTAGCATAAAAGCAAAGACCAGAAACGCTGCTACTTATGTGCCAGAAATTCTGTTACTTACACACTGGGACCTGGTTCACTTCTGCCTTTGTTCCTTGCAGCTCTTCTCCTTTGTTATCAACACACCAACAATCACGAAGTTCAAAGTGGCTTAATGGAGCGCTGAAATCACTATAGGGTCCTGGGTAATAAGTCAGCTGCTCATTCAGAAGCTGCCAGAACATATATGGATCCAGTAAAATGTTCTCAGATGCATAGGTCAAGTTTCCTTTCAGCACTTCAGGTGGGAGATCAGTGAAGGAGGAATATGGGGTGAATGCTGGGAAGACATTCTGGTGCCCAGCCTCATACAAAGATTTAATGAAAGCTGAAAAGCCTTTGGAAGATGCCTCTTTATATCCAGTTATAATGTTCAATAGATCAGCAACAGGCAGCGTTTTGCCTTCGTTGTTCTCTGCAATCCACCTTTCGTACCACTCGAAGGCTTGCTCAGGAGGGCCACTGCACTGCACCTCCCTCCAGGCACCGCCAGCATCACACTGTGGGAGGTAAACGCTGGAGAGCTGGGGCAGAGCACTGGGATCTGACAACAGGAGTTTCACAGCCTTTAGAAACTCCTGACCAGCCGTTACTTGGCAAGCACTTGGGCCTGGGGGAGAGAAAAGCCACGCATAGCAAATCTTACGAATGCACCAAAGATGCACAATACCTCCTACCCCCCAGCACTACAAACACCATTACTAAAACTTGGTCATTTACCACAATACTAACAACAACATTTCCGCCTGTTATTAAGAGGGCTAATTCTATTAAGCTCCCATGCTGAAGCAGGGTAAGATTTCCAAAGGCATGTGAACACTGAAAGATTCATATAGATATGATTTTTTAAAATATTTGAGCACATTAGAGGGATGGGTGCTTGATACCACTAAATGTCTCCCTGAATCTGTTCACACCAACTAGGTATTTTCAGATACACTTGGTAATCTGGCAGTTACTTATTCAGCTAATCCTTGCAAAAGTAATCATCAGAACAGCAGGATAATAGTGATTTTATTTCCCCTTGGACCTAACCAGAATTTTCAGATTCTGTTGTCCTCCCTTCCTATTTAGAGGAATATGGAAGGAAGGAATCCCCATATTGCAGCTGAATATAAAAATACCATCCCTCAAAATGCCGGAGTGAGTTTGTTTTGGAAGCCTTTTCTGCCCTCTCTAGGGCCAAATTTCATTTTGCCACCAAGCAGCTCTATAAACCTAGCAAGACTCAAAGAGCTCATCTCCCTTTGAGCACCAGAGAATCATGAACCTGTTTATTTTTGATTGCACTACAGATGGCTTGCTAAATATAAATCCCCTACTAATTCAGTTTATTGCAATAAATTCCCCACTGCTTCTTCAAACTGCTATTCAAAGGAACTCTTTCACTATGTACCACTATCACCTGCTAGATACTTGGCTATTCCTTCCAAAATGAGAAGCAGGCTCTTCTCTTGGTCTGTTCTCCCTGTTGATGTGCCATTTTCAGTTCACAGAAACTTGAAAGACAAATGTTCCCAGCCTATGTGATTCCTTCTCCCTTTGTATTACATTAATAGAAGGCAAGATGAGGCAGTTCATAGCCCATAAGCAAGTTCCAGGCCCAAAATGATGTCAGACAAGTCATTTGTGACTCATTTTTCTGACCTGACTGCGTGGCCTTTATGAGAAACTTAGTAGCCTTCAAATCCCTCCCCTACGTTTCAACTCCTGTGACATCCTACCAAGCTGAGGATATGTTCTTGAGCTAAAAGACTAAAAGAGGTTCACGGCTTAAGGCACTGAACCTCTTCAGTTCTCAGGACAAGGATGAGCCAGTGACCATGCCCACGTGACTTGCTCCTGAAAGTAAAAGGGCTTTTTCACTCGGCAGGAGTTACATTCAGTTACACAGATATTTCAGGTCTCGTGAGCATCATGGATGTTCTACACGCTAGCTACACTCATGGGTGAAGACATATGCCAATGGCATGCCCACCAACAAGGCAAGCTTTTGGGCTCCTCTGCTTGCCTAGCCTGTGCACTGAAAGAAGAAGGGACCATCTTTAAAACTCAGGACATCAAGGTTACTTACACTGTATTTCTGGCTATTCCCCTGCAACTGCAGGGCTGACCTGCTCTCTTGTTAGGGAGCAATACTGTTTGTATACATTATCCACACATTTCCAGATATAATCAGATAGGAAGACAGAATCATGCCATTCCAACAGAATAAGGAAGCATCTTTAAATTCCCAGTCCCTAGGACTTACACTGCATCGGCTTTCCAGCTTTCCCCCTTATTCCTGGAATAACCTCGCCGTTCAAATCAACACAGAAGCAATCCACCCCGCGACACTGCAGTGGCAGAAAGTCTCCATCCTCAGTACAAGAGGGAATAAAAAGATCCGATCCTGCAGGCAAGCTTTGCTTCAAGTTTTGCAGGTTTCTCCTTTGCTTCTCACAATCAGTGGGACACCTTGGATGTTTGCCCTGAGATCTCGAGCCTGGAACTTCTTTACCTAAAGAGTCCAAACACCAGCACTCTCCTCCATAGCACTGAACTTCCTCATACCTCCCGTCTTTGGTGCATGTTGGAACAAACAGGTTCCTTGGCTCTTCACCACACTCTTTGGATCCCAGCGCTAGTTTCACCACTTCACCTAAATCTTCAGCAACGCTTTCAGGGACAGAAATCACTTGTTGAAGAAAAGCAAAGAACTCTGGTAGTTCCAGAACAGAGGAAAGGAATTTCATCATATTCTGATTGTCCTGTAGAGTTACTATGCGGCCAAAGCTGCCTACAAGAGGTTTACCCAAAATGGAGCTCCCCTTTGATACCTCTGCTGAAAATGCCTCCGCTGATTCCAGAAACCCTTGGCTGTTATCCCTCTCTGCCACATCCTCCTGTGAGAAAAATTGGCCAATGTTGTATTTCCCGCTAGGGCCAAGTGCCCCTGTGAAGTTAAACTGGATCAAATTCTTCAAGAACGGTCCTCCAAAGAGGTTTTCTTGGAAACGCTTTGGATTGGCAGTAAATTTCAGTGCCGACTGAGCCAGTTCCCTTGATGGGAACATCCCCATGATGGCTTCAGTAAGGGTGGCTTCTAGCCCAGGAATCTGGCTGACATACAGGCTTTGTGCAACTGGAGACAACAATCCAGACTCCAGAAATAGTTCCTTGAAGGAAGGAGGGCAGGGTCTTGAGAAGCCAGCTATTTTTTCCAACTGCATATCTGGTGTAGAAAACAAATTGGGCTGAGTGAAGTATCCAGCAGGGCCATAAAATACCCTCGACAAGGCCCATCGCCTCTCAGAGATGCACGCCTGTTCTTCACCTAAACAAAGTGTTAAAAAAAAAGCAAATTTTGGAACCTTTAAAACTTCATGGCTATCTTTCAAGCAGTCTCAGCAGAAACCACATGAAAGTGTAGTTTAACTTGTCTCTAGTTCAACTATGCATCAGGCACATTGATAAGGAAATTTGAACTGTTATTGAATGCGGTCTGTAATTTAAACTCTCCAGTCAAGACACAAAGTGAAAGGAAACATTCATTCCTTCACAACATCTAAGTTGTCTGTTCTGTGGCCTTTTTCTGGTTCTATTGTTTCCCAATGTAAATCATAGAACCACAGAATCACTTAGGTTAGAAAAGAACTTAAAGATCATCTAGTCCAACTGCCTATCCAGGACTGCCAAGTCCATCACTAAACCATGTCCCTAAGCACCGCATGTATGTGTTTTTTAAACACCTCCAGAGATGGTGATTCTGCAACCTCCTTGGGCTTGTTAAAATTACCAGTAATAGAGTACTAAGGACTAGATGGCATTCACAAATGAGCTGTAAAGGAAAAGAAATTATGAAATTTCAACAAAAGCAGTCAAATGTCAGGGTATTGAGGGTACCAACTGTGCTCCTGGGTTCCTGGGTACCCATATCCTGGGCCAAGCTATGTCATATGTGTATCTGCCTCCAGCCCCACCTGTACATTCATCCAGAGAAAGCAATGGCTCCAAGTTAGGATGCAACATATCACTGAAGCAGGATCTCTGAAAGTGTTAGCTTAAGGCTCAAAAGACATCAAAAAAGGAAAGACTCAGTAGATATAAAAACACTGAGAACCAAACAGACAGTATGGTTATGGCATTGACTGGATCTCTGGAACACACGCAGCAGTTTCCATCATATACCATGTGGTTACTTTTCCTTGAAAAGTAGCAGAATTTTAGAGAAGGGATGCAAAACCATTTTGAGGACAAAACAGCTTTTCCGGTAGGAAAGACTATTGAGGCTTGGACAAAAAAATACAATAAACATTTTTGAAAAACAGGATTCTCCACATCACTCACAATAGACAATTACTATTCACTATTTCTCACAGTACAGGAATTAGAACTGTCCAGAAGTAGAGCACATAATCATTATCATGAAATGTATTGCCAGAGAATGCTAGAAAGGATAAAAGGTTAAAGGGCAATTAGACAAATCCCTGCAAGATGACTCTATAGGGGAGGGCTGAACACAATGATGTGGGTTCAACTGCCAGTCTGGGATCTCTCCCACCTGTAGGATGTATGGAAATACGGAAGAAATGTATACATTTCCCATGTTTCTCACACTTTCTCTCCAAGCACCACTGCTGTCCCTGGTAGGGAACAGGGTGGTGGACAAACAGCTTTGGTCTGCTCCAGCATGGCCTCCCTTGGGCTTCCCACCCCATCCCCATTTATCATACATCCAGGCAATATGATAAAGCAGTCATAAATACTTTTAACAGTAATGATGAAAGCTGGAAATCTTCAAAGCTGCTAAAATAGATCAGCAAGAAATCTGAGGGAGGCTCTGTGATCAGCATCTTTATCACTCCACCTTTTCCACCCTTGTCCTGCTCCACAGCTCCTGGCAGGGGCTCAGGCTCCCTCACATGGTTCCTTTGTAAAGGCATTTTCTGTAGATGGGCCCCTTCTGTTTTCAGTGTTGGCTTTTGGTAAGAGGAATGGAGAACATTCCTCTGGGGACCAATAAGTTAGTGTAAGCCACAAGTCCACAAGTAGGCTAATATCAAACAAACGTAGGATCATGGTCTTTAAACGCTCCCCCCTCCTACCCCCTGCTGAATCAAATCAGGAGTGAGAAGGAATAAACAGAAAAGCACTGCTGGGGTGGCTTTACTGCTAGAGGTCAGAAAAGCAGCATGTCCCTATCAGGATTGCCTGGTGCACCAGGTCACATGAGTACCCAACGTGCTACCCACACCTACATCCCTGCCTCCTCCAGTGTTCATGCGGTGGAGTGTGAAAGATATTAGAAAGAAAAAAAAAAAACCAAAACAACAGAGCAGAACTGGAGACATGCACATGGCATATAGCTGTCTGAACGCAGACTGCAGCTACACCCTCATGAAATACCTTTTCAGGAGTCAGTCTGCAAAACCTCTGCAGAAATTTTTCCCTGCTTAAATTTCCTGAGTCTGCCAATAAAAGCTGTAAGCAGCCTCCAGTCATCGCCCCCCCACCCCAAAAAAAAAAAAAAAAAAATCAGGAGGGCTCAGAAAAGCACATTCCGAGATAAAACAACCAGCCCCAACATATGGCGAGGCCTCTCAGAGGTTTCCTTGCAATATCCTTGGTGATCAGCCTCGGAGGCATGCTAACATTTTCATTTCACAGTAAGCCTGTCCGTGCCCAGAGCACTCTGAGCGACTTGGAGCCATGACACCCAGAGCAGGTTCCTCCTCCTTTACCTGCGTGGTGAGACTGTGCCTGCAAACAGAGCGACCACCCTCCCCGAGCCGCCCCGCGTTGAGCTCATGTCCCAGCCTCCAGCACAATCCGCAGTATTAAGGCAGCACACTCCAGAGGGAAGGTTTTGAACTTCCATCCTCCCCTCTGTCCCTTGGACATGTCTGCTGTCGTTTCCGCTGGGGGCACTGATTTGATGGTGTGTTCTTCATGAAGTCTCTCCAAGCCCAAACCCATACACCTTTTCTGAATTGTTTCAGGTATTTTTTACTGGATTTGTCAATTTTCCTGGCCAAATAGGCAGTGACAGAGATGGGGAAAAATACGTCCGGGATGAGAAGTGCCTTAGAAATTCCATAGCATCACCAAAAGAAGGAGGTAAAACCCAAAACCACCATCGCTCCCTTCCTTACTTTATCCCAGATATTCTGACTTCATGCCCCTGGCTCCTGGAGTCAAGAGACAGATATCACAGCTGCAAAGAAAAGCCTTGCTCTATGCAAAACTAAAAGGCTAAAAAAAGGTCATAAAGGAAACTAAAAGGAAATGATATTTAATAATTTATTACCATATGGCTTTTAACCCCAGGGAGGTTTCTGGATCTTCGTTTTTGAACACCAGAATCTGTCAGAGCTGAGAACTGAACTGGTCCTTTGAGTTTCATTCTAAAGACACTAAGAGATGTGCTTGCTTTTCCTTTTCCAAACCTCACACATACCACAGGCCGGGGGTTGTCCTCGTCTTTTTGTGCCCTGGACCTCTTGCCCTTTGGATTCCGCACACCAGCACTGTCCTCCCTGCTGACACTGCACTGGCGTGTAGCCCCCGTCAGCATCACAAGACGGCACATAGGTGTGCTGGTAACGCAGGGCTGCATACCGCTCGGTCTCACACCTTGAGGGGCCTGGAAGAAAATCAGTATGCATTAGGGGGGAAAGCTTAAAGCTGCAGAGCCACCTCTGCTTGATCCCACTGTTCGCCTACTTGGGAGAAAAAAAAAAAAAAGGAAAAAAAAAGTTTCACTTCCTGACCATTTTCAGTAACACTTCAAGTACCAGCCCAAAATGTGAATTGCCAATCCTCTTTTCCCCTGGAGAACCGTCTCCAGGATTTTGCACTGTAGGCATTCATTTCTAAAAACCGCACAGAAAGTAAACCCTCAACACACTTTTCAGTCATAGTCACAGGTAGGCAGAGTAGCAGCAGCTCCGTGCTGGGGGCAAGGTGAGCTCTGGCCCTTAATGTAAATGCAAAGCTGGTCACCAGAGTTAAAGTGCAGCTTGGGAGACTGAGATGAAAGCAATCATCAATGTTGCTGAAGAAATGAGGCATTGCTCCTGCAAAAGGATCTGCACCTGTCTGTGGAGATTTTGCCTGGGACCACCCGATTTATTTCCCTTCACGGGGATATGAAGGCCCTACTGCTGTCAAACTGGCCTTAATGGCAGAGAAGCCAAAACTCCATCAAGCAAGTTTTCTGAGCTATGATCTCTCTAATACCAGATGCCAACAGAAATTTTGCTTGTTTATATAAACCTGCAACCCTACAGCCTAAACATTTCTCAACATTTCCCACCTTCAAGAGCTTTCCAGCTACGCTCAGCTACCAGGTTGAGGCAGCAAGAGCAT
This sequence comes from Falco rusticolus, assembly GCF_015220075.1. Taxonomy (NCBI): domain Eukaryota; kingdom Metazoa; phylum Chordata; class Aves; order Falconiformes; family Falconidae; genus Falco; species Falco rusticolus. The sequence continues at coordinate 232,925 of NC_051189.1, read as the reverse complement.
CACATCAGAGCAACCTGTTCATCAAGGAAGTCTGACAACTCTCGCAAGGTGTGTGGCTTCAGGTGGTGGTGTGAGACCTGGGTAAGCCACCAAAGCAGTCCCCCTCGGTGGCTGACGAATGTGGTCACATCTCCATCTTGTGGCTGTTACAGCTGCATTTTTGCTGACAGCCGCTGCATCCCTCGCTACAGTCAGAGCTTACTCAACAACACTGTGCAGCAGAAGAAGGAAGGTGCTTTTCAGATTTCCCAGAACAATCAGCTTGTTCCAAAACCAGAAAACCCGTGTGGTTATGTGGCCAGAATACTTACATCAGTATTTGCTTAATAACTCTGGTGATGCAACTCCTTAATGAGGGTCAGACAGCAATGTCAGAGGAATTTGGATGGGAAGATGGAAGTTTCACACCAGGGGGTTCAAACTCTCCCCAGCCAAGGCAATTATCTTGGGCTGTGATGTAGGAGAGAGAAGAAGGTACCTGACCCTCCTGTCCCACAGAGTTCACTGCTCGTAGGCAGAGAAACTCTCTTCGTATTTGCCTGCCCTGACCAGGGAGGGAACGGAGCCAAGGGCAGAACCAGAAGTTCAACTTTGCTGGCTAAGGCACTGCAAATTTTTGTGTAGTCTTCTGGGAATCAAGTATGTTGTGGTCAACGTAATCTCTTTCCTGTTTCTCAGTGTACCAACATAAATTAGGGAGCATTTTCTCAGGCTTTTAATCTAATAAATCATCAGATCCATCTCCAGAATCTCAAGGCAAAAGATACAGAGAGTTCATGGGATTTCAACTAATGTGTTCTTCAAGTGCGTGGGAAAGCATTGATCCGAGGACAGGTACCATCCCCTGGTAAAAATGTACAATCCAGGGGCTAAAAGCCAGCTGCAATTCAGGGACCTTGATTCCTGCACTGAAAGTGATATTTTATGCTTTTAGTGCAACAGACTCCTAGAACAACTCCCCCAATGGCAGCTGTAACATACAAGCTCCAAAATTGTCACCTTATTTACCAGGCACCACCTGGGTGCTACTTACATCTGAACTTGCCAGAGGTAGCAAGCTGAACCCCTAGAAACCGCCTCTGCAGGATCCGATATATATTGGTTTCTGCAAATGTGCGGGCAGGCTCCGGTGCAGAGAAAACTGTGTCGTAAACTTCATTGAGCAGCAGTTCCAAGCCTGGGAAAGACAGACTTTTAGCACAGAGCCCGGTTTTAAGACAGAAGTCACCTACTTTACACCAGAGTAGCATAACTGGAAGCCTGTCAGGAAGAAGAAAACCAACCCTCTAAACAGGCCAAACGTGAACTTACACCACATAACCCTGATGTACCACACCACATATCCCACTGCTGAGTGCCCAGTCACTGGCTTTATGCCTTGACACCTACCAAAGCAAGCAGAAGCCACATGCCATAACTGGCACTGTGCTGTGGTTTTGTTAGGTTGAGTCTGCAGTACAGCAATTGATGCAATTTTGGAAACTGACGGTACCAAAAAAATTTCCCAATTGTTTCAGCTGTATAACAGAAAGACATCCAATGCAGTGGTTTCCCTGAGTGCACAAATTTTTTTGAGAATTTCTCACCCTTGTGAGAATTAAATGTTGAAGTTCTCATCTACCATCTAAAGTTTAAGCTAGCATGCTTTGCATTCCGCTCCCCACCCACCCCTTTTTTTTTTTTTTTTTACTTTTTAAAACAGAGTATCTAAGGAAGAGGAGCTGGAAGCTGTCCTCACTCCACCTTGTTGGAAAAAACATTCTCCCTTCTAAAGTGTCCCATCACCTATTAACATGCCTACAAGTTATCCTGACTCTGAGAGAAAAGGAAGGACCATCTGATGCTTCTGCTCATAGCAGGGGGGCTGGACTAGAGGATCTTTAAAGGTCCCTTCCAGCCCAACCCATTTCATGATTCTACCTGAGCAAGAAGAAAATAGTTTGGTCTCCAGGCCCTTTATACTCCCCTGCATTTGCTAATTGGACTTATTGAACGTGACACTTCTAGTGAACGTGAACTTTCTAGTGCAGGCAGAGGCTGGACACTCAGAAATCCTGTACCACCATCCTCAAAGAGGACAGAATTAGCTCCCAGGCAGCAACTCCACTTGATACTGACTAAAGTGCTGCTCCTAAGGGTGGGAATTCAGTAATTAAGCTCCAGCCTTTCCCATGAGCACTACACTGGTCCAGTGGTCTTACCCCTTGTAAGAATGAAATGAAGTTCCAAATGAGCTGATACTTTTTATTTGTCCTTTCCCTCTGGAATTCAAAGCCACTCAAATTACAGGATCAGATGCTGGAGGGTACTTACCAGTGTCTGCTAACTCTCTCCCCAGACTGTCCACGCAGTAGCAGTACCCAGAGACCTCTGGGAATGCCTCCCGAAAGGAGCTGAGTGTTTGGAAAGCCCCTGGGAGCCTGGAAGGAAAAGCAGCCTCCTGTGAATACTTGGGAGGCCACTGACAACAGCAAAGCATCATCTGTGCTTCCCTCCCAGACAGGTACAGTAGGGCTGTCTGCAGAGCGCAAAGCCATGACAAAACCCTTTGGTCCCCCTGTGGCAACCAGGCTCTGATGTGGCCCAGATCAGTGTTGCAGCAGGCTGACAAGTCTCCTAAATGTCGTTTTTTAAACAAACACAGAACAATCTTCAGACAGATTTCTGACTCTTCCTAAGCAGGTACCCAGCTTCTGTATCTAACACCCATTTTCTATTCTATTCTCATCTTTGAAAGCCTGTCAAAGAGTATAAAACAGACCAATGTTGGTTTAATATTACTACAACACCCTTTCATTAGCTCCTACAGATCTACACAAGATGGCAAAGTGCCTAAACAAACAGGTTGCTTCCTGTTCCCTACATGCTACGTACACTTTCTGCATAGAATTAAGCACAAAAGCTGATAAAAACCTCACTAATCTTTTTCATTTTCAGAGCATGGCTCAACAGATTAAGGAGAAGGGAGTTTATAACATATGACGAGTAAGACTGACTCTTCTGGAGATCAACGAGATGTTAGTTTCCAGTATAATATTCTAGGAATGAGAACAGCCAGATTCAAGCAAAGCAATGATTCAGGAAGGAAACTTCATAGGGTCAGTTAGAAAAAAAACCAATAAATGTGATCTTAAGTGACAGACACTCTGGGGGTTCTCCAAGCAAACAGAAGTTAAGTTCTTCTAGATTCAAAGTGCCAAGTTCCAAAACAATCCTATTATTTTACAGACGCATACCTTTCCCTGAAATACGATGAAGGACTGGTGTCCCAGCTGCATGTGGCTTATTTGGGATATCTAGCAAAGGGGAAGTGGAATTTTCTGCTCAAGACATTCGGACAAGGACACAAATCAGGGTTTTACCAAGGAAGGAGACTCAGCAGTAGGAGTAATGGTGGATTAGGCCCTGATCCACTGGGAAAGAGGTTAACGTGCCAGCGCAGCTGACAGCGACCCTGTGGCACTGGGACTATGAGCAGCCTCGATACCAATGCCAGCGCCCCGCAGCCCCAGGGCTGCTCCAGCATCCACAGTCTGCGGGGGCCCTGAGAAACAGCAAAACACTTGTCAGGCTCAGAGTCAGTGCTCAGGTCAGAGGAGTGGAGCAAGGGGCCTTTGCTACCTTCAGGAGACTGGCCGAGTGCTCTGTCACCTCTTGCCGGGAGAGCTGAAGATGTTGCTGCTTCCTCAGCCCGTCGAAGTGCAAGCTGAGCAATGCATGAAGCAGCAGCAACCCCTGGGCAGAGGAAGGGGCTGGCAACCCAGCAGTTCTCCTGCCTCACAGCTTGCACATCCCTGCATAGAGCTGCTTCCCTCTGGCACTCTTCCACGTCTTCAAATTAAAAGCCTATGGACTCCCTTCACTTAGGATCATAAAATCCTACTCCACTGCTGACACGAGCATGCTAAAAACAATCAAAATGTCATACTTCAGGGCACAAAGGGACTTCTGCCAGCATTAAACCAATGGAATTTAAGATATAAACACCTAAATGCCATCTTTCTATGGTCTTCAATTTACATGCAAACATAGAGAGCTTGGGATACCTCAAGAGCCTTCTGCTCCCCTGAATTATCACGCAGTAACCACTGCCCAATCAGGAATATGACCTTTTCTTAGGAGAGCAATGCATTCAAAGGCAGACCTCTGCACTGCTCATGGCCTTGGAACTCATCACCTCAGCATCTCAACACCTAGTTGAGTGAAACAGGACGCAATGAAAATATTCTGCATGCTGCTTGCTTTCACCCTCAACGTTGAGAAGTCACATACGTAATTATACTTTTACATGTGGCGGATGTGTAGTCATATCCTTTCATGCTGGTTATTTTTGCTCCACGTTGAGCGTACAGCTAAATAAAGTAGAAACAGATATAAATTAGGCCCACAGAAACAAGAGGACAGAACTTTTCTCACCTTACTTGGAAAACTCACTTCCTATCACTTTTTTTATTATTTCTCAGCCTCTTTTTAATTACAGCCCTCAAGACGAGTAGCAATAACACAAAGCACCTCGTTTACCAGACCCAATCCAAAACAATGGCTTAAAGCAAAGGTGACTACATTTAAGTTGTGGATAAATGTATAGTGTATCCATCTGTTTCAACAAGAATGCTCACACTCAAAAACATGGGTAAGTAAATAAATGTGAGGTTGTTGACGTTTTCTTCAAACTGTTATAGCTTCCAGCAAAGACAACTCATAACTGATTTTCAAAAGCAGGTTTGCAAGTAACCCCTTCTGTGTTTCATACATGCAGCTCAAGTTATAGCTGCCTTTCTCATTGACTATTAAGAAACAGAGGGGAAAAAACAGATATTTTTTTCCCCATTACCGATGAAATCATAGATAATAGGGCAGAACCTCCAGTGAGCTGGGACAGGCACTGACACAAGGTTTTCGGTCTGATGAAAATTGTAGCAAGAAAAGGAAAAGATCCTCCTTGACTTTTCCTTTTTTCATCATTCCCATCAGTCTTCTACAGGACTTTCTACACAGCTACCCATCCAAGCAGGACTAGGGCACAGTTTGTACAAAAGAAGTAACAGCAACCAAGTTGCCAGAGTGAGGTAGGAAATCTGGGCTTATCTTTCTTTCCAAAAAGTCTTCCCCTTGGGAAGGTCTTAGCTCTAAGCTTCTGAATTTCTCCATTTCTTTTTTTAACATACTGATTTATTCTGAAATATTTAAGAGTGTGTAGGGAAACAATTTGTGAATGCAGTTAGTGTGACATGTCCAGATTTCATAAATCAATCTGTGAAACCAAAGAAAGCTGGTCCACTGGTTCTACAAGAACATAAATTCTGGGTTTAAATCCCTGTTCTGCCATAGTCCTTTGCTCTGGAACTCATCCCTTCAACTCTGTATTCTGGAACCCTGTTTATGGGGCAGGATAATGACATTTCAGGCAGGAATAGTGTGAAAATATATATATTAATGACCTGAGATACTCAGGTATGATGGTAATAGGTTAAGTCAATGCCATAATTGGAAAGGTAGACAGCTGGGAATGAAATGATCCTGTTGTGATTAATTACATGACACGGACACAAGAAAAGCCCAATCTCACAGTTCTTTGCAAACAAATCTCCCAATGAGAGAAAAAAAAAAAAAACCAAACACATCAAATCAAAGCATTGCTTTCACCTCTGTAGTTGCTCTTTCAGAATTACCACACTCCACAGGCCAACAAAAAAAAGCCAGATTAGTTTGCTTTTGCCAAAATAACTTCTGCCAAAGCTCTGGCAAATTTGCACTGTGCATTTGGGCCTGCCTTTCAGTTTTGCTTAAAAGAAAAAAGAAAAAAAACAGCAAAACTGACATTTACAATAAAATGCCTTTGCTACTACAGAGCCAAGTCAGAATGGAACATTACATTTACTCCACTGCCCTCCACCAGAGAAGTGTGTTGACCAAGATACCATGATAACAGCACTTAACAAGAGACCAAAAGGTTTCTCTGGAGAGTCTGAACATCTGCGTCAAAACAAACTCCCCTTGCCCACCCCTTGTTTCTCCACCTGAGCATTAATTCCCAACTCCTCCACAGAACAGCGGCTTTTTGCTCCCATGGACAAGGATTTGATCCAGCATTTTTAAGTCTTCCCCAGTCATCTCCAACCACCCAAAGCCAGTCATCTGTCAGCACGCCCGTTCATCACTTGCTGTTTCACCTGTGTGAGCAACCCTGGCACTGCCTAAATGGATGAGAGTTTCCCAACATCATGTGGAACTTGCTCTTTGCATGTTGCCACTTGTCTGTCTGTCCATCTGCTTTCATCTCCCATATGGAGCCATCTTTGCTACCTCATATATACATTTGAATTCCTCTGTTCCTTGTGCATTTGTCTCATTTTCTGTTGTGTTTCTGTCTGAAAAGTAGCCCTGGCTACTTTTCCAAATACAGATTGTAATGTGGTATCCACTGCTATGTGAGGACACACTAGTTAGACTGCAGAGAGAGAACATCAGTTTTCTCTAAAAAGAAGAAGAATTCAGAAAAAAAGGCTTTTATTTTTTTTTTTCCACTTGGTCCATTCATTAGTAGAAAAAAAGCATCAAGTGCAGTTAGAGAAGAAAGGCTTCGTGTGGGGAAAAGAAGAAAAAGCCAGTAAGACAGTGACTTGAGGTACGAAGGATTGTTTTTCTGGTTCAGAAGCCTGTGCACTTACCTGTTATAACTATGAAGAAGATCAAAAACCATCATGTCTGTTGTGTTGACAAACTTGCACTGGACAGGCATAAACTCTCCATCTGCTGAGCACTGTGGCGGGCTCTTCTCCCCAAACCCGTGCAGAATGCGGCGGTCTCGGATCTCACAGTTCCCCGGACCTAATGGGAAACAAAGGTAATGTTTATTGTGTTTTAACATCCCACAAACAGCTGAATAGCCACCCCATGGTCTGAAGAGGGGTTAGATTCATTACACTGAACGTGGACACCTAGGTGCCTCTTGTCTTTATGAGGAGCAGGGACTTGGACCCTGTGATCCTTATGGGTCCCTTTAAACTTCAGATATTCTATGAGTCTATGAAACAAGGACTTGAATGTACCAGTTAAGCACCTATACTTCTATAGGATAAGTGTAGGCTGCAGTGTCCAAGCTCCTGATCTGCCACCACATTTAAATCATTCACACCAAACCTTTCAAACCTACAAACCCCACAGTTTTGTTAAATATTACTTACACTGCGTTGGCTTTCCTCTCTGCCTGGTACCATAAATCTCCATTCCTTCTGGATCCACGCACCAGCACTGGCCCAGCTTTGTGTCACACTGCACCACATCAAAAGCCCCTGAATCCAGGCACTGAGGGATGTAGGAGATGCTGCTGCTGTTGATGTATTGACTCAGCAAGACCCTCTGTTTTTGCAGCTGGCAAAAGGATAAGCCTGTAATAGCAGAAAGGGGTACTGTTAGACAAAGGTAATTGCTGGGCACTGAATCATTTATTAAGGCAACATCTGAGTTTTCTCAGAGCTGCAAATTCTGATTCTGCCACCCACATGGCATGAGGACATTGATGGACCTGAGGCTGTGAAAATTGGTATAGAGAAACCCACCACAAATGGGGTTGAAGTCCTCCAACTCAAAAGACAATACACTAAGTTGATCTTTCTTTCATGATTTACATTATGGTGACCTTCGCAAACACAGCCCATCCAGGTGTATCACATGTCTGTGATCAGCCCTGAAGAAACTGCAGAACTCCCACTAGAAAGACTCAGCAAATTACAATAAACTAGAGTCCATCTAAGACTTGATTTGATTTCAGCAGTTCATAAGCACATTTAAATGGTTCTTTACCCAATCTGAACAGAACCAGAAACTTGTAACTTACAAGACAAGGGATATCCATTCTGTTTGCTGCCAGGTACCTCAATGCCATTGACATCCACACACCAGCAGGAAAGACCGTTCCTACTGCACTGAACCGTCCTGAAGGAGATCACAAGTATTTTATTTTCTCAGTGACAGTGTTCTCAGTCAGTACAGGACATAGACAAAAACATAAAGCAAGCCAAACAAGTTCAAGTACTTTAAATAATGGAATGATAAAGGGCTGTGTTTCTGGTGAGACTACCTGATGGGAGCTCTTAATTCTAGCAATTCTCAGAACTCTTCAGGAATTGCAGATAAGTGACTTTAAGTCATTCAAGAAGCAAGTAGATTGGACAGAATCCTAAGTCTAAGTATTTGAGATTTACCACACATTTTGAGACATTTTCTAAGTTAAATCTAGAATGGTCAAGGTCTCCACCCTAGGTAATGACAGTAAGAAAATAGCAGATAACATGACAATCTGTACTTCCCCTCAGCATTAACTCATTAACTTCTTCCATCTTCAAGCAACATGCTGCTCTCTAAATCACTGTTCTCCATGTGCTTTTTATTTCCTTTAAGACCTTTAGAAGGAAATCTAACTGTCCAGCTGTGCCACTTATAGCAGGGTGGATAACTTGGCCAAGTCAACTTGGCTCAGCTGTGCCATCTAGCACACTAATCGCAGACCATGCACCCATGAGCATGGGTAGGAAGATAACAATTCACAATAACCTGCACCAAATATTTAACGTACAAATAATGCTGCTAGGATTTGCCTATTAATCTTAGATTGACCTCTTAACCCAGGGATTATTTCCAGCAACAGCGGACTCATTCAGGAGAGGCTGGATCTGCACCATGGCTCAATGAAGTCATTTCAAGTCTCCTGCACCCCTCACCCTCCAGTCCACTGACACAGCGGCTGTTCAAAACAGAGGCTAAAGCTTTCATTAGTAATGAAAGGTCACATTGTATAGAACAGCCAAATAATAGCAGGGATGAATTACCTGAACTGGCCATCTTCTGAGCACTGAGGAACATAGGTATCTCCTCTTGAAAAAGCCTTTTCCCTCTGAAGTTCACATGGACGCAATGGTTGGGAATCTGTCTGGTATTCTGAAAGCAGCAAGAAAGCAAACGCCTAAGGGTGGTTTCCCCACAAGCCTGTTCTTATCAAAACCCTGTTAGTACCAGCCCTGTGTGGTGGCAGCCCCAGGTTCATGGACCCTCCTTGCTTGTCTCCCCATTGCTCATTTTGTACATTCCTGCATGGGACAGCACAGGGAGGTACTGAAAAATCTTGCTGGTTTGTTGTCTGCTGCAGGATACACACATGATGGAGATGCTCATGAACCCTTTTCCCAGGCCTGTATTTAAGTAGTCTCAGCTCTGTTAATCACTTCAGCTCTAGCTATCATTTTCTGGTACCTGGAATACTTTAATTACTCAGAATTAGTTGTGCCTATCACCACAAAACAGCCCTTTGCCATAACTACATACATCACTGTTATTGTTTCTGAGTATTTATTCTTTATTGAAGCTAAGTCACTCACTATTCCACCAAAAGGAAAGGTATTTCTTCTTAACCTCATGAAAGACCTGAAAAGAATCAATGTCTAGCAGTTACCATCAGACATTCATTTTAGAAGTACGTCTCAAATTTTACAGGGCAAGTGATCAACTACTGAAGCCCTCTAGCAAGGAAACACTCAAGTCAACTTCAAAACCACATTTGGATGCTGTTTGAGGAGAATGATGAAATTCAGTGGGGTGTGGGGTTTTTTTACAGAACAGATTAGTTGATTGGACACTTTCCCCATCCTCAAAATCCATTGAATGCCATGCTCTTAATTCCATTAAGTAGTTCTATAAGATAAACAAACAAAACCATAGCTACAGCAATTTAGACCAAAAGTTCATTTAATCCAGTATTTGGTCTGAGCGTGACCACACATGGTAACGCAAATACATCATAAGTATTCTGAACACTTTTCAGCCCCCAACAATTTGCAGCTCAGGGACTTCTTTAACCACAGATGGTTCCTGTGCACCTATGACCTCTCAATCACTTCTGTTTCTGAGAGTTTTCACTGTGTCACCTTAAGCCAACACGAAAATTTTTACGAGACTGTAAAAGGATTTCAGGTGAGCTGACTGATACATCCACATGTAGGCAGACTCACTATTTTCATCTCAAATGCGACTCCGAGCCAGTTGCTCTGGAATGTGTGGGTGTCTCTGTGCACAGTGCTAGAGGGGGCCTCGTAAGACATCCGAGTTAAGAGATTAAGTCAGTGATTCAAATTGCTTGTTGTGCAGGGCTATCAAACTCAGACCAAAGAACTGGGGATGACAGACTATTCGGTATCTTAAGGTTCAAGCCTAAATTAGATCATTGCACGTACAAGTAGAAGATATAACCTTAGGACATTCACATCCCTGCAGCACCACCTTTTCTTACCCAAGTTCCTTCTCTAGCCCAGCCTACTCTTCCAGAAAACATCTTTTTCCACCCAAAACCCAGGTGCACTGAACTCGGACAACCCTGACCATTTCAAGATCCTTACAGCTTAGCATATAACCTGGAGCCTGTACACCGCTTGCACAACACACAATAACTAGCCAAGTCTGTAGCGTGCAAGATTCAAGATCATGACACACTTCATCAGAATAATACACAGAGCAGCACAAAGGTCACAGGAGCACAGTCACTACTGGACACAGGCAAAGAAAAAGAACAACCGTACTTACCAAATATGTTGGCTGCTGCTGTGCTAATAAAGCAGCAAAGAAGGGTGCAAAACGGGATGGAGCCCATCTTGCGATGGGAGAGCTCCATCCCCTTTTGTCAGTGAGGCTGCCCAGCACACCCTGGTAGCCCTCACCTGCCTTTTTGTAGCAACCGTCGCACAGATGGGTTCACTTATGCGCTGGTAGACTGGCCATGAAATTGGGCAAGTGACGCATACGACGCTTCTGAGAAAACCACAAGAGGCCCATTCACCTGGAACCGCCCTCGTGGTTCTCCTCAGCCAGTTCTCATCCCTGCTCCAGGGAGCACTACCCAGCCCGCTCACCGGAGAGGAGAACAAGTGGCAGCAGGCACAGGGGGTGGCAGAGGGGACTTAGTTTAACCAACACGCAAATCAAGCACATTGACACGGTGCTGGCCAGAGCTCGGACTCTCGCCTGCAGTGTGGTGCAACCAGGCTTTGTGTTTTGTATTAGCAGTACCTTTTTGCATCTGTTTCTAGAGAGCCTAGCCTGCTGGAGGGACAGACAAGAGTTAGGCCTCCAAGTAGCACTAGGAGTAAATACAATGCATAATGTGGTTGTTTATTAAGTGAAAAAACAGTCAGTGGAGCTGCATCCATTCTATTGAAGGGAACTGAGAGTCAGAGCCAAATGCACTCGACCTTTTGCTTTTACTCCCACTTGCACCACACACTTTAATACAGACAAATATCTGATGGGAAGCAGTATAGCTTCTTGGGCTTCATCCTCCAAGCATAAGATCAGTATGACTATTAAGCATGTTATCAAGGTTCATAGTACTAATTACATGCAGGATCCTCAACCTAAAACATACCAGAAATATTATTTCGTTGGTTCCAGAGTATCAGTTCTTACTTGTCCACCTCTTGTGATTGTTACTCAGCACTTACTTGCACCTGGAATTATGAGAATTCACTGTCACAAAAGCAGAGGTGGTTGAACAAATGGGCCCAGAATAATTAGCTAAATGATAACAGAAGCACACATCTGAGGCAGGACTTAAGCTGATTTCAAGAAAAAGTGACAGCAGCACTTTGCGACTCATGGGTGCTACACAGTCTAGAAACAATTCTACTGATACTCTCTTACAGACCAAGATTGTACCAACAGCGATCCAAGCATCCCTCAGTGTGGGCTGTAGGTCACTGTGGTGCTATGGCATATGATACATATGGTAAAAATGAGCTCAAACAGCAATACAAGGTTGCTTTAGCATTACTAGTCTTTTTTAAATGAGTGAGACTATATCTGGACTTTACTTTCACGCAATCTGCTGTGGACTTGAGGAAAGTCAATGGCCCACAGAAAGATAAAGCTGGGAAAAGATGAAGAATGTGTACAGTGTAGAGGACAGACCAAAAAAGGCAACCTTCAGAGGCATGAAGAGGAAAAGTCCTGTAACATCCCTGATTAAGCAGGCATAGAAAGAAAATGAATTTCTGGACTGACATAGCATTTGTAAGGAAACATACTCGCAGAGCAAAGGAATCCGACTAAACAAAGAATAACCAGCATTAGCACTAGGGTTGCTGTATTAGGAAGGATGAAAAGTTTGACCATGACACATATTTCTGACTCAAGCATGCTTCAGGAGCCCCAGATTTGTGCCAGATCCTCAGTGTGGTGTGGAGTTAGAGGAGAGCAACAAGAGACAGCCCAGCCCGGTGCCCGGGGCTCTCTGGGGGCAGCAGGATCAGTGCTTACAAGGACAATGACACTTCCAAGCCACTGAGACACATATCCAGAGTGTGTGCTGTGGGGTGCAGGTGAGACTGACTTAGTCCCATTTTCCAAAGTTGGTAGAAAAACGTCATTCAGATTCCTTGCACAGCAAACGGGGAGAGAAGCGAGCTCATTAAGGTTGCTGTTCACTTTCCTTCTTGCTACTATTAGTAGCTGGTAACAGAGTAAGGCAGACAGGAATCAAAGCACTATAACTAACAAGCACAAATCTGCAATATCTACATAGCGCCGATGCCCAAGATTACTTCATCTCCTTCATAAACACTCAGAAAGCAACCTCTGAACTATGCAAGTTGGGAAGAACAGCCAAGTCTTAAAAGTCTCTTAAAAAACAAAGTGAGAAAGTGAGTTTCGGCAGTTGGCATCACTTCAACCACTTCTAGATGTACGTCAAACCAAGATGGGCATCTTGGTACACGCAAGTTCAATGGGATGCAATAGCCCGTGGATTAACAAGAAAAAAAAAAAAATTAGTAGTTTACAGAGCAATATGTGCAATCCACCTTAGTCAAGAGAAAAAAAAGGCACTTGTCCTCCATGGCTGGTCAAACGCAAATCAAGAAAAGCTTCACTGCATGACTTTCAGTGAAGGGAAAACTGAATTACCCTCTACTTTTAGCACCTGAGAAAAGTTGGAAGCATATCTTAAATTAGCTTATCAATGAAAGTGAGAAAAGGACTAAGCAGAAAAGGTCCCTGTGACCAATATGGCCTTAAAATTAACATTTCAAAGTCATTGCTCTAGTGCTGGAAATGAGGGTTTTATTTGTTGTATGCACTGGCAAAAAGCTACTCAATGTAGACCATAATTGTAGGGGGAAAGAAAAACGCCAGTGTGATGAAACATTGAAATCACAAACCTCAAGAAGGAAGCAAACCATTTATTCACGTTCCAGTTTTGCATACACTTTCTTAGCAGAAAAGACTTTGTGAAACTGCAATTTTTACATATCGAAAAGCCCAACAGTTCCTGTATATAAATACATAAAATTCTATACCCACAGAAAAGTTGCTCTCACCCAAATAAAACTCGAACCTGAGAAGTCAAACTTAGTTTAAGAAACGACCCTGAAGGAGCCTCCTACATGAGGTAGCAAATTGGAAGGAAGAATTTTAAGAACAGAAAACATTGTCAAATTAGGCCCATATCAATGAGTTCATTTATTGTTTAAATAATAAACTGCTTTTCTGTGTTAAATAAATCACTAATATTGGACAATCCTCTCGCACTTTGTAAGAAAACTATGTAAAAGTATAAACTAACACCATTTGTTAAGTAACACCACATTTACAGATAGAGAACTGTTTTACATTTGGAACCTTTCTTCTGAAGCAAGAGACATCTCAGTCTTCACATGATTTTGGCACAGACAAATATAACAAGACCTTGTGAAGCCCTGATAATCTCTATCATCTCCGATTAAATTTTCAGTTCTCATTCGATGCAAAATTAAAAGATGACAAGGAAAAAAGCATAGCTCTACCAGCCAATACAAATTTCAGTCGCTTCATGCATGACGTTCTTCAGATTGAAAGAATGATGAAATTCCAGTAACTTCTGTACTAAACTTGGCTAGATCAGAAGAGTGGGCAGAGGACTTCTCAACTTTTTGTATTACAATTCACCAGCTAGCAAAGTGCCTTTGGTGACAAAAGAACCTAAAGAAGCTCACATAAGAACATTTGAATTTGCCTTCGTCCCTGCAGAAATGAACCACTTCTAGGACAGGTAAAATGTTTTTTCTTCCTTATCTATTACAGGTAACTTTTTCTCCTTCTAATACTACCACAGTGATGCAAGGTAGAAAAATATTTCTTTCTCATTACATCTGAGATGCAGATTGTTTTGAAACCCCAAACAGAAGTCAGTTCTGCAACCTGTAGTGGTGCAAAGGATAAATTTGCATACTGAATCAATTCAGTGTTTGACGAAAGCAAGCTAATGCACTGTGAAAAGGTACTGCTGGTCACACAAGGACAGCAGCAGGGTGCCACGCTCCTGGTGTCGGCAGGACAAAACTACTTTTGGTCTGTTCAATAATGCAATACTTAACCTTCTCGGAACTGAAGGCCACAGCGTAGGGCTAACAGAGTCAGAAAGCAAGTTCAAGGACAAACACAACTCCTTCAGCCACACAACAAAGCTGTGGAATTCAGTATGCTGCCTGATGTTGTGGAGAGAAATGAATGAAAAAAGATTGATTAAACTCGTGGACAGCTGTCAGTGATTGATAAAACTGACAGTCTTCATAAAGATTTTGGTAAAGGAAACCTCAATTTACCAAAGTGAAAGGTACATTAAGGGAAAAACCAATCTGTACAGATCTTTTATAGTCAGTATGTTTCTACAGATGCCAGCACTGCGTTTCTACTGAAGACAAGACACTGGGCTGGCTAGGTATTTGGTCTGACTCAGGAAACCTATTCTTTAATAAGCTTTCTAATTAGAAAAATGTTTCAGTGTATTACTCCAAGATCTGAATTTGAACTTGTATCTTAAATTTGAGAGATTGCCCCTTCAAGTAATGATTAAAATACCTGATTCAGAATAAAACTCTGAAATGTTACATGTTTACAATCATATCGATTCTTGCTGTGAACAGATCAATTTCTCTCTATCAGTAACTCATTGAGATTCTGTCCAATTTCATTCATCTGCTGCTTATGGTTTTTGTTCTGGTCCATGGGGTGTCTAGAACTTTCTTAACATTGTTTGCTTATTTGTTTTCTATTACAGTGAAGTCCTCAACAACAGCTTGTAGACAATATAAAATAATACCACTAAAAGCAAATGGAAGTTATTTTGCAATGACATCGTACAAAGGCACAAAATTAGAAACACCCTTAGAAGGCAGCCAGCTGCCCACAAAAAGAGATGCCATCACCACGAACTCATTGTTCAAAGACATCATTTTTTAAGAACCAAGTGCATTGCAAAACTCAAACCCTGAAATCGTTTAAAACACCAAAGCAGATAAGGAACGGAAAATTATTCTAAACACTTTGCCACACAGTAAGCGATTCAGTACTGTACGTTATTTACTAACTGCTACATTTGCCTACAGGCTAAAATACAGAAGATTCCCTAAAGCTTTGCAATGTAAACAAATAAATGAGTATCAATGACTGTATTTAACTTATTGACTACAGGCTAAAAATGCAGTTGAAGATTCCCTTATGCTTTACAACGTACACAAGCACTCACTAGCTCACCAAATAAAAAAAATCCACCAAATGGGAGCCCAGGCACATAACAATCTCAACAGACTTTTATTGTATTAGAATGCAGTCAACATTATTGCTATTATAAAAAACAAATCACAGAAGTTTTTTGCTTCTCTCACAGAAGATTTAATAGTGCACTGCTGCCTCTCTCAGAGTGTTTAGTGACAATACACTGGCACACGTGGCTACAGCTGAACAGAGGTGGCTCTGGCCAGTTTTAGAGAAAGGAAGGCTGCTGTTCGAGGTGACCAGCAATTGAACTAGCTTTACTTATTCATTCCATAGAATAAGGCTGGCTCATCTACTGCTCACACACAGGACCGGTGTGTATAGAAAGGGAAATTCACTCCTGAATGATTTTTCATGCTAATTTTCTCCATGTGGTCTCCCAATTTTTTATTTCAGTTTTTCGGGCTGTTGCATAATGGCTTCCAAATGCACAATCTGCTCTCTGTGCAGTGTATTTTCACCATCATTACATGCTCCGTATTTATTTTCCATATATAAACAGATATACACATAGTGTATAACACTTATTGCTAAAGTCAGACCCCCACACCCAGTGCCCAAGACATAACATAGTATAATAAAAACCATTACCAAAGTATTTCAAACATACTCTGTAAAATGATCACCTGAAAGGTATATGGACTCAGTAGAACAGGGAAAAAAAAAAAAAGTGTCAGCTAATAAAACGTGAGAATAGCAATGGGCATTTTGAAAGTGATTAAGTCTCTCACCTTAATAAGCACTCCAAAATTAAGAGGCATGTACTGTAACATTTTTAAGCTGGCAGAGAAAACCTACACTTCCAGTGTTCTAAACCGACATGGCAAAGCTGGGCCCTGCTGGCAAATGAATCGCATCATTGCATGCACTCCCCCTCACACATCAGCACCTCCATGTAATTACTAACAGGGCAAGGTAGTCAAGATGGTTCGATTGCACAACTTCTTGTTAGGAAGCCCCTGTCTGTGGAGTGCTTCTCGCTTCTCACCCCCTACTTTCGCTCTTGATTTTTACAGCAAGCTCCAGTTCAGTTCAGGATCTGTTTCGTGTCTTATAAAATTCCAGTGAAGCAGAGTAATTGGTTTCCCTTCACATAAAAAGGAAAAAAATATTCTGATTTGCAAGCATCGAAATACTTTTACAATTTTACTCTGATGTTCGAGTGACCCCTTTACATCCCAGCCTTCAGTCTGGTAAGGAATGCTGGAGCCCAGCAGTGCCAGAGGGGTTTTGCTGTAATGTTTGTTGAAGTCTAGTTAAGTTAGAAGTCAGATGTGAGCAGAGGGAGACCGCCACTTGCACAAGATCAGAAGAGGCTTACTAAAGGAAGGCAGTAAAAAACATCTGAAGATTTTCATCATGGTACACACACTCCAACTATACCGGACACACTGGAGGCTGAGGACAGTCGAGCAGAGAACTTTCCCTGCAACTGCCTCCCACAGCAGCCAGAAAGAACTGGGAACAAGAACAGAGGAGTGAAACCCTCCAGGCATCACAGAAGAAGCCAGAGTGCAGAAAACTGAAGAACAAAAGGAGAAACAGATGCAAGCTACAGAACAAACAGATGAGGAGCACATGTTGAAGCTCAAGAGACAAAATTAAGAGAGACAGGTGAATGCCAGCCATAGAGGAGGCCTGCATCCATAGAAAAAGTTTCAGTTCTTTGCCACTCTACCAGAAAATCGCAACCCATCTTCTTCAACCATTTTAAAGAGCACAACAGGCTTCTCTATCACTGTAAATCACTCCATAGCTGAACAAAGATCTATGCATCTAAGGCCAGAATATCCAAAATGTGGGCACTACTTAACCTACAGCTACCCAAGAGAAGTGCCTTCCAACCCGTTCCCTGCCGTTACGACTTGAAGCACCTCCACTTTGTCACTGAGACAGCCCTATCACGTGTTACCCGATCATGTCACCAAGACTATGTTTTGTTTATGACTGCAATACTGACATCCTTCAGCCATCACTGGGACTGAAAACACAGATTTCATGACGTAGATGCCTGTGGTACGGTCACAGGAAGGAGGCAGCTTTGGAACGGATCGCCCTCGTACCTCCAAGAAAGAACAAACAACCCTCGGACAAAATGTCGGGCGGGTAAAGTCTCCACAAGTTTGCCATTTAGCCTTGTGAAATCGCAAGAGGCTTCTGTACAGTGGCATTTCGCTTTTGTTTATTACTATTAAGAATTCAAGTTAAAAGAAGGCTGCAATTTTTTTAAAAAGTTACCTTTCTGAGCACCTATATCAAACCCAGCCCTCACGCAGCCTCCTCACAGCACAAGGAATCGCAACTCACACCCCGATAAATGACGCTGCAAACAGACTGCGTGTAGATCCCTGGCTTATTTAGACGAAGCAGGAAGACAGATGGAAAATGATGCCTACAGGAAAAAAGATTCTCTCGATAAGGCCAACGAGAAGAAATACTGGTCTGAGTTGGATCACATTGGGTTTGACTGGCACATGAGCAAAGCAATCAACCGTAGGTTACATTCTGTGCAAAACACTTGGCATTTTTATGGCACTTGACTTGTAAGTGTTTAAAGAAAAAAAAAAATCAAAAGCTTCCCAAACGTTTGAATACTTGAGAAACTGGGGCCAAAACTCATGTTTACATTAGACTAACATCACAATCTGAGAAAGCAACTTCAGGCAAATTTGTAAAGCATTCAAGCAATACACACGATATCATAGCACTGTCCGTAAGGACACTGAGACTGCATTTCTTAGAAGATATGAAAGCTTGCAGGAATTTTTAGAATCCATGACTACACAAGAAATGAAGATAAAAAAATAGTGAAGAGATTGTTTTTGTAAGCACAATTCATCCTGAATAAGGCAGGATCCTGAGGGATAAAATTCCACACTCATGTAAATTTAGAGACCATTTCATATACAAACAAAGACAAGTTAAAGCTGCAAGGGCAACTAACTTTGACCTTACGATCTCCTTTTCAGGATACCACTCCTCCATCTGTGCACCAAGAATGAAACCTCCATCCTCCCACCTGGAATCTCTGCCCACCTTCAGTAACATTTACAATTATATTACAGCACACGCATGCACACACATTGCATAATATTGCTACAGTGTATGCTGTATAAATTATGTAAATACACTCCACTTTGTTTCAAAGTAATTCACCTGGATTTACACTTCTCTTATACAGTACACACAGTACCACATTCAAGGATATGCAGCAAGTGAATAATATATTAAAGCCCCACATATCCAAAACAAAGTAGGTCACTCAACGACTCATATTGTTTGAAGCACTTACTTAAGCACCCAACTATATAACACAGAGTATTTTATTTATTAACAGTTGCTATAAAAATGTCAACAACTCCTCAGCTCCTGTGTTTTTTCTGCATCATGAAGTTGCCAATCATGATTCCGTAATTAACTTCCATGTTACCATGCAGCTCTGCAATGTCTCCTACAGGCCTGATATAGCAGGACTTTTTAAATAGCAGCCACTCTGTAACGGGGCTTTACACATTGCTTTGGACGTCATGAGTGATAACTCACTTCAGATACGACAGACAGATGGGAAACGCCAGGGCACCTTTATTTAGCAATGAACCAGCCATGCTACTTTCTTTCTCAGTAATAGTTGCACTGGTTGCAAAGCCTTTCCCAGATAATCCATCTTTGGCACATTTTTCAATTTTATGCATCCTCAAAAGGCATTCCAAGATTTGAGATGGTCTGTGCATTATAACAATCACATTTTTTTATATATATTTTTACGTAGATCAGGAAGAAAAGTGGAAAGTGTAGAGTATGCAGAATAGTTTTAATAAACAGTTTTACATACAGTACCTTACATATAGAACAGTGTGTTTGCAAATTTAAATAATTTTTGAATGTACAGTGGCTTGTACTCTTTATCAAAAGGTAAATTCAAGTTTACTGTCTATCGGTTCTAAAATGCATTTATACAGATAACTAGAACTGATAAACAGATGTGAGGCATAAAATGTTCAAGTAACTTAATGTCATCAGTTAAATAGCCTCCTTTTAACAGTCATATTTTACAAATTTCAAAACCTGTACATACATTATTTTCAATTTTAGAAACTGCTTGTTAAAAGGTAACATTTCATGTTAACCACCAGTTCTTATAGTTTATTGTAATAAAACTAGGTATGTGTCGATATAAATGTATATAGCATGTATATATGTACATGTGTATCTATACACATATACATACACATACAAATATGTATGTAGCACTGGGTACAGCGGCAACTTTAAGCACAGGGAAAGTCCTGGGCTCAAAAATCCAGCAAGAGCTAACACAGCAAGTAGGTTGCCTTTGGTTTTATGATATTTCATTCACTGAAGCTGAAAGATTTTATAAAAACACCTTGGATACTTGAGATATTTATTCTAGTGGTTTAGTATATTCACAGCCACAGACAGTTTTGCTGCTCTTGTCACTCCTCATCCCAGCTGAGGATGGTAAAGTTTCAGAGGGCCAACACCAGAACTGAGCTACCCAGGACAAAAATTGTACCTTGAATTCTGAATACTGCAATAGAACATAAAAAAATATAAACTAGATACAATTTTGGATGGATTGCTGGCACTGAGTAGGACTTTGGAAAAAACCTTCATGTAAGTCAATCAAACTCTCATCCCAGTGGTTTTATTATTTGGCACATCTGACCACTATTTGCCACTTATGTTTTAAAGGAGTGTAAGGGTGCTGTAATAAGGATTTCTATTTAAAAAAATATTTTTAAAAGGAGACCATGATAAGTAATTTCTTTCAAAAACCAAAGCTAGTATGTTTGTTTTCCTGAACATTCATGAGAGAAGGAAATAACCTTAAAACTTCCCTTGTAGAGAGGATACAGCTCTCTCTGTGCCTATCTTTCACTAGCAAGACAAGAGGAATTCATTAAAAAAGTTCCCAAGAATTTTTAGTCAGCTGAATTCTGCTGACTCAAGATTTTTTGCCAAAGGTTTCAAAACAGTAGCATTGTTCTTCATAGAGTTTTTGTTTATTCAGCTTTCTTCTATGTGGGGATTTTCTTGTTTACCATGTTAAAATCCTATCAACACTTCTCAGTATGTGATATATTACATTTTGAAGTTTGGACACTGAACATTCAGATTTTCAATGCAATAGATTCCTTAATATAAATTTCCTCTCCTCTCTCTAAAGCTTCAGGCTATTAATGTAATCAGCAAAGAACCAGATAAATGCTCAGCTTTTTTGCTGTCTTCCTGTCCGTCTTGTGGCTAGTAAGAAAATTCACTGTAAAGAACCTATTTTTATTTCTTTATTCTTCCTTTTGTCATACAGAGCAAAGTGTTGCTATTTGCTGTACTTTCCCCATGTCAATTAAGAGCTGTTTGATACGTCGCTTGAGCTGAGGCAATCTTGCCAGAGGATCTGGTGGTTCCAGTTCTCCAGTGAAATCAAGCCAGCTTTCTAAAACTACAGAAGGAAAAGGAAGAAGTGATTAGAGTAAGTCTTCAAGAAACAGTTTTCAAAAATTAAACTTTTCTTTCTTACTCTGTCTTTTATAAGACGGGAAAATATTCTGAGGCTGTGATTTTTACTTAACATAAGAAAGTTTTATTAGGGAAACACCAACTAATTCCCTGTTTCACTCAATCCAAACATATCTGATTTGATTATTACTATAAAAAGGTACCTGGGAGCAAATTATACCCTTGGCTAACAATTTACCATCTACGCATATAAAAGAAACCTCAGTTCACAACCTTTAGCTACGACAGCTCTGCAACAGAAAACACAATCCTTAAATGCAAGGCTTGCTTCTGTCACTAACAGGTTCCTGTTCACAAGGTCCAGATTACAGAACGGTTTGCCGATCTTCAACAAATGTTTTCAAGGAATTTCTATGCTTGCAGAGACAGAGGAGGGAAAAGTGAAAAAGTTCAACCCTGTTAACCTAGAAATACCACCAGTACAAGCAGGAATATTGAAAGTAAAAACTGCAAATAGAAACAAGACAACTTTATTTGTCAGAGGTGATTAAGTATGCCTATGATTAGACCACAAGCTCCACTCATTCTTAATTTCTGTGATTGGCAAGTAATATCTACTCCCACACTGTAATTTCATTCCAGTTTCCTCATGAGGCCTGATTTGCCTTCCTGCAACCAGTTACTTATTAATATATAGCAAACAAAAGTCGAAGGCAGAATGATCATTTTTTATTTTTCCTAAATTACTTGAACAATCAGGCCAAAAATACTCCAGGCATACAAAAATCCATCAACTTTATGATCTGTATCTGGACAAAAACTAGGCAAGTTATCTAGGCTTTCTGAAGTCTGCCTAATATCATAATCTTGAGCTAAATCTTCAGGGGTCCTAAGTGCTTAAGATACTTTACTGGGCATTCAAAGCTTGTGGAAGAGAGCAGGGGGGGATCAAGGATACAAGTTCTGGTTATAATGCTGGGTACCCAAATTTGGATATAAATACTTTAAAAATCTATCCTCAGTGCCTCAGATCACCTTCAACACAATGGCTATGAAAGATGCTGTTACAGGTATATTAACAAGTATCTGGCAATGCAGTTACCATCAACTTCTTTTTCAATCAGGTCCATTCTGCTGGTGACTTCATTCTGTACATTCTCTATATGGGTAAGGAGATTTAGCTGCCATTGAAGATGTGTGTCCACTTGTTCTTCTGAGCCTTTTCTTTCATTACAAACAAACACAGTGTTTCCTTCAGCAGAATTCTTCTCCATAGGAGCAACAGAAAGAAAAAAATTGCCATTTAAGAGGGTTTTCTTTGTTTTGTTTACTTTTAATTTCTGGTGTTCATTCAACACTTGAGTCACATGATAAACTGTGCCGGTTCAGAGCTGTGCTTCTGTCAACTTGACAAGTATACTCAAAAACTACCAGGGCACGTCAATAGACTAAACCAAACAAAAATGCAAATTCCATACAAATGGAAATTGCATACATAGCACTGGGGGAGTGAGGGAAGAGGTAAAGTTTACCAGCTCAAGCACTTTGTTTAATGCAGTAAAATAGACTGCATTTCCGTGCCCTTTTTTATAAATCGTAACTTGTATCATGAAGTGCTGAACTGCATCATCAGTCCACCATCACCAAAAATGTGCAAAACCCTAAGGTTTGTTTCAAGTTCAGTCAGAGAATGAAGAAAAACTCCCTAAAATGCAGTAATATCCAAGACGTCAAAAGTCGCTATTTGCACAAATAACAGTTTAAGACAAAAGCCTGCTCTTCTTACTGTCACTATGGTCCCATGTAACTTTCAAGCACAAGTCTGGAATAGAATTGAACATGTTTGGGGATCATTACAAGGGCAGTAAGATACAGTTACACAAGCGTATCTGAGGAAGGTTAACTTCCTTGAAATAATTGGTGTCTTTATAGCAAGTCATAGATAATACATGAGTTCCTCATCCTCCAGCATTTCATGTTTCAGCTAATGGAAATGACCGAAGAAAGTATACCAGTTTTAAGCAGTTAAAATGTTAAATGTCTCCGTTAATTAGCAGGATTCACGGTTTCCATTTTATACCCACTATGACTTCATAACTGATGAAGTTCTTTCACTATTGATAATTCTGCTTTAGGAATTAGAATGCTGGATACATGTGCTCACACAATCTCAGTTCACGGCAAATGCTAGAACAAAGAGTGAATTCTCTTGATGACGTGCTCAGCTAATTTTTTTCCATGCTACATAATAACAGACTGAACAACTTTTTTTTTCTTGAATTATCTCTTCCTCAAGTCAAGAATGGGAAAACCAAGAAAAGAGGGGAAGAAGAAAATAGGGAGTGACAAATTTTAAGTACTTATTAAGCAAAAAACCCACAACCACCCCAAAACAAAAACAAACAAACAAAAAAACACCTGAACCAAAACTCTTTCTTTTTAAGGCTTAATAATAAATTAAAATGACAAATCAAACTTGGACTGACCTGCTGGCAGCTTTATGAGCAAGTCCTGGAGGACAAGTATTGTAAGTACACACAATATTCATATTTATCAAAGATAGATTTTAAGAGTCATAAAAGCCTCTAAACTCCCAAACCTTTCAGATAAAATCTTTCATCTCTCAAGATATCAGTTTTACCTCCACAGCGTTTTCACTATTCAAAACTGTTATTAATCTTATAAAGGATATTTCCAAGAAGAAGAAATGCCTTATATCTTACAATTTTCAGACCCTCTGTAAAACCACAAGAGAGGAACACCATATTTCCTGTGCTGTATGAGGACCCAAGTCCATAATTCTAAACCCAAGATCATCATTAGGTGAAACTTTTAGATGCTCACTGCAATAAATTAGAGAAAATCTTAAAGCTAAATAACTTCATATATGATTAGCATAACCAAAGATTTTTGTTTTCTCCATATTTATTCAAATGGCTAGTACATGATTCTCGGGGGGGCAAAAAGCCTAAGATCAAACAGGTCCTCCTCTAAGCTAAGAGATCGACATAGGCAATCGGGGAGCAGTGGCAGGGGTAAGAAGAGAAGCAGAGTACACAATCCAGCTTGTGAAGAATAAATGGAAGGTCCAGATGGGGAAGGCTCATGCTTGCAGAAGCAAGTACAAGGAAACTAAATACAATTTTAAGGATGATGCATATTCCAAAAAGGGACCTGATAACAGTCCATCTGAACAATGTTTGTAAGGGAAAAGAAGATATGTAACAGAATGCACATTAGGATAAGATGAAACAGTATGGAAAAATCAGAATATCCAAGCCTCTGCAAGATACTAGAAGGGAAGGAGAATGCAAAGCCTCAACCAAAACTTTGACAAGGAGAGGTGAAGGTGGCACCTTACAGAGAAGTCAGTTCATGTAAAAACGGCACTTGTGTGTCAGTGTCATCATGGTTTTAAGGTAAGTACAAACAGGTTAGTGGCCAAACCAAGGAGAGCTTTCCTCTGCGTATTAGGTCTAGACAGAAAGCCTTATTTCGGGTATCAAGGCTGACTACTGACAGGGTGAACAAAGGTGTCCCAAAGGAAAGAGTACTCTGACACTGCCCCAGACAGACCTCTTTCTGATTTAAAACAGAGAGCGCACCTAGCTTTTTAGATATATGCTTTAGTCTCTGTAGGAAATATTAGTTTTGTTTCACTGCTCGTATATATTTTCTTTTAATTCTGAATGTATTTATATTAATTAAAATGACAATTTAAGCTACAGTTGGAAGCATACGTCACATGTCTGCACGTCTCCTTACTATACAAACTGAATATAATCATGCGATTTGGCAGTTACTTTAACTAGAATGAGCCAAAGTTTCCCATTGAGGCTATATAGCTTACATGTCACACTGTTAAACTAAAATTAGAAGAAAAAAAGACGTATCTTACTCATTTCTTCCACACCAGAAACTGTATTTCAAAAGGGGGATGAGTTGGGCGATATATTCTCACACAGTTGGTATTGTAGAAAACAGAAACGTTTGTTTCACTTTGTTTTTTGCTCAAAGAGAGCTCATCTCTAAAACCAGACTAACAAGTTTCAGACCTTTTCCACAAAGTAATGGATTCAAACCATTAATGCAAAAATGAGAGATGTTTAAATAGGCAAATATAATCCTGACTAAAAACCTGTGAAACATTTATATTAGAAAAAATATGCAATATAAAAGACTCAAAAGAAGTTGCAGGAAGTGAAATTAGTTGGTCAATAAATCATTACTTGTGGACAGAATTCTAGATAATGTTGCTATTAAAAGAAGAGTACAATACAATAATAAACACTGTTACAAATCTCAGTTCAACAAACAACAAGCAGCATTCCCACATGTACAAAACAGAATTGAGAGAAAGAAGGAAACTTGTCCCATTTTCCTCCCCTCGCAAACAAATATGTACTTTCTGTTTCAAGACCTGCATTTTAAGCATAGGATTCCCGCCCCCCCGTCAACACTGGACTGAGCATACACAGTTTTAGCATGGGCAATACTTTAACTATACTTGGAATTTCATTCACCAGCTGAAATCTGTATCCTTCACCTTGCAACTACCTCTGTGATCCAACTTTGCTTCTAGTGATTTCTGCTGACTTACTTGACAGAATATGTCAACTCATAACATTTACAAGACTGAATGTTTTTCCAGCTAAGAAATTTTGAGATGAAGAATGATATTTACCTGTTCATTCATGCCATCATCTTTAAAAGAGTATTGTAAACAGTTTTTATTCTCTGTGTGAAATTCCTGATCTTCCTCAAAACTACTTGTATCTTCATCATCTGAGCTCATAGGGCCAGTGACTGCTTTGCAGTCTTGCCCAAAACTCTGTGGTTTTTGGTAACTGTGCTCACTTGTGATGTATGTTTCTTCCATCTTCTGAGGTATACTGGGTGGCTCTTTATGGTTTTGACTGTGACACGTCCTTTCAGTTGGATTACCAGCATCTGGCAAAGTCACTATTTTTTTCTCTATCCCAATAGTTACTTGTTCTTGTTCTTTTCGCATCCCTGAATAAGCCCAGAGACGAAGGTCTGGGTGATGCTTATTCCTGCAATGAAGGGGAAGAAAAAGAGCAAGTTACAGACACCGCCACTTACAGCACTGAACTATTCAGCATACACTTCTGCTAGACCACAGCTACTGATAAGCACCAGTACCAAACATGTAAGCATTCCTAGGTCACTTAATTTAGAAAAATCCAGAATGGCCCTTTAACACAAAACTGACTATTAAAAAAACCCAACAATAATCACTGCCAATAATCCCAAGATACCAGATCCACTCAGGTGCTGAACACCTAACTCCCACTGAAGCTGCAGGTATTCCACACCTTGTATTTGAATTATTTAAACTATTCTACAAGAAAGAACTTTAATGTGAGAGAATAATACACATGGAATAATGGTAGTCTCCAATACCTAGATATATAAAAACTGAGAATAAACCCTGGACTGATACTCACTTTAATATCCCAATCTTCAACTGCAGTCCATGCAATACTTCAGTTACACCGTATACATCTGCCAGTAGGTGATGCGTTGACACAATCTTTTTGGCATTAAGATGAGAGTAGTTTTCTTTCAAAAATGATAATCCACACATGTGTCCATTGTTTAGCCAGTCTTTATCATAAAGATATTTGGCACTCCACCTCTGACCTGGGGTAAGAAATAAACAAATTGAGGGCCATCTAAAGCCACAGCAGAATTGTATTTAAAACTAGAATGCTATAATTATATGCTGTACTCTCCTAAATGTCTCCTAAAATCCATGAAAGAATGACTCAAGATCTTGCTATTAATATATTAAAATTTAGTTTTCATGGATTAACAGGAAACTCTTAACACTTATTAAAACAAAAATAAACCTGATATCTCAAGGCCTCTCATTTGAAATTAAAATCTAATTAGCTTTGCAATCAAAGTACAGGATATTAAGAACTGTGCTATTATCAATCTAACTGTAAAAAAATGTTTGAATTGGCATTTTATTTATGTAACTACTGCAGCTTACCTTAAAAAGAAAAAAAACAAAAAAAAAATCTAAATTACCAAGAGACACGTTAGAGAGTGGATCTTACATGGACATATTCAAAACACCTAGTTTGTTTCTAAAAGACAAATATTTTGCTTCAATATTGAAGTCAATACCTATTTATTAGAAGGCAGGAGAAGGCTTCATGAACAGTAGACATTTCAGAGTTATCTGACAGCAGAGTTCTTACACTCTCCTTTGAGGTGCCTTTTAAGAGACACTACTAGACAGGATATTGATGTGAGTGGGCCTTTGCTCTCCCATGCTATGGTAACAACTACAGTCTTAACCCAACAGGCATGAAGGAGTATTTAGCTAATGCTTCTATAGAAACTTAAAAATTATTTAAAAAAAATAATCAAAAAAACAAAACTAGAAATCTATAATGCTAATTATTCCAGTACTATTGTTTACAGTGAGGAACCCAGACAAACAGGCTGACCGCAATATCTTACACTCAATTTCATATCAGACTATCATCATATACAGAACAAAGAATGGGTTGATGGAAGCCCTTCATACCTTTCAGGAGAATACCCTGTCTATCTCCTTTCTGCCCATTATCCCAATACACTTTAAAATACTGACATTGTGAATGACCTTTTTCTCCTGACATAGAAAGAAAAGAAGTAATGGTTAGGAAGGGAGAGAAGATAAAAATTAGGGACACAGTCTCTGCATAGCAGGGGATATCTAAGTACCTAGTATAGCACAGGAAAAGAACACAAGACAAATTAGTTGGTTTTAATATGAAAAAGCTTGACTGCTCAAAGAGTACACCACACAGAACTATCAAACAAGACACTATAGCATCAATTTAGATTAAGATTGAGGCAGATGGAAAGAGTCACATCTTTCCAGCTCTCTTTTCCTAAATTTTC
The DNA here is from genome assembly GCF_015220075.1 of Falco rusticolus. Lineage (NCBI taxonomy): Eukaryota > Metazoa > Chordata > Aves > Falconiformes > Falconidae > Falco > Falco rusticolus. Next base: position 204,947 of record NC_051189.1, on the reverse strand, counting down.
TTCTCCAAACTAACTAATAAAAACTGTGCTATTTCATACCCCTGCCAACAGTTTTCAGATTTTGTTTCTTAAATTCAGAATGAAAGTAAATTTGGGCACGCAATCTCATTCCCCTTTTGAAAGAACTGGACTGCTGGATACTTCCCCAGAAGAGATGTTATATGTGTTTGTACCAATTGTCATGAACAATACTAAGAAGTTTGTTCCAAATCGCATAGGTTTTTTTCCAAATAACTGCTAAGAAAAATGGATTTATGGACGTAATCATTTTTTAAATCACAATCTTACTAAACAAACGCATGCCATTTGAAAGTAAATGGACTCTTCCTAATTCTTACCATTTCAAACTTATCCTAACAATCTCAAGTTCATGATACGTCATTTGTGCACTACTGTTTACCATAGGAAGTGCTAGATTTTTTCATATTTTACATATTCAGTTCCACACCTTTATTTACAACTCTGGAAAAATGCAAACATCATAAAATTGCAATCAAAATGAAATGACATCCACAGCATATTTGAGGGTACTGTAGTAATGAGCCCTTTTTCTTTAAAAAAGCTCCCAATATTTAAATGAACAGATGTGATTCAAAATATAGGCAAAACAGACCGCTGTACAAGAATGATTTGTTTGGAAAGGCTTTTCAGATTACACTGACATGAAAAAGCGCTAAGGTATTGGGGGAATTAAGTTTCAACAACTAAAATGAGGGTAATTAAGATCACTACTAAGATTTAGCATAGTTGAACAAGACATTACTTACAGGAAACTAAGTGTCTGCTCAGAGCCAAACTTAGAATCGCTTGCCCCAAAGAAGTGTAACACAACACAAAACAGACAAAGCTTTAACAATTTAAGCAACACATAACATCTCTGCTCAACAACCCCAAGCAGACAGCTGCAGATAAAGGTGGTTCACCCATACCTGGTGGATCTCTGCAGATATAACAGATGTACTGCTCTGGAATGCTGTCCTCCAACAGTCCCATGCATACACTGTGCTGCCAGCACAAGCACTCTTCACACTGACATCAGAAAAACACAAAAGCAAAAACTAAAACTGAGATAAGTAGATTCAAAACGTCAGAAGCTATTTCTTGTATCGTTAAAATGCAGAGAACAGCAGTTTAACTTAAATAGCTGGTTTGAGTAATATTATTATAGTTGGGCAATTTGTGTTTGGGTAGGCAAAGACACCAAGCTAAAAAAGAGGTCTAGTTCTGAAAGTTACCTCAACCACAAATTCCAGACTGGAAAAAAAAAAAGTGAAGATGTAATATTTAATAATATTTTATTACAACATTCAGTATTTTAGCACCTAAATATTTAGAACTGAAACGTAAGACAGGAGTATAATATTACAGTAAAGTAGAAAGATAATGTAATACATTACAGCATAACAGTGAAAAGTAGAAAACTCTTCAGTTTAATTATTTATATTTACAAAGCATCTCTCCAGTGCGCTAGAAAGATGTGTTTTTAATATCGCACCAATGGAAAATCTAAAAGAAAAAGAAAATGAAGAGAAAATGAAAGAGGAGAAACAAGAGAATAGGAGAGCAAAATAGAAGTGGTAAGACATGAGGGCCTAGGAAGAGCAAGCTGGTTGCTCTCAGTGAGACAAGGCATGTGGAGGAAAAAACCAGGCTGTCACTGGACTCCAGCAACAGGCAGGAAACTACCACTCAAACATACATTTCCTTTTCTCAACTCATCGTTTGCCTGTGTTCTAAATATACGCTGTTTTACTGCTGAAAGTCTCTCCTCTTCGCTTTGACATGCTTTTGAGCATGCATCTATTCAAAACACTGAAGTCACCTTTCCTCTTGTCATACTGCTATGGCTACAATTTTCTCTCCTCTCTCCAAAGATTTCTATACCAGTCCCTTTTTCCCCCAGTATTACCATAGCTGAACTCCTGCTTAATTCCTTTAACAAAACGCTGCTTTTCAGCATGTTCCCAGGGACAGTTTTTGGGTCCTTCCTTTTCAGGTCTTCCTGTCATTTACAAAAGATTAAGTCCACTAACACAAGACAGCCACACTTGCTTCCTTCAAATCTCAACTAAAAAGGTTCCATATTTTCAACAGAAACTGTACCACCTTAACAGTTGAATACAAACCTGGTTTTTGAGTGGGGAAAAAAAAACCGTAGGAAGTTCATGGCTTTGTTAAAGTTTATCACAACTTTCTTCCTCACTGTTGCTGGCATCTGATCTAATTGCGATATTATTATGAATTCCCAGAGATAAAGACTTTAAATTAGCATTACTAGATGGGAAATGCTCCCCTCACTGGAGTACAGATAGATAAGCAGCAGGAGTTGCAATCTGTCAGCACCTAAATGCTGTGCAGACACCATATACTCTTCTTCCCTTTTTTAAGTACCAAGTAAGATTTAAATTCTTAGTAGTTTCTAAAACAAGCTAGTGATACCTAGTTTGAGAAGTGCTATTCTATAGATGAAGCAAGCACATCACACACCCCCCGCAGTTACTGACAACATTAATGCCTGTATAGCAGAGGTCTCGCATACAGCTGGGGTACATCTACAGTGAGCAGAATGGTTTCTACAACTGGTACTGCAAACCACAAGGGCTAAACCAGAAGGGCTCGTATAATCAGGATGGTCTGTGGACAGAAGCAATCATTTGTGTGCAGGAAAGGATACTTCATTCCAAATTATAAACTGGCTATAAAGAAAAAAGTTAACTTCCCTTACAAACCTGTTCTACATATCAAACTGTTAGAGAAACCCCATCCTAGAGTAACAGTTCTGCATATACCAAATAGAGCCATGCCAAGGGCAGAACATAGAAATATTTTGTTATTGTTTGCTTTATTTACCACGCTATGTAATGTTGGTCTCCCACACATCAAAAGGGCACTTTCACAAGCAAGACATTCACATGTAAAAATATATATTCCCCCCCCCAATTTCTTTACCTGAATCATAAAGCCATTTTCTTCATCCAGTTCACAAATGCATCTAACAATTTCATTGAGAGCATCATCTTCATCCTGAGACTCCTCAAAGTTAGTTGAATCAAAATCCTGATTGTATTCATCACCACTAAGTAACAAACTCTCTGTAGAGGAATCATCCAAGAACTCCACATCTGAAAGGTCTAGTAAAAATAAATACATGTGAAATTGTGTGTGCAGACAGACAATACCTTACAGAAATATAGGGTATTAGGGCAGTTAAAAATCTTAACCTGCGTATAGGAAAAAAAATAAAGCACTCTCAAAGACACTGCTGAAATATGAGATTTCTTTATGAAATCTGCAAAATGCCTTTAATGTGATCTCCTCAGAATCAGAGTAGCGACACTTAACCAAAGGAAGTACAATGCAGAACAGCTTGGGGAGTGTAAACATTTGGATTTAAATAGATGAAGTATAAATCAGTCACCATATTTATAGCTACATTCCCAAACATAAACCAAGGCATTTCCTTCAAAATTATCTTTCTTAAAGAATTAAACAAACAAACTTTAAGTTGCTGTCAGCCAACGTACTTTCTCCACTAAGGTCAACAGACAAGATAGCTCTTGGATACTGGTATGATGTATTCTTCTCTGAGAACATGCTGCGCAAAGTCAGAGAGCTCCCCGAAGACCTTGTTAATGGAGAGGAGCACCTGTCCAAGAACTCAACAGAACTATCTTCATAATCTGAATAATCTAAAAAGAAAATAAGTTGCTGTTACAGAAGTAAAGTTTATGACTAATGCCAAAGAAAAAAAAATAACATTTAAGTATACTACAATATGAAGTTCAGAAGTAAAGAATATCAACACTGAGGTAATAGGATGATGAAACTGTAAATATGAAATGGCAAAAGCTCTTCATAAAGATATTTTATAAAAAAAAAATTCCAGTAACAAACATAACAAAGTTTAATAGCCAAGACAAGCATTACCCATTTAACCACTTCCTCCCCCCATCCCGGAATATATAGAGACGAAAGTTTTCCTAGAACGTTACACAGTCATCTTTTTCCACAATTCATCCTGTACCATCTGCCATCCTTGAGATGCTGCTGACAGCCGTTTGCCTTAGGTCTGTTCGTAGCAGTACCAACATCGCTACCTAGAAGTACCTGCAGACAGTCCTGTGATAAAAAGCAATGAAAGCTTGTCTCTATACCTGCAGGTGAGCACAGGGAGCCCAGAGAAAACCATCAACCATCCTAGGATGTTTTCACGCCCATCCCAGAAGCCATCATCCATTGATGAGCCAGTGGCTCCCGGGACGGGCCTAGAAGCATCCCAAAAGGAGATGCTCTCAGAAGCCCAGAGAAGCATGATGAGCGGGCAAACAACAACCACACCCTGCCCAGGCTGCTCCCAGCAGCACCATCATCCCCACCATCCAGGCCTGAAACCCAACGCAACATGCAGCCAGCGGCGTTCCCCAGGGGTCAGTGCTGGCTCCAGTCCTGCCCAGCTTACTCACCAGTGACCTGGAGGAAGGGACAGAGGCACCCTCAGCAGGTTTGCTGGTGATACAAAACTGGGAGGAGCGGTCGGTACCCCAGGAGGCTGCGCCGCCATTCTGCGAGACCTGGCCAGGCTGGACAGTTGGGCAGAGAGGAACCCAGTGAAGTTCAACACAGGCCAGTGTAGGGTCCTGCCCCTGGGGAGGGACAGCCCCACGCACCAGTACAGCCTGGGGTGACCTGCTGGGGGGCACCTCTGCAGAGAGGGACCTGGGAGTGCTGGGGGGCAGCAGGTTGCCCATGGGCCAGCAGTGTGCCCGTGGGGCCAAGAAGGCCAGTGGGACCCTGGGGTGCATGGGGATGAACATGGCCAGCAGGCTGAGGGAGGTGATTCTGCCCCTCTGCTCTGCCCTGGTGAGGCCGCATCTGGAGTGCTGTGCCCAGTGCTGGGCTCCCCAGTTCAAGAGAGACAGGGAGCTACTGGAGAGGGTCCAGCAGTGGGCTGCAAAGATGAGGTGACCGGAGCATCTCCCTTCTGAGGAAAGGCTGAGAGAGCTGGGCCTGTTTAGCCTGGAGAAGAGAAGACAGAGGGGGGAACCTATCAACATCTACAAAAGGGCATGTGTTCAGAGACTGGGACCAGGCTCTTTCCAGTGGTGCCCAGCAATAGGACAAGGGGCAACGGCCACAAACTGCAGCATATGAAGTTCCATCTGACTATGAGGAAGAACTTCTTTATCTTGAGGGTGACAAAGCCCTGGCACAGGCTGCCCAGAGAGGCTGTGGGGTCTCCTTCTCTGGAGACATTCGAAACCTGCCAGGATGCAATTCCGTGCAACCTGCTCTAGTGAACCTGCTTTAGCAGTGGGGTTGAACTAGACTATCTCTAGGTCTCTTCCAACCCTGACCATTCTGTGATTCTGTGTTACCCAGAGCAGCTCTTTGGGTCACCTTTTGGACTAAGGGCAGCTGCAGCCCAGGAGTGGGGCACACTGTGGGATGTAGGAGAAAATAATTTTGGGATTGCAGAAGACTTATGGAATGTTCAGGGAAGGAACAAAAGGTAGGGAAAATGGATGGACCTAAGTGATTTGGGGAGCAACAAGCATGGAGAGAACAGGAATAAGGGGATAAGAAGGGCTAGCTGTGCATAAATAGTTTGCTGGTCAGTATACTTGTCGGGCCATGCCCTGCGTCTGATCAGCACAGTTTATCCTATCTGTGCTGGCAGAGGTGGTGGAGTCTCCCTCCTTGGAGATACTTAAGAGTTGTCTGGACCCAGTCCTGGGCAATCAGCTCTAGGTAGCCCTGCTTGGGCAGCGGGATTGGACCAGAGTACCTCCAGAGGTCCCTTCCAACCTCACCCATTCTGTGATTCTTACTGAAACCCATCTCTAACTCTTACCCAGGTGAGAGGCACTCTATTCAGTGTGCAGGTGTTTACGTGGGGGTCTGAGTCCCAGGAAATGGAGTTATACCACAGGTCAAAGGGCCCATGTGCCTGTGGTGACAGCACATGGAATGACTGGAGTGACTGAAGTGCCAGCCACCTTGCAAGGGATCTCTGGTCACAGAGGCCTGTAAGTGCTTGCTGCAGCACCTGGAGCCAGCGCAGGTGTCAGATTGTTAGCAGAGATCCAGCCAGGCCAGCTGGTGAGCAGTTGTGGTAGCCTGGAGCAAGGGGGGAGCGGGTCTGCAAGGGCCAGCTCTGGGTGTGGGTCCCTCTCTAAGTGGGGCTATGGAAACCTGGGGAGTCCTGGCCATCTCTGGGAGCATACCCACGAGTGAGATGGTCTGTACTGCAGTGGGGCTGTGGCCCCAAGGGCTCATACGTCCATGTACGGACTGAGATCCAGAGGCGGGTGCTGGGCAAACAGTGTCTGAGCCTAGCTGCTGCAGGGATACACACTGTACATACGTATAAAGACCCGTATATTCTCACTAGTAGACCCTCCTTCCTGCTCAGCCAAAGAAGGGAGCAGGATGAGGCTGTCAGAGCACAAACACCAGCACAGACAGCACTGTGCACTTCTGCCTGCTGGTAATACAGGAGAATTGACATTTATATCGATACCAGCATGATATATTTTCCTCCAACATATACTACTTGCAACAGTGTCAAGGAATGTATTTGCAAGTCTATCCTTAATCATAGTGACTGGTGAGACTGTCCCAGGCGGGTTGGAAGGGATCTTAAAAGTCATTGAGTTCACACCCCCTGCCACGGGCAGGGACACCCCCCACCAGACCAGGTTGCTCCCAGCCCCGTCCAGCCTGGCCTTGAGCCCTGCCAGGGATGGGGCACCCACAGCTTCCATGGGCAGCCTGGTCTAGTGCCTCAGCACCGAAGTGATTCATAGTGAAGAATTTCTTCCTAACATCTAATCTAAAACTACACTCTTTCAGTTTAAAACTGTCACCCCTCATCCCACCACTACACTCCCCAATAGTCCCTCCCCACCCTTCCTGTATGCCCCGTTTAAGTACTAGAAGGCTGCTGTAAGGTCTTCCCAGAGCCTCTTTTCTAGGCTGAACAGCCTGTCCTCACACAGAAGGTGTTCCAGCCCCTGATCATCTTTGTGGCCCTCCTCTGGACCCACCTGAGCAGGTCCATGTCTTTATGTGGGTCAAATGGTAATTAAGAGTAGCTATCCATTTACTCCTTTTAAAACTTATTACTCTGAATATGAGTAATCAGATTTCCACACTCATCCTTCTGTAGGAAGCATTCCCCCTACCACCTTTATCAACAGTTTTCTTGCAGTGGGTTCCACAATATGCTTTTCTCCTAAATACTTTCCATAAAGCCACTGTTCCTATTTACTTTCTCCTTCTGTCAAAAAGACTTATCTACCATATTTTCTAAGTATATTCACTGTAAGGGAGTCAACTCAATGAGTAGTTGAGTTGATTACTTCATGTTGTATTGCTGTCAACCTCACTGTAATGGAACAGTATAATTAACAGAAATTACCTACCTTCTGTGTTATATGGATTTTATATCAACAGTCAATCATGCATATATGCCCAGAGTACACAAAAAAAAGTATGTTTTGCTGGGGTTTTTTGTTTGTTTTAAAGCCTTGCACAAAACTTATCTGCTCTCTGTTCTTCCCCAAGATGCCTCAATTTGATTCCAAAGGAACGGATCATACCTCACACCCTTTCATTTCTGCCATGCCCTGAGTAGGGTGAGCTAGTCCTGGAGAAAGAGAAAACAGCTTCTTTTGACAGATCTTTTTTGAATGGGCTTTTTCAGGGTCAGACACCAAAGTCAGAATCTGACGAAGCATTTTTCTTCTTTCCTCCCAGTTAAAAAAAAATAAAAAATTCAGGCAGAATACCTCTGGATTACTAGAAACAGATTTTCACAAGATGAATTTGCAAAGAATAAAAAGCTCAACTTTTACATCTGGATTTCAGATTTTTATTTGTCAGGGCATTGGGAGTTATATCATTTTCTCCTAATATTTACAAGCATTGGATATAACCCCTAGAAGTTAGAACTTAATCATGGTACCTCTGCCAAGCTTCTGTTTCAAGACAAGCTGGCAAAAAGACCAAAGCAATAAAAGGAATTGGGGGGGGGGGGGGGGGGCGGGGAAAAAAAAAAACCAACAAAAAAACAAATGAAAAAAACAACCCACAACAAACCACCTTATGACCTCAACAAGATAAAACCAAAAAACAGTACCGGGTGCAAGAACACAGCTCTGATGTTAATTTGCAAGAGATACTCTGTTTAAATCACTGAAAAGTGAACAAGGTTTTCAGAACCCATTGCATGTAGGAGCTGTATGAAACCAGAGAACCAAGTGCAGACCAGACAGCCCAAAGCCTTAGACTCTCTGCTCTCAAGCAAGTGCTTCACGAAATACCCAAGTATCACAGGCTCAGGTAAGAGCCACCAGTCTGACCAACTCCTCCCAAACCTTCTAAATTGTGCACTACAGCTTTTTCTGATGATTCTTCTAAATTCTAGAATTTAGCACCAAGTATGACACATAACTTCTCTATTTACCTCTTTTTTTTTGTAAATACATGAAACAGAAGGCTCAGGGATATACTATACCAATGTTTCGCCATTACAAAATAAACATTTCTAGTTCTGACCTTATTTAAAATCTGTAGCTTGTTACCTATTAAAACTTGCTCTGCTCAAAAGATCTTTTTTCAAATACTTCAAATCACTGTTTTGCTTATTTCTATGCAAGTTCTTTTTCAGACACTTTTACAACAACACTCAAGTGTCATATATTCAAAGGATAGAAGAGCTATAAATATCAAACAGCACTGAGAATGCTGCCGGGGATGTTGCTGTACCCAAGGTGATGACACATTACTTTTGAACATCTTCCTCAAAATGCAACCCATGGAGAGCATTAACTCACTCTGCCATGTTTCATCACAGATGAAGTGGCTAGGACTGCTTAGGGTCTTGTATACTAAGCATTTACCAGTATCTTCTTGCAAATACTTCGAAGTCCTCCCAGAGCAAGTAAAAAACTCTCAATAACTTATAAGTAAAATAAGCATTCAAAGGTTATAGTTAACAATTACATTACTCCAATATAAAGAAGGTGAAGTACATGAAACCTAGGTTGCTGCAGTTCACATTCAAACACTGCATGATTTAGGAGCATTTTCACGTTATAGCACAAATGCTTGACGGGCAAACACATCACTCTAGACATCAACAAGGCATCTTTAAATGTCTGTGGTCAGAAGCTCCTTTTAATGCACAGGGGTTTCCTACATGCTCCTCAAGGAAAAATTTCTAGAAAATTCTTTGATAGGTTTTACATTTTCACCTTCTCACATTTTACGAAATTTTAATCAAATGGTTATGTATTAGGTACAAGTTATTATGACTGATATCTACTAAAGTACACTCTCAAAGCACATGAAAGTAAACTCAATCTGATAGGCATAGAAAGGACAGCCTATGTTCTCATTTTTAAGTTTCTGAATACTTAAAGATGTTTTCAAAAAAATAATAATAATACCAGCAGCAAGACAAAAATAAGTAGCATTATTTTAAGTCTGGAAACACTTTCTGAAGCAGGCATAGTACACAAAAAAATTTCAGTCTTTGGCAAGAAGAAGAGACAGAATGAGTCTGCATCTGCCCATGCTGTTATTTTTATTACCATAATGCTGCAACTAAAATTGCACTGTGCAAGAAAAGGTAAACAAAGGAGCCTGTACTGTGATTTCATGGGAGATTAAAACAGAAAAAGCATGTGGAAAAGGGGAAGAAACACAAAGAAACAGTAAAACTGTACTGTTTGTTTATAATAAGATTACTATCCTGCTGACCAAACAAACCAACCCAAATACTGTCCAGTTTTTCCACAGAAATCATGCTAAGAAGCGTTATAGAAGGGATGGCGCTAAAGCTTTAACACACACTTACAGGAGTACTTCTCCAACAAGAAGAAATAAGCACAAAGTGGTTTGAAAGGGTTGTTTTGTTAAAATGCACAAGCTACCTAGAGCCTCATATCTAAAGAACAAATTATTTTTGTCCCTCTAGGGAATGAAAATAACAGAACAAAAAGGTGAGTGATACAATCAAAGAATCAGAATAGGGAAATAAGATGGTATCACCACCTGTCAAGACAACAGACTTTGTTTCAACAGAGACGCCAAACACAGCTGTTAAAGGTTAACTGCTAAGGAGGGGCTGCATTTTATAGAGTAAACCACTGAAACTGAGCAACAGTCATGATACTAGAATAATTTTAATGTCCAAGCAAAATAGGTAGGACGTGTATACAGAGCTTCAAATGAAGAATTTGAAGAGATGAGAAGAGCAAGCATATCTTCTGAGGTAAGAAAAAACATCTAAGTCTATCAAGAAAAGGCAAGTTATAAACACTGAAAAGACGTCATAGACCTAAGTGTCCTTTCAATATTTAAGGCCAAAACTTTTTTTTGACAGTTATTTAATTTGACATTCATATTATTTAGAAACAAATCTTAGTATCTAATGCCAGAAATACAGTGGTTTTACTTTTCCTTTTTTTTTTTTTTAAATAAGCAAGTTGAACTTACCATGCTGTTTAGATTTCTTCTTTTTTTTCTTCTTCTTTTTCTGTTTCGATTTATGATCTTTCTCTTTTTTCTCTTTTCTCTCCTTTTCCTTTTCTTTCTTTTTACCTGAAATAAAAATTAATAATTTTAAAACAGCAGTACCATTCCAAATTGCTTGCTTAATCTGGCTTAACCTAAACGTGACATTCAAAATCAAGTATTCCAGTTGCCTAGTCAAATCAAAATGAACCAGTCATTTCACTTGATATCTTGGGCATGTCTCTTATTAATTGCCAGTAGAATGACTCAAAGTAATCTCTCTCAAAAATTAACATTTTACCATTTTGCGTATTTCCAAACGAGATAGTGTAGCAGAAGATACAGCAAAGCACGCACAACAAGTGGTGTTATTGAAAGAGCTTATAACATCTATTTTACTTATAGTTCAGGATAAAAAGGTTTGGGCAAGAGAAAAAGGTTTCAAAACTGCAACATTTCAAGCTAAAAAGATAAAGCTATCTTAAAAAACATACATTAGGCCTACAGAAAATAATTTGAAAGAAGTTTTAGTATCAAAAACCTGCTGATGCTGTTAGCACTTTCTACTGCACGGCAACGGTTTTCCTTGCAGAAAACTGATTCTGACCAAAATCTCCGATACATTTTTTTATACTACAGTTCTAACTACTGTTGGTATATGCATGAGGACAAGTGCTTTTGTTTCAGAAAAATTCTCCCCAGACAAAATACTGAGTAATCAGCAGTGAGATAAATAATGAGGAAATTGACTTGTTACAGAAATCAAATCCTTAAAGTCAGTGTTTAAGGATTATTTCCTGCACACAGACTGGAGTCTTGTTATCTTCTTGGGGAATACAGAAAAAGAACTCTTACCTCCTGGAAAAATAAGGCAGGATTGCTTATGAATTCTTATCCACTTCTAATATATTTTTTTTTTAAACACAGGATAAAACCAAAGCCCTCTTAAATCATCCAAAGCTCTCTTAAATCATATTTTTGTTCAAGAATTACCACATGTTTTCCTAGGAACACTTAACTGTTTTCTCCTCCCCTGCCAAATCCGTCAGTACAAGGACATAGAGGCACTGTCAGTAATTCAACTAAAAAACGAACAATACCACCTTTTTTTGGTGGGTTGTTTTTTTTTTTTTTTTTTTTAAAAGGCCTCTAGTAGGCACTTCTGGATTATTCCAAATTATTGCTATGGGCATGTTCATTTTCTTTAATAAAACTACTCTTCTACTACAAAATTGTCATATATATAAGAACTGTTTTTAAGAACTAAACAAACAAAAGAAGTGCAGGTGGGCCCAGGAAATATATTACACTCTTACATTTGCTCTTCAGAGAAATCAAGTGTTAGAGATCTTTTCCTTTTTTCCTAAAAATATTATTGTTCTGTACATACCATATGTTGAAGCACTTTTGTCTTCCAGTTTTCCTTTTCTTTCCATTCTCGCTGCACCTGCAAATTGAAGAAGAATATACGTCATAAGAGCAATTTTTGGCTGATGACCGACTTTCTTATAAAAGTCATTAGACTGTATAAAGTCCTAATGGTACAGAAGAAACATACATATAATAGAATTATTTTTAATGTCACTTTACAATTATTTTTATTGTCTAAATCACTGGGAACAAAAAGTATTGTAGTTTACCAACTTCTGAATGCTTGTCCTTCTCAATCATGTTCTTTAATATTTTCTCCTTCAGACTCTCAAAACATTTCTCCTTTATGGGCACAGAGCACTGTATCTCTGTCCCTTCAGAGCTCACTGATGTGGAAGACCTCTTTTTTTTACTATTCCCTTTGGGTAACTTTAGACTATTGGTTAAAGGCATTTCCAGATGCAAGGCATGTACATGGGACGAGGGTGCTGAAAACAAGAAGACAGATTTACTAGGCATTCCATAAGGACTGCAGCCAGATCACTGGCTGGGTCAGATCACTGAAATCTCAAGTATTGGTAATAATATCATCACATTTAACATAATAATTACTGCATATGAATGCCTAGGTCTTAGTCTTACATACAAGACAATACATGCCACAGAAGGTTGGCTTCCCTGTTATGGAATTTGCACTCAACTTCTCTGTTCATTGTGTGAACAGAGAAACTAAACTCTGGAACATTTTTCGTGGTATGCATAAAATTTACACTTCTGCTAATTGTATTTTTCATTTATTTTAATAATATTTAAATCATTCACTATCTTTCATTTGTGTATTTAATCCACAGTTGAATTACATGCAAAACACTGTGATAATTTGTGTAGAACTCAGCATCATATACTGACAACTCTTACCTTGCACTATTCAGAAAAGTTTATTTAGTGAAATATTTAGTTGTTATTTAATCTTCATCTGATGCAAATTAAGAAATAAAATGGCAAAAACTAAACTCAAATTCTAATTTTCATTGCTCATATTTATAGTGAAATAGGACAATGGAATTTTCAAATAATCAAACCAGAAAAAAGTTATTTATAAAGAACATTATCAAGGTCACTCAAAACCCTCTATTACTGTGTTTGGTAATATTGTGAGAGCTTTAAGCTTCATTTAAATGTAATTAGGAAAGCCTAGTCTTCATCAGACATTGAGGACACTTCAGGACCATGCGGAGGATGCAGCTCTGCAGTGTCATAAGGGGTTCAGGTTTTTCAATGCCAGCTGCAAACACCTGGAGGCACCAGTCATCTTTGGTGCCTCTCACCACATAAGCCCAACAAAAGTATCAGCATGTAACAAGACACTCTTGTGTTACAACAACAAAAAGCCTCAAAAATACCTGCTAGTGATCAAGATACTAAATAAGACAAAATATGAAGCTGATCTGGAATGAGTTTTTGAGCTACCCCTCACCCCCCCCCCCTTCTTTTTTTCAATACTCAGTAATAAAACAATAAAAAGCCTTTGAATAAGCAGTGTTAAGATAATTTAGTGAATTCAGTAGTCATAAAAGGATTCTGGGGAAAAGGCAAGAACGTTTCAGAGCTGACTTTGTAAGGCCACCTTCCAGGCTTGGACAGACCAAGCCAATTCTACTACGACACAACATACAAGTTACACAAAGCTTCAGCTCCTGGGCAACGTTCTCAGGAAAACCATCAAGATGCCAGAGAGTGAGAAAGCCGCATGGGCAGCAAGAGCAATAGGAAGTGGTACATCACCTGCCACACCACACAGCACTTCTAAATACCAGATGTTCCCAGCTGCAAGATGGACCGATATCACCACACCACGCAATCCAGCCAGCAGCAGCCGCTCAGTTCAGTGTGCCAGCTTCTAACACAATCTGCATGAGCACAGCTGAAGCCACCTGAGCCTTTCCACTACCTCAAATCAACTACCTCACCTAAGACCATCATCCTTTCAAGACTGATCTACTATCCAGGCTCTCACCTTTGTCTGTATTTCAAGTGGACTTAGCTTGCTGGGATACTGATCATCAACACAAAACACTACCCAAATGACTCTTTTCTTGGGTTTCCTAATTAACATTTGTCTGTGTTACAGGACTGAACTGCTTTGCCATCTGTGGAGCAATGAGTATATTTTAGCACCTCAGTAAAAGAGAAAAGCGACACTTCTCCACATCATTATGCTATCAACATCCTGTCTTGTTTCTAAAAAGAGCACAAAAGGATCACCCAAATGCACGTAACTTGGTTAGGTCACTGCCATTTTGATGAAAAGATGTGAGAATACCCCCTCCAAACAATCTCAAGAGAAATCTAGCCTCAATATTAGATTAATTAGTATTTAAGCTTCATTATTCAGAAGAAAATCCTGACCTCAGACATACAAACGTGCTCCAATGTTGACAGCCACAACACAAACTTCGGTATCAATAATTTTCAACAGAAGCACATCTGGCAAGGTAATCAACCAGTAACTTAACTGTTTGAGAGAACCCTTAAGATTGGCAGAAATCTGCCCTAGTCACACAGATACCCATCTCAGTGACAGAGCTCTCTAGACTGTTTTTCTATAGTAACCTGAAAAAAGAAATTATATTATGCCTGCATACACTGCAGTGTTACTCTTGGCTTTTACTGTTATTAATGAGAAATCATTCTAGATTGAGAATCCTAAATTCTCAAATCCTAAATAAAGTGTTATGGTTTGCAAAGTCTAGTTTTCAGCTATGCCATCACTACACCTTACAAGTAATCACTGAATTAGACAATCACAGTCTGAAGGGCAAGTACCAAATACAGCAAGAAAAATACTAGTTTATAAGAAATTTCCTTTATGGAAATATTACCATCTATTTTATTAACTGTTAGTTTTAAATGCAATTTTATTCCTGTTGAAGAGTCTAGTCAGCCACCTCCCACACAGTGAAACGTGGGAGGTCTGCGATTAACACTCAGCAGACAGAAAGATGCCTAGAGATTAGACTTGATAAACTACTGAATATGTCACTGTTCTAAGATCAATTTTATCACCAGAAGACTTGATTTCAGATTAAAAACAAATACAATACAAGCCACAGCAGTTTCCAGTCTGGTTCATGACATATTTCCAATACTACCTCTCCTGCTCTGCCACGGTAAAGTGACCCAAACCGCCCCTCACGGCAGCACTGGCACAGAACAGGATGCTAGAGTGGCACAGATGGGGTTTTAGTGGCACTGCTTATTTCAGTTCAGCAAATGAAAATAAACTGTACCAATGTGAAGCAACTTATTTTGTTGCGTGATATTCTATTCCATGGATTTCCGTGGTTCAACCTTCCTAATCACAGAAATAGCCTCATCTGCATTAATATACAATTTACATCATAACATGACCAGCGTAATTCATGGTTCTATCATAATTAATTTTCTGTTCTGAATTCCCAGTGCATAGGATGAATTTTACATCTAAATGCACTTTCAATACATATTAAAAATTAATATCAGATCCTGAGCAAAACAATCTCTTTAGGAAGGATAAGGACATGGAAGGTTCTTGCTTGCCTTCAGCTAACTACCCAAGAATCAGCTGGGAACTTCAGGGCAGAGATGTGAACGGCAGACACTCAAATTAGGGACTAAACCCGTCAGTAGATGTTTGGAATAAAACAAACAGCTCCAAAGTAACAAGAGCTTTAGTTCGCTAGAACACAGATATCTCTTAAAAGCAGGGCAAACAGTAACACTGGCAAGAGTTTATTAAAAAGTGACCTGTCTCATTCTCTGAAAATTTTGTACATCATCCATTTCTTGTTCCTGCTTCAGTAAATCTTGCCAACACAATTACGTAAAAGTATGCTTTTTTCTTTTAGTGTAAGTGCATATTCGTCCCATATAGTTAATGTAATGTTGCACTACCAAGCAAAATCATCTAGACTGAACAGAACAGGAAATAATAGCTAATGATAATATTGTTATATTACTACATGTAACAGTATTTTCTTTACCTAAATATTAAAACCCAGACTGTTTGCTGAAATTGTTTGCTCAGTATCTAACAAAATAATACAAATGGAGTAGAGTTACAGAAACCAAGAAAAATGATCGCAGATTTAAAGAAAATTACAACTACAGATAGATCTGAACTGTGAATTTAAATTACTGACTGTGAATTTAAAGTCTATGACAGGCTAAGTGACAAAAAGGTCAGTTATCTACATTTTAAGCAGTCTGACAAATGAAAGCAAGGAGAATTCTTACTTAAGTGTGTACAGTATCAGGTGATCACAAGTAGGACCATACAACAGTACAGGCAAAGCAGTACCTCTGTTCAGTAATTAACTGGTAGTGTACCAGCGTCTACTAACGGGAACAGTACTCCCATGTAGCCTGTGGACTGAAGGAATGGATCACAGTGCTTTGGTGTTGCCTTTACAAAATGAGAAGTTGTTCATTTTGAGCAATGATTTTTGAGAACTATGTGTTAATAGTATGAGTTGCCGTTTGTGCTTCTGCACTTCAGTGCACCTCACCCCTCCCCTATGAAAAACGCCAAATTAGCATCTTTTGAATAAAGAAGTCATTAAAATGCATCATTTTCAACAACATAAAATTATTTTTTCAATTGACTCAGCTGAGAGCCTCCATCAGAAGTCTAAACTTCCAAATCCACAAACTGCATCTTTGGGTCTAAACCAGTACAGTTCTTTTACAAAAGGGCTGGTGATCGTAATAAGCTGTTTCAGGCTAAATACTTCCATTACCTCCATAATTTTTTAAACTATCTACAGTTTTCTACTTCAAAGATTACAAGATAGCAGGTCAAATTTAAGTGCACTTAGCAAATTCCATAGTGTTGTCAAAATCTAGAACACCAGATCTGTCCAAACTGCATCAATAAAAACTAAGCAGCAGAAATATCATAAAAGGATTTAGATTTTAAGTCCTTTCAGACTCAAAAAAGCAGTTACAGAATAGTCTGGATTTTACACCATAGTTCTCAAATGGCAATGTATAGAGTCACAATACACACACTAAAAAACACAATATATGAAATTACACTTAGGCAGGCAGATGGCTCCTGCATAATGCAAATTAACTTTTCTCAATAATTTCAAGCATCTACAAGAATGAGAAAGGAAAGCTTTGGGTGCCTCCCCTCTATATAGTAGCTTACTATTGTTTAAATAGATTAATTAGAAAAGGAGAAGTAGTGATAGAGTGGATTCTATTAATTCTCCTGAAGCATGGGAGAATTCGGTGTAATTATGTGTGCTTAATAACATGACCTGAGAACTGTGCTATTTCAAAAGCAAAAGATGCCTTCTAAAGCAGGGAAAACAGCAGAAGTTTCAGTTAGAAGCTTGAGATGAACACAAAAGATATATGAACTTCACATAACCACAGAATGGTTTGAGTTGGAATGGACCTGAAATATCATCTAAGGATCATCTATAGGACTTAGGTGTCTTCAGTTACAGAGTCCTAGAGATACTACTGACAGAGGCAGCTAGGTCCAAAAACTTTCTATGAGATCTCTGAATTAAAGATATCAAACTATTTAGATCTGTCTTTATGCCCACAAAGCTTACACTGTTCAAGTGGATGCTGGACTGTATACTTCTGAAAACAGAACATTTGGACAAAAAGTCAGTATGAAAGCTCATGACAAGAATTCTGTTGGATAGCATGGAAGAAAACTCTAATACATGAAAATTAGGAACAAAACACAGATCTGTCCAGAAGGAAAAAACCCAGAAGACAAAAATGTAGCTGGCAAATCAGTTCCTTGAGAGCTTGTAACTCTTAAAATTATGTACATCCAAAAAAAGCTCCATTAAGCTTTAAAAACAGTATAAACTATACCCTCTAGCACAGGTTGCAAGTGCTCCCATCTTCTGGACTCAAGTAGTAATACCAGACAATTTTGTCAGGGAATGGCTCCCCCTGACACAAAATGTGTGGAGAGGTCAAGTATTTGTGAGACATAAAGGTGGCTAATAAATGAAACATATTTCTTTAACTAGACTCAACTCTGGCCAAGACCCAGCTCAACAAATCAACAGCTGGAAGTCCACTCATGGATGCTGGGTTTTGAACCAGCTCACTTAGACTCCAAGTCAGTCCTGGGACGGAAGCAGGCAACAAAATAAATACCTGTTAGCATTACCAACTATACATTAAATGATCCGAGAAATATATCAGAAAAGCCAGAAGTTACATTCCTAGTAACTGAAATGAGTTCTAACAAACAAGAAACAGACAGAAGCTGAAGCTGTTACGATCTTGTTCTATGAGTGGGCAAATATGTATCTCCCAAAAGCACTTCTTAGTGGCAGAAGACTTGAAATAAAAGGATTTTTACGTAAGTAATTTTCCAGGAATCTGCTATTCTACTGCTATGCAATGTATCAAACACAAATGAAGACTGTCACATGGTTTCACTTGAGAAATTAAGTAATTTTCAAAAGCTTAAGTGGCAGCTCATTAGAAATTGCTGTAGCACTTTTAACAAACTAGTCTAAGAGGTACCTTTTTTAAGAACAATTATAATCATCTACTTTAATCTATGCAATACTGATCCAAGAATCCTACCTAGCTTTTGCTACAGCAGGTTAAATAGCTATTGTACAACTCAACGAAGCAATCACCTTACAACTTCAGTGGGAGCGTGTGTGGGGAGACACTCAAGAAGGGGCTGTACATAGTAAGCAAATGCTTCACTGACCTACTGAGCACTGCAGCTATTCTATCATCTTAATGAAAAGTTGGTGGTTTCATTATGGTTTTTCTTCCACACAGGACTAAGTACCAGTTGGAGTGTCATAATTATATACTTTAAGGTCATGTTGTCCTCTATTGATCACATTTACCAAAAGCTTCCCCAGAGTACAATAGCTTTATTTTTTCCTCCTCTTACTTTATTGAAGAATTTTCTCATTTAAAAGAAAACAAACAAAAAACCACCACCAACAAAAAAAGGTCTGTGAGAGAAATCTTCTCTGAAAGCCAATGAAAAATGGTATGATACTCACCCCCATAAGAAAAGACTTATTTGTGAAAAAATTATGGACAGTTAACATACACTGAATGAAAACTACCCATCTTTAGGGTGTGCAAACCACTATGTCAACCCTTCCCCAAATCTCTGAATTGCCTCTATCCAAGCGATTTACTCAAACAACAGTAGCCAGTAAACTGTTACTAAGTGAGAGGCAGCACAGAGTTCCAGCACTGGGCTCTGTGCTAACTCTGTGAGGGTGAACCAAGTCTATGTAAGTTTTAGAGGATTTTTCAGAAATAGTTTCAAGTAATGTTTTTGTAGCAAGCAAATGACAGTATTTCCACTGCAAACAGAAGCAAAGGTAGAGGAATGCTGACTGCCCTTGAAAACGGTACCGTTTTGAAGCTGAAGCCACAAGAAAAATGAGTACATCTAGATTTAGTACATATATGTTAGTAACAAGTTCATAAATTATTTTTACAAGTTTTCACAATATAAATATTTTGAAACACTGCTTTTTGTACTCCACACTCTCAGATCCTCCTTAAAGTGTGTTAGAAAAAATGCTAATGCAGCTCAAAGCCAGTGGAAGATGAAGAATATGCAGATGGAAGGACCCCAGGAAAAGCAGCAGGTTTTTGAGTGTGAAGAAAGGATTAAAAAAAAAAAAAAAAAAAAAAAAAAAAAAAAAAGAGCATCCCCTCTCTTCCTGTGTGACTGAATACATACATGTTTTAACCCTACAACTATAAACCTAACTGGTTGTATACTGAATCTCTTTACCTGACGCTGTTGTAGCTACTCTTCCATCAGTTACTGCTTTGGAAGAAAGATATGTAATCATCTGAATATCTTCCTTGTCTTTACTGGGATATTCATTACGGAAAGTGGATTCTGTGGATAATGGTGCTGTGACTTCCGAACTACGGCTTAAATCAAGAGGGAGACATGGTCCACGCTTCTCAAGTGACATATGAGCAACATCAGGTACTACATAAAAGAAAAAATGTAATATTAAAAAAAGATACATAGGTCCAACAAACAACAGTTTGGATTGTAGCGTTTACATAACAAAGAAACAGCATACAGCTTTAGCTACAATAAGTCAAAATATCCCACTAGATGAAAACCGTGAAAGGTCTAATTTTTATGATTCAATTTCTCTTGGGCAGTTCTTTATTAGATTAAGATACATTACCCTCCAATTTTGATGACTGTTGGTTTTGACCACTGATGGAGAACACTTTTCCATCAGTAACTGAAGAGGGAGAAGAAACTTTTTCTACAGAATCATCAGGCAAGGAGCAAGTGGCTAAACGCTGTGATCTTCTTCTCCGTTGGCTATGTTTGTAGGATCTAGGGGAATTCACTGGCTGTGATGGACCTAAAAAGAGATCTTTCAATGTTCATGAAGCAGAGATATACCATAATCTTACCGCAGTATTTGAGCTCTAAAGACAGGGAGTGCTTTAAATAGCTCTTATTTGCAAAGCTGGTAATTACAGCAAAACTGGTGAAGGTAATTAAATAAAAACTGTGATTACCAGGAGCAAAAAAGAGTTATGCTCAAGACATGATTCTCTTTTTGCGTATTATACATTATCAGGGCACCTACTTCCCCACTGATAAAGGCTGTTGTTTTACGCAAACAGTGTATTTACAGTAAGCAACCCCCCCATATAACCCATGAGAGTAGGCTACTTATAATGGAAGGGGGCAATAGGATTTAACGGTAAACAGAACAAATGATCACAGTTAAAGACCTAAAAACTCATGGATAGTGTTAATATACAACTTAAAAAAGATAATCAAAAGCAGTGGCAAATTTTATATCCCATCTCCTGTCTTCTGCTAACCTGATATCAATACCCCATCATTCAAACGCACGCTGACAATACATGGTGCAGTAAGAAGGTTCAAGAACATTACACTTTAAAAAAAAAAAGCAGGGGGGTGGGGGGGGTGGGAATTGATACAGGTTAACACAGGCCTGATTCATTAAAAACAAAACACCTGCACTCCTCTACAGCTCTCAAATATCACCCAGTTTCACAACTTTCTGCCTTAGAAAAACAAAATTTAAGTAATTATCACACTGTAAATCACTGTTCTCTCCTTTTCTTTAAAGTTTTTTAGTTAAAGATGTCAAGATTTAAAAATAGAGACAAAGAAAAATTAAAATTTCCATTAGAGGTGGCAAACACTCAGAAACTGAAGATTAAAAGACGGCACTAACAAGATCTTAAGCTATTAAGTAATCAATTTCTAAATAAGCTACTTCCTAAAAATATTGCTAGAGAGAAATCTAACAATCCAAAATACAAACATGCTCAAGGAAAACTACTTACCATTGTTTTAGGGGTGGGGGGGAGAAAGCGTATTACAACATAGATGACCGCTAATATTTTGTGGGGGCAAAATACAATCTGTACCTATGTGTCCTGAACAAATACAGATGACTGAATTTGCACCTCTCCCTCTCCCATTCAAAGTTATCTGTGTGAAAAGATTAGAAGAAACTTATTGCCTAAGGGAAAATATCAAATCGAGGTTAAGGGGAACACACAATCCAGGTTTAATCTTCCATCCTCAATCACTATTCTAAACGTGAAACAACATGCTCCTTTTGACTTAGTGGAACCTGTGTTTATTTTAACTCTCAGCCTCAGCATTTAACGTTCTTCAGGCAACAAGGAGCCTGACCCTAAGCAACACTAAAAACCTACTGTAATCTCAAGAAAAAAATCTAGAAATATTTTATAACGTTCACAAAAAATAGCATAACCAAGGATGCAGCATAAACCCTTCCCTGTTCTTCTGATAACCGATATTTTGGTACTTTGCAAATCAGTTACACATTAAGGAGGTCAACACCTATGGTATTTTTCTGAGACAAAGAAACCAAATGTTTTTCTATGTCCCCACCACAGATCTTGAACCCATCTTCTCTTTCACATCGTACTTGGAGAAATATCATGTAAGGTGAAAAATGCCACAGCCTACAGGTACAGCACATCAGCCTGCTGAAGACAGAATTTCTCAGAGAAGGAAAGGTCCACAACCAAGGTGTGCATCTTTTTAATGAATCAGGCCTCTTCAGAAGGGAGGTTTGATTTTTTTCCTGTATCACTGTTAATACTAATGTGGAGATTTAAGCTGGAGGGAAAGCCAACCATGAAAAGCCACGACTCTATAAATATAAAGGTATTATTTAAACGTATTATTTCTGGTAGAGTAAGTCATATGCCTTATTATGTGACTTGACTTTTAAAATACTGAGCTACCCCTAATTCTCCCACTTGGACCTTTTATTTAAAGCAGATTCATTTTTAAAAGCAATAGCCATTTACAACCAAAAAAATCTCTGTATATCTCTTATAAGTAATTACGGTATTTTTTTTAAAATGTCTGTGCTCACTAGTTTTATTTATCACAGAAGAAGGAAGCTGAGAGACCAGCGTCAAATCCTCGACTTGTATTAATTCTGGGGAAAGTGGTGATTTAGGGGGCTTTATACACCCAGAAGAATCTCCAGATTCTTGTTTGCATTTCTTGCTGCGAGCCTTTCCTGAAGACAAAGTTGAGGATAACAGTGCAGGTTTCTGAATGTTGGCAGAACTGCTAATATCAGCTTCATTTTTTTTCTGACTTTGTGGTTTAGGTGAAATCTCCTGAATAAATAATAAAAAATTGAAACTTTTATTTCAGTTTCTTCGCTGTAGTTCTTGTATTCTATTTTGATCTTTTTAAAAGCAACTTTAGTATTCAAAACACATTTTAAAGCAACATTATTTTCAGTACAAATAAAAACTACTTAAAATGTATCACATTAAACTTTTCTTTTTTAAAGGAGCACTACCAATTATTTTCAGTATTCAGAACACCCTAATTTCTTACTATTTGAAAAACCTGCGAAGAGCCTGAAAACAAAACATTTTTCCTCTATACCACTGTAAAGATTCACCAAAGTCCTTTTAGTTTCTGTCTCTTTCATCTTCAGTAGATCAGGACTGTCAGCGCTGTCTCAAAGTACAACTTGGAGAACAGTTGCTACAAGCTAGAATATATACACTGACATACAAAATCAGAGTATATCAAGTTGGAAGGGACCCATAAGGATCGTAAAGTCCAACTGCCTGCTCCTCACAGGACTACCTAAAACTAAACTGTATGACTAAGAGCATCATCCAGATGCTTCTCAAACTCTTGACAGGCTTTTGCACTGCTGTGAGCAAGCAACTCGTGTTCGGAGGATTGCAGTTCTAAAAAAAAGCACTGCCACAACCTTCCCTTCACAGTCATTTCCTTGACCATGGGGGGGGGGTGGGTGGGGGTGGGGGTGGGGAAGTGCCTCAGGAAAACTTTGTTTAACATTAATTTCATTTTTAGAGCAGAACCTGAAAGAGTTGATAATGCTCCTTTAAGAATGCCTGACAACAAGAAAAAGTTTCCAAATACTGAACACACTCTCACACAACCCCTTTCAGTGCTGGGAGTCTGGATTTCACCACATTATAAGTTTGTGCAAACACATGAAGAAATCACAACTTCTAGCACCACAGGGTTAAATAGATTGCTAACTGTTGGGGAAAAATGAGCAGATAGAGTTAAAACAGTTTCTGAGGAAAAAAAGAAAATTCAACATATAATGCAGCTTTCCAATTTCATCAATTTTCATCCTTCTTAACACACATACTGAAGTATTATTTTTATAGAATTTGCATGCATTGACAGACATTAGCATTTAAGATTTTTAACTGGAAGTTAGTTAGTTGTTCCTGCTTTACTGAATAAACTGTGCATGTGTTACAACTTGCCCAATAATGGGAAACTACAATATCTGAACATAATTTCTTAAACCTGTCCCCTTTCTTGTCCCGGTTACATCACACAGCATAGTACCACCTAATAAAACCATAGCTAGGTAGAAATGTATTTCTAGAAGGTGTTATCCAAACTAAAAACATAACATCTCTGATTATTTGAATATATTACTGGGGTTTGTTATAAATTGCAATTTTATTTTCCACTGAAACTTTCCATGTTCCAATGGAGGGGGACAAAAAAAGCAAACCAAAAAACCACAAGTGCACATTCTATGTTTGTAAAAGGGCACCCCTGAATGCTACATGAATAGCTTGCTGGAAGTATCACGTAAAGATCCGGTGCAAAACATCCCATTCAGCAGACATCAGTTCTACCTTGAACAACTCAATTACACATGTACTAAGTGCAGTTTATTCATTTAAATATTCCATGAACTGTAGAGTATACCTATGCTGGTTATGAGAGGTATTACCAGAAATTAATTAGAGTCGTAACTTGTAAATAAACAATTTTATTGTTCATCTTCACAGATGTGAAAGACATTACTACAGCATCCATTACTTTCAAATTACAAAGTTATTTAAACAAGATTAAAAAAATTAAATTAATATTTTGATAAGGTGCTTAACCTCTTAACAGGACAAATTAACATTAAAAACCTTAATGAATTAATGTTATTCATCTAATCAGGTCTCGGTCAAAAGGAAATATAACATGACATACCCTAATACAGTTAAATAAACTACTGTATCTGTAACTAATCATCTGAGGTTTTGGGTTTAAGACAACTGTAAACTAAAAATATATAAATATAAACAAAATAAACTTCCATCAACAAAGTCAGTTTTCGGCTATTGGCCTGAATACTTCTACCATGTCTTGTATTACATTATTAAAAAAACCTACAAGATACTTTACTCATTCAATTTTATAGCAGTAGCAGACAAAACCTCTAAGGGATGTCAGCTTTGCTATTGGAAAACCTTTTAGGGAGGTTTTTAACTCGGCCATTTAAAATTGAGTTTGGGCAGGAACTCGGTGAAAAAAGCTTTAAGCTCAAAATTTTTCCTCCCCAGAGTTAATCATGTAAATGTGTAAGGTTTCTGGTTTTAGTTAAAAGCAAAGGAATAGGGCAATTTGGGATTTTAGATGCCTCTATAAATGAGCTTAACTAGTGTTTCCAAAAATGAGGTTTTTCAGACCATTAGCATGTAAACAATGACAGAGACATCTTTTTTTCTATCTATCAATAAAACAGAAACAGCCGAGTTACTAAGTCTAAGAAGTAACAAAAAGGTTTTAGTAAATATGCACTGTAGTTTATACTGTTGCATACACAGTCTATGTAAACCACAAAGTCCCATTCACCATAATGGGATTCTGCATGGTAAGATTTACATTGTAATGATTCTTCCAAAAACAACATGCTGTAAGCCATTTCACATTTTTTTGCACATTGAAAATATCACACACAGTAGCAATAAAATCATAGCATCTTTAATATGCAAAAATTTGAGAAATGGAATGTCATGTCAATACATTGTAAACCTTTATGCAAAATATCGGTCAATGCATTGACACCATAGTGGCTCAGTTAGCCGTTACAGTGACAGCATTAAGAACAGAAAACTACGTTCCATTGAACATCCAGTGCACTGTCAATGGAAAAACCACAGCAATGCAATTATGTATCAGCTCTAAAGAACCAGTACAATCAAAATATCAAATAAAAGTTTGGGGTAGGGACTGCTCATAGAGTGTGCCGGGGCTTAAGAACAGAAGTGCTCTTTTAAGAATTACGGGCAGCAAGGCTATTTCATTCAAACACTGCTGTTAAAGAAGAATGAAAATGAATACAAAAAAGCTGTATTAAAAGTACATTAAGGCTCTGATTTAAATCATTGGAAAACAAAGATGTCCTGAATCGAGACTACTGTTCATCCTTAGCTTGCTTTACCATGCTTAGGCATTCAGCCCTTTTAATATGCAAGATAATGCACAACTTGGAGTCAAGCAATGCCTGAACACAACAGAATAAGCCAAAGACAAAATGGCAGCCTTCAGGTCCTGCAAATATGCAGGCTTAAAAATCAGACCCTTAACATTATTTAAAAGTTTCTTTTTTGTATTTATTAAAATACACACCCTTGCAAAATGTATGGCTCATTGAGCGGTTCATAAAACACATACAAGCCTACAACACCAAATTCTTACAATATAAAAGAAACTTCTTTTAAAAGAAGTTCTATGTGATGTCAAAAACCCTGTTTCAAACACAAATTAAATTTGTGTAAGGGTCTTTTTTCTAAGCCAGTCATGGTTCCAGCTATGAAACTGGACCTGGGGACACTGGTCTCCTCACATTTGTTGCAGGGAGATTTCATTTTTCTTGTTTTCTGTTAATTTTCCAACACAAAAGCTCATTACTGAAATTCAAGTCAACACTGTGTTTAAAGACAATTAAATTCCGTACTTCTGGCTCTGCCAGAATTGTAAACATAAGATCAATTATCCGTTCCCTGTTATATCTGAAGGGGCAAATTTTAATGCTGTAGTTACTACATCTCCATGGCACACTCCAGTGGGAACTTTGCAAAAGAATCAAACTCTACCATTTCATACCTGCTCCAGGACTGGAGCTGTTTCTTTGTTGCCTTCCTTTTTTTCAGCACCATCCGCAACAACAGCTTTGGATGCCAATAAACCTTAGGAGAAAAGTTGCAGATATTTTTAGTTAGAAGCAGCTTGCAACAAGAATTTGTGGAAAAAAAACCCCACAAAACAGTGAGACAAGAAATATGAACTGCTTATATCTACAACATAATGCTCTCTGAAACAGCTCCACACAAAGCTAAACACTTTAAATTAGAACAATCAAAAAGTTAAAGGATGTTTCCATGATCATGTCCTTCCACAACAGATACTTCTCTAGCATTTCCACTAACATCATGAAATCAAATTATCAGTTGTAAAATAATGCCTCACCACCTTTCTGAAGCCCACGCACTTGGCCTTTAAAACCAAGCCTATAATACTGAAGAAAATTTTGAGATCAAAATTGACAAAAAACTTTTCTCTCTCTCCCCTTTCCAGTTTTTTAAGAAATTCCCATGAGAACTTGTATTACTACTTCTTAATTCTAACAGATGAAAACCCTTCTTAGATAAACTAGGACAAGGGATTTAATTTCCAAATGAATATTCCCAGCAGTGGAGCTCCCAAATTACCTCAATAACAAGAATACATTGGGAGCAAATATATCAGAATGTATCACTTCATTCATGAACTCATATACAATATCAGTAATGTAAAAAAAAATAATCTGTAAAAGACAAGGCCACATAAATGAAAAGGCTTTCCTGTTAGCTAAGCATATAGCAATAGCTTCAGTTCTACTTCACACAGTAACTTTAATTACCTAAGTATGCAGAGAAAGAAAGAGTTCTATGCCATAAAACAAAGCAGAACTGATAAAACCTGAAAAACACAAATCTGAACAGCAGTTTCTATTATAATCCCTGGGAATGTCAATATTGGGGGTGAAGAGTTTAAATCATCAAAAATAACTTGAGCTGACAAATCCACAGAAGAGTCCTATTCTGTTCCATGAAAAATTAGATATGCTCAAAACTAATTTCCAGTGCACAATGCCCAAGGAATTATCAATTAGTGAAGCCTAGCCTCTCAGAAAGCACTCGGGACATTAAAAAAAACAGGCACCAAAAAAAAAAAAAAAAAAGTGTGGTATTTTGATAGAGACCTATCACATTTCAGCATTCCACAATAAACACTAGGTGCTTTGTTTCATTTACTCTTTATGTTAGATTAAGTTATGCTTCAGTTTACTGGAAAGTAGTTGTTTTAAATAAACTTTGTTATAGACATGGTGTTCTGAAAAGAGGTGTAAACTAATGGATTTTACAGCTAAATAGGTTAATTGAAAAGCAGAAACTTACTTAGCCCTATTACATTAATACAAGTAAGTTTATCAGGTAAAAATATTTCTGCATTTGGTTTCATAAAAGATTTAGGTCTCATGGACCTAAATAAACATTTGTGACTCGAATCATACTGTTTAAATCAAGCTGCAAAATTAGCAATGATCTTTATATTGACAATCATACATCTAAAATGAAAAGCATAAAATAATTTGCAAAATTAAGTGAAGGAGAGTTTTAAATACTAAACAACAAACTACAGTCTATAAGGGGGCTTTTGTGGTTATACATACCACAGGCTGCCCAGAGCAGCTGTGGGTGCCCCATCCCTGGCAGTGCTCAAGGCCAGGCTGGACGGGGCTTGGAGCAGCCTGGTCTGGTGGAAGGTGTCCCTGCCCACAGCAGGGGGTTGGAACTAGATGGTCTTTAAGGTCCCTTCCAACCCAAACCATTCTATAATTCTATGATTTTTACTTCTTTCTAGATGCTCAGTGCTCAGAAAGCAAAGCCATGAAATGAACCTAGATTCAGTCACACCTGTGATACATAACCCTTGTTATACCCTTCTTCTCTACTCCATTAAATATCTTTCTAAGAAATCACCATGCCTGTAGAAATACAAAAAAAGTCTACAAGCTACTACAGCTGCAGGACTGACTACAGGTTCATCATCCTCTGTCCGTAAAAGCATGTAACAAATAAAAAATATGAGGTGGCATAATGAACCAGAAGTGGTTTGTTCTGTAAGCTTGCTGCAGATGTTCTTTTAGGTATCCACGCTGCAGCAGCAGATGTGGAAGCAAGCACTGCAGAGGCAAAAACTAGAAGACAACATTAACACATGCTTAGCAGGAGACATCCTTCACCTTTGGGAAATGTGATTTCCCCTAGTGGCAGCAGCAGAACAAAAATGCACAAAGGAATCAACTTTATTTTGCTAAATGTTGAGAAAGGACACCAGATGCAGTAGTGGCCCTTGTGGCAGAGCAGAACCTTCTGCAACAAATACTGAATGCTGAATTGAAATCCAGAAAACAGTTCCCTTCAGTCTCCTACAACCACAGGTTTTGCTCTGTTGCCCCAATACAGCCGTAAGGCACTTTGTAAACTAATGTTTTCCTAACAGCTACAATCCTTTATGTCTCTTTTGTAGCCATTCTGATGAGTACACCAGCATCATTCCCAACCTTCCTTCATATCTAAAAGCTCATTCTGGAGACAAAAATGACAATTTACAAGTATTTCAAGCTTAAGAAATAAGCATGTAGCAAAAGAAAATTTGATTACCAGCAGTTACATTTTCAAAATACTCCATTACATGCAACTATAAAAAAGTCCTCACTACAGTATGAGCTGCAGAAGTGTGTTAATTTGAAAAGAGTTACACAAAGTAACTACCAAGCACGGCAAATTTAATCTTGCAATTAAATGATTAATTCATTTTCACTGAAAGATAACATTCTATGTTCGCAGAGTATGTTTTCATGGAGACAGAAAGACACTGTTTTTGGAATGATAACACAGTCAACGGCTGCAATATTGTGTTTTCTGATTATTCAGCTCAGTCTAAATAAGCCAGTCTAACTGCTATTATTCTCATAAAGCTCCTTAGGAAAGGAGCATCTATCCACAAGCACAGAAAAATATAATTTCTAGAGCTACGAGTTTTTCAGGTATTTTTGGTATCTTCTGCAACTAATTGCTATTGGGAAGAAATTAACAGGGCTCTTCAAATGTATTAACACCAGTATATATATATATATATATATTGTATACATCTACTGCTTACAACAGCAATTAAATTGGGACTTAACTGAGGGTGTATGCAGCATGAGCAAAGTAGAAACGAGGCTGATAAATCAGGCATCTGTTAACTAAACTTGGTACACCAAATACGAAGCCTTTCAGGAAAGAAAACCCTGGAGACATAAGATGGCTTTTTCTAAAGACTGCTTCCTTCATATCATATCACGTTCCATACTGGCCCTTTTAATTTATTTTCTCTTTTAGACTGAAGTACTAATTGAGACTGAATCAGAATCACACTTACAAGAGAAGTGACTAAACATGCTTCACTGCTGACCTATGAAAGGTTGGATCAGCCAAAAGACGTCTGAAAAAACCTGATCGTGCAGGTTTGTCAATCAGGTTATTTTTATCTTACAGAAACAAGTAAGACTTTTTGTATGAATGACCAATGACCATATTCTATGTACTACAAAAAAACAACCAAAGGAAAAAAAAACCCTCCCCTGTAGCACAGAAAAGTTTGCCAGACTTCACACGAAGTATTAGTTACTAGAATAAAGAGTGGAATTTCTATCTTACCATCTGTCCAAGGGCCCCTCTGTTAAGGGGGGGGACTTCATACCTTTTTTCCACCCAGCTTTTGAGACGCATCTGATACTTTCCCAGCACAGGTACAAACATATTACCTCATCCTAAATACTGACAGGATCAATGCTGACACCACAGTTTGCTTACTGGGAGGCATGGGGGAGGACGGATATAAATTGAAATATTTTTTCACAATTAAGTAATTTAATATTAATGTTTAGAATAAAATGTGGGTTTCAATTTTTAAAGATAAGACCAATTATCTATTATTCCATTTCGTTTTGTATGAAATGTATTCTAAAGCTGTATACCTGTTTTCCATTAATACCTGTGAGTAATAAACGTAGGGAATGAATACCTTAGACACCAAAAAAAACCCGCAAACATTTCAGATCTTCATTGCTTTGATTTATAGCTAGGCTTGTATACTTTTAAATGCCATACCATAAACTCTTTTCAGCAACAGTTTTACTTTATGAGATACTATGACAAAACATATAGTTTTTCCACAGCTAACAAAACCTTTCATTTATAGTGGTGGTATCTAAATCACAACCACATTAAGAAGTTGTACAAACCCCAAAATCACCCAATAATGAAGAACAATGTGCATCCGAAGTTAAAATATACTCAAAAAATTCATCAGTTCAGGATGGTTACCTTCCTAAAAAGCTAAAAATAGCAAGTCAAGTCTGAGACCATTCTCTAAATTTATGAACAAGGTAGATTTGTGAACAAGGTAGATTTTATTACCATTTATAGATTCCTCTCAAATTCCAAAGTAAAAGACTGTAGTGAACATGCGCTTCATGAATGTCTTTTTAGCCATCTACTTTAGTACTTTGTACATAAACATGTATATTTCATTAAACTAAAAAAGA
This sequence comes from Falco rusticolus, assembly GCF_015220075.1. Classification (NCBI taxonomy): domain Eukaryota; kingdom Metazoa; phylum Chordata; class Aves; order Falconiformes; family Falconidae; genus Falco; species Falco rusticolus. Next base: position 174,054 of record NC_051189.1, on the reverse strand, counting down.
AAAAATTCAACAACAAAAGAAGTATTTTACCAGTGATCTTGTTAAGACGAGCTCTCTTTGCCTGAAATGAGTTGCCTAGATTACTTTTCCTCTTGTGTGATAACGTGCTCTCTGCCTGCACAAAGGTCATCTTTGGAACATCCACTACAGGAAATCCTACTTTTAAAACAAAAGAGAAATCTAATAAACTCACATTTCACAAATCCTTAACACTCCCCAAAATAATTATTTCAGAAGAGTTATTAGAATGCTGCAAAGAAACTTTAAAATTCTATTAAAAAATGAAAATGACACATTCTGAAGATTTAGTATTACACATTGAAGCATTAGATGTAGATTACCTCAAAATTTGTAATTTTTACTCAACATTATAAGAAATCTGTATTAAGGACTACTAAAAAGAACAATTCTTATCAAGCCAGAAATAGTTTCAAACATCCCTGAATATGGATATATACAACATCAAGGATTCTCAGATAACAGAAGATACAGGAATACAAACAAAAGCATACAACAGTCGTTAGAAAAAAAAGCTATGTTCTGCTCTTGTTAGAGCTAGTTAGAAGTATTGCACAAGTAGTAAATGCTGACTGAAATGGAATTATCTAATAAAAATAGTTTCTGAACCGATTTATGTTATGTATCATAGTTATCATAATAACAAATTTGACATCTTTCTCTAAAAATACTTGTTATTACTTAATTCCAAAATTATCAACAGAAATTCTACTTCGACATTAAAGCTATTGTATACAACTTGTTTTTACCAAATGTGTCACTAGATGTAGGTTCCTCTTCCTTTTTTTGGACTTCCTGCATGATTGTAGAAGTTGAGGTTTCTTCCTTTTTTGAAGGAACTTTTAGCCATTTTCTGTCCTCTTTATCTTTATTGCTGTTTGCGCTGGTTCTAGGTTTACTTCCTGCTTTGTTCTTGGCTGCTGCTGCAGCAGCAGCTTTGACCAAAGCTATCCAATCCTCCAAAAAGGAAACAATGGTAAGTAAGTATTAAAAAGTGCCTGAGACTCAAATAGAATACTTATAAAGGCAGTGAAATTTCATCTAGAAATGTTCAAGAGTAGTTAAATTTATTTTTATGGCTACTACTCAAAGAGCGGTAAAATGAGTTTCCTAAATTGCCTAAATAAACTTTAAGTATTATCAGTATACCACATGGATATAAAGCAAAAAGAAAAAAAACTTCAAAAAAATCACTGTGTATAGAATTCTGGCAGCACGTTCCCTGCCACCTCTTATCTGTCATAGCCTTAGAAACCCAAGAGCTCCCAAACCCTGAATACTGACTTTTTTTCTTACCCTTCTGACTGTGAAATACACCAATTTCATTGTTGCTTGAATTTTTTTATATATATATATATACACACACACTATACAAAACTACAATCAACTAAAAGCATGGTCCAGCCAGAGGTCTTCCTGAATTAAACTGATAAAGCAGGGATAACTCTTATCTTATTATATCTGTGTTTCTAGAGTAATTACAGATAGCACTCTCTTTGTACTACATTACAAATTCCATTCGATAATCTCAGTAAAGTCTTCTATCATGACTGAATTTCACATCCACATTTAAGGATATAAAAGTGTCACTGTAGCTAATGGCTTGTTTGACTATACAGAAACATCCAAAGAGTGAACAACAGAACATACAGCCCAAATTAATCTACTTTTCAGCATGTAGATGAAGTCTAGCCACCCTGTAAGTCAACGGAGAGAACTAAATACTTCCAAGGCTGAGCCAAGCTCTTTCCACTAGTTTGGAGTGATCAGACTCCTGCCTTATGTCTCTGGAGCATCAGGGATCAAATTTTAACTTGATCCTTTGTACCAAAGTATTTTTTCAAATTTTCTATAACATGAAGGTACAGAATTTTTCCATGGAGAAGTTATATGTGATATAAAAAGCAATAGCAATGTTCAGCCTCCACCGGTAAGAATTAAGCATCTGAGTGTTCTGAACAAATATTAATTTACTACATGGCAATTTGGCTACAAGGCTATTTGCAGATTTGTACCACCACATATAAAAAAGGTACGATAAAGGCTATCTTTTGCCTAGTTTCACACGAGTGCCTTACAAGTCGTAATATCTTTTTTTTCCCCCTCAACTCTAGACAGACCATATTTTATTCTGGAGTGTTTCCCTGTTGTTATGTTATCAAACAAGGTACCTAAAGTATCGGAATTTTATAAATCTTCTTTCTATGCAAGTTTTTCCAACTCATTATGTATTATGTGTCTTTCAAATTTCTGTTCTACTGAGGGTTTCTTTGTCACCTTTGATGTACAAGAAAAGCATAACACAAAATACAAAGCATTGCTTTTACTTGTATTAACACTTTTCTTTGTCCACAGCTCAACACTTTTAAATCACTGCTTTACACTTGTTAGCTTCTACGTCGCGTCAAGCTATGTACCAACAGTTTAGTTTCCTTTAAGATAAAAGTGTTCTGTGTCCAAACTGTCAATGCAAGCTACTCTAAATGCAATACACTCTAGCTAGCAGCAGCAAAGTTTGGAAGTACTTTGGCAATGCCTACACAACAGGCAACTACCAAGGCCATTTGGTGACATGCCAGCCACAAAGAGCATGTCTAACTGCCAGCTGCACAGTCAACCAAAACCACACATACCTCTTTTTTGGCCAGCCAAAACAAGCACACACATTAGCTCCAGTCCATCCAGAGCCTTGCCCATCCAGCAGGACAAAAAAAGGATTGAGCTATTTGTGGTGGTGAGGAGTTAGGAGACCTGAGAGTAGAAGCCTTAGACTGTACCCTGGCCAAGAGGATCAGCAACGCGGCTGGAGCCTGGATCTTATGATAGAGGCGGGATGCAAAGGAAGTGCAGCCTGCATCAACAGAGCTTCTAAACAGCATTTTTTTTTTCAGTCAAACTAGCCTCCCTGAAATCAGAAAATTTCAGAAGACATCATGCTTCAAGGACCACACTGAACTAAGTGTCCTGTTTAACAGCAGTTGTTCTGGTGCAAAGTGAAGTAGGGTTTTGTTTGCATTTTATTTCATTGTTTGTGTACTCTCTTTAAGACACGGAGCTTACAAAGGGTAGCAGGACACATACAACGATGAAGCAAACAAAAGTTAAACATTCAGAAGTCAGAGCAGAGACATTAATTACAGGGATAGCAATACTTTTTTCCTAGATTAACACATAAATTTAAATCTCATGAGGTCCCTTCCAACCTCAACAATTTTGAGATTCTGAATTGGCCAGAAACTCTGTGGGTCCATTTGTTAGCTAGGCTCTGGGGTAAACCTTTAGGCGCTAAAGTGATACAGGTAATTCCTGCTTTTTAACCTTGAACTGCTGCTAAGCAACTGCTCGGCCGCACAGCTTCTGATGTGTGAAAACTGTTTAGCATCTAAGATGCTAAGGTGGCTGTATTTCTTTTGAAGAGCACAGGAACTCCTTCAAAAAGATACATTTGTGCCTTTTTCAGAATTTTTAGAAAAAAATAACAAAAATATGGAAGAATAACAGTGGGAGCCTAAAGCACAATGGATTCTGAAATCTGTCTCAGGGTCATTGTAAGATTAAGACTCTGTCAACCATAATAGCATGGAACTAAGTATCATAGATACCACAGAAACTAGTTGCAAACCTTTAATAGCAACACTTTTCCCCAGAGCATTCAGTATACACAAATCCAAGGGCCCACATATGAACACATTAGAAATTAAAAATGTAAAAGCAAAATCCTCTAAGAAGTTTTCCCTACTTCTCCTTTGTGTCCTGACATTGCCCCTCTACTGGCTGTGGTTCTGTAACTCTTCACCATCCAGCCTGATTTCCCATTTTCCACGGTATCTCACCCCAGTGAGTTTCTCATTTACACATGTAACATAAAAAAATAAAAATGTGTATTTCCTTCTTTTTTATTCTTACTAAAATTCACCTTTCAAGTAAGCTGAGAAAACTGACAGGAAAGAAGTAATGGGACACTGTAGTTGAAGACAAAACATTACTTTATCACTACTGAGGAAAACTGTCATTATGTTACTTGGATTCATAAATCAAAGCACAGAAAATTGCACAATCAAGAAATAAGTTAGTAGGAATTACCCAACAGCCTTACACATCAATTAGCCAAAACACTTGTATTTTAAAATACTCCTTTGTGTAACTTGAAGCCTGCAACAGTGGGAAGACAAAACCAGCATCATTCCTAAAATCCAACCCTTGCGCCAACAGCAGAATTCACACACACACTGTCCTCTTTTCACCTGGCTACAACCACCACCTTGCTGCTTCTCTAGAAGATTCAGCTGTTTTTCCTCTCCTGACACATCACAACTCCCAACTCCCACACATTCACACACACACATATATATATAAAACACATCATCAATCTATTGACTGGCTGATTCCACAGCAAGCCTGCATTCCTTACCCTCACCTTTCAATTCTAAACAGTCTGCCCCACCTACATCTTGGTTCACATTGTCTCCTGTCACATCTTCTTTTTTCCTCTGTCCCAATCGCAAATCCATGCTTTTTCCTCAGCTTCCTCTTCCTGTGTGCCAAGTCCCCTCCCTCTCCTTCAAAACCCTCCTCAAAACTCACTTCTTTTGGTTCGATTTCCGTCACTAATCTCAGCTCCGGCGCTATCTGCTCCCTCTCGCGCGCCTAATTACATCGAAGATAAAACAAAAAACATGAAACAGAAAAAGTAAGTTATCCAAATACTTCATATGTGCTCTCATAAGGGCAGTCTCAATATCCCCATCTTTCTTTGTTTTCTCTCTGTACTGTTAGCCACATTTCTGTGTGATTTCAATTAATTTGCGCTTATCTGCACAGCAACCTAACCTGTAGTCCCATTGCATTGAACCACACAAATATTTTCCACTCTTTAAAAATTTTGCCTTTCCACCCTCACAGCTGAGTCTTACTAAAGTATACTTCTGCTGTAACTCAAAAATAGTTTGTGTTGCAGTGTTCACAATCTCTTCCTTTAAAACATGCTAAGCTCAAATCAAAGAATTAACTACTCTGTATATCTCTTTCTCCATGTAATTTAAATTTTGCATGCTTAGCACACACCTTCCAAACTTAAATTTGTTAAATTTGATAATGTATGGAACTTGAGGTATCTTAAGCTTATACCCATCTCGTGATTTTATTTTTTTTGCTTTGGAAACAGACAAAAAACCAAGTGATAGGTTTAAATTAAGCATGAAGCATTGGATCTGTCTGCTCCACTGTTTTTCAAATCAAGTTATAGTCTTGGCATTTTTTTTTAAGCTTTACATAATTTTTAGTAAATGTCTTGTTATAAAATAATAAATGCAAAAAAAGCAAAAAACATCCATTTGAGTTCTAGGCTTAGACAAAGCTTAGTTTCAGATACCTGATTTTCAAACAAAATCTTAAGATTGCGCTTTTATTCTTAAATACCACAAAAAAACACTTTGAAAAACATTTTACCCACAGCATGATGTAGATGTTGCAGAAAAAAAGTATCTCTGCCTTTGAAAGCTACAGAATTTCATACCTATCTCTGATTTTTCAAAATGAAAACCTATGACTAGTAACAATTAGCATTACAGAAAGCATAATTGGTGGTGTTCTTGCTACAAGACAACTTAAAAATTCTAACCCATCCTAAAGTGTAAATTTGGCCCCCTTATTCTTTCTCGAGACTTTACTGAAGCCACCCACATCCAACCCCTGAGATGTAGGAGACTGACAACGTAACTACTGAGAAAAATCAGAAATAATAGATGAGCTGGACTGCCACCAAGCATGTCTGGATGTCAAAATGGTTACTAAGAAATAGAGTTACTATTTTTTTTTAAAGCTGAAAATGCCTGTGGCCAAAGAATAGTAACTCAAGATTAGACACAACATAGCTCCCTGGAAAAAGCACTGGACTTCTTAACATTGTCACAGAAGGGCTATCTCAGTTCAGTCACAATCACATTACCCAAGTTTTCCTTTTTATGAAGTAAAATGAAATACTCTAGCCTGCTAACTTACTGTCATACTGAAAGTATTGTTTGAAATATTACATACTGATTCAACAGTTATTGCAAGACTGCAGCAAGAAGACAGTGCTAGCATGACTACAGATTTTGGTTTAATCTCTTTAAGGAAATTTAGTTTAAATAGTGCAGTATCACCTGCACAAAGTTCCAATGTTCTCTGCGTAGATGATCAAACTCAGTATACAGCTACCTGTAATCTGGAGGCCAGGACACAGAAATGTTTTCAAGCCAATTCTTTTATCCATCTGTCCTTGTCACAGTATGGATGGTTACAAAAGTAATACCTAATTATTTATTTTTGCCAAGTCAGAAGGAATACTCTGAAGAAAACAGAGCAAGTAAGAGCAGTTTTTCCACATTTTATTGCCGCCGAGTCTCTAATAGTTTCAGTGGAGTATTTTCTCATTAACTATGAAAATACAGTTACCATGCAAGATACATGCAACGGCATTTCCACTCAATGCTTGTAACAGTTTTCGATGTTGTTTTCGTTTCGCAAGTAAGGATAAGCCTAGTGACTAAATCATGTCCTTTACTTCACAGCCTCCCTCAACTTCTACTCGGCATCTCTTCTTTAACAGCAACTGGACACTATAAGAGATAAGGAAATATTTATCTGTCTGAATCCCCAAAAGTTCTGACACAAGGAAGAAAACCCCCAACAGAACAGTCATGTTAATAGGAACACATGGGCAAAAAGCTACCACAGTAGCAAACAAAAGAGATGGGGCAGAGGGTGAGGAAGGAAAAAAAAAGAAAAAAAAAAAAGGTAAAAAATAAAAAAATCAAAAAAAATCAGCAGCACAGACTATTAACAAGCTAAAGCTTTTTCCTGAAAGGACACCAGAGGAAAAAGTCTCTGCATGCCACTGGTTTTGTAGACTGCAAGACAAAACTCTGAGAACAAATTAGTCTGCAATGGAGTGTACAGCAGCCAGGCATTTCAGATAGAGGCAAGACTACTTGAGCAGCACACTCTGGGGCACCATCCATAAAACTGGTGAAGCAAGGCACTGCAAGACCTAGAATAAAGACTGCGATCTAAAACTAGTTGTACTAGATGACACTTTTACTACATCAAGACATTTAAAAAAAAATCTGAATAAAACCTAACAAAGAGATACCTGAAGTATTCTTACCTGCCCTTTTGCATCCTCTGGCATAGATTTGATATGCATCCTCTTAAGACATCGAATAACACCATCATAGAACTGTACTGTGAATGTTCCTAGAAAAGGATTGATGTAATCACTGTGAGTAGTTAAGAAAAAAAACACACCTTGTTACTGTGAAAGCTTTAGCAAAATGTTTTGTAGGCTTGATGAACCAAGTAACCAGGTGTTACCTACAGTCAAGACTGAGAATTTTAAGAAGAAATAAATGACAGCCTCAATGAAGCCCTGCTTTTACACTGTTGCTCTTTGTCCCCTTGGACAATTTCAAGCATGTTTAGGCTACTGTGTCACTTTTGATCATAAATATTACATAATTATTTCAATGAATTAAGTTGCCACAATAGGGAAACAATTCAATTTACAAATTCTTGTTTGCTTTATCCTACAGTAAAACCTTCAACTTCAACATAGGTTCATTAAAAATATCACCCCATTGTGATGTATCGCATCTAAGGTGTTCCTTTATTTCCCCATTTCCATTTTTTTCTTCAATAAACATAACTTTAGAAGAGACCTACCATTCCTAAAACAATTACAAAAACTTTAAAACAGTATTAGCCCAAATCAACAATAGTACAAAATAGTCTTAAAACTGTGCACAGGACGTTCTTCTCATCACTGAGGAAACATTAAGCGTTTTGCCTTCCAGGAGAAATTTCAATTTTTAAAGTTCACACAGATAAAAGACAAATCTCTTACTAAATTTGGCAGAATAGAAACATTTTCACTTAGTATTGATGCAATGAGGAAAAATTCTTATGCATGTCACTTCAAGACCACAGCTACAGCACAGCATATGCAAACAGTCTTTATCAGTGCACCAGTTGTGAATACATACCCTCTTTATTAATTGCTTCAATCTTTGCAGGGTAATACCGACAGTCTGTCCAACGAGCTAGGACTTCCTCTCCAGGTTTAAAATCCTATTTTATACAAATGTAGTCATTAATATTATAATAATTTTCATTTTTTTTCCTATTAAGAATTAAACATTATGTGCTAGAGGGATTTAATATAGCAAAACAAGTAGGACAGTTTAAAAAAAAAGTGTCAAAATAAATGTGCCACTTACAACAAATTCTTCATCATCTTTCAGCCCTTCTTTCCTTAATGCTGGTCGCTCCAAGGGTCGCAACCTATTACTGTCCCAGTAAATCCACTCATCGTAGCGATGACTCCAACGTTCAAAATGGACCAACATCTTCCCCTCTTCATAATCTATCTTCTCAATACGAGATGGATACCTTGAATGATAAAAGTAAATTGATAAATCTCAAAGGTTTCGGGGTTTTTTTTGCATACAACAGTGCTTAAATCACCACTCAGAAAGTTATATTAACACAGTTCAAGACTGAAAAAGATGTATTTAATGAACTGATAGTAGTATAACATTTAGTTTAAGAGTTATCTATACACATCGGTGATATGTCATCAGCTTCATCCCAGTCAGATTATACACAAAATTAAGCCTCAAACTCCTAAACCAAAACTGCTTGAAATTGGCATTAGAAGTTTGTGCTTACCAAGTTTAAAACCTGTGTTTGTCTAAAGCAAAATCCTGTAAGAGTTTTTGTTTGCTTCGGGATGGAAAGGATATAAAATAGTTTTAGGAGTACGTTCATTACTTTTATCATACAAAATGTTTCATCAAACTATACCATTGATTCCAGGCAAATCCAAGCAACTAATCAGACCCAGAAATCAATTGAATTCCTACTTATTCTAAGCTTACTAATTTATAGATCAGCTGCCATGATTTCACTGCCATTAAATTTGAGTCATAGTAACTATTTTTAGCAGTCATCTCTCTAGCTCCACAGGCACTAAAATAAATGTCAGTCTTAATTAACATGTGGATTTTACTCTTAGCAAAACCTGTATGTGCTCAGTAGAACTAATTGCAACTGAGCTGCAACCAGATTGAGTCTTAAGCATCTAATTCTGGGTGTGACATAGATGCAGTTTAGGAACCATAAACATTGAAATTTCATTTGTAGGGAAGAATGAAAAATTCTTCTTAACTTCAGTGATTATCATTCAGTCTTACTATTCCTGTTTCACCAAAGTGATATATTTCACAAAATTGTAGCAGGGAAGCAAGGCACAACCGGGTTTCATCACACTACTTTCTCCACTAAAAATTATTAGATCCCATTACTTTCACTGTATGGAATGCAGAAAAAAATGGAATGCGGCAGAATTCAGCTCCTGCCTTTCACAAAAGTATGCAAATGGATTCAAAAGTGCAAAGAATCTCCCGCCAAAAAATGGAGTTAATCAAATTTTCTCCCAAGTTCATATCAAGGACAGTCTAAAGTTAACAAAACATATTAAGAAGAAAGAGCACAGCAAAAGGACAGCTGTCTTTCACTTTCATTAAGAAGCAATCTGTTTTTTCTAAGAAAGTTTTACTGTGGAGCAATAGTAAGACATCAGGGCTTGAGCAACAAATTTCCATTTCTCCTGCAAATTTCATCTAGAAACAAAACTGGCACATACAGGGACCCTGTCAACATTCTCAATTTTGAAAACTTTCTCTGCAAAATACTGATGGTGCTGATAAAGGAATCTTTAACACTATGCTCTGATTATGAACTATGTTGAGTTCTCAGGAAGTACAGGCTTTCCCTATTTCCTGGTGACTAGAACAAGGCATTAAAACAAAAGGTGTCAATCTCAGTTTGCTCCTTCATTGCTCCAGCTGCAGTAATGCATACGGTTTCCCAACATCTGTGTATCTCAGGAACTGCCGAATGAGGAAAAACTCCCTGATTTTCTAGGTTACTACTGCAACTGCTTCAGCCACATTTCATCCTCACACCAGAACGCACACAGTTCAACCTCTTGTTGCACTTCCCTCACCCATACATTTCAGAAATGCAAAATATTTTCACAGCCATTCTTTAAGTTCCCAACTTCTTTTCACTGAACTTTAAAACACACAATGTCTTCGTCTCAAACCGCAGATTCTCATTTGCCACCCTACTAACAAAATCTTTTTCAAGATAGAACTCAACGGTACTTTTCAGAGGAACAAGATCAACCCCCTTTTCCCATTACAAGCAGACTGACAAGAACAGTCCAACAAGAACACTGAAGCTGATGATACATGTATCAAAACAGAAAGTAAAACTCCCAGGTCAATACCCACATCCCATCATCAGCATCCTAGTTTAACTTGAACAAGGCTTCAAGAAAGCAGGTCACCCTTAGGGCCTTCCTAAGGTTCTGCCTCTGATGATGCTTTCCTTTCAAGTCCACCTGTTGATACATTTAGGAATTTTCTTATAAAACTTCTTACTAGTTTTTTGGAACTGAGTTTTCCAATTTCAGACTTCTTGTATCTAAACAGCAAGTGTCAAGAAAAAGCAGGAAGAGTAGCAAAGCAGAGGAGAAAGTAAAGTTACCGTTCCTACAGCAAGTGTGTGAGTAACCATATTACCCACAAGCGTTTTGAATAGAAGGAAGACACACAAAGCATTTAACAGAGGGGTGGAAGGAAAAAAACCAAAAAAGCAAGAGGACAGGAGGCTCACTTTGTAGCGATCAAAAATGACAGCTCCTGTGCAAGCACTGAAGCTGTAGTAGTGAAATGGAAGACAAGAAGGATGATGCTCTTTCTCACTACAGTTGGAAATTTCAGGTTTATCACATGCCAGCCAGGTAGTGATGCAAAACTACGGCCATTTTACCAAATTCAGGGAACATCAACCAAGAGATAAAATTCTTTGTTTTCTATGCATCTACAATGTAAATATTCTGTTCCCATTACGGCGCTACCCTATAGCATTTCCCTTGCTACATTTTTATTGTTGTTATGGCTGGCAGCTTTCACTGGTCATCATCATCAAAGTCATCATTCCAAGTACTGTGCATAGAAGACAATAGAAGGGATAATCTGGCAAAACGTGGTACACCGTCCTGGAAAGAGAAAACTGAGTAAGAGGGAGAAGGAAAATACAGAGTACAGTTTAGAGACAAATACATGAAAATGAAGATAGTTTTAAGAAAAATTCTGCAAGCCCAGAATCAAGAGATTAAGGGGGGGGGGGGAATACAAAAGCAAAACTAACATCAGTTAATAAGAGGTGATATGCAAAATATTAAGTCTCATTAGGGATCATTCAACAGTGGAAATGCAGCACCAGGTATCTATTGATTAATTTCTCTTTGATAAATACAATTTTTGGTATCAAATTATTTTTAAAATGTCATTATCAGCTCTGAATCAAAGTCCAGTGATACTGGTTTTGCACAGTTTAATCTTGCAATAATCACATCATCATATAACGGCTTTATTCTGATAATTCATGTTTCTTCAATGGATGTTAGGACAATGGTTGCAAGATGAATGCTGCCAAAACCTGCATTCAACTCCAATCCTCAGACATGGAACAATTTGCAGACCTCTGAACTATAGTAGACACCCAAGTTATACACAATGGGTTATTATGCAACACAAAAATAACTTTGTATGGATTTAGCAACAAGCTATGAGTCTCAATATCCACTAAATTTAGCCACATAATGTGCCACAAATATGTATAAACAGTAATATTTCACAATACTGATCCCACAGTGGAAAAGAGCAGAGCATACATATTGCAGAATTTACTACTACAAATTTTACACCACACAGAAACATTTTTCTGGCGTTATAGGTTTTGCACTTTTACTAAGAATAATCAATTTCATAAATCACAGAATTATGTAACTATTTCAAAGGCAAGTATGCATTTCCTTCTAATGAAACATAAAACGGCAACATAAATTTTTTAATATACCTTTTTACAGAATTTAGCAACAATGTGTATAGGAAAGCTTCTACTATGGCTAAGAGCAATATTTATATTTATTCTGTTGGAAGAAGAATAATATGAAGATGGTTACATCTCATTCACATGAGAAATTTTATGTAGAACTTCCTTCCATCGCAAAGGTACATGTAGGCACTGTGAAGAAGTACTACAAAGGGGAATATGATCATCACTTTTACAGTGCCAAAGCATGATGATGTCTAAAGCCCAAACAACATTCCAGTCAGGTTAATTCTTCCCATTCCCCCCCAGCAAGTACTCCACACTAAGTGATCAGAAGTATATAGATTTGCCAGCATTTGTTCAGCTCAAACCAGAAAAATACACTCCAAAAAATTGAGGAAAAAAAAAACAAAACCAAAACCAAACCAGACCACCACACTCCAGGTCAATAATGAAAGTACTCTTTTTGCAGAAAGAAACAATAACCTGCAAGTTTTGGGTGTGGCTTTTTAATAGCGTGTTGGAAATAATATTTAATAATCCCAAATAAAGTCTCATTCAAATTATAGGTGGGTTTGTTCTTGTTTTTTAAGGAGAGAACAGGAAAATTATGTTAGCTGATGGTATCTGCCCAGTTTACGTATTCCATGCTCTCCATTTTCAGGTTCCAGTGATTCTAACCCGTAAGAATTATGGAAGATTATTGTAAAGCTGCAAAATTTAATATGGCTTACAAAATTTACACTGATCAGAAAATAATAATAATTCTCCAACATTTCTATAGGAAAAAATAATGGGAAATTTGCACGTTTCATTTCTTGACAGTGTAAAAAAAAAGCCTAAAAAAGAACCGTTTTCTCCAATGTATTCAATGTTAATACATTGAATTCCGTTAATGGCCACAGGGACAGTATTATTCATTTTTACATCATCATCTTCCTTTTGACCCTTCAAAAGTGACCAAGAACTGGTAAATTGCCCTGTGAGGTGGGACAAGTTATTTCAAACTGTAAAAAAGGTTGCAAAAATGTCTGTAAATTTGCACCTACAAAATCTAGAAACAGACACATAATTTCTGCCTTCACAATAATGGTATAAGAAGTCTTTTCTTCTACCTCATAAAGGATATAAAACCAAAACCCTCCATTCTGACTTGTCCACAAATAGTATTCCAGTATCCGTGAAATCTGTGAACGCCTATTTCTAACTCCCCGGTTTTTACTGTGTGTATTGTATTATATCATTATAAAGTAGAGTCTTCACAGCCCTTTCAAATACCTCGCTGTCAGGTAACCCAGTCAACTGAAATCCAAAGCAAGGACTGCACAAAGTAAGATCACCTCCATACTGAAGAAAAAAAATAAATTTCCATCCAGATAATCAAATACACCAAGTCAAAGTGTTGCTGTTCTGACAACTAACATTTTAGCGAGCTGCTTCCATTTCAGAACTGTAACAAGGACGATGTACCCAACGTATCCGTACTTCCTTCTTTGCCTAACATAGTTTAGATCAAGAAAGACTATGGTCTCAAACAAAAAATCCAACCCTGTTATTTTCCTTTTTCAAAGCATTATCTGGTACTTATGGGACAACCAGTAGAAAGCTAGAGACACAAGAGACAAGGAAACAGGGGGCAAAGAAAGAGATACATCTTTAACAACATCAGCTTTGCAGAGACTGTGTCCTAGTTGTAGAAGCTAAAGGCTTAAAAACCAGTTTTACACATAGGCACGTACTTGCAGTTATGTACAGTTTTACTGCTGTTCCTTTTGTCAGTGAGAGGCACAGAGGGGGTGCACATATATCAGTTTTTTGTGTAAGACCATAGAATAATTCAAGTTGGAAGGGACCTCAGAAGGCCTCTAGTCCAACCTCCCATTCCAAGCAGGGTCAGCTGTGGGATCAAATTTCTCAGTTTTATCCCAGCCCAGTCTTGAAAACCTCCAGCATTGGAGGCTCCACAAACTCTTTGGGCAACTTGATCCACTGCTTGACTGTCCCATAGCTTAAAAGACTCTCCTTGTACCTAGCTCGAATGTCTCATTTTTCAACTTGTGCCTGTTGTCTAGTATCCTCTAACCACGCACCACTGTGGAGTTTGGCTAAGCCTTCTTGATGGTATCTCTGTAGGTACTGGAAGGCTGCTAGTGGATCCCCTGAAGCCTTCTCCAAGCTAAACAAGCCCCGTTTTCCCACCCTTTCTTCACAGGTCACACAGTCCAGGCCTCTAATCATCACATAAATCTTCAATAATTTTCTGTTACCAGTCAATCCATCTCATTTACTATCTGCTGACAGATGGTCACATTGATTTCAATTAGAGCCGCATTTCATAGTTTGCTTTAGTGAATTTCAATTTAACAAGTGGTACAAATTTATTATGTAAGATGATGTCCACTGCAACAGTACACTGTTGCACTTCATACAGAAGCAACTGCAGTTACCTCCACAATAAAGCAACACCAAACATGCTCATTAATAGCCTGTCTTTGCTGATGAGTTTGATCAGGCTTTCTTCTGCTCCATGATCACACACGCCAAATTATATCAGTGACCCAAACAGTGTCTGTAAAAACTTCCTCATTTATAACCACAGGAGTTTTAAGCAACAGTCAATGCATACAATACCCTCTCCAAATTTTACAGAAATCAAACAAAACACCAGATTCCATGAGATGAATTTCAGCAACTGCTACGCAGATGAAAATTTAAGACCTGCAAAAGTGCCTCAGAAAGCAAACACACTTTTAATATATTTTTCCCCATCATCTAGAAGCCTGCCTTCATTAACGCTTTAACTGGTCATGAAAACACTGGATCTTTAAATGACAGCAGACTTTCAGAAAAATGGAGACAAGAGAAGTAAAACCCTTTCAAAGGCTATTTTTCAGCAAGTGTTCTCAATTTGTCACTTGCATAAAGACTGAGCTAAGCAATATGACTGCTCTTCAATTTCGGTTTTGTTAAAAAATATAAAGAGATTTCATGTAAGTTCAGGAACTTTATCTTCTTCAAAGTATGTCTCTCTGCCTGCAGATGAAGGGAATGCATACAGCTTATATATGGAAAGAATTTTAAAAACATCCACCACCCCCTTATGCAACTGACAGCTAAGGGAAAAAAAACTCGTATTATTCCAGCCAATGTCACCCTAACAATAATGTAACAGTAGGCTTTCTCTAAAAAGGTCTTCAGTTATGTACATTAATGTGAATTCATTTTAAACAGAGTCCTGTTTACAGCATTGCTCTAACTGCAGAATTTTAATATTAACTTTCTGCTCCTGTATATAGCACACAAAAGTTTAAATGCATATGAACTTGACCTGTTTTACCTGGTGGTCTAGATGATGAATCAATTCCTAGAAAGCTCAGGATGAATTCTATTCTGCCTGAAAATACCAAGCAACTCAGCTGCAGAGCTTCTGACAGGGTCCATGCCTGACAAGGCCAAACCCAGACAAGCACTCTAGAACTGACGAGTGACCCTTTCCTGTGAAAAGGCTGGGCAGATGCAATATAAACCATACACTGGATAATCAGTGATCTTTTACTGTTGTAATTAAGCTGAAGCTATTTTTACATATTAACTTTTGTTACCTAGCTACATTAACCAGTTATCTCTAGTCACAGAAGATGCTATCAAAAGTTCTACTGAAATTATTTTTATAGCACTATTCAGTTTCCTGATCTTGACATTCAGTTATAAAATCTGTATATTCAAAACCAACTCTACAGCAACAGATAAGAACAAGGGCTCTAAAGGAAAATATGGTTTACAGAATAATCCATTTATTATAACAGATGCTTTTGCTATAATTAAAATCAAAGCTCTACAGATAAAAAAAAAAATAACCCAAAGTTTTGTACAGAGCATGTAACTACTGCAGTAAATATGTAAATAATACACAGACTTCTCTATCACATAACTTGCGAGTTAGCAGGATCAGTTATTTACGTGAACATGCTTAGCTCTCCAGGAATGCAACAAAAAACCAGGTACAGGCCACTACATTTCCCAGCCCTAATTAACCAGAGAGCAGCTAAGAAAAAACTTCTGGGTAGAAGCATCAGCTTCCCCAGCCATCTGCTTCAACAAAACCAGGGATTTTTCAAACTGAAGTAGCATGGCCAGTATTTAGCACACTTGCATTAATAAAATTGACTAAATTTATTTTGGAAGAACAGCTCCTTTTACAGTACACATGCTGTGTAGTATGGTCCATGTGCCCACAAATTTCCATTTCATAGTCTTGACCAACTCACAGTAAGACTGGGTGGTTGCAGAGTCACAGCTGTAAGCACTTCATTCCTCTAACTGTTTGATACAGAATACAGAAGTACTCGCCTATTCCATGATCTCTGATTAAGGATGTTTTCTTTTTTTAAAATCAGTTTTGTAAACCTGTGAAGTGTAGTAACTGAATACAACACAAATTCACTTGCACACTTTCAAACTAAAACAAAGTAAGTCTTTAGTCACAGAAGTTTGCCACGTTAACACACTGATTCCACACTACTCTGGAAATGCTCTTTGCTTATTGTGGCTGTACAAAAGCACCTAAAAGCAAACAAATGAAAACCTGTAGAGAAGCTTGTTTTCATTCCTGAAGACAGAATATTTTCCTAAAAGCTAAAAGTTTTAACAGACTTATGTGGAAATTCAAAAAGTTCACATGTGAAACAGTCAGTTAATAGGTGCGCTAAGTTTTATAATTAGACATCAAAACACACAATATACACAAAAGAATTATGTTCTTAGTGAATATTGCACAATGTCTTCCATACCATTTTTGTAAATAGTCCAGTGCCTCCAAACGAGCACCAATCTCAAATGTGATTCCAGGACGATTTGGAGGCTTTTTACTCATCTTGGTATTTTCTTTTTCACTACCTTTTGGAGAGGAATAAAAAAAAATATATATATTAAAACAGATACTGTGTCTAAAACATGTCACTGACAACAAACATATTCTGAAGGGTGGAAAATGATGCAAAATTTCTATCCTGACTTCCCATTAACTGTTTGGTTTTCAAAAGTATAACCAAGGTCCAAAGAAGGCATTAAAAAAAAATTACGTATTTTTACTCAGATTTCTTTCCCTTCCAAATAAAAAACACTTATCAATCTTAGGTAAAAAAAATTTAAAAAAACATTGTGCCCATCTCTAGAACTGTACTACATTGTAATTACTGGACATCCATTTGGAGTATAGTTGTAAGAGTTAACAGTCAACGTGTGTTCTCTCCTCTGGTGTGGAAAAGGTCAAAAGAAAAACTTACCTTACCGAGAGCATAAACTTAAACATAAACACGGTCTAAAGGACAAGTAAGACAGGTTAGCAAAACCAAAAATAAACAAGCAAAAAGGCCATCTTCTGTCTTTCTACACACTCGAAATCTCATTCATAGCATTCAGTAAGTTCCATTCGCAAATGCCTTGTAATGGTTTTTTGGTAATTCAATCACCGTCCAAATAAATCACTTCTCTGTCCGACTACTACCGTGACTTTCTGACGTACTACCTTTACCATCCCCAGCCGTCGGGGCCGCAGGCGCCTGCCCCATGCCGACTGAAAAGCAAGGGTGCCAGGCTGCAAGGCCACAGCCGCCCCGGTCCGCACCGCGGCAGGAGCGGCACCCGGACCCCCGCTTTTAAGCCAGGCTCCTCCGCCAGCGCCGCGAAGGCGACCCGGGGCAACTGCCTCGCAGGCAGCGGCCGACCCAAGGAAGCCCATGCCGCTGCCGAGCACGGAAGACACAAAGGGGTCCAGCCCAGCCGCGCTCGGAGCGCGGGAGGGCCCCCGGCCGGCGAGGGCTGAGCGCTCCCCCAGGCCCAGGGGAAGACGCGAGTGGCCGCGGCCCACCGGACGCCCCCGGCCCGCGGGCAGGGCCCAGCGCGGGGAGGACCGCGGGCACCGCCCCGCCAAGCCCGGGCGCCGTGAGGGGGGCGCCGGAGCCCCGCGCCGCGCCGGGCCCGCCCGGAGAGGACCACCGCCCGCAGCCGCCCGCCCTGCCGCCCGCGCCCTCTCCGCGCTCCTTACCGTCTCCTCCGACTTGCAAGGCAGCGGCAGGGCCTGCGGCAACCCACAGCCCCGGCACGGCGCCCACTGCTCCCGCTCGGCGCGGCGCGGGGTGTCCGGCGCGGCGGCCGCCCTCACAGCCCCATCCTCCCCGCGCCCCGCCGGCGCGTCACCACCCCGCGACAGGCCCGCGAGGCGCGGCTCGGCGCCGCCATGCCACCGCCCCCGCCACGTGACTGCGGAGCCTCCGCCGCCTGACGGGGGGGGCGGCCTAACGAGGGAGACAAAGGGAAGCAGCGGTGCGCGTGCGCGGCACTTGCGGGGCCGCGGGGCGGGGGCCGCGGGGCGGGGGCCGCGGGTGAGGCGAGGCCGGTCCGCCCGCCCACACCGCCAGCTCGGCCATAAAAACGGGGCAGAGGGGGAAGGAAGGGAGACGAGTAGCCGCTGAGGTGGCAGGTGGAGTGGCGGTAGCCGGCAGCTGGCTGGGTGCTTGTCAGCTGGTGGAGGCACACGGCAGTGGCCTGTATTTACCTCCCTGCCCACAGAGATATCTGCTCTTATCTCAGCCCCCAGGTTTTCTCCCTGTTGGGAGCAAGCAGCTAGGTGGGTGCTCGGCTGCTGCTGGGGCCAACCTGTTGCCTTCCCTTCGAAGAACCTGGTATGGGGCTGGAGATAGTAACAGGCTTGGTCTGGGTGTGCCAGACTGGGCTTATGGCTGTTATTTGGCTGCTACTTGCTTCTCCCGGTGGAGAATTACTTGCTCCCTTTCTTGCTGAAGGTCAAACTCTCAAGGCTTCTTAATAGCTGCTGTTAGCTTTAGCTGTTGGCTGTGCTGCTTATCACTGTGTTCTGCTTTTGCCAAAGTGCTGGCCTTGAGCCAAGCCTGGCATTTGGCCCCTGCATTGCAGCCATTCCAGAACTCTGGGAACCATCTCATGGAGCCCTTCCTCCTTTTCTCCTGGATAGATATTGCCAATGTTCTTGTTACGGCAAGACCAGCATCATCACATCCCCATGGATGCGATTGCTAAGACAACAGTCAAGTTTCTACCAGCTAACAAAAAAAAGGCTTTCCTTTGCATACTGGGTGTATGGAGACTGCATGTTCTGGCTCACTGTCAGCTTGTGAGTCCTCTCTTGAGTAACCTGAAAGAAGACCTTGTTCAAGTGTATTGGGTTTGGGTGGCAAGGTTCTGGTAATGGGGGAGCTACAGTGGCAAATTCTGTAAGAAGCTGCTAGAATGTCCGTGGAGCCAATGCCAGCCAGTAGTGCCTCTGGGATAACGTATTTAAGAAGATGAAAAAATGCTGCACAACTGAGCTGAAGAGAGGAGTGAGAATATGTGAGAGAAACTGCCCTGCAGCGCCGGAGGGGCCGGAGCCGCTCCCGGCCCGGAGCAGAGATTCCCCCCCAGCCCGCGGCGCCCCCGGCCCGCGGAGCCCCCGGGGGAGCAGCTCCCCCCCCGCAGCCCGGGCAGGGCCCCCCCCGGGGCAGGGGGTGCCCGCAGGGGGCTGTGACCCGCGGGCAGCGGCGCCGGGGCAGCTCCGGGCAGGGCCTGTGGCCCCGCGGGGAGGAGCCCGGGCTGGGGCCGGGCTGGGGCAGGGCCTGTGCCCCCGGGGGCGGGGGGGCTGGGGCCGGCTGGGCCGGGGGGGCTGCGCCCGCGGGGGGGACACGCTGCGGCAGGGAAAGAGAGGAACGAGGAGCGGGGGAGACAAGGAGCGAGAAGCTGAGCGCGGCCCTCAGTGCCCGTAGCCCTGTGCTGCTGCTGGGAGGGGGCAGGGACGGGCAGGAGCCGAGCTGCGCCCGGGGAGAAGGGAGCGCTGCGGAAGGTGCTTTGAGGGTCGGGTTTATTTCTCACTGGCCCGCTCTGACTTTCCCCGGGGCAGACCTGGGTTGTGCCTGTGACGGTCACTGGGGAGCGATCTCTCCCTGCCCCCACCCCGACCCACGGGCCTGTCGTTACATTCTCTGCCCCCTGCCCGGCTGAGGAGGGCAGGGACAGAGCGGGCAGGGGGGCACCTGCCCTCCGGCATGGCCAGCCCACCCGCATCCCTAAAGAGCAGCAGGACAGACAGTACAGTTTGTGTGGTAGCCCTTAGGCCTGTCCAGACAGGGGAACATGACCTCACCTGGAGCCTCTGTCAGAAAACACCTGGAGAGACCCAAGATCAACATACAGGGTTGTGGGAACTGGGGGTATCAAGGGTCTGAGGTACTTGTGCTGTGCTGGATGTTCATAGGTAGGGTCCCCTCTGTACCTTATGCAAGCGAAGCTATGTGGAGTAAGTGGGTAGCACTGATCACACAGTGGGCTCAAATGGGGAACCTGCAGTGCCCATGAATCCTGGAAGAGATCACAGTTTGGCCAGGAGGCAGAGATTTCAGAGCATCACCTGAGGTGGCGGCTCGGGCCCAAGAGTATAATAAATAAGCAGAAAGTGAAAAGCATTGCTTTTGCAGTGAAAATGCTCTGTTTACCAGTGGAACCTGTTGTACTGTGTGACACCGTCTGAAGTGGAAAGCTGCTTCGTGAAGCACAAGTCATGGACCAAATGAATTGATTGGACTTCTGTGGACATTTGGAGGATGTCCCACAGATTAAGGGAATGATATCTGTGTCAAAGGATGAGAAGGCATCCATGATTGATGGGAATGTATTGGAGAGTGTAGGACCTGGGTATGGTAGACATGCTGTGAAAGCAAGGGGTGGAGATTGGACTGTGTCTGGCTGGGATAGAGTTAACTTTCTTCATAGATGTTCGTATGGTGGCCATGTTTCGGAGTTTTGGCTAAAACAGTGCTGATAACACACCGGTGTGTTGGCTATTGCTGAACACTTGTGCAGCATCAAAGCTTTCTTTTTTTTTTTCCCAGTCTGCACCCCCAGCAAGTAGGCTGAGGGTGGGCAAGAAACTGGGAGGGGACACAGGCAGCATAGTTGATCTGAACTGGAAAAGGGATATTCTATGCTGAAAATGAAAAACTCAACAAGAAAAGCTGGGGCAGAGGAATAAGAATGGTGAGGGTTTTGTCTTCCAAGGTGTCCATTGCTGGGAGACTGGTTGGGCCTGGGTCTGCTGATGGGAGGTGGTGAGTAATTGCCTTTGCATTACTTGAGGAGGCAGGGGGCTGGGAGGAAGTGTTTGATTTAGGGTTGGGGTTTTTTTGCTTTCCTTCACTTACGAAACTGTCCTTATCTGGATATACAAACATTCTCATTTCTGTTCTTCCTCTTCTCTGTCCTGTCCCACTGCGAGGGGAGTAAGCAAGTGGCTGTGTGGGTGTTTGGCTGCTGTCTGAGGTCAACCCATCCTCTTTGGTTAGTTGCTGTGAGGCTGCCTCCCACTTGAAGAGTCTTTATAGGGAGACTGTGCAGTGAGATATTTTAGAGTATTTACTTGCTGTGGGATTTTTTATTCCTCCTTTAATTTTTCCCTGTTACCATTTTCTAGATGGTGGTGGCAAGCAGAAGAGACTGAAGGAGGAAGAAAGCTTGATAAAAAACAAAGCAAGCAAAACAAAAAAAAGGGGGGGAAACACTATTATGTCTTTTTAGTAAAAAGGTTGCCATTGCATTTATTTTAATTCTCCAGCTCTTACTACACTGAGAGCAGTTTTGATGCAGGCTTTTGTTTAGAGGACTTGATGGTGAAAGTTTTGTGTTGACAGTGACACCTCTCCGAGTGGCAATGAACATGCAGCATCAGGATGCTGTTAAAAAAGTGAAGGTGCTTCTGTCAAGGAAGAAGGAAATGGGAGAAAGGTAAAAGAGGTAGCGAGGATAGGGATGAGTACATGTGGGTGGTTGAGTCGTGCTCTGTTGGCTGCCAGAGACTGGATTATGCTGTGGTATCAGAAAGTCTCAGAGCAGTGTGTGGCACCAGGAGCATCACCTCACTGCTGAGGCTGTCAGGAGAGGGAGGTGGAGCTGCTGGTGCACTGTAGAGGTGCAGCAAACCCCAGATGTTTGGTTATATGGGCTAAAACCTCATCTGCACACCCACAAAGGAGGTCAGCGAGAGAACAGCAGAAGAGGGAGCCCAAATAATACCCTGGCCTGGCAGCTCCCATGAGCCATCGGCCCATCAAAGGCCCATTTCCTCAAGCCCAGAGGAGCACAGGGGCACAATGGCAGGTGGGAACCCAAAGTAAGGACTCAGAGGGAGGGACACTGCAGTGCAAGGTGTTAGGTGTGACTCCTACCATGCTGTCTTGAGAACAGCAGAAGCCCACTTGTGGTCCAGCAGTATGAGGCAACATTTTGTTGCACTATTGTCAGAACAGTTAGGAACTCAAGGAGGCTTAGCCAGTGTCCCTGTTTCTTTTCTGCCATTTCAGGTATACTCACCCCTGCCCTGCTATACCCCTGAGGGCACCCAGAGCCCTTACTGGCCCTGACCTGCCTACCCCGGTGCCTCCCCCACCCTGTGCATGGTCCAGGACCACATTTCAGCTACTATGTTCCACCATAAAGGCAACGAGTAGCAAATGTGGCTGAGACCTTTTTTTATTCTTTTAACACTAAACCATCTCCGATGGTTGCATTGCATGCCTGCCTTCCGTTTTCCCTTTCTTGAAGCTTGACAGAGACAGAGGTCTCATGACATTATCCCAACATGTTTTGTTACAATGCTCAACTGGGCAGGGAAGAGTGACTGTGTCGACCTTTCCATGATAGAAAGGCTCAGTGCTCTCTCTCCTTCAGACACCAGAATATCACAAGGCAGAGAAGCAGGAAAGGAAATTTCGTTACTTCTGCTCCTCACTAAATTTGATGTCATGAAGCATGTCTTTAACATTGTTAATGTTATGCAGACCATAAACTGAAAACCAGACTGGATAGGAGATTTTATCTTGCCAGTCAGTGACTCACAAAGACTTGGAGGGGGAATAATCAGCTGAGCATGAGCTCATGATGTGCTGTTGATGCTGAAAAGACTAATGCAGTCTTTGCAAAGCACATGCACATGGAAATACTGAGTAGAAGTAGAAAGGTGACATTATCTCTGCACTTGGCACCAGTACATTGATACTAAAATAACTTACTGTTCAGAAAAGCCATCAAAAAACTGGAAGGGTTCAGGAAGGATCTGGGAGAATGATCAAACACCTTCAAAAAAAGATACTATGGCGAGAGACCCAGACATCACTTTTTTTATTTTGCCATTTATTTTTTTCTTGTGGGCGATCAGGTTAGTCCATAAAAGAACTATTTTAAATGTCAGATACTGCAATCATGAGGTGACAGTCAATGGAATAAAACTTCATCGTTGCTTTTGCCCTTATTATAGTGGGAAGACACATATAAAGTGACTGCTGGTGCTCATATTTAAATGGTGCCTGCACAGCCTCAGCCTAGCAAATGTGCAGCAGCACCTCTGTCCTGCTCTATCCATGTGCCTTGGTCACAACCTGGCTCTGTCTGTCATGATCTACCCTTTTCATGCCTCTTCCTTGGTCCATTTTGACACCTTGCCTCATCAGTTGCTGTGTCCTCCTCTTCAGTTTCTCTGCCCTTCTTTTGTGAAGATTTCCACTCTTTCACCAAACACTTCTCTTTTCCTTTTAAAGCCCTAAATTTTCCAGATGCTGCGAAAGATCCTAAAGTGGCTGAGTTTTGGAGCATCTGGCCTTCTATGGGAAAATAAAGTAGCTGACATCCATTGCCATGGACACCAAACAAAATAGTAACCCCTTGGGTTTGGGACACCAACCCCAGTCTTTTCCAGTTTTGAAAGACACTGAAGCTGAACATTTTTTGCTCAGCTGCTCACTGGTTCTTTGCAGAATGCCTTTAACTCACTGAATAGTTTCTCCCAGACAGCTGTATGTTTGCTGACAGGTATTGCAACCACAGCACTGTATTTCACTGCATGCTGCAGAGGTGACATGAAGCTCTAAACCAGCACTAAGGTCTGCTACTAGCAGAATTGTAAGAGTGAAGTACGTTAATTTGAGGATGCTAAGGGGTGAAATCTGCTAAGTCCACGTGGATAATGAGATTTGTATTTATACAGGCAGTTCCAGCACTAGTGAAAGAAGCCCAAATCCACACAAAGAAAGAGAAGAAAGAGCAAACAGTGACTGTTGATGGAGGTTAAAGGAAATCCTGGGAGGCAGGTGAAGTTAGCAGGATGTTACCCTTAGCAGAATGGTACATCCTGATACTCTGCATGGCTGGAAGGGAGCAACTACCCATTAGGGATGAAGGCAGCTTTGCTGTGCCACGTTACAGCCTGGTTATACCACTTTCTGTGTATCTGTTTGATACTTCATGGGGGCATACTCAACATTCGCTGTGCTATGAATATTGTTTTGCAATGAATGTTAGACCTCTGGAGGTTTAATCATGCTTTTGTCTCAGGAATAGTACTGTGCAATGTGTTGCTTACTTCTGCCTTACATATTGCAGCCATATGTCTTGGACTGTGTTTTGGTTTTAGAGGATGTTCTGTAGATTAGAACACATCAGTAAATATTTTACTGAAGTTTCTTTCAGAGCCTTGTTGATTACAGTACTGAGCAAAAGCGGTGCTAATACCTGCTCTCATTATGCACTGATTTCCTAGATTATTTCCCTGTGAGATTGAAATTCATCATGTACTTTATGGTGAACCAACAGAGCACTGGACTCACAAACATATCCCAGTGGTAAGTTTTTCATGGTCTCCCACTTTTGAGAGCTGACCTCAGGGCGAGTAAGGGAAAGGGACAGAAGGAATGTCCTGCCAAGACAACAATTGTGTTGGAGTCACTGTTTGAGTACTCAGCATCTGGATGTTCATTGCCATCATAATGATATTGTGGAGTACTGGAAGAGGAGAAGAGAGACTAACGGGCAAATCACTGCAAATCATGCAGTCTAGCAAGGATAGTTTTGTAGTCAGGTTGCCAACATGGATGTGTGGAGAGAATTTGCAACTTGGACTGAAGGATAACAGAAAACCAGAGCTCATATCTGACCAGCTTCCTGGAGTCCAAGAGTGAGAATGACAAAATATGCATCACATCTGCCAGCAGAAAATACCAATCACTTTGTAAAACTAGTGTGATATTTTCCTGTCTCCTTTGTGATTCTGTGAAAACTGGGGTGTTCTCAAGGGCTTAAGGATGGTTGTCAATTAAGAGATTAGCCCTTAGTGTCCAACCCTGCCTCTAGAATGCTTGCAAAACATTTGTTTATGGGAGGAATAATTTCTTTCTTGATACTTGGCCACTGGATCTGTGCTGGCATCACAAGGACAGGTTGCTGGAAGGCTATCAGAGTTCTGGTCTCTGTCCTCAATTGCCTTGTAGACCACATTCAAATCTTTGATCTTTATGCAATGCTATAGAGCATCCAAGCTATAAACCCACTATAGCTCTAGCATATCATGATCCTCCACTGGATACCAGGGCTGCCTGTGATTTTCCTCTCCCTAGTAGTTGAATTAGTCCAGGACATCAGTTTCAATCCAGCTGGAAATGCAACAAGTAGGTATGGCACAGGCGTAGCTGGAAAAATTGCAAATGGCTCCACAAAGGCCTGCAGGCTGTCAGTAGAAGCTTCACCAATTTAGACTTTGCTTAATTACTGGCATACAAGGAGAGAGGAGCTCAGTCACTGTCAGGTTACAGTAGTCATACAGATAGAAAGACAACTGATAAGAGTACCGTGTACAACAGCACATGGAAGACAGGCATTTAAAAGAATGTTGTTGGAGTATAACTGTCAATTGTTATTTGTCTTTATTTATGCATCAGTCAGTGTGATTTGTCATAGAAATGACCATGACGTCAATATCATCAGTATTTTGCCAGTACTGTTGTCTCAGGAACCAGCAGTTCC
The DNA here is from genome assembly GCF_015220075.1 of Falco rusticolus. Lineage (NCBI taxonomy): Eukaryota > Metazoa > Chordata > Aves > Falconiformes > Falconidae > Falco > Falco rusticolus. The sequence goes on along the minus strand of NC_051189.1, from coordinate 148,239 downwards.
AACACCTTCTCAACTATAGATTTTCAGTGTGTATAAAACGTACTATGAACCTTTAGAATCATATGTTGGCCAAAAGCGTTACTGCACATCAGTACAAGACCTTCCACCATTGTCCGTGCAGATCACTTCAGGACTGGCAGGTACACCGATCAACAGTACATCACTGCCGCCAGAGGAACATTAATTTTCACTTTGGGACGCATAATGTAAGAAGGAATCTCCCAACCAAAGATTCAAATGTTATGTGTCTAGTTAGAGCACCTAGGTGGTACCCTAAAGCTGTGTGTATGTTGGTGGTTTGTTCAGCTTTCAGCCACCAAGGTGCTGCTGTGCAGGTGATCTGTCCAGCATTAACTGTGGTGACACAGAAGACAAGGAATGTGGGCAGTCGAGTCTTCACCATGTCTTATGGGTTCTTCCTAGTTTGGCCACATTGTGCTGGGTGTGGACATGCCCTTTTATACCCTTTAGAGCTGAAAGTGATCGGTCTACCCATACAGTCCTACCTAACTTAGTCCCCATCTTTTCCTTCTCAGTCTGGGTGTCCTAAGATGCTGCATGTAGGTTTGTGCTGGAAGCTTGATAACCTGCTAGCCTTGGCACCACAAACACACCATTCATGCAGCACTTCCTCTGCCACCTGAAGCCCGATTCCCACTTGTTCTCCATTCAGATCAGTGATCAGTGCATTAATGTTTCTATTCTCTGCAAATAAGATCCTTCTAGAACATAACTGGCCAACAGCTGTCCATATCCTGGCTGCTTCTAGTCACTGTAGATGCTATGGAGTGCCAATTCTAACTTTTGTAACCCTTAATAAAATCATGTCAGCCAGCTTTTAGCACAGATGTGTTTGTTGCTTTTCTTAGTGTCCCTACCTTTTTGTTCAGTAATAGTCAGATCTTCTTGTGAGGAAATTCGCAAAGAACTCTAATGAGGACCCAGCCAAGGTCGATTAGGGACCTCAAATAATTTCTATCTTGACTGATGGATTTGAGTATTAGCCTGTTCTTTTTGTTTTCTTTCTCTGATAAAATAGTTTAAAAAGAAGCAGTATTTTTGGATGCAAGGTGAGGGAGTTGCAGATTCTAATGGAAGCACTTCTTTTCCCCATGTATGCTTTTATACTGCTCTTATATCTTCATGTGAAATTGTGTAAAATTCCTCTCAAGCATATTCCCATGTCTACATCAAGTTATATACCAACCAAATTTCCTTCTGATACGATACGGTCAGAGCAAGGAGATGCAATACAGACTGGTCATGGCTTTGCACAGAGCAGTATCATTGCACATTCTGGGTCTGCCTGATCTGTATCCTTTCTAAACACTTTTTGTCTGTCTAGATTGTGTGTGTACTGTAATGCAGCGGTAGGTGACATAGCATTGTTGCAGGTACACTGTTGTTGAGATCCAAGCAGTGTGGATGTATCAGCAAGCTCAGAGCTAATTCTAAGTTTTGCAAGTCTATGCATTGTACTCCACCAAGCAAAACAGAAATGACCCGTGTTGCCTGATCAAGCCTGAAACTAAGAAAGTATCTGATAGGGTGGAGTGGGATTTCCATCTGATAACATAAAAAACTAATTTGTTCCTCTTTAAAAGCAAATAAATTTTTGTTCATACAGCTGACCTGATAAGGTTATTAAAATCATATATGGTGTGTCAGTTCTGTAAACTGCAGTGCTAACTTTATGCAGGGTCATGCTTCTCTTCAAATTGAAATAAAATGCCTGGATTTGTGAGATTATTTTTAATTACCAGAGTACCTCAAACATTGCTAGGTGGTTCTGCTACATAAGGGAATGCACTTAGCTTAAAATGTTATCATTCACAAAGGTGAATTAAAATGAGTCTTAGTTTTCCCTACAGCAAGGCTGCCGTCAGGGAGAGTTTCATAGACCTTCAGTTTGACCTAGTGTGTCTGCTTTGACTTTCTCACAACCAGCCTTTCCCCTGCTAGTTTTTTTAATGTTTCAATTAATTTTCAGATATCTCAGAATACTTTTTTCTTGTTGAATACTATGTAAACAGCATTAGAAAAGAGCTGTGCTATGGACAAATGGCCTGATTTGATGGTCACCGAAGCTGGTGGAAAAGCTAAAGGCTGTGAGCTCTCCAGGAGATTCAGAGAATTAGTGAAGTGTCAGATTGCTCTCGACTGCCTTTTATCAATAAGCATTCTAGTTCCTCCAACACAGCCACTCAATTCACTCTACCAGGCAAAACACCCTTTCTGAAAATTGCATGTTTAGCATAATAGTGCACTGCAGTGAGTCACGGTGGGTTGGTGAGATGTCAGACTTATGGAGTAATAGTGCTAAAAGCTGATCTGCACACCCACAAAGGAGCACAGAGAGTCAACAGCAGGAGGGAAACCCAAATAATACCCTACTGCAGCTGCTCCCAGGCCCATTCCAGGAGCTGTCAACCCATCAAAGGCCCTTCTGCATCAAGCCAGAGGAACATAAGGGCACAATGACAAGTGGGAACCCAAATTAAGGACTCAGGGGAAGGAACAACCTGTGTGGGCCTCTCCCAGGGCTGTCCCAGAGGAACCTCAGTCCTTGTGTCCAGGCATGAAACCCACCCAGATGAGTGAACACCAGAGCACCTTTAGGACTGAGGGGGGTTACTGCCTGGGAGCATGGGACATGTTACGGCCAGGGGTGTCTCTACGGGCAATGACATAGGGAGTGGGCTGCTGAGGACCAGGGGGATCCTGACCAGCTGTACCTCAGTGTGTGGTGGTCTGTACCAACACCTGCAGTGAGGCTGTGTCCCTGAGGTCTCAAATGTTCAGGTGCCAGCAACTGGGGAGACTGGGATCTGGGGCAACTGCTGGGCAGGTGGAGTGTCTGAGCTCCGTTGCTGGAGGGATCCAGCTTGTGCAGCTGTGTGTATCTCTGTACTCTCACTAGTGGACCTCTGTTCTGTTCAGCCAGAGAGGTGAGAAGGATGAGGCCGTCAGTGCTGTCTGGGTGAGTGCTCTCTATTTTTGCCTTTGTTATCTGTGTGGCCAGCTGTGTATGTATGTATATATATGGTGTATACACTTGTTCTGTGTGCGTGTGCCTACCATGTACACATGCTCAGGCTTGAAGCTGGTAGAACCTCAGGCAGGGAGGTCCCACCAGCCTTGCCTTTCTTGGGCTGCCAGAACCCGCACAATATGTTTCCCACTAGCAATATGCTTTCTTCTTTATTAGCAGTGTCAAAAGTAGAGTAAGCCTAGGAGAAGAGTGGAAAGATATGCAGTGTTCCAGACTGTAATCTCATTTCCTTCCTTTTGTGGGTTGAACTTGTATGCAACAAGCATAAAACTACTGAACAGCAAGCTTGTTAGCATATTCATTTTCTCAAATTTGAAATCTGATAGTTGAGGTGGGGCTTGAGGTGGGCTGGGCAGTTTGAGAAGCAACAGGGAGAGCAACAACAACAAAAAAAGCTGTATATAAACCTCTGTGTGTGTATATATATAAATTATAGGCTAACATCTACCAATAAAATATTCACTAATGCACAAAGTTTATGCATCAGAAACTTGTGGAATAGTGATGAATGGTAGTGATTAAAAAAGAAAACATCTCTAAGTCTAAATATGATATAGACACAATATAATTTAACTATATAGACAAAAATGAAATGCCAATTTTCCTACAAAAACGCAGCCCAAGCTCAGAATTAACTGCTTCCTGTTGAGTCAAATATAAAAAGAAACCAGAAATACACCCGAGAAGTAAATTAATGTATGCATAGAAATTCTTCAGTAGGTGACCTAGTTTTAAAGACCATGGGGAATTTATGTCCATTGCCTGTAGAGAGGCAGGGAGACAGGGAAATCCTACTGTAGTGAAGCCCATGCACGCATGGAAATAGTGTTGGACTAAATTTCTTCATTGGCATAATTCCACTAAAATAAAAGAAGTGAAGAACAAATGTATCCCTGTATTTCAAGTTTGAGCAAAAGGACCTTAAAATATTTATTTTAGTTTAGCTCCCAAACAGAAGGTCTTTTGTAGCATCCTAACTGCCTAATTGCTATTTTTGTTCCCTTTTCTGTAAGGTGAGAATTTACATTCCTTTGTTATCAGTGGAAGTATTTTTCCTTCTCCAGGGGAAAAAAACCCTATCATTAAATCAAATAAATCATATTTTACTAGATTTATGCTTTCTTTTTGTCACTGTTACATACAAGCATCAGGAGAGATACCTACAAGCATGTTTTACCTATTTGTCTGGAGACGAAGTTTTGCTCCCTAAGGTTGTATAATTCTTCAGTGTCAAGCTGCTGATTTATATTACATTTGTAAGAGTTCTATAGACAAATTATTTTGATTACTAGGACATCTTATTCAGGGTCCATTTCCCTTATGTTGATTTGACTTTATTTTTGTATGCTTTAAGGTATGATGAATCGATACCTTACATAAGTATGAAACATATAGAGTGGAACAATTAATATGTTTACAAATGGCTTTATTCCTTTCTCCTTTCAAAGGAATGTACCTTAACATTGCATGGTATGTATTCACAATAATGTTTTTGACCGTGAAACTTAAGCAACTCTGAACTCTCACCAAATGCACATAATAGTGCTTTTGCAAAATGTCTTGTTACCATACACAGCTTTTTTTGGTAGCTGGATCATTTTCCTACATCAAAGCCCATCAGGCTCACAAGTATTTCAACAAGCTGAGTGATTTGGGTATACCACTTCAGGGTTTTCTGGGTGAGGTAGAAAAGTAAAGCGGAAACAAAAATCTGTCACTTTTCTTTATGAGAAAAGGTTCGGTCTTTGTTCTCCATTTCATCATTGGAATGAAATGTTATTTATAGTGTATCTTGTCTTTCACAACAGCCTGCAAAAGCTTTCACTGGGCTAATCTTAATCTTCAGTTTGCTTTTCAAAATGAATGCTTCTGATGTGAGGCTACTTTACAGGAAGCATGACCTCATTTTGCCTCTGTGCCGCCGATTGCACAGGCTGTTTTCAAAAGGAAACAGGGGACTTCATAGGACTGCCTTTCCAAAGACTCAGGGCTAATCTCTTCCACGAGGTTGCAGAAAGAGCACCCTCCACTTAACATCTCAGAGGCTCTCATGTTGGTGGTGTGAAATTTTTTTGCATACATGTGTTAAGAGTGAAATGGATTTTCAAGATTTGGAAGATTTTGCCCATATTTATCTCTTAATGTATTTGTCAGCTGAGGAATAACTAAGCTTTGGATTAATTTCTATATCGCTCTTCAGGAAGTTTTGGTTTTTTGTGAATACTGTTATCATAACCTGCAGGGAGGAAGGACTAGACTACTCTTCAAAAATCACTAATCTGTGCGAACAAAAAAAACCTATCTTTGTAGATACTTGTTTGATAGGTACAATAGAATTAAACTGATTGCTTGGGCTTCAGCTAATTTAATAGTTAGCACTGTATTTTGGTACAGACTAATGTAAGTATTTAGAATGTAAATATAGGCAGGGGACTCCTGGCTACCAATTGAGGGCATCATTGGCACTGAGGTTTATTTGATTTTTGGATGAAAAGGAAATTAAAACCGACGATTTTGGACAGTGACTTTTTGTTTATATTATGACATGGGCTTTTGGTTGTTTTGAAATTCAAGGGGAATTTTTTCCGTAAACTTTTATTTGAATTCTTGACATCAAATATTGCTGCATTCACCTCAGATTCACTTTTAGTGAGATTTCTTAAAGCTGTTGGCCTTTTCTCATGTTATAGTTTAAAGGTTCTGTACTGATGCTCATTTTGTGGATTAGAGATATAATATTACTGCTTTATCATACAGTGGTGGTTGAGTTGCTTTGTTTTGGCTTGCTTATATTGTTACCATAGCTTCTCATGCTATTAATTGCCCAGAAATGGGACTGAATATTAAATGAAAGCAGAACACTGTGCAGCGTTATCTACAGCATGATGTTTCCATGCTTTCTCCAGCATTGATTGAATTATGATTTTCAGGAACCCTCTTCATTAATGCATGAGAAAGAAATAAAACTCATGATCAAGGGTAGCAAAAGAATCTATAGGATTGCCTGTTCTATGACTGTTTAAAAAAGCTTGGTATTATTATTACTTAAAATAGTTTGAAAGCAAATTACAACTGCTTATTAACTGTTCTTCAGCAGAGGGAAAGTCATCGCCTCCCCAGTAATGTATTTGCATATGTATAGCTCTTGCTTTCTTTTATAAACATATGTATTTACTCTATTTTACCTTAGATTTTACTTCTCTGGAGGGTGGCAGATAAATAAGCATCCTGCAGAGACATACTTGCAAATTTAGGAGACAATTCAAATTAGTAAAGGAAGGACTGTGGTTTGTACGGCCACTTGGATTAGTACGTGCCAACACTTTCTAAGTGTAAGCACTACCTATAGGTAAGATACTATTCTTAAAAGTTACTCTTTTTTAGCAGTTGTTACCTTATATTATTGTAACTGAAAAAAACCACATGCAATACAACTGTGTTGTGGGTTTTAGTTGCTGGAAAGTTTCACTCTCAGAAGAGTTGTAGCAGGTATAACTGATGGTGAGGTATATTTCTATATCCCTTTACAAACAAATCTGCCCTAGAGTCATTCATTTTTGCCTAAGTGAGAATACAACTAATTATGTAATATATATTGAAGATACTATCTTACACATCCTAATTTTCAGAAAAGACAAAATAAAACATACTTCTGTTTCTTTGTAAATGCTTTTACACACAATCCATATTACTGTTAGCCCAGCATGTATGAAACAGTCCTTTTCAAGATGTATGGAATATCACATGTTGCATCGACGCAAGAAGCAAGTAAATTTGTGCACATTTGTCAGAGCTTTCAATAAAAACCTCTGTAGTGGAACAAATCTTGTCTGACTGATAAGATTTGGAATTTTGCTGATTTTAGTTTATATCCAGATCTGAAAACCACCTATGGAGTTCTGCCTGTATTTTCTTGTAGGGTTTGGATTAATTTCTTGGTTTTCAGTTTGTTTTTGCACAGTTTAACATAATGATTTTACTTAAAATAAGAGAAATTATTTCAGGACCTAATTGTATATGAAAAAAATAGGCCTACAACATGTCAGTCTATGAAATATACCACTGCTCTCCCTTTTTGTACAACTGGTTGTGTGGCATTCTGACTAATACTACTTGATCTCTTTGTACCTCCACCAAGTTTCTTCCAGTTGTCTCTTCCTCATGTTGTTTTTGCAAGGGTTAGAGCATAATTTTCTCATGGTAAAGTGAATGGTTTGGGTTGGTTTTTTTTCCCCAAAGTGTAGGAGAAACAGCACGTATGGGAGTAGGGTAATAGGACTGAGTGGTAAAAAGTACTCTGGAAGGTTTTACTTCCTATCTTTGGTGACCCTGCCTGGTCCCAAGGCTCAGTCAGCCTTCACATCTAGGCTGTGACTGACAATTGAGTTCCAGATAAAAATAAAAAAGAGTACCAAAGTGGAAACACTGACCTTCATGTCCTTTCTTTACCTCAGCTTTTAATTGAACATGTAAAAAAAAAAAAACAACTTTCTCTTAGACCTATCTCCTCTTGTAGGTGAATGGTGGGCTTTTACTAATGCTATTGTAAGCTTGAAGATCTAAAGATACAGCAGAGGCAAGGTATTACAGGGAAAGATCATATCTTTTATCTTTCTATGTAATTGCAGACATAAATTCTTTCTATGGATAACCATTGCTCATATTTCTTAAGATTGATTCTGTCAGATGCTGAACATCTGGTAGCACTTTGCAGACTTGATCCATGGTAATCCAGACAAATCCTATTTCCTTAGTATCCTGCCACAGTATTATTGTCAAATCTTTGTCAGTGTTGCTATCCCTATGCCTGTTTGTGCTATATCTGCAATTTTCATCTGAAAAATATATTGTAATGGGGGTACTTCCATTCTACTCTTTATCTATCACCAGTACATGTACTAATTTTTGCATGAAGTAGGTTTCTGGGAAAACACTTAAAATTACTGCAGCTATTGCGTTTGTGTCCATAATTATTTTTCTCAAGGTTGTAAGCTGTGCAGTGTACAAGTGTCTGATTATGATTGGCTCTGATTCTGTGTTGTCCTGGTTGAGATGACTTTCCAATATACACTACGTTTTTCCCACAATCTTTCATCTGTTTTATCTCCTCTAATGTCTCCCTTAATGTCCTTTTCTTTTTTAACTTCTTTTATGATCTTTTTGATATGCATAAGGTTTCTGTCAGTGAAGACCTGTCAGCTGTTTGAGCTGTCACTGGATATAATGACTCCTTCTTATTTGGCCTTTGCCTCTGCAGATTCAACAGCGTTTAATGGTGAACATAGACGCAGCCTCTCACAACATATTTTTCCAAGGTATTGAGGAAAATTATACTTGTTTAATTTTATTTTTATTTCATTGGAGATGTTGTAAAATCCCTTTGGGGCTTTTTTTATACAAAACTAAATACTTAGATTTATAGTGCTGATTTTAATTTAATTACTGCTTTAAATGAAAGTCCAGAAGTACTGCTGTGGAGATTGGAAGCATTAGCTTGGCAATTACAAGGTTTTGGAGTACCTCTGTTCCACCTGCTTTTCCCTCCACTGAAATTACAGTCTCCCTGTGTGACATGCCATATGGGATAGTTAAACTGCTACTGAAACCCACGTCAGCCACTGAATCAATCCAGTCTATTCTTTCCACAGATGTCACTGCATGGCCACTTGGAACTCAAAGATGTTGAGGAGAAAGGACTATCCGTAAACCCATTTTTACTTGAGCTGAGTTAAATGTCTGAAATATTTAGATCCTTTCACCTCTGTCGTTACAGTACTCTGAGGTACCCCTATTTTAAATACCACATAGTGTGTTTTTCTGTGCTGTATTTCATCTCAAAGTCAATTATATTGCAGTGCTGGATGAAGTTATCACCATGTGTAGACTTTATCCCATGTTGTTCTAGCTGCATGGTGTTCTAGGATTTGTGAGAATTGAAAGTCATGTATCCTCAAATCTTCATTAAATATGGCTAGATTATAAAAAGCAAACAAATCCTGCCAGGTTCAGAGGCACTCAGGTTTGTGCCATGCAGAGTAACTCAGAGAAGCAAAAAAATACTCTAATACTCTGACAGCTCCAGGTAAGTGTAGATCTAGCAGGACTCCTTGGCCAAGTGCACTGCCACAGAAATACACCTTGCACTTCTCAATTCAAGCTGGCTCCATGCATTCATGGCACGCACCACATGGCATGAAGCCCTCCTATAATCTGAAGCTCTGTAAAGTGTGATGCAGGCACACTCTAGGTGGCTGAAACCCCCTAGGTCCAGAAGTAATATCATTATTATATCCACATATTTTAAATCTATGTCATTACCAGCCCCCATCAGCTGGTAATGTAAATTTTTTATTATCAAATCATGGGTATGCTCTGTCTAGACATTCACTAAATTGGAGGGTTTAATTTCTCCCTTTCAGTTATGCTTGCACCTTTTTGGACAATGACCCTGCCTAAGAATATTGTTCCACTAATCCTCTGGCAGGCTCCCTTTCCACATGTCGCCTCAGCCCTCAACTACTTTCTAATGGTTATTACATTTTGATGGAAGACAGTTTTCTGTCTGATGAGGAGGGCAACATAACACTGACACCATCCCAGACAAGTGTTACATATAAAGAGAATTTTGTCCGGTAAGTGACCTATATGCAGATTTTACTCAGTGTTGGCAATTGCCTCCAGATCTCTGGATTTATCCAGAGGAATCTGTGTGGCTGGCTACATTTTGCTTAGCATAAGGTCAGCATTGCTTCTTAATGGGAGCATCTCAACTGATTTAGTTTGGAGAGTGCAGTGGTTGAAATAACTTGATTTTCAGTCATGTCTAATCTTACTACCCAAAAACTCTTCAGCACACAGTTGTTGCTGTAATTGGAGTTGTGTGCAATAATGAAAAAGGAGAGCTACAGCTCATTTTGCCAATGGGGTGTTACCATGATAAGGAATAAGAAAAAAGTAAGAAAAAGGTCTAGTCCTGGAATTCTTACTCAGGGAAAAATCTTGTGATTTCAGAAAAACATCAGTTTAGGAAGGTATATAAAATGTAGTTCCAGAAAGTACAGTGGATTCAGGCTGCACCAAATGGGATACGATAGGGTGAAACTCGTGGGTAGTATGAGACTGCTCACAGTAGTAGGAGAGCCCAATAACTGTAGTACATCCAGTGTCACAATAGCATGATATATTGCCGCTCTGTTAATACATTTGCTGACGTTATTGCAGGGTGCAGCAGTCATTCTTGGTGACATACCCAGGGTCAAGAACACGGCTAGGAACAGCACCCAGAACCTGGGTCTTTCATGTCAGTCCTGCAAGCTTTAGAGCTCTGTCTCCACTAAACAAGAGTAATTAACTCTATTACTTGACAATGTGTCTTTTCTTTCTAGTGTATTCAGGCGAAGGAAAAAAATCTGTCACTCTCTTGCTAGTTTGTTCAATCTCAGTGCCTCCAGGTCATGGCTCAGCAGCACTGTCCTCAGCAATACGGACTCCTCTCATGTAGATGATCCTTGGCTTGACGGATTCCATAAACTAAAAGCCAGTCAGAATGATACTGGTAAGCCCTGATCGGGTGCCAAGTAATTGAGCTACAACATTACAGTCTATATTTAGTGGGGCTTGAGCATCTCTTTCTATAGGTTTTGCAGAGGCTGTCTGCCAAGATGTGCAGGTAAAGAATGACAGAATTTTAAGTGGTGAATTGAGCTCCGGGCTTTAAAACAGAGTATGAGTCCGCAAAGACCTTTGTGCCAAAAAACAACTTTTAAACTGAATTTGGATCCAAAGTTGTCACCAGTGATGTTTATGCTGCTGTCATTAACATCTGGCACAGTCAGCTTTTACCTGGCTGGTGGGATAGCTTCACTGTGTTATGCTCTATGCAGTTTTGTCTTTACTCTGCATATTTTCTCCTGCATACATACATTTAACTTGCCAATTCCCTACCCTTAACAATTTGGAAACATCCCTGTGATTAATTAATTAATTAATCCACCCCCCACCCCCAATTCATTAACACAAAGGCTCAAAGCTCTTCTTTTGTGTAATCTCAGTTGTATATGTGCTTTTTGTAGGTGATTCGGACTTTTCTTCTGAGTGTAATAGCCATGTGCCGCAGAGGCAAACTCTAGCATCTAATGGAGCCTCTCTCACCAAAGGTGATGAGTTTCTTCAGCCCAAGAAACCATTTTGTGCTTCAGAATCCTGCTCTCCATTTATGATTAATGCAAATGAAGAGACTTCGAGCAATGCAAGTATGTTACATTCTTATTCTGATGTGTCTTATTTTAAAATATTATGCATTAAAAATGCATAATAAAGTGCATTAAAAATACTGATATGGCCCCTTTGCAGAATTGAACCTATTTCCGGAAACATACCTTTTAAATGACTGATTAAAAATAAAATCTTAACATTTATATTTACTTGTTCATTCCTTCCTGCTCACATCTTTGCCTCTCCTATTTTCAGTGATAAATGGAAAAAGAAAAAAGTGAAGAGGAAAATGGAGGAAAGGGCATGGGAGCAAAAACTGAAACAGGCAATTATTCAGAAAGGCTTGTTTTCTGAGAGCATGGAGGGCATAGTCTCTCTGTGGTGGGGGGTGGGAAGACTCCTGAGAGACACTCAAAGCATGAAAATTAGGTTTCTGCTTTGAATCACTGTAAGCAAACTCCCTTAAAAAGAAACTGAAGAGGCTGGCCTCACAGGCTGAAGGCAGTCTTTGCAAACACCTCCTGTCATATATTTACTTTCCTGAAAACTCATGAAAATAATCCTTCTGAATTGTCTTTTAGAATCCAGGGCAGTGCAAAATGTCCTTTCTCAGATGGCTGCACTGATCATGCATTTAATAATTTCAATGTGTACAAGGTAATTGTTATTTCTTTGATTTGTTGTTTCTGATATTAGTACTTACTCTGTTTCAACTGGTGAATAAAACATAAATTAAGGGTCACATTTTCAAAGTTAGATGTATCTTACTGTGAAAACATTTTTTCACATAACAGTCAATGCAGGCAAATATCTGAGCTATACAGATCTGCACAAAAGTAAGAAATATGTATACAGATGTGAAAACCACTATGTCAAGTGAGCTTGGGCAGGGGTTCTGAAAGGCTGAGAAGAACCAGAATGGATCCATCTCTTTCTAAGTGACCAACATAGGTGATTCTTTAAGTCTGGGAATGCTATATTTTTTCTTTCTAGGTAGTTATCCTCAATGGCTTAAGTAATTTAAAGTTTCCAACTGCAATTGACCTACCAGAGTTCAGAGGGTTCATCTGCAAGAACCTTCTCTCCTCCCACCCAGGCTTCATGTCTATTAACCCAATATGCATCTCTTGGGTTTTTCTAACCTTTATGGGTATTATTGTGTTCTCAGGTATTTTCTGGGAGCATTGGCTTCCACTTTGTTGCTGATAATTTTAGTTTGTAAGTACAGATTTTCTTTATATTCAACACAAAATATTTTACTGAATGAGTCACATCTGAGGACCAAAATCCATCATTGGATGTATATCCACAGCTTTTATTAATGCTTATAAGAGCAGTATGTTGGCATATGGGGACAGAATGTAACCTTCGATCAGTTACAGGATTTTGCATTTGAATTTCACATTTCTTTTGTCCCAAGATGCTGCTATGTCATCTTTCTTTGGACTTGACACATTTTCCAAAGCAACTAACTTTTGGTAAGTGGCTCCAGTGTCATGTGATGAATAGAAGAATTTAGAAATTTTAAATTAAGAAAAGGAAGGAGAGAGTCCTTCTGTTATTTTCATGTCAAAAGATAGCAGGCATTATCTGAAGTTACTGATGGAGGATTTGGCTTTTCCTGTTTCTGATTTGTATTTGTCATGGTTTAACCTCAGCCAGCAACCAAACACCACACAGCTACTTGCTCGCTTCCCCTCAAACAGAGGGATGGGGAGGAGAATTGGAAAGGGACGTAAAACTTGAGGCTTGAGATAAGAACAATTTAATATGTAAAGCACTACACACACAAAAAGCAAAGCAAAGCAAAGAATTCATTCACCACTTCCCATGGGCAGGCAGGTGGTTCAGCCATCCTCGGAAAACAGGGCTCCATCACACCTAAGGGTTACTTGCAATGACAAACGCCATCATTCCAAACATCCCCCCCCTTCCTTCTTCTTCCTCTAGTTTATATACTCAGCATGTTGTCATACGGTATGGAATACCTCTTTGGCTGGTTCGTGTCAGCTGTCCTGGCTGTGGCCCCTCACAATTTCTTGTGTCTCTCCAGCCCTCTCACTGGCAGGGCTCAAGAAACAGAAACATCTTTGACTTAGTACAAACATTACCCAGCAACAATTAAAACCATCAGTGTCCTATCAGCATTTTTCTCACATCAGAGCCAAAACACAGCACTGTATCTATCCCAGCTGAAATGAGGACAGTGTTCATAGAAACTTTCTGTTTATTTTGAAAAACTGCCTTTTCATAATGTGCAATTTATGTTGTAACACCTATTCAATTGCAGAAAAAAGAAGATAAACCTAATATGCCACAACATGAAGATGCAGAGACAAACCAAGTATAGTAAATTCTTATGAATCCTGAGGTTTGCTTTTGAGCCTTGCACTGAAGTGAAGTGCACTTGCAGGCCAACAAACCAAGCCTTTTTTTTTTTTTTTTTCCCCACTGGAAAAAATCAGAACAGCTAACTGGTGCTAGGCCCATCAACACCTTTCAGGGACTACAGAACTGATATGACTTGGCCCTTCTAACCCAATACATCATTAGGTGCAGGTCAGAGCTTGCCTTTGGCTTATATTTTAGTCTGGTAAATGTCTTAGAAGTATTAAATCGGCCTGATCCATTGAATAAAGGTGCTGATGTTGCTGTTTCAAACTGCTTTATTTCAAGCTTTGCACAAAGCTGTAGCTTCTAAATCCTGGAGAAAAAGACTTCCATATTCAGTTCTGAATTATGTGAGCAAGCTTACATGTAGGGCTCCATGCTGAAAGCATGTGTGCTTGTGCTGGATTTATGAATTACCATTCTTTCACTTTCTATGTGTCAGAAAATTCCTTGGAGTTGGTAAAATCTAAAATGCTGCCAAGACTAAAAACATTTGGGCTTATCTGAATTTTTGTGTGGTGAAAGTGAAGCTCAAAAGGGACATTGTTTCTGAAACTGAGTCAGGGTGCAGGAGCTCAATGTGTCCCAAGGGCAACATGTCTATCTGGCAGACCTCTTAACCTTTGAGTTGAGTATATTGGAAGTTAGAGACAAGATGGCACAACCTGGAGAGCCATATTGCAATGATAGTCTCGTGTTTTGAGCACCCAAGGGTCTTGGCCCAATACCTCGGATACTCAAGGATGGTATATTACACTTTATTACTATGTCATGCCCAATAAATTCAAGTCCACCAGGTTAGGACTAGTGTGTTGCAGACGCATGCTCCAAAGTACTGCTTTCTGGAATAGTTTAACCCTGAGTCATAAACAAAGATGTTCTTCACAAGAGGAAAACAAATATGCTCTGAGAGCTTTTCAGTCACTAGTGCACAGAGAATACTTCTTTTATGCTCATCACAAGTGAGAAGTTACCTGCTCAGACAAGAAGTCCTACAGCTTAACTGAATTTGGCAAACCAGGACCTACATATATACTGATTATAACAAACTGTGGTTTAAATCAGGACAACCAGGTACGAGGCTTTGGAGTAAAATTAAGCTGTGAAGAACAGAGGGGTGGAGGGAGGTGTTTCTTATTGTCCTACTCTGTTTAACTGGCAATAAATTTGATTTCCCCAAGTTCTGTCTGTTTTGCCCATGGCAGTAACTGGTGTGTGATCTCCCTGTCCTTATCTCAGTCCTTGAGCTTTTCTTTGTATTTTCTCCCTCTGTCCTGTTGAGGAGGGGAAGTAAGAGAGCAGCTGGGTGAGCACCTGGCAGCTAGCCAGGGTCACCACACCACACCTTAGTATACTGCAATTTAAATAATTGTGAATTTTGTATTTCCTTCTACAGAACTATCACACAGGATCTCTACAAAAGGGATGACAAACCCCTTGGTATTGAGCATAACAAAATAACAGGTATTTCTGTGCAATATGGTGTAGATACATCATTTAAAATACTGAACACAGAAAGAACAGGATTTTTTTCTTTTTCAAATTTATTATCTTGAATTGAAGCTATGTTCTCAACTAAAAGTTAATAGTACTAGCAAAAGGTACAGCTATAAAGGTCGTTGTTTGAAGGGGCCTGCATTTTAATATGAAATAAATGGGCAGGTGCAAGGCCTTGCCAGTGGCCCTCCTTTATTCTCTGGCTCTGTGGAGTGGCCTTGGGCCACACAGTGGTGCCATTCAACCAGCTGCGTAAACATCCCTCTCCTCAGCATGGATTTGTTACTGACCCAGTCAGGCAGACCTGGACAAATACTATGGAGTTAAGCTAAAGTGCATAAACTACTTCTGCTCCTTTGTGTCTCATTACCTGCACAAAACTTACGAGTTTTAACTCAATGACACCTGCTTTATCCTATCCTCTAAATCGCAATACAGTTAGAAATTTGCAGTGTGGCTGTGGGGAGTTCCATGTATTACATCAGAGGTAAATGACTTAATAAATTAATTTTATAATAAAAAAAAAATCTTACAGCCTTATTTAAACTTATATGTGAATTTCCTGCTAGTAGAAGATAACCTTTAGGTTTGATTAGGCTTTTATATTAATGAAGATCTGTGTTAGCAAAGAGGTATGAAAAACATACTGACTTCCCTGATGTTTCCACTTTGAATGGTGACAGTTATGCTAGTTCGTGTTCTGGAGTCATCAATCAGGGCTGTTAGGAAGGCTGTGATCAAGGCATGACAGAGCAATGAACAGGATATATGAACATACGAAGAAGAAAATAAGAATTTAAGTATGAAAAAAGCCCAACTTCATTATCTTGTGATCAAATGTACACTATATTGGACTGCTTCTCCACTGCTGAATTGGACTGAATTCAAACTGGTGATAAGCAGGTCAGGATTAGATGAAGGACTCCATAAAGCTCATTAGTGATGTCTTGAAACATGTAGTCCCATCTAGTTTCTTTGAGGTTTAGTGTGCCATAACTTTGCCAGTTGGGAACCTGTTTAATCAAGCGTGTGAAGCAATGCTACATCATTATATTAACTACAAAACAGAAAATGTCAGGCGTGTGAATTTCTGTAGCTGTCTGAGCAGCTGCCTGAGGCCTCCAGCCATAACTCTTACTCATTAGCTTTGTTAGAAGGTAACTTCACCAAGGGTGAAGTTATAGTGTGGTAATGGAAGGAGAGTCCACAAAAACCTTCAGGAGGGCAAAATATCCATGTCCAGAGCATGACAAATTTTAGCCTGCTCTTTGACCTGATCTGTGAGTTACATATAGTGGCAAGGGATATTTTGAGGCAGTGACCTGCTGGGGGAATCTCCCAGGCAAAAGGTGGAGGACAGGAGCATTCCCTGTAAAGGAAAGGGCCTGGGGGTGCCGGTCAACAGGCAGCTGACCATGAGCCAGCAGTGTGCCCAGGTGCCAAGAAGGCCAACAGCATCCTGGCTTGTATCAGAAACAGTGTGGCCAGCAGGACCAGGGCAATAATCATCCCCCTGTGCTTGGCAGTGGTGAGGCAGCACCTCAAATGTTGTGGTCAGTTTTGGGCTCCTCACTACAAGAAAGGCATTGAGGTGCTGGAGCGTGTCCAGAGACCGGCAACGGAGCTGGTGCAGGGTCTGGAGCACAAGTCTTCTGAGGAGCAGCTGAGGGAACTGGGGGGGGGGGGGGGGGGGGTAGTTTGGAGAGAGAGGCTCAGGGGGGACCTTATCACTCTCTACAGCTGCCTGACAGGGGCTGTAGGCAGGTGGGGTCGGTCTCTTCTCCCAGATAACAGGTGGTAGGACAAGAGGAAAAGTCCTGGAGTTATACCAGGGGAGGTTTAGATTGGATATTAGGAAAAATTTCTTCACCAAAAGGATTATCAGGCATTGGAACAGGCTGCCCAGAGAAGTGGTTGAGTCACCATCCCTGGAGGCATTAAAAGATGTGTTAATGTGGAGCTTGGGGACATGGTTTCAGGGTGGACTTGGCAGTCCTGGGTTAACAGTTGAACTTGATCTTAAAGGTCTTTTTCAACCTAAATGATTCTGTGATTCTATGAATCATGAGAACAGGCTGCTTTCATAGACAACAAAAAACATGTTTTCAGCCCAAAATGCGATACATTAAGCTAGTTGATGAATACACGAGGAAGACAAAAGTATCAAAGAACAGACAAAAGATAAATGCCTGAGGAAGAGGCATTTTATATATGACTGCTCAGCCAATAAAGGAGTCAGGAGCAACCCGAGTAGTAGAAATCCTACTTCTGAAGTATGCAGAAGCCGTTTTGCCTCTCGGGCGGGCACACCAGCGCTGCTGGCTGCTCTGCGCAGGGACACGCCACCTCGGGAGCAGAACGCGCCGGCCCTGAGGGAACGTCCGGGCGGGGAGCGCGGGGCCCGGGGCCGGCCCGCCCCAGCGCCCGGAGCTGCCGTAGCGGCCGCGGTCTCCGCCCCACCCCGTTGCCAAGGCAACGCGGCGGCGTCCTGTAATGGCGGCGGCGGCGGCGGCGGCCGGAATCTGAGGGGTGGCCATGGTGCGGAGTGAGTGTCGCCGAGAGCCGCTTTCCTCCCCTCCCCAGTGTCCCTTCCCTCCTCTCCAGGACGTGCCCCACTCCCTGGCCACCGTGTTCCCTCTTCCCATGCCTGTGCTCTTTCCCTGCCATCCCCATACTCCCGTAGCAGCTCCTCTCCCCTCCTGCTTCCCTTCCTCTCCTCACTTTGCTTGGTTACCTGGTTGCCCTGCTCCCTGGTAGTAGCAACCCACCAAGCACAGCACAGGGGCGTGCTTGCCTCCCGAAACAGCCCCCAAGAGGCCCAGCAGCGGGCTGGCCCCAGTGGGGACCCCTCCGTGTGTGGGGCAGTGCCCTGCAAGGGGAAGGTGTGACTGGATGGCTTGCATCTGGGCCTAGAGCTGGCCTTGCTGTCCTTTCCCTGCAGTCATAAACGTTCAACGCCAGGTGATAATATATATTTTTTTAAGGTAGAAGTAGCCAATGCAGACACTTTATCAGAGATGTCAAAAAACCCTGAATGAGATTAAAATACATCATACTATTACTTATGAACACATAATCTTTTACAGGTAAAGCAACATGACCAAAAAGACTGGGTACTCATACATATCATCAGGAAAAAAACTCCTGAGGGATTTCCTTCCTCTCTGATTTTCCCTGTAATCTATTTTGATTGTGTACCATCACTGGACTGCCAGTCCCTTGCTGGACTAAAGCAGTGCTTTGGAAAGCAACTCTTTCTCTCTGCATGAAGCTGGCATAGGCCCGCTTTGAGCTGGTGCTGCCTGAAGGAGAATGGCTTCATCTCCTGAACAGTGTGGCAAGAATTTGAGCCTTGAAATAATGGTTGCATACTTCACTTTTCTGAAATACAGGTTCCCCCCACTGTTTCTTGATATACCTGCAGCTGTCTGCCTGCTTATTCTTTCAATTTCTTTAATGCCTTCCTTCATATCTCCTCTGTTTTGAATAAAACAAGTAATTTTTGGAAATGCAGCTATTAGTTCTTTAAGATCTGTTATCTCCAGTTGACTGATGCCACCCCTTATTTCCTCCTGCCATCGCGGGAACACAGGAGTAGCTGTGATCTCTCAGGTCACTGGTCTGTTCTGTTAGGGCGCACAACGTCAGTTGATCTGGCTAATGACCTTCTTAGTGAGAAGTGACGTTACAATGTGTTTCATCAATGTCCTGGGTAAAAGCTTATATTTAAAATTTGTTTTCTCTTGCCAGTTTGTTTCCCTCATTTTTCTTCCATGAGCTAGATAGCCTACCAAATATCAAATACTCATTCCGTTTCCTACAGCAGGTCTCCAAAATAGGTCTCTAAAGCTTTACTGTAGCTTCTATTGTGAATGATTGCCTCTGCTTTGCAAACCACCTGGTAATGGAAGCGGATGTTTTTGAATAATCACTCCAACAATCACTTCAATTTTCTTTTCATCAGCTAAGGAAAATCTGGTTGTAATAAAACTGTCAGGAATAGTTTGTATGACTTCATTTTGTATAAAGCATATAGACTATAATGTTGTCTCCAATGCATAAGTATGCAGATTGTGGGGTTATCTCGCTCAGAAATACCTGTTTGCACTGGAAATACTGGCACTGAAAGATTTGCTACCAAACACTTTAGTAAGCAGGACTTTCTAATTATTATTTCCAGCAGATTTGCCAAGTAACTTATTAGAAATGTCAGTGGTTTTCATATTTTTGTATTTTAATATTTTCTATGAAGACTAAAATATTTAATCATTATTATTGCCACTTTTTTCTCTTTTCTCTATTAATTTAATCAGCTTTAATCAATGAGCTATTGAAGGGAAGATGTTTGTTAGATACAGCGAGCCTGCCCAACATGATTAAAAAAGAAATATACTTACCTTTCCCATTATGCCTGATGTGCAGACAGGATCTCTTCTTACATCAGTATCACCACTATATAATTTTGTAAATCATGTCAGATGAAACTATTGAAGAGAAAGGAGGTTTAACTCTGCTCATCTGCAAATAATATAATATATGCAAACCCAGTTTCACCCCGTTCCCTAAGGCTGTAGATAGAGGAGCTTCACTGACACTTGTGAGTTTGGGCTGTTGTGGTACATAGATTACCCAGCTTGTAGCAGACCAGTGAATGTGTGCAGCCATTCCAGGACCACAAATAAAACTGGATGAATTCACAAAACCTTCCTGAGACAAAGAAGCAGTGCAATAATACTTCTAGTTAATGCATAGTAGGAAAAAATTGTTTTCACAGATTTCTGGATTTTTTTTTTCTTCTTACTTATTTTTCTTCAGAGCCTTTTAGGAAGGCTGGCTAGTCTTTTCTCTTTTTTTTTTTTTATTAACAATCATGAACATACCCATGCTAATTTGATAAAACCCTATCCGTACTTCACTGTAGCTCACTGCTTGTCAAGGAAAGGGAAATGTTAGGGCTTTTTTGGTGCGGTGGACTGGAAACAAAGTAATAATATCTAGCTCAAGATTGAGTGCTGGTCCTCAGAATTCCTTTACCTTCATTATACAGAGCCTTTTCACTGTTTGAAAGATTGTCTGGCATTAAATGTTACTGCATGATAATTGGCCAAAAACTCCTTTGCTGGCTGCTAATGAGCTGGTAGTGAGGATTAAATTTCATTCTAACATAAATATTTATAAGCATTAATTAGTTATGGCTTTGCCTCAAGCATGAAAAAAAGTAAAAAATACCTGCCCACTTTCAACATTTATTCTGCTTATTTCTGTGCACATCATGATGGCAAAAGAATATGATGACACACAGTAGCTGGTTTACTTCCCCCCCTGCTGTCTATGAGGTGAACATCTGGCATCAGGAAATAAAAGAGCGTAAAACACTCCATTGCTTGTCGACATGAATCAATCTGCCACGCAAGCTGTGCTGAAGGTAGTGGATGCTGGATTAATTTCTGCCAGAGTTGTATCACATGTATGGAAGACTCAGCAATTTTCATATGGATTTTTCTAAATGTTACAGGTGACATGAGTGTGTTCCACAAATTATGTTTACTGTGGCAGAGTGGGATGAACTTACTTGGTACTTGATGTCTTTTCGAGGTGATTTTAGTTTTGTTGGTGTTCCTACCAGACATCTATTTGGTATGGTGGAACAAAAGATTTTGATGATTCTGTAAGTTGCTCATAAGTCAGATGGCAGAAAATTACTGAAGGGAAATATGACATCAGATGTTTCTTTCAGTTACTGAAGATCTTGTTAGAAGACGTGCAGAACATAACAACTGTGAAATTTTTTCACTGGAAGAGATCTCTTTACATCAGCAGGAAATAGAAAAACTAGAGTATCTTGACAAATGGTGTCGAGATTTAAAAATTCTCTATCTTCAGAATAATCTAATTCCCAAAATCGGTAAGTGCTTTCTGGATATTTTTTTTTAAATGGATTTACATGCATAATTTTGAAATCAGAAAAAAGTATCTGTTGAGTTATACTTTAAGGGAATTTAGAGTAAGTAACTACAGAAAAGTTCTTTGTTGATCTGCTCCTACAAGATTTTCTTTCCCTGTCTCTTTGGTAAATTTGTTCAGAAGCTTAGAAATTTGCAAGGGAAATTTTAAATGAAAAAGACGGTACTGAGATACAAGTCAGTAGAATATGAGTGTGGAACACCTTTGATTCATTAAAAACTAAAAAAGTCAAGGTATGACTTAAATGTCCTGTCTTTGTGGGAAACAGATAGACAGACAGTTTAGCATATACCGTGGACTGTGATATAGGACTAGCTGTCTTCAGGTTTGTTTTAAAATTCA
Organism: Falco rusticolus; assembly: GCF_015220075.1. Taxonomy (NCBI): domain Eukaryota; kingdom Metazoa; phylum Chordata; class Aves; order Falconiformes; family Falconidae; genus Falco; species Falco rusticolus. Next base: position 126,779 of record NC_051189.1, on the reverse strand, counting down.
ATTTTTATACAAATAGTGGGTTTTGTTAACATTTAAATAATTTTCATTCAGATAAAATACTTGCTTTTGTGCATAAAGACAAGTTTTTACAATGAAGTCTCAATGGTCTTCCTGCACCACTGGGGACTGTATAAGTTCATATGGTCTGTTTTGTGCTATAGGTTCACATGTTTGCTGTGCTCTCTACAGAAAGATATGACATCAAGCCTAGGGCTGGAAAAGCTTAGACTCTGCAGGTAGTGTGTTGGTGAAGAATGAAAAGTCAGAAGTGCTCAGGAATTATATTAGCGTATTTCTTTGAAGCCCCTTAAGAGGAAGAAAGAAACATCTCTGAAGTTTTAGGGTGAAATTCTGTGCTCAGGACTTGTAAGCAAAGGCTTTAAACTCTCTGGAGGGGCTTATCAGGAAACTGTATCTGTACTGGTAACATCTGCATTTCTTAGAGTGGAGGAATCTTCTCCCAGAGAGAATAAGATTGTTGAAACTGGTTTATGCTGCTCTGCCCCATCAAAAATGGGACTAAAATAAGTTGGTTTTCCCTCTGTTACTGTGTCCCTAAATAAGGTGCAAGACTTCATCTTTTTTCAACACTCATAGCTCCTTTAGGTTAGTATGGTATATCATATTACCTTTCAGATTATTGCTTTTTGGACACAAGATTTTTTAAGCAATCTCATTATTTTTGGTGTATCCAATTTTTATCTTAACATAATCTAACTTTAGGAGTTAGGAAAGTATGTAACTTACTACTTTATATATTCTTGTATACTATAACAGCTTTCCAAGATAATGAATCAGGAATAAATGAACAAAACAAACAAACAAACAAAAAGCAGCACTGTATAAGTAGTGACCAAAAGGGTTGCCCATAGGGGCTGGGTTACAAAGTACTGAATTTGAGAAGTATTTCTTCCCAGTGGATATCAACATGTCCATGCAGAGCACACAGCAGTTCTGAGCATGCTTCAAAATGTGTGTGTGCATGTATTAAATACTGGAGAGGGAGCTGGCTTCCAGCAAGAATAAAGGTCATTTGGACATTGAAAGGCATTTTATGAAAGAAGTTTATTTGAAACATCATGTAATGTGAAGAGAAATACCAGTAAAATGAGGATTTGTAGTAAATTTCAAGGGACGTAAAATAAAGTTATCTCCTTGGGTATTTTCAGTTTCATGAACAAGCCTCCTCCAGAATCTATTAGAAAGTAATACTAGTCTAAGTCTCATGGTTTTCTTCAATAAGCATAGCCTCACGGATTATACTGACTCTACTGGGATGTGCCTTCTCTCTTCTTGAAGAAAATCTTTACGCAACCCTCAAGATCAGACTTACAACAAGTTATAAGGCAACCACTCTATGGATGGGTGCTGGTTCTTTTCTGCACACAGAAAAAACTCCACAAGATACCATTGGCTTCAACACTTGTCTCTATCACATCTTCATGTATACAGGCACTGCTGTTACAGAAATAGTAAGAAAAATGAACAGCCAGCCTAATCTGCACAAATCTTTGCTGAGAAATTAATTTCATCATTTGTGAATTATGAAGAAAATATCTCTCCAAGGCTTTAGTAAACTAAGTGATAGGATTCATGTCACCAAACTTTTAGACGTCTGTGTCTTAGGCAGTTACTGTAACCTCCTTTTATAACCAGTGATGAAGAAAAGGCGTTATTTTTGAGCATGATTTGGCTCACTGGTTCTAGACAACCAACTTAAGATAAGACATATTGCACCTTGAAGAGCCTATTTTTCTTTGTTGATTATAGACAAGCCTAGAAAACTAACTCAGCTGTAGACATGATCTAAGTTGGTCAGATGAAGCTCCCTCTGCTTCAATTTCTTTCCTTGTCTCAGCAGGGACAGTTTGTACAGCAGTTGATCAGAGAAGCTTGTGAATTAGAGTTTGAGGTAAACTTTATAACTTCATTGGGTAGATTTTCCAATCAGATCTTTGAAATATCTAGTGGTTGGGGAGGAATTGGTGAATTGTGACACAAGTTATACTATGTATGTTGTCTCAGATTTATGTCTCTGACCTGTGAGTCATGTATCTCAAGTGGTATTTGCTTTTTTCAGACATTTTTGGAAATTACTAAGATTTGCTACCCTTGTCATGTGAAGTGTCGGGGGGCAGGAGGAATCCTCTCAACCCCAGGTGTTTTAACTATTAGCACCTCAGGAAAGCCAAGACTCTTCTGTCTAACCAGTCTGTCAGCGTCCCATTATAAGAACCCTTCACTGAACAGTCCCACTGGATCGGAGGGCAATTCCACTGCCTTGTTCAGGGAAACACACCGACAGCATGAGGGGAGCCCCTCAGTGGGTCTGCCCGCTTTGTTTAAATGTGTTACCTGCTGCTGACAAATGCTAGCGTCCACAAAGGACTCACACTAACAGCTTAGGGAATAACACTATTAATATTAAATTGTGACAAATTAAGGTTCATGATCACTGGTGATAAAATTACATACAACTAAATTATAATCACTAATAACAGCTAGAATGAGTTAGTTATTTAGCATGCATAAGGCAAAGTTCTTACCCAATAGGTGTTCCTATGGGGGAGAAGACAGGCTTAGCCCGTTGACTGATCCCAGGAGTTACGACAGAGTCTTCCCTAACTTCTCCCCTCTCCTGTCCACTTTTTATACTTCATAGTACATTGCATATTCATTCATCATACACAGGATTAGTTACAAGTTTCTGGCTTCTAATGCAAATTAGTACGCACCCTCAGACAGCACTACTGAAGTTCTCTGCTAACTACGCATGCTCCTCAAATGGGGTTTTGCCCTCTTTCAGGGGGGCTATTTGAGTTGGAGGTCATGATCTCCCACTACCACAATTAGCTTTGTCTTATTTTCAACTAATTGTCTGTTGATGTGAGTGGATTGCAACATCTTATCATCCTGTTTCTTCTCGGAGCCAGAACTTTCCTCACTTGAAGGCTTCTTTCTGCATAACTTAGGTAACGGTGGTTTCACTATCTGTTCTTTGTTTCTCATGCTCCCCAAGGCTGACTACCTTGACCAGAAGTCCCTTCATGATAACTTTAGAGAGTGAGTCAGCTTGACCTAGCTGTGTGAACACTGAATCAGAGCTGGGTAATCTGAGAGTTTAGACAACAATCCCCGCCCCCCACCCCCACCCCCCACCCCTTGGATTTATTTCAGTCCAGGACTAGCCCATTTCCATCACATTTAGGTGGAGATTGAGTGACTCTAGTCATACATATTGTTGTTACTAACTGGTGTTGTGTGCCCAGTGAGGTGTAGTAGTACCTTGGAAGCAGGCAGCTTTGAGATGGAGGTGTGCGTTAGTATTACAATGAGATTATTTCATTGGCGGAAAGTAATGTCACCACAACGGTTGGCTCAGCCACAGACTTCTCATGGATTCTTCATGTGACAACTGCTATGCAGCTGATCAGCTGTGTGGTCCCATCGAGTTTCCATTCCTGCAGGGAGCACAACAGGGCATGGCCACGGTGTCTCCACTCCACTCCATCCTCCATCGCTCCTATCAGCATGTGTGGCTTAGGGAACTGTGGTGATGTAGATTCTGTGGATGCTAACTGTCCTGAACGTGATACCTGTAATTTTACTCTAAAAAATCTTTCTGTAATACTACGCTTCTGTTAGGACCCAATTTTCTTTAATTCCCACCCTCAATGTGATTTTCCCACAACCCTATTCCCTCTTTACTTCCTTTGTGTATTCAAAGGAGGAAATGCTAGCCATTCTGACACAACACTACACACTGTGAAACTGATAATCTCAATAGTTTCTGGTGAACACAATACAGGTTAAATTCCAGATTAGAAGGATGTGTGTGGCTTTGTTCTGTTCATACTGAAGCCATATATATACTTATTTGCAGAAATTTTAAAAAGGGAGGAGAGGAAGTTTCTGGAATTAATCCGGTAGATAAAAGATCTTTTAAAACTAAATCTGTACTAAAGAAGCCATTCTTTTCTGTATAAGTCAGTTTAAAATTCTGATTTTATAAAGATTGACTAAGTGTGGCCTGGTCCTTTCTAAGTTTCATGACAAATGGAATGTTTCACCATGGTTTTTGCCAGTCCTGTTGCATTATATATGTTTTACAATTACATGAATTTTTGATAAAAAATGTGTTTAAAACCTTCCTTATTTCTTTTTATTTTTTTTTATTTTAATTTGTGTTTTCAAAGAAATTTCCTGGGTTTGTCTTTTCATTAAAATTAAATTATTAATGCTCAGTAATCTGAGACATATTCTGATTTGTCCTTCCTATTTTTCTGCTGTATTGTTTCTTTGAAGTAAAGTCTGCAAGTAAAATGATAATGTCTTTTCCAATGAAGAAAACTGAAATAACAGATCTACGTTTTCTTACAGAAAATGTGGGCAAACTAAAGAAGCTGGAATATTTAAATGTAGCTTTGAACAACATTGAAAGGATTGAAAACCTGGAAGGTCAGATTTTAAACAAACCATTTAACCTTTTCGTATTGAAACACTGAAGTTGTGACCTAATGTAAAAAAGGGTAGAAGCCATTAAGTATATCCACCGGTAAAAGTACTTTCATGACATTCAGAAAGAGCCTTTTTGTGTGCAGTGTTTCAACAAATGCTTTTTTGTAAGGAAGAGCTCCCTACTGCTGAATTTATGTAATTGAACTTCCTTAAATGTATATTCACTCACTTTTTGCATACTCTCTCACCAGCGTTGCCATGTACAATAGCTCTATTCTTTAATACTTTACAAAGTGGGAATCCAAATTTTTCATGAAATTGGTGTTTCCCCACTGTAAAGATTAGATAATTTCTTATGTAGGTTAGGTGGAGCAATGTTGGGGGTTTGGGTTTTTTTTTCTGTTTGGTTGGTTGGTTGGTTTGGTTTTAATGCTATGCAGGCTGTAAAAAGTCTCTTGTGTAATGTTTCAACAGTCATCTTCAATTCAGCAATCAAATGTCACACACAAGAAGGTTCTACACTGTGCACAGGTTGCATTGGCAGTCTGGGGTATTTTTAAAGAGTTTTTCGCATGATCCTTTTCTCTGTATGAAGTCCTGTCTGTTTTATCTGTGTTTAATCCTTTATCCTGTTGTAGTTCCATGTACAAAGATCTAGCATTTTCCAGTACCAAAATCTAAGACTTAGAGCCACCCATAAACACGTTCCATATTACATGAATAACTTCTGATTTCATTGCTTTGTTTTCCTTGATCCTGATTCCTCCAGTTGCTGAGTCTTTAAAAAGTCCACTTTGACATGGGAACAATTAAAAAAAAAAAAAGCTGCATTTTGTTTATATGTTTGATTTTTAAGTCTACAAGCTGATTCAAGAGAATGGCTTAAATCGAATAAAAAATACACAAATAGGCTGAACACAAATTTATAAAAGTTGAAAAAGTAGGTAGTACATGACATATTTGGCAATTTGTTGAGCAACGTCTGTTTTCATGCCAGTGAATTTTAAGTTTCTCTATCAGACTGCATTATTTATTGCTGTGATTTGTCATTTACTTAGGAGTCAGAACCTTTGGGAGGCAGACTTGCAAAAATTTGGTTTATTTAAATCACCTAAGAAATGGGTTTGAGTTGTTTATTTTCTTTCCACTCCACTATGCACAAAATAATTGCCAAATAGACCTGCAAAGGGAAAGAAATTATTACAGTGATGAGCACCTAAGTTGAGTTTGTTCTTAGCTAAACTTTTTTATTCTTAGAGCTAAGGTTATGATTTGTGGAGAGATTATGACAAAAGGAGAGGCTGATAAATTTTGGCTCCAGATTTTCTGGCATCTTGTGAGCTAATTTAGTTTCTGTTTATAATGAATTGTTTTGGTTAACAAACATTTTCTCCCCAGTATTTGCAATATAATCAGTGATAAAGTATTCACCATAGCCAAGTCCACAGAGTGGAAAACCTAATCTTGACTTGGAAAGAATTTTTAGAAAACCTTATCTTTACACTTGAATAATGTTAGCTAAGATTAACATTACACAGAAATAAACCCCATAACTGATCATGCTCTCCTGAGGCAGTTAGCTACTCTTTTAGCTGACTAAAGACTCAGTTGAGGAGAGGTACCAAGGCAATCAGACTGTGAAAATTTAAGTCCAGTTAATCTGAATATGTAAATTTCATAGCTTATCTAGTGTACCAGCACTGACCACAAAACTTTGATAGTGTTAAGATTCAATATTTTGGGTTTTATTGATATTCTTTTTCTTTCTATAAATGTTGTGACCTCATAAACTTAAGCTGTGAGTCACTTTTTCACTTGTGGCTTGCAGAAGATGTAATCTGATAGGATGAAATTAGTATATGGACAATAAATGCATACAGTTTTATATTCAAGTGTGTGCTTGTGTGTGTGTGTGTGTGTGCGTGCGTGCGTGCGTGTGTGTATGTTGTGTACATTTATGTTATAGACAAATTGTTTTTTCATACAGGTTGTGAAGAACTGAAGAAACTTGACCTGACAGCAAATTTCATTGGTGAACTCTCCAGTATTGAAGCCCTAAAATATAATATACATCTGAAGGAATTGTTTCTAGTGGGTAACCCATGTACTGAATTTGAAGGTTACAGGGAATTTGTAGTGGCAACTCTTCACCAGTTAAAAGTAAGATTTTAAAAATTAAATTTATATCCATATCAATAATGAGCATTGTCAACTGAACATGCTAATCCCGAACAAAATAAATGCCTGTGATAGGAAAGCTAGTAACATTTTTCTTACTGTCCACAGGGAATTAAATCCTATTCTGAAGAATGAGTAACTACAGTAAATAGTGTGATAATAAACTGGTTCTGTTTTGACTAAACCACATGCATTTGTTAACTTTTCTGTCATTTTTATTCGAGAACCTTAAACAAAGTTTTGAAAAAACAAATGCGTTGTACGGTTATGGCTTTTTTTCTCATTGGTTTTTATATACACATTGTATTTTTAAATTATTTTCATGACTGAAGGAAGTTACCACATTATTGGTACCATACCAACAATATGCACCAAACCAACAGTGTAATAAAAAGATAGAAGTTGGTGTAAAAATGCACTATATTGCATCAACTGTAAATAGGTACTTTGAGACTGAGGTTTTGTACAATGACTGATCAGATGTAATGATTTCCTGTTATTAAAACAAGCAATCCCAGTCCTGAAATATGCCTCTACAATTTCCCTTGAAGAAGCACAGACACCTGCTTAACTTATTAAGACTAGATTCAACTCACTTAGTTGGCAATAAACTAACACATCAAAAGAATTATTTTTGTAATAGCTTTATGAGCTGAATCAAGGTCAGACAAATATCAGAAATGGCTGAAGGGACTCTTTCTACTACATAGTTTAATAAGACCAATTGAAAATGCAAAACCCCTGGAAAATGCAAAAAGCAGCTCTCACATGCACAACACTGTTTTCAGATCTGAATGGCAACTTGTTTTTAATTCTTTTTAATACAGCATAACTTACATAGTTCTATGGAGGCTTGAAAGGCATATTTTTAAATTTATAGAGAAGGTAATCTATCAAAGTTAACCTGCAGTTTAATGTATTTATTGATTTGAATATGTTTAAAATTTCTCACATATGTATGTTGGGTTTTTTCCCCTCTGGGAAGTTTTTGGATAGTAAAGAAATAGAACGTTCAGAGAGGATTCAAGCACTTCAAAACTATCCAGAAGTGAAACAGAAAATCAGAGAACAGGAACAAGTTTACCTTCTCAAAAGGACCAGAGAAAAAGAAGAAACTCAAAGAAGGATGCAAGAAAAAAAGGACAAGAAACAAAAACAAGTGGAATCTGAGCTTGAATGTAACAGGTAGCAGTAAGCAAGAACAGTTTGTGAGCAAATGTCGCTCTTCTCTATCTTCATTAAGAATTTTGTTTTTTCTCATTGAATAGTTTATAAAATTCCACTTAAATATTTTTGGTTTTATTGTTGATTCTAGCAGAATTATTTCTCCTCATGCATGTTCTAATGAAAAATATAATTAGTTACAAACATAATTTTACTGACCTGCAGATAGTACAATAGAATTTTTGTTTCCAAACTCCAACCTAAATTTTCTGAGTGCCAAAATAGTGTAATTGATAGCTTCTTTCAGGAGAACAGCTGGAAATTGTTATTTAAGGTAATGCAGGGGTTCCAGAGAAAGCAGCTGTTCAGCTATCTGGCTTTAGAGTTATCAGATAGAAAGACTGAAATTGAATATTGCAGATCTTTTGCAACGTAAAAGGCTATGGAATGTTATTTCTATACTTCTTCCGCCTATTATCACTGAGATTGTCTAGATAACAGAAGGGTTTTTGTCTGGGGTTGTCTTCCACTACAGTTGTCATCCATCCTATATTTAATCCAATAGAGACTAAGTTCTGTGGAGCTGGCTATGGAACTTTGTCTTCATAGGTCACAGCTGTATCATAAATATAGTTTTCTCTATATATCAGTAGAGAATTTCTGAAGATTACAGAGGCTTAGGGCGAGCGGGAAAAATTATTCAGGTTCTAAGCTGGCACTTGAGGAGGTGCCTAAATAAAATATTGCTACCCTATAAATCTCTATGCTGCTGGCTGATATTAGGAATACTTAAACATCACACAGACTGAAGTTTTTTCACCTGGAAGTTGTGAGGGTATCTGAAAATTCTGCTCCTGAAATTAAATCTGTTGCATTATCTATCAGGGATTTCAGAGGGCTGGGCATAACCACATTGTCAGTTCTTAGTTAAGTCACTGAAAAATATTATATTGAATGTTTTTTTGATTAATGAAAGAGACAGAACAGAGAACATTATGCAAATATATAAGATGACCTTCTTGGTAGAGATTATACAGCTATTAGTATTGAGTCAAAAAATATTATTGCAAGAATCCATTAGCAAGTACTGTTACTTTTTCTTCATTTCATTGGGATAATATTCCATGTGATCTTGTGTAGCCCAGACTCCCTACAGGACAAAGAAAAGCATCAGGAAGAAGGAGATGGAAAGCAAGAAACGTGGAGAACAGCTGAAGATGATGAAGAAGACAGAAGGTTTTGGGAGGAGCCTACACCATATACTCCAGAATCTAGATTAGAAACTCACAGATATATTGAACAAAAACGGAGAGCTAAAGATGATATAAGGTATGTTTTTGTTTTAATATATTCTATGACTTGAAGAAGGGGAAATTTTTAACGGTACAGAGGAGAGGTAGGTGATTGCCTCATGTTAAATTTACTGAGACTGGCAGCTTAAATCCCTGTTGCCTGCGCAAATATGCTTGTAAAATTTAAATGAAACATTCAGATTGTTCACTTTGGTTTGTTTAATTCTCTAAAATGTATTTGATGCCCTTAATTTTGTTTTTTCTCAAATAAAGTTTTTAAATATAAATTTTCTTTTTAATTCCATTTTATGGACTTCAGAACTTTCAATTTTCTGTCAGATAACTAATATATTTCAATATATCCAATATTCAATAATGTAGTTCAATGTTTAAATTCTTGCAAAAAGCATTTATCCAGTGTGCAGATTGCATTGTATAAATTCCTTACAGGCCATGCTACAAAATTTTTGCACAAGTGACACTGCCAGCAGCTTTTCTATGTAACTTTAGTAATTTTTTTACATACTTTATTAAAGATATTTGTCCTGAGTAATAAGTTTCTTCATGTTATATGTGCTATTTGGCACGCTGAATCTGAAAATGTCTGACCCCTAAAATGTCTTTAAAACTTTCTGAAGTTGCCATTAGTTTTGCTGAACATGGAAAATTAATGCAGATACCAGCAAAAAAAGTTACTTTATTGCTGCTGTCTTATCAGTTCCACAAACAGTTAGCAATGTCTTTTTTTTTTCTTATATAAAACCATTTGTGCCAGAGATTTTTTGAGCTGTTCTTTTAGAGGGCATGATTTTCAAAAGATGTATCAAGAGTAAGTATTGAAAAAGTCACTCCTAGGGAAATCTCCAAGGAATCTGGAAATCTGCATAACTTGTTGCTATTATTAATTCAAGGTCTAGCACTTTTCCAGAAGAACTACTGTGAAACCCAGATTCTAACTAGTTAGAATTTTGTTGTTTGGCGTGCCTTGCTCTAGTCAAGAGCAAATGTGTTCCAAATGCTTCCCTCTAAATATTCAAGGACAGTCCAAATAGTGTTATAATAAAGACAGAATAAATCCTTTCTAGATTTTTATAATTTTTGAAGGCTTTTAAAGAAGTTAAAAATCCTTTCACACTTCACTTTTGGTGAAGTTTGGTGGTAAGATTTTTGTTAGGTAGCATGAGAAAGATGACAGAAAACCTCCCTTGACAACTTCAAATCATTCTTGCTGGTGGACAGGAGCTAAAATACAGCTTTAATATAAGTTATTCAGTACAAAAAGATATTTATTTTAGTATAAAATTTACATGAACTCAATCAGACTAATGCTAAATTTGAACCTACCTATGACATGTTAGCACATGTTAAATTTACCAGGTGTGTTATGCACAGTTGATAATAAACTGAGCAGCTTCAGCTGTTGTGAAATGAGTGAATACTTGTGGTTTCATTCACAGAAAATTCAGACAAATGTAAAATCAGTTGCAGATGAAAGGTGCACAGTATCTCCTTTAGCTACTTGCTGCCAGAACAAGGCCTTTTGGCTCATCTTAGCACAAAGTCAGACAAGTCATCTTAAACTAATGATTATGACATGACTGAATTTGCTTTAAAATGGTATACATGAGCAGACAGATTTTATCTAGGAACAGATTATTAACAGCTGGAAGGTGGCAGGATATAATTTCCTGAAGTCTTTCTGAGAACTGCCTGTTTAGAACAGAATGGTGGTTCATTCACTTTGCATTTAAGTGTCAAGAATGGTGATTCAGATGTAGAAACTTTTAGCTCATAAATCCCACATTAAAGCTCTAATCTGCACTATGGAATAGCGTATTAACACATGGATAGTTGTGAATCATAGAGTTATAGAATCATTTAGTTTGGAAAAAACCTGTAAAATCAGCAAGTCCGTCTGTCAATCCAGGACTGCCAAGACCACCACTAAACCATGTCCTTGAGCACCACATCTATGCACTTTTTAAACACTTCCAGGAATGGTGATTCCACCACCTCCCTGGGCGGCCTGTTCCAATGCTTGACCACCCTTTCAGTGAAGAAGCTTTTCCTAATATGCAATCTAAACCTCCCCTGGCACAACTTGAGGCCGTTTCCTCTGTCCTATTATCTGTTATCTGGGAGATATCCCAGATATCCATATCCTGTTATCTGGGAGAAGAGACCGACCCCCACCTGCCTACAGCCCCTGTCAGGTAGTTGCAGAGAGCAGTAAGGTCCCCGGTCTGAGTCTCCTCTAGACTAAACAGCCTCAGTTCCCTCACCTGCTTCTCATAAGACTTGTTCTCTAGACCCTTCACCAGCTTCATTGCCCTGCTCTGGACACACTTCAGCACCTCAACTTATTTTTATGTAGTCATTCCAGTAGCTCCACTTGAATGTTTTTATTTCTTCTTCAAATCTATTGTATTTATAGACCAAATATTTTTTTATGCTTTTTTTTCCCCTATCTGGTCTAAATTTTACATACTTTATTTCCCTTATTAGTGATTTACCTTTAGTGTTCTCATAATTTTGAACTTAAGTAAGAAACTGGTTTGGTAACAAAAAAAAAAAAAAAAAAAAAAAAAAGCAATGTATTGCATTGTCTTTTTGAGAAATGGCAGGTTTTTACATGTCAGCTTTTTTACAGCATGGCAAGTAGCCATGCACGCTAGATTGACCAGCTGAAGAGTGGATTAATACAGTGACAATTACAGAGATGTATTTTTAAAGAAAGCATAGACATTTTTTAGCTACATGCAAGCAGATTTTTATTTTTCATGTTCCTTACTCTTTCTCTACTTGCTCATGACCAAGTAATTTATACAGGAAAATATCAGTACTACAAGTCTTAATGATCTGACAGTGATCTGCTTTGTTATGGCAGATAAATTTAATTAGCTTGTTCATTGCACTAAATGAAAACCAGATACAGTTTAGTTGTTGATGGCTGGACAAAAACAGTGAAGGTTGAAGTCTCCATTGGTATATTTTTTGAAGGAAGAACACAACAAATAATGTAATAGATTTATCAACAAATAATCTATGTGTATGCACTGTCGTCATGCTCTATCCTGTTTGGCACTGCCTGTAATCTTTTGACCATTAAAATTCTTTTTACTAGTGCAGAATAGTGATTGATAGACATGTTATTTACAGATAGGCTAAGCATTTGTTCAGTAAGAATAATTAAGTTATCATGAGTAAAAAATTCTTTAGAATGGCTTGCACATACATCAAATCAGTTAACAGTAAGGATACCTCACGATTAGTATGGCTATTCATAACTAGAAAAACATCCCATTTTATATGTTTAAGCAATCCAGTGATTTCTTAAGATATACTAAATAAATCTGATTTATTACTGTGGGATAGTGGACATTGTAACAGACAGAACTTATTATTGGTGTAAGATGTGATATTACAAAGCATTTACTCATCTATACATGATGCTTTTAATGTGGAATTGGACATTTGATATAATCTGTTTTGTTCCTGAAATAAGTTGCAATCTTAGTATCAAAAACCAGATAATTCTTTCCCCTTGCTGTCCTTTTCTTTCTTGTTTGCTATTAAACATAAACTACCAGAATGTGAAATGATAAATCATTTTTTGTTCTGTTTTTAAAGGGAATCAAAAAAGAGAGAGAAACCTCTTCGGACACTGATCACTGCAGAAGGAAAAGTTCTGAATGTGAATGTTCCTAAGTATGTAAGGTTAAGAGGTTAAACAGGGTAACCTCTTCATAGTTGGTTTGGGCAACTATATTCAAAATATATATTATATATAATATATATGTAAATATAATATAAAAATATATAACACCATAAAAATAAGAGGGCTGAAAAATTATCATTAGAATATGATTTTCCTCGTGGGCAAACTGACATAAATTTATATTCTGATGTTGGAAAAAGAATTACTTTTCAGTGAATAAAGTGTTGAACGTTGTTTAATTTAACATATTGGTCTCTGATGACTAAAGAATTTGTTTTTCTGTAAAAGATATAAGGCATTTTACTCTTTTCCTTCTATGGCAAGGCTCTCTTTCTTGAAGCATCTTGCTAATAGTGGAAAAAGTTTAACTGGTTTGTCTACTGAAGATAAATGTGTATGAGTAGATATGTAGAAAAATATGTCCAAGTAATATTTCTGGACAAAATAATTCTGTCCTCTCATGACAGATGTAAAACTGGCAGAATTGGAAAGGATATTTAATTAACTGCTGCAGCATGAGGTCCTTTGACACTGCATGAGGTCTCTAGCAACACAGGCTAGTGATACAGGGAGGTCTCTGGTATGTTATCATTGACAAAGGCACCTGGGTATCCAAGTGTTTTGGAACGAGTTTCCAGGGATATCAGCCATGCGTTACCATTGGTTTCACTTGACCCAAGCCTCCCTTTTCTAAGGGAAAACAGGAGACAGAGTGCAAATATTTCCTTATAAACAGCTCCCCCACGAGCTTCCAACAGGAGACTGTGATCAAAAAGTGGCCTACAAAGGGTCATTTACCTGTCTGCTGCCCTCTGAGCAAGTTTTTCCATCTTAAGACTGATATAGCTACAAAACAAAAGCTAAGAACATGCTTATCATTAGCATGAAGAATGCTTTCTAAATCTTGGAAATTTTTAAATCTATACAAATTCAAGGAATTTTAAAACCTACATTATAGGAGCAGCGTACAATTTTCAGTGGTATAGGGAAAGTTAAAGGTAGTGGCAGAAGAATTCAGGTTTATTCCATCTGTACCAGGAGATACTTACCATTGTACCGATGTACTTTTTTTGTAAAAATCTGTTGAGTGAAAAAAAATTAATTAATTTTCTAGGTCAAAGAAACTAAGTCAATAATACTTTAAATCTTATGTTGATAGAATTTGATAATGCCTCTTAAAAAGCAGAGACATTTAGAATAAAGCTCTAGCTATCTTTTTAGAAGAAATATGGTCCCCTGGAGTCCACTGTTAGTAGCAGTCCTGTTTGTGTCACCCAAGTTTTCTCAATGAGAATTTTTTCTGTGCCCACGTAAACCCAGATCAATGAGCAGTTATTGTCATGGCTTCAACAAGAATATCACAGCTCTTCAGCTCAATCTGGCAGTGTATTGGAGAGACATAAAGGAAGAGATGCAAGTAGACAGATGGTGTTCTCCAAAGTTTTTGCTTCAACATGAAAGTCTAATGCCCATAGCAATGTCCAAGCTTCTCTAATGTTCTTTTTGAAGGTTAGCAAAAGAAATGGCTGCATGCTGCTGAGAACAGCATGCTTCTCTTCCTCAATTCTAACTCATCTGCACCTAGAAAATTTTACAATTCTTTTCTCTTTTTCACCCTTCGTGTTCTAGTGAATTCTCAGAATTTGTGATGCAGTAAGAGAACAAAGCCTGAGCAGGAAGCAAAGCTATTTTGTATTCTTTGCAGTTTTCCATTAAAAAATACCCATAAACTAAAAGCTCGATAAGTTTTCTTGCAAATTGACTGGATCAGAATACAGGAGAGCAAAGAGTGAAAAGTATATCTGGCAAATATTTTTATTGCTGAAAAAAATTTATCATCTAAACAGTTAGCATCTGAGCTTCTTTCTGTTACCTGAACCTGAAGTATCTAAGTATTTTAATGTCACTGAAATATTTCAGATAAATCACATTAAAACAAAACCCTCTCATTTTATACTAATAACTATTTTATAAAAATAATTTCATTTCTATGTGGGTTTTATTCTGTTTTTTTCTCAAATACTTGGGAAATGTTGGGGTATATGAGCAGAACTTGTAAGTCTGGACTAGATCTTACAGTTGTAGTAATAGGTATTGTTTTGAGTTTATAGCTGGTAAGATTCTTTCACAATTGTAAGAACTCAGCCCACAGATCACAAGCACACAGCTAATACAATCTACAGTCTCATTTTCAACAAATACTATAAAGCTTGTAGAGTCAAGGATATTGTGTAAATCATGTTTTGCTTTGGAAATGCACAGGCAGATATTTATATTCTAGGCAAATTAATTGCTGTGAACAAAGATGTGATTTTTTTTTTTTTAATAAGCATATAAGTTTAGAATTACCAAATTCCAGGCTTTTCATGCTTTTCATGAACTTTTTTGTCTCTGGAGCTGTGGCTAGAGCAGACCTATATCCCCAGCAGGTGTCCCTCTCTGCACTGACAGACTGATCTTCATTTTAGCTGACCTTCAGTTTTTTTCTTGTGGGTTGGGTGAAGAGAACAGAAAAGGAGTGTAAGAACGACTTTGATTGAAATACCAGTATTTTTTCAGTTCATGAGGAAAAGGCAACTGTTTCTAAAATGAACATGTGACATATAGTCTAAATGGTATTGTATTCATCTAAAATTGCTGGCAATTGAAGTATGCTGTAATGTTCATTTATTCACTCCAATTGTATTTACCCTGGAGGTTTTTCTTGTCATTATTATTAGGCTTTATTTCTCTTTGAAAGACGATGAAGAAAATAACCGGATCGTCTTGGATCTTGCTGTTTACAGGTTAGAATTTTTTTGTATCTTAATTTTTGCCATCCTTAAGTTCTAATACGCGGTGTTTCAGTTATACTCCCCTCTGTAATGGGGACTTTTCAAGAGGAAAACGAATAACATAGAGGGTAATGGAATCAGTCCTGAAGCCTGTGCCAAAGAAATGAAGCTGAATAAACCAAAGACCCTTCAGACTGTTCTGTTGCTCCTGAATGAGGACTGTGTCTAATAGTCCTTTCTGGAATTTATGTTTTCTGCAGTCCACAGGCAGGTTTCCTCCACATCTGTCCTTTTATACTTATGTAAATATTCTTCATTCTTCATTTGCAGATTTGAATTGTAAGGAATGGGGGGTTTTGCCCATTCTTTGGCCCTAGCAGTGCTCCAGTACAGTTCATGTCCTTCTAGTTAAATTCTTCTTCTCCCCAAGACAGTAGGTTAGCCTTGTCCTACTTTCCTTGCTTATGGAAAGAGTCCATGGTCCATGCTATTGCCTCAACTGTGCCAGGCCATTCCCTGAAAGGAATTTGGTTGAACCAGGCCAAAATATGACAAGGAAACCTGATAACTATTTGGTAGTACATACTACTAAGCAGTACAGTGGCCTTGCCCCCACTTTGTGAAGGGCTTGGAAACCCACAAGCTTATTTACCCATAATAGGAACTTGTTAGAGTAAAGTTTGAACTAGTTTTATGGCAGAGAAACACTATTCATGCCAGAGGTTCTTCCCTTAAAACTCATTAATTTCCCTCAAATAGACCTGCTCCATGTTTTTGAATTATAACAATTAGGGTTTTTTTAAAGTCTGAGAAAATCTGTTTAGGTGCAATAAAATGTTGGATATGTTGTAATATTCTGTGCTCATTTGTAAGAAATGCAGACTAAAAGGTCTGAAAAATTCACCTGAGAAGTAACATTATAATAAAGTGAAATATAGAATACATCCTCATGCATTCACATGAGTTGTGATGTTTAAGCGGAGCTTTTACAGTTCACAAATTTTGTTTGACAGTACTGAAATTGGAAAGTACTGTGTTTTCTGGGAATGTAAAGTATTTCTGTTCATGGTTTTCCAGCAAATTCTGTGCAAAAAAAGGAACTTCTATTGTACACTTACTAGTTAAACCTTCAGAAAACAAAAGTAGCAAAATACTTTTACAATAGTAAATAGCAAGTAGATTAATTTTTGTATTACTGTATTTTTTTCATATTTACATATTTTTTACATTTTACTCAAATGTAAAGCACTAAACTAATAGAAGACCTTTTCACTTTCCACAAAGATTTTGAATTCCTGCAATTTTACAATAGCTGATGAGGTGGGCTTGACAGAATTTAGACATTATTTTAATGGACATTCTGTGATCACACAGGAAGGTCATGTTTTTCTTTCAGATATGTTAAATCCTAATAATATTTCATATAACTTAATAACTGAAATTGAAGTTTGTAGTTTATAAACTGCAAAATCATCAGTAAAGAGCTATATGGTCCATGCTGCTTATTTACTGGACTAGATTGTACATTGATTCATTTATTTCTATTTAATTTTGAAGACATTTGGACAGTTCGCTGCTTGACGTTGATGTCCAGCCAACTTACATACGAGTACTGGTGAAGGGAAAGGTTAGTATTTTTTTACTACATTCATTTCAAGTCAAGAGTTAATGCTGATCATAGTTATTCAGTGGACTCTGGATCTGACTTTTCTGAGTTACCTCCTTGTGCACCAATGCAGAAAAAGCACTTGCATTATTTTGGACTGTACATAAACTGTGGAAGTCCTAACCAGAAGATGTGCAAAGCCTGAAATGAAATTTTATTCTCTCTTTCTCTCCTTCTCTCTTATTCCCCACAGACAGTGTACCATAATTCACTTAAGAAGAGAGCTTGCTAGTTGCCCTAGGCTAGAATTTAGCAACGTCACAATCTGGAATTTATAGTTGACAGAAACAAGTGGATGTATATTCTTTTGAAAGGGCTTTTAAAATGTCGTTCCAGTTTTCCCTCTTCTCAGTGGTTTTAATTTTATCATCAGGTTTTTTTTAAATTCAAAGTACTTAAGCAGTAAACTAAAATCCCTATTTTTGACCGTGCTAACTGCATAAACAAAACTTCAGAATTACTTTACATCTAAAATAGACTGGATAATCTTTCTCATTTAATTGCTAATGTAAGTCATGCATCATTTTATAACCTTCTTTAGAAATTTCACTTCAGAAATGACAGCAATTCAGGAATATACATATGACTATACTTATAAGTAAAAGCTATTTAGCATGCTAATAATTTATTAGGATTAGTAATACTACATATAAAGTGAGAGGATTTAAACTATACTGTCCTGAAGATCAAAGGATGTGACAGTGATGTACAAAAGATATTTTAGCATGATATACTTCTCCAATCCCATGTTTTTTCATAGCCATTTCAGTTGGTGCTCCCTGAGGAAGTGAAGCCAGACAGCAGCTCTGCTAAAAGATCACAAACAACTGGTCATTTAGTTGTCAGCATGCCAAAGGTATGTAAAATAATCTGAGGAGGCATCATGCAAAGATACTTAAATGTTGTGAGTACTTTGAGAATGTTTCTGAGCCACAGGTAACATCTGACTAGCTAAAGTTATTCTGTCTAGCCTTTCCCATCAGGACATATTTTCCAAAGAAGGAACATTCCAGAAAGACAATTATTCATATAGCCAAACCTTAGGCATTAAGATCCCTTTAAAAGAACATTATGAAAATCTGCATTAATAGAGCTATTTGTATTTCCTTTCTTTTCAACAAAACCAGCTTTTCATATATGAAAAGAGGCTCTGCAAAACATGCAGTGTTGTGCAAATGTGTAAGAAAATGGAGTTTTTAAATAACTGAAAATAAGCAATTTACCTACTTTCCTTTTCTTCCTGTGAAATAATAGATCAAAGTTTCAAAAATTGTAAGGCATGCATATGTAAGAAAATTATGTTTTGTTTCAAGGACAGGGATGATGTACTATTCACGTCACAGGTGATCTGAACAAGCCTTGCTTAATTCATTTTCCCTTCACCCTCTCTCTGGCTGGAAAGGATCTACTGACCAGCTGTACAAAGTATATGTAATCACAGAGCAAAAAGGTTGTAGCAACATCGTGTTTCAACTGAAAAAATGCTGCACAGCAGTCCCTTGTACTTAAAGAATTCTGGATAGAAGTCATATACCCCTAATATTCCAAACTCCTCGTTCTCCTATCTCACCTGCGCACTGATATTTGCCTGTATGGTATGATGCTGATCAGGATTCAAGTCAATTGAGAGTTCTTCTGGTAATTAAAAGCAAATTGGCTTGCAGTGGTTTTTTTAATTCTCTCTCTCCCCTGCACAGCCCAGTTCTTGCAGTGTAAATGAAAGCAACCTGATAGGTATGTCTGCTTTATTTCCTCTCCAGTGCATGTCTCCCTATGGTTTTAGTAAATACATAAGTGGTATTTTGATTTGTGGGATGACATAATGAGTAGATGAGATAGAATCAGAGGTGGAACCAGGACACCTCCTACCCATTCCTACACATCTGCCAAAAAATTAGAGACTAAAGAAGAAATGATCAGTAATGAGGAACAGTTGAAGACATGGAGGTCACCTTGCCTTATTGAAGTAGACAGGGAGAAAGTTAACAGGTGGCCAGCCAGCAGCCAGCGATAGTTTAGGGGACATTAGAGCT
This sequence comes from Falco rusticolus, assembly GCF_015220075.1. Taxonomy (NCBI): domain Eukaryota; kingdom Metazoa; phylum Chordata; class Aves; order Falconiformes; family Falconidae; genus Falco; species Falco rusticolus. Next base: position 107,496 of record NC_051189.1, on the reverse strand, counting down.
TAAACACAGGGAAGGTGCAGCAGCGTGAACCAGAATAGAGGACAAGGGGCAGAGAGAATCTGAGTGGCAGAGGTATCTTTATGTTTGGGACTTAGCAGGTGGGACGATGGCAAAAACAGGAAGGCATTTAAGGTGGGGCTTGATGTTGTCTGGTACAAGACTGAGTTCTTGGACAGGCAGGAAGAGCAGAGATGGATTGAAGGGCTTGGAGTAGACAGGGAACTGGAAGTTTTAGAAAGGCAGAGTTCTGGAGATGAGAATGGATTAAATAGTGGGGTTCTGGTAACCGTGGGAGAGCTTAATCAACTTCAGCGTCTTCTCTCCTGTCATTATGTCTTTGGAGGGTTGAGCTGCTTTTAAGGCCTCTAGGACTGCATCATATATTTTTGGCTTTCAGAAATAAGGTAACCATGCCCAAGGATAGTTATAGGAAAAAGATAAATTCTTGGTGCTCTAGCTTTACCTTCTGGCCTCTAGTAAGTTTCTCTGCTGTGTAAAGAGCAGTGGGAAATTGTGCTGCATATGAATCTGCCGGGGCATATCAATTACATTTTCTTCTGAAGGAAGAACCTTCAGCCACATATTATTTGGGTCATTTCTTTCTCTTTGTGCTCTGATTTAATTGTAAGACTATGAAACTAGTAGCTGGAAGTAAAAAGTTATTTTTCAGCTTTTGGCTTTTTCCACTTGTGGTTCTACACCTTCTATGTTTTCTTCTATGCTTCATCCCTGCATGGACAGCCTCTCATTAAATCACAAACTGTCACTCTAACATCAAGCATACAGTTTCATCAGGAGCTTGAAGAATGCTGAAAATTTTCCTCATTTGGTTAAGATCCATATTTTGTTAATGTTCAAAATTCAATTATATGAGAATTCATTTATTCCTAAATTTACTTCTTTGAAACTGAGGCCTTGACATTTGCCATTTTGGATAACATTTTCAAATGTTTCTGAACAGTTTTGTTTACTGTTTACTTGCCTTTTGGATATTTTAAGTATTATCAGTTTTCTATCCTGTAACTTGTTTTATTACTCATACATCTTGCTGGTGTCTTTGTGGATGATCAGTGCCTTAGAAAATGTAAATATTTTGAAGAGTCTCTGGATATATTTAACTCTGCTGCCTGCCTAGCAAAGTCATACATAAATCAGAAAAATGAATATTATCTCTTCATATTGTGAGAACTGCTTTTATTCCATGACTAAGTTTATATTTCACCTACATTTCACCTACCTTAACATTTTAGCCACACCTACGTATTTTACCTGTCTTGAGGGTCCGGAGCCTCCTTCATCTCAGAATCTCATGATTCACAGATATTTGTGAGACCTGAGAACAGGGAAGGTCTGTAGAATAACTGAGTTGATGTTCTGAGCTTTGCCTTGTTTTGGCTAAAAAATACTTGTGTACTGGGACACAAAGAGAGATGCATGAATGGTGTGCTGCATACTCTAATAGCTTCATTGTCAATGGATCAAAACAATCTGGATCCTGGAAAGCAGCTTTGCAGAAAAGGACTTGGGAGTCGTGTGGACACCAAGCTGAACATTAGCTGGCAATGTACTCTTCTGCCAAAGAAGGCTAATTGTATCCTGGGCTTCATTAGGAGCGTTGCCAGCAGGTTGAGGGAGCTGATCCTTCAGCATTGGTGAGACACACTTGGAGTACTGTGTCCATTGCTGGGCTCCCCAGTACAAGAAAGGTGTGGACATACTGGAGAGAATACAGCAATGGGATGAAGGTCGTGAAGATACTGAAGGGACTGAAGCATCTCATCTATGAGGAAAGGCTGAAAGAGTTCAGACTGTTCAGTGTAGAGAAGAGAAGGCTCATGGGGGATCTTATCAATGTATATAAATACCTGAAGGGAGGGTGCAGTGAGGATGGAGCCAGGCTCTTCTCAGTGGTGCCCAGTGACAGGACCAGAGGTGATGGGCACAAACTGAAACACAGGAGGTTCCCTCTGAACATCAGAAAACACTTTTTTACTGTGAGGCTGACTGAGTGCTGGCACAGGTTGCCCAGGGAGGTAATGGAGTTTCCCTCCTTGGAGATATTCCAAAACCGTCTGGACATGGTCCTGGGCAACTGGCCCTAGGTGGCCCTCTCTGACCGGGTGACCACCAGAGCTGCCTTCCAACCTCAACCATTCTGTGAGTTTCTGTGAACTCCATGGATTTGCTGACCAAAGCTGGATTTGTGCTACTTCACAGCAATTGCATGTTAACAGACACTAACCTATTCTTCTTTGTTCTGTATTATAGTCACAGAACCTGTTCTCTTCCCCCAGGACTGAATTTGAGTGCACAAGTTATATTTTTGGGATACATATTCTTTTCAAATGCTCTCTATCCATACAAATTTTATTGATATTAATATGATGCAACCTAGGCAGCAAAGTATTATGAATAAAGATTAGCAAAAGCTGGAAGGCCAGTAGATATTTTTCTTCCAGAACATTATGGCTGAGATTATCAGCAACGTTTGAAAATAGTATTTTGAGATCATTAATTTAATATGAATTCCTTTTAGTAAGATAATTGGAAGAACAGAGTTCATGCAACTTCTTTCAGGCTGTATCAGTGATAATACCAGCCTAATGACTACCTTGCACTGTATTTAACCTTTTTGTTGCTGATAAACAATTATTACAAACATAAAATTATTTGCAACTCGATAAATGGCCTAGCACATTCCTTAGGCAATTAAAATGTTAAAAATGCTATTAAACTAAAAATAATCTCCTGTAATATGCTTTTTGCAACACTATCCTGAAAAGATCTCTCTCTCCTCAGTAACAGAACAGAAAGCTAACTGAGTTCAGTAAGTGTTTTTCACTTGCTTTAGTGAGTTTCTGATCAGGTTACTAAACATTTCACCATTCATCTTCCAGCCCTTTCATAGTTCCCTAGCATTTAAAATGAAAAACAAAACCTCTTTTCTTGCCTCTTTGATGACCTTGCCACACCAGAGATGCTGGAGATACTAAATTCCACATGACGTAAAAGAAAGCAACTAATTCTAACCTTCTTTTCTAGAAACATTTTTCTTGTACTATTTACTGCACAACAAATCACTGCAGAATGGGTGTCTTTCTAAGGCAGTGTCTACCAACGTATTTTGGAAGGTTATCAAAACAAACTGAAGGACACGACATTCAGTGAAATGATATTGTGACACTTTTAAAGTGTAGTGTTTATGCCTTAATAATAATCTGTGCAGAGATTTTGCACAAGTAAGGAGTTGACAGTGACTACATTGTACATGCTTCATTTTCTGGGAAAAATATTTATGACATGATGCTTTTCAAACTTTGGATCTATGCTCTGGCAGTATTATCTTTGCTGATGATGCAGGAAAATTAAAACCTGCGTTTCTTTAATAGACTTTGAACAAAATTGGCATATTACATTGGTGATTTTATAAAATGTCATCAGTAGATTACATCAGTAGCATTTTAAATAATGTCTGAAAACAACCCAAACCTCAAACCCCGGTGTTATTAGCAAGCAGTTTCTATTTGGTGTTCTGAGACACTCTGTATCATGTTTTAAAACTTTATTTCAGTGAATCAGAGAGAATAAATTGGACTTTTTGTTTAATTTTTTTATTATAGATGCAGTCATAAAAGAATTCTGACAGCTTTTGATTGCCTGGACCTTCAAAAGCCTTTAGAAATGTAAAGATTACTGAGTTAAGTTCCTTAATGAATTTAGAAATAGGAGTGGTATGTATTATGTGTGTGGGTGTAAAGGTTATTTGATAGAATTACGTTATATCATTCTCAATTATCCTAGGTATGGTAACTGCAGAATTATTTTGTTACCATAAAAGGCACATGGAGACATACAGCTGTGGAACCCTAGAAATATATTCATCCTTCACAATAAATGTGTTTCAGGGAAATTGTTACTCAGTGGAATTCCCACTGTAAAGGAAGAAAGCCACTGTAGAAAAAACATGTGGACTGAAGAAATGACTCAGCTTAAAAATATAGTTTTCACATATTTATTCTGTTTTCTCAAATATATTCCAGATTCTATTTAACACATCCATTTCTAGAATTCTCTGATAGTGATCTTAAAAGCAGTCTCCTTTCAGTTTTCTGATTAATGCAGATATTGGCAATAGTTTCATAGAGTAACTTTAAGAAAACTTCATTATCTTAATTTATTTCATCTTCCTGTATACCACAGGCTTTATGTTTCATACAGTTATCTTTCTACTGAGCCCAAAACCTTATTTTTGGCCACAGTTGAAGCTATGGCAGTTCTGTTTTCCAGAAGAGTTATCCTCACTTGATGACTGTCACTGGGAGGTGGACAGTCAGTTTGGTGAAGCTCACATACCATTGTTGCATATAGAGTTGTGTTTCAAAAAAGAATAAAAAAAATTACAGAGTATCACTTTTTTTTAATTTATTTATTTTCTTGAACAGAGGTAGGAGGACATCTTTTGAACAGGGAAGCTTTTACATCAAACAATATTTGGTAATGGATAATAGATGTTCTAGTAGGAAAATTCTAACCCTTTCCTAAGTTCCAGGATCACTTCTTTTCAAGGAAGTCTTTTTTGTTGATTGCAAAATCAGCAAATTTCCTTCCCATCGTTGATGATATGCTCTGAGGGCAAAGTAAGGAACATTAGTCTCAAGGGGATCAAAGGAATGAAATATTGTTAAAGGAACAGAACACCAGAGGGCCTCCTGAGAACAGAGGGAAGGTCCAAAGAAACAGATTTACTTTCACCAGAGTATATACAGAATTAGAGGGGATCAGCCTTTTCACAATGAATTTCAGAACCAAATGACAAAAGCTACAAGCTCTGTCTTACTTCTTCCAGATTTTAGAACAGAGGCTTTAAATTCATTGGGCTTCTGGAACAGACTACTTTTGAATAATTTGCACTAAGAAATACTCGATAAAATGAACTATTTAGTATAGTTTATTTCTGTCATCTGGGTCCCTCTCCCATGATGTTGTTAAGAAGGGAAAAAGATACTCTTTTGCCCTGAGATACCCTTTTGTCAATAACACATCTTCCAAAAAATGGCGATGGATGTATTTTCTTTGGGAAAGGGAATTCACTTGGACTTCGAACTTTAGCAAAGGAGCTGAGGGAGTTTGTGGTCACTTGTTCCTTATATAAAGAGGGAGGAGAAGTCCAGTCTTCTTCAATATTCTTCAGCAGCAAATTCTTCAATAAAAATGTCTGATTTAGCACATGGACACCAGGACTGAAATGCAAATGAGAGACACATCATGAACCAGTTAATTAGCTATGAAGAAAATCAGTAATGTCCATTATTAACATGGTACTAAACATGACAGCATATGTTTAAATAGAAATGTATGTATATATTTAAATATTATACGTGTGTGTATATATATATATATACACACACGTATATATTTTAATATAATTTCATTCAGTTCATTGGGTTAACATTGTTTTATGTATGTGTTTCAAGCTGAGTGAAGAGTGTTAAAATCTAACAGAAAGGGTAAATATCACAAGAGAAAATGTATTTAGACCCACTTAATTTTTCCATTTTTGAGAGATTATTTAAATGCTGGTGAGCATAAATATCAGCTTTTATGAGAATTATTTTTCTGCCTATTTTTATTTTAGGCTAAAGAAGTAATCTTGGATAAGCAAAAAGTCTCAACTTAAACATTCTAACTACAATACACTGGAAAAAAATACAAGAAGGTAATTCCTTTTTTCTTCTGCATTAGTTTTACTTTTTGTCTGTGTGTTATTCATCTCCCAGAATATATGCTTCTTATTATGTTATTGTTGAAAGCATGAAATTATTGCTTTGTGTAGAGAAAAACTATGTCTAAAATCTTTAGACTAATAGCCTGTCTGGTGCCGTTTATCAAGTGGTCTGCTCCAACAGCAAAGCCAAAAAAGCACTTACTTCTGCCCATCAGTTTTGTTCCGTCAGCTCATTCATATTATTAAACTGGTATATACTAAAACTAAATCACCTACTGAGAATTGCCTCTGTAGAGCTCCTTCCTATGTAACCCAAGTCTGAAAACCATTTAGAAAGCAATGATTTTGAAAATCTCTCATGAATGTGTTTTCTTGCTTGTATATAGGTTGAGCTGCTGCACTAATAAATAGGTTCAAAAGGAAATTCTGTGAGGTTTTATAACATATATCCAGTCTATTAAAAGTGATGTAAACTCCAGTTCTTGAAATCTTGTAGTTAATGATTGCCAGAAGCAAACAAATATTAGTGATGCGTTATTTTTTGTTTTTAGTCTTAGTGTTACTAGCTATTGTGGTAGATAGACACTAGGGCTGATGGACACTTGGCCTAAATACAAATACTGTGATGTATCTTTTAATCTTTCCTTTTCCTCTTGCAATAGTCAATGGTATTTATACCAATGTAGTAACAATAAAGTTTGTTTATTTTTCTCTGTTTATATTTCAAGTGCTGCATTTGTTTCTGTGTTTGATTTCATTGTGGTGAATGTTGATGTAATGTTAGTGAAAATATAGCATTATGGATTGTGTGCATTCTTGGTCTCAATATTTAGAACACTGGCAAAATGGCTCTGCAGGAGTCAGTTGTCATTAATTCTGTGCTTTATTTCTTATTTTAAAAATACTAATTTTAATAATCTTAATTTTTATAAATGTCAGTCATGACTTCTTTTCTTGAACAACCTGCATGATGAGGAGGACATGATAGGGCAACTCTAAGAACTTGTTGGATTCCTAATGAGCCACAAGCACTGCACCCTTTGCTTAGACAACAGTAATTGTACCAGTGCACCGTCTTGATTACTGAGTATTTCAAATATTTTTAAAAGGTTCAAAGCAAACATTGGATGCTTAATCTCCATGATATTTGAAAAGTCATAGCAGTCAGGTGAAATCCCCATGACTGGAAAAAGGGAAACATTGCACTCATTCTTAAAAGGTTTTAGAAAGGAGGACCCTGGGTACTACAAACCTGTCAGACTTACTGCTGTGCCTGGGAAGATCATGGAACAGATTCTCCTAGAAGCTGTGCTAAGGCACATGGAGCACAGGGAGGTGATTTGAGACAGCTGGCATGGCTTCACCAAGGGCAAGCCTAGCTGGCTGACCAACCTAGTGGCCTTCTATGATGGAGTGAGTACATCAGTGGACAAGGGAAATGCTAAGGTTGTTGTCTATCTGGACTTCTGTAAGGCCTTTGCCACTGTGCCCCGCAACATTCTTCTCTCTAAATTAGAGAGAGATGGCTTTGATGGGTGAACTCTTTGGTGGGTAAGGAATTGGCTAGATGGTCACATCCAGGGGTAGTAGTTAATGGCTCAGTGTGCGGATAGAGGTCAGTGACAAGTGCTGCCCTCTGTACTGGTCCCAGTACTGTTTAATATCTTCATCATTGACATAGTGGGATCAAGTGCACCCTCAGCTAGTTTGGCAATGACACACCAAGCTGAGTGGTGCAGATGACATGCTGGAGAGAAGGGATGCCGTCCAGAGGGACCTGGACAAGCTTGAGAGGCGGGCCTGTGCAAACCTCATGAAGTTCAACAAGGCCAAGTGCATGGTCCTGCACATGGCTCAGGGCAACCCCTGGTATCAATACAGGCATTGGGAGATGAAAGGATTGAGAGCAACCCTGCAGAGAAGGACATGGGGGTACAGGTGGATGAAAATCTCGGCATGACCTGGTAGTGTGTGACTGCAGCCCAGAAAGACAACCAGATCCTGGGCTGCATCAAAAGCTGAGCGTGGTGATTCTCACCCTCTACTCCCCTCTGGTGATAGCCCACCTAGAGTACTGCATCCAGCTCTGGAGTCCTCAGTACAGGAAAGACATGAAGCTGTTGGAGCAGGCCCAGAGGACAAAAATCATCGGAGGGATACAATACCTTCCCTATGAGGAAAGGCTGAGAGAGCTGGGGTTGCTCAGCCTGGAAAGAGAAGGCTCCAAGGAGATCTTATTGTGACCTTTCATACTAAAAGAGAGCTTATAAGGAAGAAGGAAACAGACCTTTTTAATAGGGCCTGTAACGATAGGACAAGGGGTAATGGTTTTAACCTGACAAAGGGTAGATTGAGACTGGATATAAAGAAGAAATTCTTTATGACGCAGGTGGTGAAACATGGGAACAAGTTGCCCAGAGAGGTGGTAGATGCCCCATCCCTGGAAACATTCAAGGTCAGGCTGGACAGAGCTCTGAGCAACCTGATCTAGTGAAGATGTCCCTGCTCTTTGCAGGTGGGTTGGGACTAGATGACCTTTAAAGGTCCCTTCCAACCCAAACTATTCTATGATTCTATTCTATGATTCTACTTTGCAAAAGGAATGGTTCTTTCCCACAGAATTACAGCTAAAGGTTCAGATATATTAAAAGAAATCAGTTTGAAAAATTCTTAAATTTTTTCCAGGAGAAATATAGACCTACCTTCATGAGATAACTGATATTATCTTTCTTCCAAATAGATTCCGCCAAACAGCAAAAGAGTTGGCAACTTGTGGATTAAGAGCATAGCTTTCCTTAGAACCCTCTGTGGTTCTTGACAAAGCAGAATTAAAAACAGATCAGCGAGTTCTGGTCTATACACATCTTTTATAATGAAATAAGGAACATAAGGAGTTGATTTCTATTTAAGTAGTTCAAGCACTGCAAATCTGACTGCTGTTAAATGTCTTTATCCTTGTATCTAAGTAAGATTGCAGTGGTTGACTAAAACAGCAGGTGTTATACAAAATACAATGTAACGCATTAGGTTAGAAATCTGACTTACATTCTACTGGAAGAATTTCTTAGTCGTAGTATGTAATCTGTGGTGCTTTTTTTTTTTCAGTTGGTACTTTGATGGGTTTTTTTGAAGGGTGGGGGTGTGTTTGTTTTGTTGTTTTAATCTGGATCCTGAAGGGGGAAACAAAAGACAATCATATGCTGCTGGGATGTTCACCCATAAATGCCTTTGAACAAGTTATTCAGTGTCAGCCAGATTGCACTAGCTGGGAGAGACATCAAATATATAATATTTCCTGTAAGTTATATTAAACTTGGGGCCAAGAAAACTTTGATGTTTTTAATCACTGTATTGGATTTAATTCCAACTTTTTTCTCGTAAGCATGTCATCATAAGACTCATCAACAAAACTGCCTTTATACTTTACATTTTCACAGTGATGAACAAGCATTCATTTCCTTTCCTTGGAGAACTCATTTCCTCTCCTTCTCTCCCCTCCCCAACCCTCCCCTCTCCTCTCCAGGGGAGAGTGGAGAGGAGGGGAGGGGAAGGCAGAATTGTTCAGAGGCGAGGAGAGGAGTGGAGTGGTGGGGGAAGGGTAAGGGGACAGGATGAGAAAAAGAGCAGAAAGGAGGAGAGGAGAGAGGAAAGGGGAGGGAGAGGGGAGGAGGGCCAGAGCCACGGGTGTTCTAGTCCCGATCCCGATCTGTGGGGGTCCTGGTCCCGACCCACGGGAGTCCTGGTCCCGGTCCCCATCCAGGTCCCAACCCGCGGAGGACCCAGAGCCAATCCCAGCCCCAGTGGTCCCAGTCCTGATCTTCATCCCGGTCCCCATCCCGATCCCAGTCCCAAGCTGCGGGTGTCCTGGTCCCAAACTACGGGAATCCTGGTCCTGGTCCCTATCCGCTGGGGTCTCAATCATGGGGATCCTGGTCCTGGTCTCGAGCCACAGGGATCCCCTGTCCCAAGCTGCCGGGATGCTGGTCCCGCTTCTGCTCCTGATCCTGGTCCCAAGCCATGGGGATCCTGGTCCCGGGCCGTGGGGGCCTTGATCATGGGGGTCCCGGTCCGGGTCCCAGTTCCGATCCCCGTCCTGGTCCCAAGCTGCAGGGGTCACGGTCCTGGTCCTGTCCCAGTCCCAAGCCACGGGGGTCTCTGTCTCGGTCCCAGTCTGCATCCCGAGCCACAGGGGTCCCGGTCCCAATCCCAGTAATGAGCCGCAAGGGTCCTGGTTCCAATACACAAAGGTCTCGATCATAGGGGTCCCGGTCCCAGTCACAGTCCCGAGCCACAGGGGTCCCCGTCCCAGTACCAGTACCGGTCCCAAACCCTGAGCAGAACCATGGGGGTCCCGGTCCCAGTTTCAGTCTTGGTGCTGGGGCAGAGCCGAGGGGGTCCCCGTCCCGGTCCTGGAGCAAGCTGCGGGGGTCCCAGTCCAGGTCCAAGTCCTGGACCCAGTCCTGAGCCCAAGCTGCGGGAGTCCCGGTCCCGGGGCAGAGCTGCAGGGGTCCCAGTCACTGTCCCGGTCCTGAGCCGCAGGGGTCTTGATCCTGGTCACAGTCCCGGTCCTGAGCCGCAGGGGTCCCTGTCCCGGTACCGGTCCCGATCCTCAAGCAGAACCGTGGGGGTCCCTGTCCTGGTGCCAGGGCAGAGCCAAGGGGGTCTTGGTCCCGGACCCAGTCCCAAGACCAAGTCGCAAGAGTCCTGGTCCCAGTCCTGGGGCAGACCTGCGGGGGTCCCGGTCACTGTCCCACTCCCGAGCCACGGGGATCCCGATTCTGGTCCCAGTCCCAGTCCCTGTCCCCATCCATGGGCTGAGCCGCGGGGGTCTCGGTCCCTTTCCCGGTCCAGTCGCGGGGAAGAGCCTTGCTGGTAGCAGTCCCCATCCCATTCTGGGTCCCGCGGGTCCCCGTCCCGGTCCCGAGCCACAGGTGTCCCAGTCCTCGTCCCAATACCGGTCCCAAACTGCGGGGGTCCTGGTCCCAGGAGTCCCAGTCCTGAGCCACGACGGTCCCAGTCTCATCCTGAGCCCCAGAGGTCCCGGTCCTGTGCAGTCAGGGTCCCACTCCCAGTCCTGAGCCTTGGGGATCCCGGTCCCGATTTCATCCCGAGCCATGGGGGTCCCAGTCGTGGTCTCATCCCGAGCCGTGGGGGTGCTGGTCCCAGGCATCTTGGCCGCAGTCCCGAGCCACAGGGGTCCCAGAGATCCTGGTCATCCCAGTCGCAGTCTCATTCCAAGACCCAGGTGTCCTGGTCCCAGGGGTCCCAGTCATGGTCTCGTCCTGAGCTGCAGGGGTCCCTGTGCCAGGGGTCCTGGTCCCGGTCTCATCCCAGGCCATGGGGTCCCACTCCTGGTCCCGTCCCAGGGGGTCCCAGGGGTCCCCATTGCAGGGGTCCCTCTCCTGGTCCCGAGCCGCAGGGGTCCCAGTCCCAGGGGTCCCATTCCTGGTCCGTAGCTGTGGGGTTCCCCATCCTGGGGGTCCTGCTCCCAGTCCCAAGCTGTGGGAGTCCCAGTCTGGGGGTCTCAGTCACAGTCTCGTCCCAAGACCCGGGGGTCCCAGTCCCTGGGGTCAAAGTCCCAGTGCCGAGCCATGGGGGTCCCAGTCCTGGGCTCATCCCAGGCCCAGGGGGTCCAGCTCCTGGGGATCCCTGTCCCGGGGTCAAATTTCTGGTCCTGGTGGTCCCGCTCCTAATTCCAGTCCTGAGCCGCAGGGGTCCCGGTCCCAGGGGTCCCAGTCCTGAGCTGCAATGGTCCCGGGGGTCTGTAAGAGTAGGTCCAAAGAGAATGATATTGTCTCAACATTGCTAACAGAGACCTGGAGATGGAGTGCGGTCCTTATGGACACCGAGACCCAGAGACCCTGGGAAGGAGAACTGCACGGTACGAGGAGTGCTCTGCTGGTCCCTGATACAGTAAGGCCGCATAACAGCTGTCCAGAAGATGGATCACAACTGTTGTCACAGAAATGAACCAGAAAACTTGAACTCCAGGTGAATTTCCTTCATTATAATACAAAACCACACCTCCTGGTCTGAAGCCACCTGCCTCTAAGGCAAACCACACCTCAGGCACCCCTCTTTAGACATGCTGGTAACCTTGCTTGAGAAGGTGGAGACTGGCAACAGTCCATGGGCCGGAGGAGCAGCAAGGTGTGTTGCTTGGCATAAAGGATGACTCCTTAGCAACTGAACTTTGGAGATCTTCCCCACCAAGGATCCCAACGATCAGGACTGGCGGGATGCTGCCTAGATCTGGGACCATAGGCACACCTTGGACCTGTGGTGGTAGCTATAATCCTCTTTCCTTTTCTTTTTACTTTACCTTTCCTTCCCTTCCTGTTACTCTATCACATGCAGCTTTATGGAAAAACAATAAAGTTGTGCTGTTTGATCAAACCATGACCTCTTGGCATGGTCGCCTTGATTTTTTGTGCTTTGAGATCATAGTAAATGAACCATCACCAGTCCACTGAGTGGATCATGACAGTAGGTCTCTCATTAAGACCTTTGCTCAGATAAGAAGATCTCCTCCCTGCAAAGACAAGAAATGTGAGATAATCACAGGACAGTCTTTTCTGGTCAGCACAGTCAATTAAATACGCAGCTTTCCACAGAAGAGCATGCATAGTCTCAGAACCCATTCTCCCTTTTTGTTTTTCAAGAAGTAGCTTTGAAGTATGATGAACATATTCCACAATGGCTTGATGAGTTGGGGAATGTGAGATGCCAGTAACATGTTCCACCCCCCAAGAGGCAAGGAACTTGGCCATGCGTGCAGATGAATATGCTGGTCCATTGTCTGTCTTGAGATGCTTCAGAAACCCCAAAGCAGCCCAAGCCTGTCAAAGATGTGAAAAGCCATCCAGAGACTTCTCCCCAGTATGGGCCAATGTTCGCACAACTTTTGAGATGGTATCAACAGAGACATGAACATACTGTGAATGACCAAAAGAAGGCACGTGTGTGACGTCAGATTGCCACAGATCCAAGGACTGATATCCATGTGGATTGACCCTTTGTGGAAACGTCAGTCTGGGACTCAATCACTGACACTCTGGACAAGTGGTGATGATGGATTTTGCATCCATAAAAGATATTTTAAAATTGACAGACCAGTGCCCAAGCCCCCTGATAAAAAAATTGATGAGACGTGAGGACCTGTCATATCAGATCAGGCACTGGAGGAGTCCAAGCGGGAGCTGCAAGAGCATCAGCACGGGCATTCCCTTCACAGATGAATCCTGGCAATCCAGTGTGACTGCAGACGTACTGAATGTAATATCTATGAGTACACTGGTTTACTGTTACCCATAATTTTTTTAATTTAAAAAGTCATTCTGAATTTACCTCCTTAAGCAGCACACGGTCAATGTGTCACGCAACATCCGCAACATAAGCAGAGTCTGTAACAATGTTTACAGCACACTGAGCAAGTGTTTTAAAGGCAACAAGGACAGCACTAAGTTCAACCAACTGAGGTGACCCCTGTGTCAAGTGTATCAATTCTTGCCATTGCTTCCCATCATACCAAGTGACCACTGCCTTTCCCAATTTCCCCAAATCATCTGTAAAGACCGTAGGGCCTTGCACTGGGCTATCTGCTACCGGTGGCTTTTGAAGTATTTGTATGTCCAACTAAGTTTGTAACAACTTATGACTGGGAAGATGATAGGATATTTGTCCCTTAAATCCTTCCAGAGCTAACTGAAACAGTAAACTGTTTGCCAAACACCAGCACATTCAATGGGAATTATCAGGTGATTGGGATCTTGGCCCGTGAGCTGAAACGCACTGTGTACGTCCTTTGGTGATGATTTTTGGTACTAGTTCAGTCTGAGTGCTCACTGTCTTCCATGGTTGTACAGATAAAAATAACCACTCTAAGACATGTGGTGGATCCTGCCAGCCCTCATTCCATTGACCCAACAATCCCATGGGAAGACAGTTAACAATGACAACATATAAACTTATCAGAGTTTCTAAGTTTACACTGTGTACTCTTTTTTTTGTTGCAGACCATTGGCCACCCTCTCTAGGGCTAAGCTGGCTTCCTTAGTTAGTGATTGGGGAGACATTAAATCAGTGTCACCCTTCAACAGACCAAAGGGTGGTTTCAATTGTTCTGTTGTAAGGCCCAAGTATGGCCTTACCCAGTTTGTGGCCCCTAATAATTTTTGCAAATCCTTTAGGGTTCTGACATTTACTCGGAGCTGGATACTGTGGCTCAAGTGTTTGATCCAGCACTTTAACTCCCAAGTATTTCCACAGGGCTTGTTGCTGAATCTTTTCTGATGCTACACATAGCCTAAAGGTGACCAACGACTGCTGCAAAACTGGATACACTTGTTGAAGTTCAGCCTTATTTGCAGCTGGTACAAGAATATCACCCATATAATGATAGCGATGCACTTGTGGAAATTGTTCCCATACAGGTGACAATGCCTTTGCTACATACCATTGACATACAGTAGGACTGCTTTCCATACCCTGCAGAACACCATCCATTGGTATTGCTTACAAGGAGTCATATTGTTTCTGCTAGGTGTTGAAAAAGCAAATTTACATTTATCAGCTTCATGTAAAGGAATATTGAAAAAACAATCTTTTAAATCAATTACCAAAATGTCCCAGTTTCGTGGGATCATCATCGGGGAAGGCACATCTGATTGCAGGGCTCCCATTCCCTCCATTACACCTTTTACTTTCCTTAAATCTTTTAACACATGCCATTTGCCAGATTTCTTTTTTATCACAAACACAGGGGTATTCCAAGGACTATGGGAAGGTTCTAGGTGTCCTTGTGCTAATTGTTCTTCTACTAATTAGTTGGAGGGCTACACATTTTTCCTCAGGAAGGGCCCACTGTTCCACCCAAAGAGGGGTATCTGCCAAGTCAAAGGCAGGGTAGCTCTTTGTACACCCTCCATCAGTGGCCCCTATTAAAAATCCTTCTGGGTACCAATAATAACCCCCATTGTCCCAAAATGTCCTGTCCCCACAAATTCAGAGGGACATCAAGCACGTAGGGACAGATCGTTGCTGTCTGGCCCTCAGGATTTTGAGCTTGCACCATACATTGACTTTGGACACTGTCACACCACCCACTCCCACCAATATGGAACCTGCTGAGCAGACGGGCCAAGTGCAAGGCCAGATGTGTGCAGATGTACCAGTTACATCTGCTCCCATGTCAATCATTCCAGTCACCCGTATTGCCAGAGGGGTCCCTTTGGCAAAGGTGATTTTACAGGTTAGAATTGGCGAGCATTTTGTACACTCTGAGTCCAGAAAATTTGTGGTGTTCCTGTCAAACCGAACCCTTCTTTGCCCCGGACTTTGTCATGGGCATAATTAACTTGCACCCGGAAAGGAATTGATTGTGCAATCCAACTCCCTTCAGGAACTGACGTGGGGGGAGGAGGTCCACACCATCGCTTGAATCTGACCCATATAATCAGCATCAATGACTCCTGGTAAGACAAACAACCCTTGCAAAGTTACACTAGAATGTCCAAGCAACAGCACACTCAATTTATTGCCGATGGATCCCACAGCATTCGGTGGGACCTAATATCATCCTCTGTTTTGATGGTGGTTGCTGTGGTAACATCCAATCCGACGCTCCCTGAAGTCTGGGCTGTGAGTTGGCTGCATAAGCCTGGAATTGCTGTGGAGGATTCATTTGCATCATCATGCGGTCCCTCCCCGTGTTCCTCCCCCATTTCCCTGCTTTCTGTTGCCACCTGCAG
The DNA here is from genome assembly GCF_015220075.1 of Falco rusticolus. NCBI lineage: Eukaryota > Metazoa > Chordata > Aves > Falconiformes > Falconidae > Falco > Falco rusticolus. Next base: position 92,022 of record NC_051189.1, on the reverse strand, counting down.
GTAACTGTCCTTGACTGCTAAATTTAGATCTAGAGTATTTTGCAAAATGCCCCGGTTTGTTACATCGACCGCATACCAAACCAGAGCCATCAGCCCTTCCTGGCCTCAATCTCTTTGGACAGTCCTTCTTTAGGTGACCTTCTTGCCCACATGTGTAGCAACGGCAGGCAACCTTGTGGCTAGGCCACTCCACCACACCAGTCCCCTCCCCTCCCCCCCCACACGCCTCAGGGCTATTTAAATACTTAGCGAACGAGCTACAGCTGCTCATCATCCATGTCAATCAACCTGCTGCCTTCCAGGCAAGGCCACGGCTGCAGATTATCAGCGTTAATCAACCCACAGCCTTCATTTCTCTACAATTCACTACCTGGCACACTCACCCCCTGCCATTCCTCACTACCTGGCACAAACACACACCCCAAACCCACGCTGGCTCAGTATCTGCCACACCTGCACCACACAATGGCTCACTATTTGGCACCCCTGCCAATGGCCATAGTTCACCACCTGTTACATACACCCCCACCCGCACATACACCCATGGTACAATATCTGGCACCACCACCATCTCCCTCGCCAGTATGGCTCACTATCTGGCACCCCACCTGCCAGTACCAGCTTCTATGGTTCACTATCTGGCACACCCACCCCACAACATGGCTTACTGTCTGGCACACCAGCCCCCAGCCATGGATCACTATCTGGCGCACACACACACACACACACGGCTCACTATCTGGCACCCCACCCATCGGTAGCAGCTGACATGGCCCACTATATGGCACACCCATCCCCCTCCATGACTCACCATCTTGCACACCTGCCCCCCACTATGGATCACTATTCAGCACCCCCGAAGTCCATGGCTAACTATCTGGTTCCTGCATCCCATCTATACTTCAATATCTGGCATCTCTGTGGCTCACTATTTGGCACCATGCCACCGTCATGGGTCACTATCTGTCAGCCCGCCAGTATGGCTCACTGTCTGGCAACACAACCACTGGTACTGCCTGCTATGGCTCACTATCTGGCACCTCTCCCACCATGGCTATCTGGCACCCATGAGCCCGGACATGGCTCACTATCTGGCACACACACACCCCTAATACACACCCATGACACACTATCTGGCACCCCCTCCCTCCCCGTTGCTTCCATGGCTCACTATCTGGCACACCCGCGCCACTCCATGGCTCACTATTCATCACTGACCCCCCCACCATGTCTCACTATCTGGCACCTCACTCACCAGTACTGTCTGCCATGGCTCATTATATAGCACAAACACCCTCCTCGATGCCTGCCTATCTTGCATCCCCCAACACCCCTCCACCATGGCTCACTATCTGGCACCCCACTCACTGGTACCGGTTAACATGGCTCACTCTCTGGCACACACGTGCACACACACCCTGCAGCTTTGGCTCACTATCTGGCACCTCACCCTCCGGTACCGGCTTTAATGGAACACTATGTGGGACACCTGCCCACCACCCTGGCTCACTACCTGGCATCAGCCCTTCCCGCCTCTATGGCTCACTATCTTGCAACCCACCGGCATGGCTAACTATTTGGCACCCTATCCGCCAGTACCAGCTGAACAATGGCTCACTATCTGGCACACCCACCCCAACCCCCCTACAGCTCACTATTTGGCACCCCATCTGCTGGTACCAGTTGCTTTTGATCACTATCTGGCACATCTGCCCCCCTCCATGTGTCACTATCTGGCATACACACAAAGACACACAACCCCCTCAATGGCTCACTATCTGGCACTCCTCCCAGCCGATATGGCTCACTATCTGCCACCTCACCTGCCGATACCGGCTGATATGACTCATTATCTGGCACACACACACTCCACCATGGCAACTCCCTGGCACCCCGCCAGCTGGTACCAGCTGACATGGCTCACTATCTGGCACACACGTCCCCCGCTATGGCTAAATATCTGGCACCCCGCCGCCATGGCTCAGTATCTGGCACCCCACCCTCCAGTAGTGGCTGACATGGCTCACTATCTGGCATACCTGCTCCGCTCCATGGCTCACTATTCATCACTGACTCCACCTCCATGGCTCACTATCTGACACCCCACCCGCCAGTACCAGCTGACATCTCTGAGAAAACGTAGAATCTCTCTTACCGAGAGAGTTGCCTGTGTCTGAACCGCGTCTTTTCCTGGAGAAAGATTTTACAGATGAATCTATCTGTTCTACAGATTCGTTCACAGGCTCAGCTCCTGAAGTGAATTGTCTCTCTTCTGTCTCCGATGTCCTGGATTCACTTTTAACACTAGTATTCCTCCTTAAAAAAACACAACACAACAACAAAAGAAATAAAACCAAAGATCACTCAATGTTATCTTATAATAAAACTAATATAAACCAATAAAACAAAATAAAAGCTATTCTTCTCCACTCCAAAAGGGCATCTAACAGGTGGTGAACACTGCCTAGACAGTTGACATAGTAAGTGTTTTTAACTCAGAATTAAGGTTGCTAAATTGAAACAACCTCTTACAAAATATCGTATTAAGCAAAATATGAGATCAGAAAACTAGAATACACAAAGTTAGGGTACATGTCCCCACAGTCTGAACTTTTCCCTCAGTTATTAAACTAGCTAGAAGAAATAAGCTAGAAGAAATACAGGTGCACTCATTCTTACCAGCACGTGTAATAATAACGACAGATCTAGCTCAAACAACTTGACAGAGCTGTGTGATGCAGAACCACACGTGAACCACACATTTCTGGTTGGGAATCTCACCCCACCCCATCCAGTCGTTAAGACATTAAGTTATAACGTGTTGCTTGCTTTTTAGAGCCCTCTGCTGCTGCTCTACATGTATTTTGCAGGCAACCATTTGGCAAACTGGTACATTTCCATGATCATGTGGCAAAAACCTGTAGCTTAAAAAAAAAAAAAAAAAAAAAAGGCCCGAACAACCAAGTTCTGTTTCTATTTCACTGAGGCAGTACAGGCCCAAAGTTAAGCACCTGGAATCTACCTTTAGACAGAAAAATTTTCACAGTATCACCTGTTCTAGAATAGTCATCTCTTCTGCAAATATCTTATCCATCAATAACCTAAAGATGAATGACTGCTCAGAGCCTGCAATGTTTCCTTCTATTAAGGGGAAAAAAAGCTTTTGAAAACCATTATGTGTGAGTTTACAGAAGACAAGAGGTCACACTTGGTAATAAGATAGTCTTTCCAAAAATCACGCTCGCCACCTTGAGTCTGTCATTACTCAGTGTTGAGTATATAACAGGCTATGTGTATACATATCAATAGAAACACACATACATTCCTTGACAAAGTTGTATAATAACATTCAAAAAGGCCTGTGCAAATACAGTAATGGAGTACTCCAGGGAGAACTAGTTCCCTCCAACACACCTCCTGCACTTGCTGGATACCCACTTGACTCTTTTTTTCCTCTTTGAAATGTGCTGTCTGGATGTATTGCTTCAGTACTATTAACAAGGCCATGTGTAAAACACGTGGCTAGCAGTGCCTTTTGTCTGATGTCTGAACCACAACTCCTTCCCAGGCACAAAAACAAAGAAGGAAGGCAGGCTGTAGGTCACTACCTTCACCAGCTAGAATCCAAGTCTCACGAGTGATGATGACCTCTCTATTCCTGGTGACATTTACATAATAGTAAGTTCTAGGAAAATTAGTGAGCAGCCTTCATCAAGTAGTGAGAGAAGGGAAGATTTCTCAGGTAAGCATTCTAAACTGGATATTCCACCGGACAACTGCTCTAGAAACAATTCTGCAAACTTCATTATTTAAAAAGAAGAGACTAATGAAGAGCAATACCAGGCAGGGGATGTAGAAACCAAATTGCAGTGTTTGATAAAGAAAAAACAAATAACATGCATATTGGGATAACCATTATCAAGAAACTGTTACTAGCCTACGTGGTGAAAGAAGTCTAGACACTCTAACTAGCAGTTCTGCAAAGGACCTGGGGATGCTGCAGTGCCCAGTAAGGCTAACGACACCTTGGGCTACACCGGGACGAGCGTGGCCAGCAAACTGAGGAAATTTCATTCCCCCTCACTGGTGAACCTGTACTTCCAATGCTGTGTCCAATTTTAACCCTTACAGCTGCGTGTGTGGAAACTGAAGAGCAGTCATACTGCACAGCACCCCTTTCAGATTTCTTTTTATCACTGTGTTTATAGAATCTTACACACCAACTCTTCAGTAATCTAATGTAATAGGTAATAATACCATTTTCATCCTAACAGCATCAGCCTAGCCCACACAAGTCTGGTTCCCAAGCTATCCCTTTTTTTTATTGTTTGGTCTTTTAAGCGAACATGTTTCTGACCATGGATTCACCGCACCTGTGGACAGACCCTCCACTCAGGTCTGATACTTCTGCAGCTTCAGAGTCCGAAACATTGTTTGGCGGAGAATCAAGCAAAGCTACCAAAGCTGACAGACGTGAAAGTTTTGCCTTTTCACTTCAGTTACTGAAAAACGCCAAAACTGCTGCATCTCACTACTTACACGACTTACGAGACACTGACTGGACTATACCTATACCCAGCTGGAACCATGATGGGAAGCTGAGGTACTAAAATTAGCAACTCGCATGAACGGGGTTTGCTGGATTCACCTTCCCCAAAGAAAGCAAGCGTTTCAGCCTTCACATAGGTATGCTGCCAAGGAGACTGAACGAAATCGGAGGCAAATTCCTCTTGATCAAGCATTACAGAAATGTTCTATTTCCACTTTAAGAAGAAAATAAAACATTTCTTAGGAGTAGGAGTGGAATAAGAGATGCCCATTGAAGGCCAAAGCCTCTAAAAGTCTAGGACAGAAATTCACTGAGGCTGAGAGGACAACGCTGGATCTGAACTGTTGAATGTACTAACTCTTTTCATGTAAAGAGCTGCTCTTTAATTTGCTGTCTTTTAGGAAATCGGGAAAGCAGAATAAAGCAGGTTTCTACTAAACTGTTACTTCTATGAGGAAGACAGTTCAAGGCTCAGTGCTGGTCACAAGAGTAATTAAATGCTGGGAAATACTGTGAACGAAACAGAAAACAAAACAGTACCAGCTTGGTCAAAAGGTCCCGTATGCTAAAACCGACAGTTTCAAGGGCTGACTTCAGTCCACAGAGCAGAAACCCAAGATGAAGTACACAGCATCATCGCAAGTCCTCGGGCTGAAAGTAGCTGGAATGTGTAAGCAGGAATGCCCTGCTCTGTTTGCGCTCCTTGTTCTTGCTCTTCCCTACACATCAGGTTACAGCTGTTGTTTTGAGACTTGACACTGGGCAAGACAAACCTTTGATCTGACCCAGCAGAGCTGTTCTGATGCTCTTGTACGAACAGTGGAGGAATTTGCTCCCCCTCTGCTCGTATAGAGAGGAACAGAGCGGTCTTCTGTGCACGCCCACTATTCTGTCACAAGCTTGCTCTAAAACACATGGTACCAACAGCCGCTGAAAGCCTGAGTGCTTCCAGATTCAGGGATGAGGAAGAAAACTGTGCTGGAGCCTGATGTGAGGAGTACAGGCACAGAAGCCTCCTCTGGAGAGTTCTGCACCTGCCATGACCCCAGGCTCTGGACAAGCAGGGTGTTAAGTTAACCTTCCCTCTCCCGAGTTTGGGAGGAGGAGACTAGTTAAAGAGTAGTTCTAACAGAAAGAGGGAATCTGTCAAACAAAACGCTGAACAGTCCCTGAATTGCTTTTCAATTGCTCAAAAAATGAGGCCAGTTATTTAACCAGTTACAGTCCAGGACCAACATCAGGATTCTCACAAATATACAAAACCTCCCTCCCAAACAACTACGTGGTTCATGTGCTTAATTCCCCCAGTTCTTGACAAGGAAGTTCGGGTCACGGACTCCAAAGGCCTTCAACAAGGGACAACCTATCATTCTAAAAATGCAGTTCAAAAATTCTCAAAACTGACAACATTTAAAGTGCGGTCAACACTTAATATAATGAGTGGGCACCAATTAAGGAGTGCTGCCAACTCTATGCACTAGCACAGGGATGTGCTCTTCCCTACACAGTACGGAGCAGAACAGTCTAGTCTAGGCTTGAGCTATGCAGAGGCTTGATCAGAATACACATCCCTTTCTAGAAAGATACCCAAGAGGAAGATGACTAATCTTTATAACGCTGAAAGCAACAATGGGAGGTTTGCACCAGCTGATGATTTCCGATCTAGAAACTTCAGTGAAGGCGTCAAGCTACCGACAGAACAATAAAACAGTAGCTTCAATGCATACACAAAAATGAGATTGAGTGCCTACATGCAAGGTAGGTCTCATGCAGCAGAAACAGATGCAGTCAATCTCCTGAGCTTACCTTGTTTTCAAAACAAAACACACAAAAAAAGCAGAGCATGCATTTGCTGCCTTAACAGAGTAACATCTAGAATGCCCCTCACTCCTCATGAGACTTACAATTTTACATACAGGGAAGACCAGGTACAGGTAGACTGAAGTACAATTACAACTTGTTGTACACCACAAAGTATAAACCAATGAAGATGCTTTATACCAGTCAAATGTCAATAAACTATACTTTCCACAGAAAACAGAACTTACAACTATTTATCAGAAACAATCTAACCGTTTATCTAAATTTAAGCAAAAATCTGCCTCCAGTGGCAATTCTCAAAATACTCTTCTTTGTTGGAGATTAAAGATGGTATGTTACAACCTAAAAAAGCATCCACTTCATCACCACGAATACACCTGCACTACGCATGTTTCCCATGCAAATGAGCACCCTAACTTGGCCAACAGGCTGACACATGTCATGCTCATTAACATGGGAAACATGGGATACTTTTTCATTCCGTCTTCTTTTTTATATCTTGCTTTACCAAGCAAACCCTTCACTGTCCATTAAAAGCTTAATTAAAGAAGCCTTCAGTTCTTAAGCAGGCAAGAATATTGAAAAGCTATCGGTCCAGACCCTAGCATTACTATCAAATATAGTTAGCTCAAGAAAGATGTTGGTTTACCTCCCTTTACCCCTTACCTGCTCTGGACTGAACAATTCTTCCTGAAAAAACATGAGGGAGAACTCAGCTGGGCGGTGATCTGGTTCTTTGCTCCGTTTTTCATCTGCTTCCTGTGTGGTCAGAAGTTCTTGTAGTATTTTAGCAGCAGCAGCAGTTTCTATAGACAGAGTGGTATCGGCAGCACAAAGAATGTCAGAAGGCTGTAATGGAGACAAATTCAGTGCTCCATCTGCTGCCACCAGAAATGACGTGTCTGAAGTTACAGGAGTGAGACATTCCAGCTGGCTTTCCTCAGTTGAAGAAGGTGTGTAACTATTAACAGGCAGTGCCTGATTTCCATTAAGCTCCAGGATTGAATTCTGGCTCTCTACAGGTGCCACTCCCACCTTTTCAGCTTTGCATGATGAATGCACCTCAGCGGCAACCTGAAACATGGCTTCAAGACTGACTTCTGCCTTCTTGTTTTCTTCAGATATATTACATAGCCAGTCAGACGGCATCAGTTCAGCTTCATAAGATGACTGCATTGGAGGATTCTGGAAAAAACAAAATACAGTGAACTTTTGTATCAAAAAATTACCATGACAGGATGTGTATTGATTCTGTTTATCCATTTATCCAAAAGCTTGAAAGATTGTCTGTTATTCTCAGTTAAATAGCAAGTTTAACCAGAAGAAAAAAGAAAAAAGCTACTGCTTTGTCTTGGTTTTCATTAACCACCTTACTCTTGGCACGCTTCCTTTCTTCTATTCATGGTCTATCCTGGAGAGAAGGTTACTTACCAGGAGCTGGTGTATGCCTGCAGATGCATTGTCTGCACACCCTTTGCACCGCAGGTGTTAAATATACCCAAGCATTCAAATCAGAGACTTCTGGTCTTAGTAGGACCTGTGGGGGTACATTAGAACCACCCTCTTCACGTGCCACATACGTAATAGAAAATGAGAGAGAAAATCCACCTGCCTTCAGTTCCTTCTAAAACTCAAGCATTCCTGTTGTTGTAGTATAAATAAATCAGTATAAACCACAACATTTTTAAGCAAAAGAAAAAGGTCCACATGCTGTAAATGTGCATATGGACAACACAACTTGAGGAACTCACCGCTTCTTAACCAATAATACCATTTTCCTCCTCAAGTGATTGTCCATAGGCACATCTACACAAGGGGTGCCCCCCAGGGACGCCCCAGTCCCAGGATGAGTGGGAGTTCAAATACCGATGACAGCAAATACTGCAAAACTGCCCTGCCTGTCACAGCCTCACATCTGGACTCTCCTGTCATGACAGGGTCCCACAGAGGCACAACTCAAAGTCTGCATCGATCTGCATAAAAACCCGACAGAATTTCAGGTCAGAAACACTTCTTGTAGAACCTACAGAGACTGCCTTTGCCATCACAGATCAGGTCTGAACACTACTAAAATTTTTCACTGTAATGACATCACAGGACGACAGGACACAATCAGCAATCCAGTGATGATTTTTTTAGTAGCATTCCTATATATCGAATAACCTTTAAAACAGAATGAAGACAATGAAAGAGTTTTTCCAAAGCAGCAAGTCCTACCCAAGTGAAATGATAGATGACATTTTAACAGCCAGTGTCTGTACTGCTACTTCTTCTGGAGGTGACTCAGTCAAAGGACACTAGAAGGGTCATTTCTTCTGACAAATACAAGTCATACAATGATGTTGAACAGAAACTCAGGTCTATTTAAAATACAGCCTTCTTTTGGAAGAGATCCAGTATGAAGGAGTAGTCCTTAGTGCCTGACTATCCTTAGACCTTCTAGCTGAGGTCATGGTTAATGAAAAGCTACTTCCAGAGACGAGTAAATTAGAGAACAGGAAGCTACAGGATCACCTACTAGGAAAGCCGTATCAGATCAAATGCCAGTGAAGGACTTGGTCTCTCCCTGATGGAGATACCACAAAGAGATGAGATCCTGTCTCCTGGGTGTGTGAAGTCAAGTCCTAGTGTGGATTCGTGTAGATGTGCCAGTTTGCAGATAGCCACAAACTGTGGAGGGTGGGGGGAAACGGAGGGGGAAATAAAACCTGGAATTTGAGAAATTTAGGTTAAGTTAAGCTAAATCTTTTCATTAAAGGCTAAGCCACCTTTATGTTTTTATGAGATAGGTTCAAACATTATTCCTCTCATTTGATTTTTTTTTCAGTTCTATTTTTTTAAAATGTTAACAAGGTGTTTCATTTCTGTTGCATTGCTTGTTTAGTGTCATAAGTAGTCAGGATTCTAAGTAAGATCTGGGTTACCAAACCAGTCCAGGAATAAGATCATCCCTGCCAAAAACCAACCAACCAACCCACCCATACTGAAGCTTTTTCTGCCTCTTCTTAGGGGACCTCAGCTTGAAGCTGTTACAGCACATATTGTCCTCTTGGATGCACTACAGGATCTCGTGTGTATTTCCAACAGGAGAAAGGGGCCACGCAAAGGTACAATTTAAATCCTTTTAGTTCACCTGGAGAAGGATGGGGGGAGGCAGCAACGAAACAAGGAAAACCGATAAAAGATTGAGAAGTCAGGGCCTGAAAGACTAATAGCTTGCTGGTCATGCAAGCTCAAGAGGAAAAATGGTCTAACTTAGCAGAAGTGGTGAAAGAGAAGATGGGCATTTCACTTATAAGATTAGCATAGCGTGTGCAGGAATTAAAGCACAACCACACCTTTTCAGGGACCGCTAGGACTACACAAATCTGGCTTGAGTGCTTGGGCAATCGGAATTAGTTCAGACTTGATTTCTTTTTGAAATAACATGGCTGATTATCATTCCTTATTACAAATAAAAGCAAACTACTTAGGACTGCTTTTAAGGTCAGAAAGTTCTTCTTTTTTCTTGCACGTTTATTTCTTCCATTTCCCGTTACCTCTTGCTTCAGTTCCACAAGGAAATACCGACAGCTTAATAACCACTGGTAATAGCAATAATCAAACAGCAGGGCTGCTATTAAAAAAAAACAAAACGAGGTGGGGGCAGGAAAAAAAAATTTAAAAATCGCTGAAATCCAATATGTAGCCTCAGTTCACATCTATGATAAAGCAGCGGGGAAGTATTGAGCTAATGGTTGTGAGCTGCCAGCACTGCTGTTGCAGAAGATAGCAGGAGGTCTCTCAAAAGACTCATTCCTACCCAAGGATACTGATTCATCACACTAATCCAAACCCCACTTAAGAGAACCCAAATGAAAAATGGGTAAGAAGTTGTACCTGAGCTCCCTGTTTTGTAACCAACCGTGATGAGAGTGTAATACAAACCTCTGAAACCCCGATTTCAGAAACCTGGTGAGATACACCATCATCAGCCACCATGTCTGGGTATAACCACCTATGTCCCCTTGCCATTCCACGCAGTAATTCTCTGTAGCTTTTCCTGGAGAGCAAACTGCAGCCAACCAACCAGTTAGTTACCGGCCTGGTCTGCCCGTGTTCCAGTCAGGGTCACCTAACACTTTCAGCAGCTCAGGTGCGTACTGTACAAGCCCAGCAGCTGGCCTCCAAGACCCAGAAACTCCACCTGTCTTAATCTCTCCTAAACTTAAAAGTGATGCTCTCTGCAAGACCCAGTAAGGAACAGCACAAGGTTTAAGCTTCCTTGTCCGAGAGTGCCAGCTTTTCCTTCTGAGACCACAAAGCACCGTCTGGATCCAACAGAAACGGGGCTGGTAACCAGCTTGCTGACTGCTAGTGCGCCGATACGGTTCGCTGTCTTCGGGACTGGTCCAGCAGTTTCGTATAGGCTTTGCCACTCCTATCTAGCAGCACACAGCGGGACCAAACAGCCTAAAACGCCCCGCAAACCACGCTTCAACAGCATCGCACTGAATTCCTGCAACTGGTAGAAGGTATTGAGTGGAACGATAGGAAATATACCATGCAATAGTTCTATTTTTTGTGAAGAACAATAAAAATGCTTAGTCAGCCAGGGCTGATGAATTTTACCGCTTTTGAGGATTTGTGCAAGTGGTTACTGATGGATGATCAATACACCAGCCGGGCAGGATGCTCAATACTGCAGCTTGCCACATCCCCCAGCAGAAGTTTGGGGAAGTATATGCCCCAGAACACACAAAAGGCAAACTGATTATTCCCCACAGCTCAGCAAGAACCGCAGGCAAACTGCTGTCTTCTGTACCACCTGCACAGCCTGTCACCACGTTCCAGGAGAAATGACCTATGCTATGCTAAGACTCAGAAATCTCTAGAAGTCCCGTTGATCCACGCGGTACGATAGCTGTGTTACCCTGCTCAGAGACAGCCGGTTACTGACCTGGTGGAACTGATACAGGGCACTGCTCGCCTTTGGCCTTCTCACGCAGAGGATCGCCTTCCCGCAGTCTGCCCAGATGCTCGGCAGCTTTTTGCTGGGGGTTTCCAGGAAACAAAGCAACCACTAGCAAGTGGCCTAAAGCTCTTCTGACTCCACACACTGCCCATGGACTTGCTTCTCCAAACAACTGATTTTTACTAGACCCTTTGGACACTGTATATTATCCTTCAATCTAGCCACAACACCACCTTTGACAACTCCTTTGGAATGATTTACTATCCCATGGATCTCGGCCTTCCGAGATAAGCTATTTAATTGTGACTGCCCATCGCTCAGACGGATCCTCATGTCCTGGATGAAAAAAGCAGCTCACAATGAAAGTGAGAGGACAAAGATGCACTGTGCGAAAAATAAATACTACAATATCGACGGCATGACTGGCTGTTGGCTATTTATAGCCTTACACTAACGTGTTATCCTGGCCATAACCTGCCCATCTTGGATAAGCTTATTTTTTAAAAGAAGTCATGAATAAAAGACAAAGGTTGATATTTGCAAGACAGGAAACTGGATGATCAAGCTTGGGTAGGTCAACCCTTTTTCAACACACATAAGCATAACTTGCTTCGCTTGTCCTCTGTGAGGGGGAAAAAAGTATATGCGTTATGCTGTAATAGAAAAGGAAGCTCTTGCATTCTTACTTCAGATCTTCTGATATCTGATAAGCCAGGCCCTCCAAATAAGGCGCAGTTTCCACTAAAATTACATAAAGCATTTACAGGAAGTACTGGAGTTATCTTTAATAAGAGATCTCCGAGGTGGGGCCCATTCCACAAAGTCACCTTAGTTTTTCTCGTTCATCAAATGAAACTCAGGACTGCAGGAAGCTGTCCGGGACAAAGAAGTGGAGCTGCTTCTCAGTATTTTCATAATATTAAAGAATCTCTTTTTGTCCAGGCAAGAGCATTCTTCCAATACAAATGCAGGCTCATTAACTAAAAGTGATTCTGGTGAAGTCAAGCAAAAACACTCCACTGATGAGGACACCCACTATGCTGCTACCCTGAAACCTAACCTGAATTACAAAACTACCCGTTTAACATTCAGTGGTTCTTTGAAATAGGTATTTGTAAACCACATCACTTTCACTTTATCAAGCAGATCAATTTTCAAATTTATATCCTTAATTTCACAAGTGTATAAACCTGCAGTTCATTCATACAGTCTCCTTCGCTTTCACCTCCTTTCAGTAGGCTACGCTCACCTGGAGAAAGCTGTCGTGGGTGCACGCTGAAGCAGTAGGACCAGCACAGCCAGCCAGAGGATCTGTGTGGGCTGCTGCTGAACAGCTCTGCGGTGTGGCTGCAAGAATTCAAACACAGCTATCAGACTGCCGGAACTTGTGTCTGGTGTGCAGAGTTCTATTGCTTACTTTGATTAAACATTTCAATAATCACACAGTAAACGACATTCCAGAAATTTATTGTTACCTCCCAAGTCATTTTAAGACCAATTTCTTAACCTTAAAAATATTTAAGATATGTATAGATATATTAAAAATATATATTGTAAAATTGGTAACACACACACATACATGCAGAAACTTCATAATCAGAGTCTTTTGTGTCTTAGTATCACCTCTCTGATTTGGCTGCTTGAGTTTCTTGTCACAATACACCACAGAAAGCGTATTCACATAGCTGAGCCTAGGTGTTCATACACACTTGTGACCATGTGAATTTTAAGACTTACAAAGAAAATGAATTATCTTAACCAAGAGTGTATCATTCCGAAGAATATCATGACTACTCCTAAACTACCACTCACCAGAAAGGTCTTCATAGGTAAATGAACCCTACAGGCACAGATGCATTCAAAAGGCGCGACTGGACTTGCACTGTCAGGTGGCACCAATAACTAATATTTCTCACATGGTCTCCATGACTGATTTTTCATTATTAGACACTCTCAGATAATAAAGCTTCAACGCATTTCTTTGACGCGATTCTACTACTGTCAAAGGTTTTGCAGATAGTTGAAAGTAAACAGAACTAAATCCTTAAACTAATTATGGTCTAAGGCTAGTGGGGAAAAAAAGACTTAGATGAGCATATTTTATGTTACTGACTTTTCAATAAGAATCATAATGAAAAACCAGGGAAATCTTTTTGTCACGGAAGTTAACAAACAAGTTTGAATACACACAAAAAGAAATCTTTTGACAAAGTTCTACTTTGATTTCATTTAATGGGACTTCAAAAGTGAAATGAATAGAGTCAAGAATAAGATTGAACATACATTCTTTAGTTCTCTCACTTACTAAATACGTATCTTAAGGTTAACTATCACTTTCCAAACAAACTAATCTTGCTGCTGTGCTCTCATGATGAAGGAAACCAGACTTTTTCATGTGGACATTTGAAGAAACACGCTTTCAGCATTCTGTATGTTATAATATATAGAAGAAAGGATAGCGGAGAGATTAAGAGATACACAGGCACAGAAGTAAAACCGCTGAGACAGTCCTAGAGTGACAGTGAAAATTAAAAGATTTATCATACTCCAGTGAAATGTCACTTACACTCTCAGAAACGCTAATTAATTCACTGGAGTTTTCAAACGCCTCAGATTCCCTAAGTTTCTGTATTTTAGTTTTGATTACACCTTGCAAAATTTGGTATGTTTTCACTGCGTTCTCACACCCACCTCCCACCCCAGAAGATTCTACCTGAGCAACATAGCCAAGTTATCCTTTAAACTTAAAGCAACGAGCGTCATCCAGTGAGAGAGATCTCCATATTCATGTCTAAATCTACGCTGGTCTCCCTCAGCTCCCCTACAGGCAGTACTTCAAAACAGGCACTTCCAGGACACCAGTAATCTTACCCCAAGACAAACTCTAAACCGAGCTACGTGAAATCGCACCCGAGACGCCCCTTTCCTTCCCTTGACTACGGGAGAGGGCTGGGGCCTTAGCTGAGACAGAGACAACTACAATTCATCATGATGAGTTTCAGCCTATGCTCTGTAACCAATAGAAACGCAAAGCGGGGACCACCTCCCACCTCCCACCTTAATTAAGCAAGTATTCTGGATGAGGCTTGGAGCTACCTGGTCTAATAGAAGGTGTCCCTGCCCACGGCAGGGGGGTGGGACCTTGCTGATCTTTAAGGTCCCTTCCAACCCAAACCATTCTATGACTCTCAGGACACCTGCTCCTGGGAGAAGACTTGATAGTTAGCAGCTGGTAAGGCAGGCTCCACACTCTGGCCACCACAGTAATCTCTGCATAAGGAGCACAAGGCAAGGGGCACGTGGCAGAAGTTGCCTGTCTCTTAAACATTTAAGTGTGTCTACAAGAAATGCCCAGCTCCTCAGAACCCTTCCTTGACAAAAATGATGTTATGGAAACTGTTGATTATTGTCTGAAATGTTCTCAGCAGAGGTCTCAGAAGACATGCACAAAAGATGTAATGATTTCACTGTGTAGGATTTCTAAACAGGGATAGATAGCTGTCTTTGTGAAGGTGCGGCTGCCAAAGGAGGAGCAGGCAGAAGGAAGGAATAATAACTGAGTTTTAGTTTGTTCAAGGAAAGAGTCACTGTTCTGAATTTCAGAAGTTTTAGGGAAATTAAAAAAAAACACCACAAACCCACAACAAATACATGACCACTCCCCAGAAAATACCCTATCATGTGATTTTTCCAATTCAAGGTAAGGGCAAGGAAAAGAACAGTATTTTGCTGCAACTCCTCTTCTGAAGAATAAAAACACTTAAGTGAGACTGGTTTATTTTGTAATCGAGTGATTAAGTGAGACTGACAATTGTGGCAGAAATAATTTAGAAAAAAGAAAGGAGCCAAGACTTTTGTACTTTCTAGTCTTCAGTGCATAGAAAATACAACATAAAGAAGCTAAGCAAGAAAAAAAATTTAGATACAAAAATAGTATGAGCAGAATGAAATATTCTACACCAGGAGTCCTCAAACTACGGCCCACGGGCCGGATATGGCCCCCCAGGGTCCTCAATCCCGCTCCCCGTATTTACAGAACCCCCACACCACCCCCAGCCGTGCCGGGGGTTGGGGGGGGAAACCAAGCAGCCGCAGATGACTTCCTGCCATCTAATCTGCGTGCCGGCCCCCTGTTTATAAAGTTTGAGGACCCCTGTTCTGCACAATACTTTTGACTGATCTTTGAGTTTAAAACCTTAACCTGGAAAAACATGAGACCAAGGCCTAGGATACTACTTCTTAACAAGGTCTCAGTGCTTTAATATCATTGTCCAAGTTTTGCTTAATTAAAAAAACAAAAATGAAAGTTAGCCTCACACCGACTAGTTTTGGACAAATATTCTTCTCCTCGCCCTTTCACCTCAACAGAAAGGCTATCCAGAAAATCACCAGGGGACACACAAAATCTGGAGGAAGGACACGAATACCAAACAGAAACTCCTTTTGCTTTAGGTCCATCTTCCTTTTAGACTTGACACTTTCTAATTCTCACTTGAGATATACACATGGCAGAGTATTGTAGAAAAATATTTGAAAGTCTCACTTTAAAATCTATTTTTGAAAAGCAAATGCAGAAATTTTTTTTCATACCTGTTGGATAGCAGGCTTGTGAGTACGGCACTGAAGATGCAGAGCTGCTGCAATTTGCAATGGATGCAGCAACGCTTTGAGTCCCTTGCTGAAGTGGCGGAAGAGAAGCCACAGGCTGGAGGGTGTACGTGGCTCCTGTTGGAAGTGTCTGGAGTACAGGAAAGGCAGCCCCTTTATCTGGAAAAGCTGGGGAAGCCCCTTGCCCTGGCAGCAACCCAAGTGGTTCCTGCTGGATCCAAGTGGAAGGGACTGGAGTCGGATCTAATCTTTGTGCTGGTGAAGTGCTGGGGGCTCGGCACGAGGTTGCCGTGTAGGAGTAAGGAGAGAAAACACCTTGACCGTAAAGTTGATGAAACTGTCCTCCAGTCAGCAGTCCTGCAGTGGGTACAAAATAAAGCGAAACAAGTGTTAAGGAAAGGAGTTTTCACAGGCAAAGAAAGGCAATATGAGGAGCCAAGGCTCTACAACATGATTTGGAAAGACTGCCTTTGCTCCAGCGTACTTAATCCAGAAAGGAGACTGTACTCTTAGACCCGAGCATGCAGTAACTGCTGTGTGGCACACGAGCGAAGCGCCAACACAGAGGTGTCTGCGTAGCATTCAATCTCCTTAAACTGGTAGTAATGAGTTACCCATATTTAGAAATGTGCTATAAATCAAAATGTGTAGTAACTCACTAAACCAAACAAAAGCAATTTTGAAAGTACTGTGTGTTAAATCAGACAATACATTTTAAAAAAGGGACATCATAAAGCAAGATTTGACCAAACTCCTCTACTGAGAGCTCACAAACAGCTAAGGGAAGGGCAATGTCAAAATCCTCCAAAGGACTTTGCAAGTACTTTATGACAAGTCATTTATTTGGTCAAGAAAAAAATTTCAAAGCCAATTTTTTCTCAGTCAGCTCAACTAGTTCAGTGCAGACTAAAATATCCCAGACTTTGCCATTTTGTTATTTCCTAGATAGTCCTTTTATTCTTCTCTATTATTTTATAGTTTCCTCTCTCAGACAGTTACTGTTTCATGAAATGGTATTTGTTTTTATACCATGACAGCTCAACTTCTGTCTTGGTGACTTTGTTGAAACACTGACAGTAACACCCCGAACGCCTGAGCTCATTGATTTCTGTAAGAACTACAGCACTTGTGACTCCCCTGCAGGATTGCATTTAGCCATGAGAATTACGAGTTTCAGGATGGTTCACATCAATAGGGTTGATCTAGAAGCCAGGCTTTCTCAGACCTGTAGTTTCCAATTCTCACTCAAAAGGACTTTTTTTAAAAATAGCCTCACATTTACCTCTTGCACTCCTCTGATGAAAGCTAATTCAGGAAATCAATAACATACAGTCATTATTCTGCAAGTTCACATTTAACCATTAAGAATCACTAAATAAATACCAGCTGACCCTAAAGATTTGCTAAGACTTAACGTATAGGACCGTTTATTTCCTGTTCAGTACTTTCACCATTTATAAACAGAGAAGGTACAGGGGTATGAAAATTCTTTTGTTTATATTTTACCTTTGGATAGGGACATGAAGATTATCTAGTTCTAACACGTAAACAAGACACCACAGGATGCCAAGTTACCAACCTCCAGTTGCTGTCCAGGAATTGCTCCTGAATGTTTAACACAGCGTTACATGCTGCAAGACACTGGGAACAGACTGACGCTTTGCAAACACAAGTATCTCTTATCTATCAAATTACCTCACATTTACAGCAAAGACGTGCCGCTGAATAGTCAGTACAGAGCGCACAGTACATTGTCAGCCTGTCAGAACCTGACTGCATAGAAACCCCAATGTTTTCCTTGTTCTGTCTTTCTAGAAAATGAGACTCCTAGAGCAAAAACTCTGAAACTGCAGCCATAAAAACAGGACAAAAAATGAAAAAGTCATCTCTTTCTCATAATTTCCTTTACCAGTGGTCTGCATTACATCAGACAAACCACATTTCATTGAAGTCTGCAATGACTCATCTTAGCCTTAACAACGTTAACATCAAGTCATTAATTTAAATGCTTCCTAGCCTCCCTACTGAAATAAGTTCCATCCCTTCTCAAATGCTTCATTTTGTTTTCTTGGTATTGCACGTGCAGTTCCACACACATCACAGAAAACACCACTTGAATTAGATGACAGTTCCTACCCCGAAACAGTAACCAAGAGTATCATGATACTCTGCTCTAAATGCCAGCCAGTGCAGCAGAGAGCAGTACCGTCAACAGCTTCTCCCCTTCCCCTGGTCGCAGAGTCCTGCCACTTCTCCTACACTGCACCTTACAGCTCTACACTCATGGGGTGCATCACCCGGGTACAAGATTTTTTTGGACACAAGAGATCCCTGTCCAAGTCAGGGAAGCCAGGTGAAGCGTCGGCCTACAAAGAAGCAGAGGAAAAGGACTCTGAAACGTGCCCTCCGCACCAACGCCAAGGCCACGTGGCTTCTCTTCCACCAGGAAGGGCTTGTTGTCATGGCCTATGGACAGGGGCTGACCAAGACCAAGCGGCCAAAGGACATCCTTGCCAACAGCCTCAAGCAAGCGAAAGCTGCCTCGCAGTGCATGCAGGCGAAGGTGATGTGCTGGGACCTAGAAACAGGCGCTAGAGACAACATCATCCCTCCCTTGAGGTCTGGCTGGGTGACAAACAAGTTCTAAAGCTCCAGGGAGAGGAATGAAGCCCCCAAGGCTCCCCAATTGCTGACAAGATCTGTGCAACCACCAGTTTGGGAAGTTCAGAGCAATGCGCCAGGTGGAGTGGGGAGTCTGCCAGATGAAAGAGTCAGTGTAGCATTGCAATAAAGTCCAAATGCAGAAGCCTTTGGTGGTGGTGGTGGGTTCTCTTGAAGGAAAGGATGGTGAGGGTCTGGGCTGTGGCTCAGTGTTTTGTTACTGAGAATCTGTCAGTGTTTGTTTACCTTAGAGAAATACAGGCTTTCACCGCCTCCATGCTGCAAGTAGGCGGTTATATATTCTTGAATATGCATACTTTAATTACCAGCAGGTGATGGGAATTGCTGCAAGCTGGGGAAGAAGCCCGACCGGTCTAAGGTACCCCAGGATAGTGATAACTGAGTTCCACTAAGCCCATCCCTCATCAACTTGTTATCCATGACAATTAAAGCAGTGATTCTTAAAAAGAAGCAAGATCAGCCTGGCTCGGGAATTGAATCTGGGCCACGGCAGCAGGAGTGGTGAATCCTAACCACTAGACCACCAGGGGAGCAGCAGGTGGGTGTTGGTGCCGACCACCACCTGTGGGGCCGCGCGCACCCCGCTGCCACCACCTGTCCCTCCATGTGGTTTTCTTCCACGTGTGGGTGCAGTTGGCGATGGGTGAACAGTAGAGATTGGTACCACACCATGGGTTTGGGGGGGGTGCGGGTGGCGGGGAGGAAATGGAGAATTGGTGTTTTGCCAAACTCAGGTGCAGGCATAATGGAAGGATTATTTTTTAAAATTATTTACAAAGTCAGCTTTCAGGAGAAAAGGTGGGTCAGAAGTGAGATTTGAACCCACGCCTCCATTCGGAGACCAGAAACCCCCAGGCAGAGGCAGCAGAGCCTTGAGTCTGGCGCCTTGGACCACTCGGCCATCCTGACACTGTTGGAAGTTTTCTTCACCCTTCTCATCCTCAAGAATTAACCCTTCCACTTGACCTTTCCTGCCTCCTTTATAATGCCCCCCAAATTTGCCACTTTATTTTTTGCAGCAGTAAAACCCTCTTCTGGCTGTTTGCTGCTCCTCTGACTCCATCGCTCCATCCCTGGCTGCACACCCTCTGTTGCCCACTCAGGATAACGCAAGGATTTATTTTTGGGGAAGAGCCAGACCAGCCCAATTTACACTGCAACATGCTGCCATCCTGGCTGCAATTTGGTCAGCGCCTCTAAAATGAAAAATTAGGATAAAGATGAAAAAATAAGATGCATGTTTACATGCTCGTGGTGCTAGTAAAATCCCCAAGTTAATTTAATTTAACACCAACACAGTTTTACTTTCTATTTGTATTCCCTAACCAAATTAACCACTTTTTCCTTATTATTTGCCTCTTGGATGTCTCCCGGTCACTTTGGGACTCCTCATTGGTACCTTGGAGTTGCAGGCTGTTGTGGATCAGGTTAGGAAAGGTGAAAATGGACTGTGTTTTGCATCCTTCATCCCCAGCAGATCTTGTAGAACTGGGTAGCACGGGCCTGTCCTCTCACCATGGGTATCTCTCCTTGTGTGCCTGGGCTCCCCATGGGCATGCACACACACACGCACACACACACAGAGGACATCATAGATGGTAAAGGTTCAGAGAGCAGCTGGCTAAGCTTATGGGGAGGGAAAACAAAGACACTGCAAAATACTGAGGGTTGTTAGATGCTCAGAAATGCCTGACAGGGATGATG
This sequence comes from Falco rusticolus, assembly GCF_015220075.1. Classification (NCBI taxonomy): domain Eukaryota; kingdom Metazoa; phylum Chordata; class Aves; order Falconiformes; family Falconidae; genus Falco; species Falco rusticolus. The sequence continues at coordinate 71,704 of NC_051189.1, read as the reverse complement.
GAGCTGAAGGAGCTCAATCAGGCTGGGCTCAACCTCTCCACCCTGACCTCTGTGCCTTTTCCTGTCTCTTGGAGACACACAACCCCACGCCCTGCTGTGACTTTCCACCTTCCTTGTGTTTCTGAGATGGGCGTCCTGCACCTAAGGCTTTGCCTTGTAGCATGCCCACCGTGGGTGCCATCCTCTGGTCCTCACCACCTCTCCTGCATCCTGACCATCCACTGCTGGTATATGGGGACTTCTTGATCCAAAAGGAGTTGCAGGAAGGTGGTAACTCACAGCTACAGTCACAGAGAAGCTTGTACAACCCCACTGGGCAAAAGGTACCTGGTACTGATGTTTTAGGTCAGCCAGAAAGCATTTGCCCACACCAAAGGAGAGACTCTCCATCACCTGTGGCTGCTCTGCCGTGGCCATGCTTTTCCATCCCTCTCAGCAGCAATGGGGATGCTCTGCTGGAGTCTATGTGGGAAGAAGAAGGTGCTGAGCTGTTTCCCTGGGGGGAAAAGCTGGGATAAATCCTGGGCAATCCTGGGCAGTTCCCTTTGCATGGGCATCTGTGCAAGGGAAAAAGCAGCCTCCTTCATTTCTGCAGGGTTTCCCCCTCAGGAAAAGGGGTCAGCTAGCTCTTGCCCGACAGAGCTCAGCCTTGTCAGACCTTTTCCACCTTCCTGGGACAGATCTGCTCCAGGGAAGAGCCAGGAACTGGGAGCAGCTCTGGTCTCCCCATGCCCCCTCGTGGCACAACCCCATGCATGGGGATAGGGCAAGGGCAGGGACTGGTGCTCCCTCTCTCTGCTCCTTGCGCTGGTCCCAGTAAAGGGACTGGTGCTGCACTGGGAGGCAGGGCACCCCGTGTCGGTCTCTCCCTCCCTCCCTGTGCCCATCGCCTGGAGTCTCTGGCTCAGTATTTGGTGCGGACAGAGCCCCGGGGCAGGGGGCTGTTGCGTGCCTCGATGGACCTGGCAATGCAGCGGGGCTCTGCCTGCCCCACACCAGCATGCTCTGCCCCAGCCCCTGCTCGGAGCGCATCCAGGATTCCTGGAGCAACCCCTTCTCCCCTTCGCCTTCAGCACTCACCTGATCCAACCCCTTCCTGTGTCCTCCCATATGCAGCCGAGCTGCAACGCTCCCAGAGCCAACGCAAGGTTGCTTGGTGTCCCCCAGCACCAAGGCTTGGTCCCATGGCCACACTCGGGAACTTCCACCCACTGCCACCAGCTGGGGAGTGATGGAGCAGGGAGACTGCAGAAATCAGCTCCGCTCCCTCCTTCAGCGGAGAGGCAGGGGTTAAATCCCCGGGTGTTGGGGAGGGCAGGATTTAGAGATAATTCCCCACCCTTGCACTCTTTCAAAACCAAATTAAGATTTTTGTTTCCTCTCTGCTCCCCGGTTTTCCCAGCCAAGGAGGGATCAAACCACCACCAAACCCCCTGCACCCACCGTAGAGAAAAGCATCCACGTGGTTTCAAATCTTACGGGCGTTGTTGGAGGCAAAAATCCAGGCTCCTCTCTCATTCCCCTGCTGCATTTCTTTGTCTTGTTTGTAGAGTTGTGTTTTCCTTGGCTTTCATGGTCATCTCCTCCAGCAACAAGGAGGGATAAATTGGTAAGTGGGAATTCCCCCTCCTGCCCACCCCCAAGCACATGACTCCCGAGCCTGGAGCTTTTAGGGGGGCAGAGTAATCTGTTTGTACCAGCCACGTGATGAAAACAAGGTTTGGGCCGCTTTTCCAGGTGCAAGACCTAATTTCTTGCTTGCGCTGCTCCCATCCCTGATGCTGATTGGACAACCAGCCCGGTGTCCCACTTTCCCACCTGGGGGATGCCCTATTGCCCCAGAGAGACCCCCACATGCTTCCCCACCGTTGCAATACTCAAAATATCCCCTCCTGTGTAGAGGGATTTTTAAAGGACCAAGGACGTATGTTACCATTGTCTGGGTTGGACAACCCAGGCCTGTTAGTTAAAGCTGCAGAGCAACTTTAAACTGGTGATTTGAAGAATCAGTCAGCAATATGCAGGCGGGCGGAGGTTATCTTTATTCGGCAGCGCTGGGTGCATGGGGGATCGCTCCACCAAAGTCATGCACACCGAGGGGACTTTTCAGTCCCCCCTTTATACAAGCTACTCGGACCTATTCATTAGTTTTCCAAGAAATTGTTTATATATTCATTACAATTCTGAGAATCCATTTACATATCTTGTGCCTGCGCAATGTCCTTGAGAAGTTGTCTCTACGCAGACTCTATTCCTTAGCGGCCATGTTTAAAGTCTCCGTCTTCGCGACTTTGCATGTACAACAGGAATCTAAGACAAAATGTCCCTTCTAAAGGTAATCAACCCAAGGCTTTAGCAGTCTGTGCATCCGTCGTGTGGCAATAAGGGTCCTTGGACATTTCCCGACTTTCAACTAAACATAGGTGTGTCATCCTTTAGATAAGTGGTACGGCATTCATTATTCACTACTGAGTTTCAGGAGGGTTGGACTAGATGATCTTTAAAGGTCCCTTACCACCCAAACCATTTCATGATTCTATAATAACATTTCTAAAACAGACAAAAAAACAAGTACTGTATTTCTACTAAAGAAATCTTAATATATTCAGTTCAGGCCCAGTGTGTGCCAGTGTCATACTCCTCATAATATTATGAAATATTATGAAACTCAAATGTTTTTTAGGTACCTTAATTGTGGATTTCAGAGCTCAGTTTAAGCTTAAATTTTCTTCTAGTATTAAAGGTGCTGTCTAGAATCTTTCCACCATAGAATTAATTGGTTTTAATATACGCCGTTCCCTCTGACTTTCCTCTGCTGCTGCTTTGCTGGCAGGTGCCAATCTCCTGCAGACACCAGGAGCGCAAGCAGGAGGGAGCAGGGCTGCAGAGAGCCAGTCGCAGGGTTGTATGGGTCACATCAGCTGTGACATGATGTGTCCTCAGGCACCACGGGAGACATTGGGAAGGTGCTGGTCAGAGAAGCTGGCAAGCACGTGGTGTCATTTCTGGAGCACCGGAGATACAAGATTTTTCTGCCTCAAAGTGCAGTTCACATTCCTGCAGCTGGCACTGCACAGTGACAAGGTTCACATTATTTGACTTTATTTTTGTTTCTTTTGTGGTTTTGCTTAGCAATATTAGCACTTATACGATCTCTAGCAGGCTCTGCTATTAACACCGTGCCGGAGGGGCTGGAAATCAGGGCCATAAGCACCGATCAGTCAGCTGAGAGGAGCGTGCTCAAGCCTGTAGGCCACAAACCCTGGGAGGACAAGGAGTGTGAACAGATAACAACCAACAGGGTGAGTCAGGCCGAGAGAAGATGAGGGAATGAGGCATGGATGGGCCAAGGAGAGGTAACACCTTGCTGTTAATAGATGATGTAAACACTTAAAGTGTCCTTTGTTTGTAGTTCACCACCAATCAGGGATGGCCTAGTATGCAATGCTTAGCTTAAAGAACCAATCTGTTTAAAGCGTGCAGCTTCTGAAAACATATATAAACTCGTGATTGTGTGCAACAAACTGACATTTGCTTGCATCAAGCAGCATCCCATCTCTTCATTCACTGCAACACCGCATTAAAATGAGGAGGGAACAGAATTCACATTGCTATGGCTGTCGTGTTTGCTTAGGCACAGGTGTTCTGTGAGATGGCTTAATGAATGTAGATTTTTATGGGGAAACCCTTTTATTCAGACATGTTGGATGATGTTCACAGGGATTTTCTTCAATCAGTCAGACCTTTGCTCATGGCTGCTTTCTCCAGCCAGCTACTCAAAACTCATTCCATACTACTGACGTGCGGAATTAGACTCTATAACTCAAAAGTTATAAAGTAGGTATGTTTATTGCGCGCAGATGCACGGGGGATCGCTCCTCCACAAGCGTGCATACCCGAAGTGACGAACCATCTCACATTTATACAATGAACAAATGAATATTCAATTAACGCCTATACATATTTGTTACCTAAACCCCGCTTCGTATGTTAATTAGCTTATCAGTCCTTTGCCTGGAATGTGGTGGTCTTGCAGGTTTGTAGGTGATTCATGTTCTTGTGACCATCCGATCTTCTTCAGGTGATTGTGACCACCCAATCTTTTCCAGCAAGGAGACTTAGCACTCCCTCCCTCTAGATAGCATTTGAATGTCTCTCATCTTTTCTTATTCTCTTTTAAATAGCCCCTTTGTTAGAGGAAGAAGGGCAGGCGTCTCCCCTTTGTTAGAGGAAGAGGGGCAGGTGTCTCCTCAAAACTGTGGTTGTCACCGCACCCATGACTAGTCACCATACCCACATTCCTTAAGCAGACACATACAATCACAATCCATGTCCATTATCCCCATTTCACATTATTTCTCCATATCAATCCCCCCTTTTCTATTAAATTAAGTAAATTCTTTTACTTAAGCAGCCTTCCCAAATGATATAAAGCATCATACATAAGTGTTACTCTTTTAAACATTCTCCAAACCCACAAATATAACATAATGGTTAGTATTAAGGAAATTCCTAAACTGATCAATAAGATCACAATGGGGTGTACCAGAGTGTTAAGAATTCCTGTTGCAGAGGGTGACCAGCCAAAGAGAGTATCCCACCAATTATGGTTTCCATCCTGTTCTACCTTTTTTTAAAACTTTCTTGATCCCCTCTACATCATGATGGATCATAAGAAGAGTTTCATGTCCCTTTTCTTTGGTTTCTTCCAGTATACGTTGTAAATCTGCATGTTTTAATAGTTCTTTTATACTGCTTATATTTAGTCCTATGGGGGTAGGAATTATTATCTGTGATAGGGTAAAATTGGATTTTAAGAATTGATGAGACACTACTGGGGCTGAGTAACTAAAATCGCATCCTGTGATAGTAGTAAAATTACAGATACAATAATTTGAATACTGTGCAGTCTCTTTTACCTCCCCATCTATGGTTATTGTGTTACACTTAGTTCTCAAACACGCACATCCCTTCCTTGCATATATAATTACTGTTTTCAAGTTTGCATTTGGTCGGGCCTCAAAATGACATATTTTCTGATCTGTATCTAAACAAGTATCCTGAGCCATTATAGTATTGCTTTCACAGAGGAAGCCCTGCTGTTCTCGCATAATACAAGATTCTAAATCTACTGTTTGCCACTTGTCGCCTATCTTTCTGGCCCATGTTCTATGTTCAAAAGGATATAGGAGCACCCCATTATGGTTAATTCCAAGGGCTACAATGGGGTGTATGGTAATTATTACTGCATTATGTATGGTTAATACAAAAGCTGTGATGGTGTGTGTGTTGGGGTCGTAGGTAAAGTTCACCATATTCCACCATGACTGGAGTTTTCTTTCTACCTCCGTAGCATTGTCATAAAATTTGCCACCCACATTGTTCCCATTTGTCCGAGTAAATTTGAGTTTCAGTTCTTTTTTATCTGGGGTTACTTTCCAAGAAGTTGCAGGGGCTTTCTTAATCCGGGTATGGTGAATCCAAGAATTCTGTCCCTCAACCTTGATTGCAGTGTAGGTGGTGAGTAGGACTTGAAAAGGTCCGGTCCACTGTGGTTCCAGGGTTTTATCTGCAAAACACTTAACGTATACATAGTCTCCTGGTTGTATATCGTGAACAGGTCCATCCAGACCCCTACTGCGTGTTCCCATCACATGCTTCTCAATTCTTATTGTTTGTTTAGTGCCACCATATAGGAAGTCATTGTTTCTTCACCAATTTGTGAAGACATCCCCTCCTGTACCCCATAGGGTCGTCCATATAAAATTTCAAATGGGCTAAGCCCCTCTTTTGCTCTTGGTCTAGTTCGAATTCATGTAAGAGCTAATGGCAAAGATTGGGGCCAAGTTAGATTTGTTTCTTGACCTAACTTGACAATCTGTTGTTTGATTAGATGATTCATCTTTTCCACCTGGCCACTCGATTGTGGTTGGTATGGGGTATGTAATTGCCAATCTATTCCTAGATGGTGGCTGATCTGTTGCACTATTCTGGACACAAAATGTGGTCCTCTATCCGAGGACATTACCACTCGGACTCCAAACCTAGGTATTATCTCTTGGAGTAGTATTTTGGTCACTTCCCGGGCTTAAGCAGTTCTGCATGGGAAGGCTTCTGGCCAACCTGAAAAGGTATCCATTAGTACCAATATCGATACCCCCCTTTTCTAGGAAGTTCTGAGAAATCGATCTGCCAATGTTGCCCTAGAACATTCCCTCTGCTAATGTTCCCTAGTTTTATTTTATTTGCTGTATTGGGATTATTGCGTAAACACATTTCACATTGCTGAGTCACCTGTTTTATTACAGTATACAAGTTTCGCCCTTTCAATTTCTGATTTAGACTTTTATATAAAGTATCAGCTCCCCAATGCGTCTTATTAATAATAGGGCTGTGGTCCACATTAAATTGGATGGTACCACTATACAACCATCCCTTAAATAAATCCACTTACTTAATTTTATTTTATAATTCATGTCCTGAATTACCTTTAAGTTTTCTTTAGAATAGTTTGGCTCTTGATCTGTACTTACAGTTTGGATTTTATCATCTGGTATTAAGGATAATTCCTCCTTTCCTACCTCCTCTGTTACTCGTCTGGCCTCATGGTCGGCCAGGCGGTTTCCAATTTCCAAATCAGTGCCTCAGAGTGGGCCATGCCTCACATCAAGGTCTGGCATGGCATTTGTTCCCACCGCTCAACGCCTGCTGGGTTGCAGCCAACAGCGGAGCTCAAGATTCTTCTTGGTGGCAAACACAGAGGCCAACCCAGTCTTGCCCTTGACTATGGTAGGAGGCACCTGACCAACCTTATTCCTTGTACTTCATTGTCAATGCAGTTTCATCTGCACATCCCATAACAAGTCACTGTCATGGCAAAACACACAGATTTACATTAGTAGAACTACTACAGAGTGTATTTTATTTCAGTTTTTCTGCCAATATCCCCACAGCCTTGCTGACCAAGGGATATTGTTTTTATCTGAACTGGGCAAGCCTCCCCCTTATCATTTTACTGTAACAGGTAAAGCATTTTTCACCTTTCCTGGAATTTATTTTCAGATACACCTGGTTAAAAATTTCTTTTATTTCAGGGAGGTCCTCTTTTCCTCTTTTCTGTTGAATTAAAGATAAGCTCAATATTTCAATTACTTGATCATATTTAACTTTTAATTTCATTTCCCCTTCTTTAAACGTCTAGATGTTCTAATAAATCTCATCCCAACAAAGATTTTAGTGAATTTGGCCTTCTTATTTGTTTTTTTAGTTTGTACTTTAAAGGTTTCAGGATGTTTTCCTGGTGGCCAGCAGCTCCCACAACTGTAACAAATTTATTTATTTATTTATTTTTTACTGAAGTTTAACAAGTAAGTTGGTTTTGTATTCACTAAAATTCCACCTCATACCCATTCCCTGCCCTAGAAGGGCTGTTACCAGTCCTGTTGTACTGCAAATGCTGCAGCAATTGGGGTGACATTGTCAGGTCCTTCTGCTCAATTGTCAGCAATAGCAATCCCCTCCTCCTTACCAGCAGAAGGGTTCGGGGCAGGAGATGCTGTTCCTGCTCTGCAGGTTACACAAGCCTGCCTCTGCAGCAGCACTTCTGTTTTAACTCTTTCTTACCCTGAATGCAAATCTGCTACTTGTTGCTTTAAGTCTGTTGTTATTACGTATCATGCCGTTGCAGGCAAACAGAAAACATCCTGCCATGCATTCCAGCATGATTCAGTCGCACCTTCGAGGGGGTACAGGGGTTTGTACAAACTCACCCCAATACTTCAACACTTTCACAGGGTCTTTGATTCTTCACACACACACGCATGCCTCAGGTTTTACATACATCAGTACAAGTTTTTATATCTTACAACGTGTTTCATTCTGGTTGCTCACACGCCTCGGGTTTTACATACATTAGTACAAGTTTTTATATCTTACAACGTGTTTCATTCTGGTTGTTCCACAGAAGGAACCGCAACCTGAGCTTTTTAACACAAAAATTTCAACAAGAACATCTTTCTAGTTTAGGTCTCAGTTTTTTCCTATCCTTTTCTAGAGCCACAATCAAAGATCAGGTGATGTTAATCCCGCACTCTTTTCTAGTGCTAGTACCATAGGATCCCGAGGGGGTACTAAGCCGCAGTCCTTTTGCCACTCAGGTTTGTCCTGGAGGACGAAGAACATGTCTGCATACGATACTTCGTCCCATTTTCCTTCTCTTCTCAGACACAACATTAATTGCAGGAGAGTGTTATAATCTAACGTTCCTCCCTCCTGAGGCCATTTCGCATCGCTCTCCAATTTATACAAAGGCCACCACTGATTACAATATTTAACCAATTTCCTTCTATTTTCGGTACCACCCTGTCCTACAATATCACTCCAATGTTTTAATATACAACCCAAAGGCGATTTTTCACAGGGCTTACTCCTTCCATTTCCCATTTTGCAATTTTAATTACTTTGTTTTTCTCCGGCCGCCTTAGCCACCCAAGGTTGGAAACGCGGATAGAGCTTTTTACTCGTTTTGCACTCAAACGCCTGTCTCAAGCACTCTTGCACTCACACTTAGTCAAAATAATTAAGCTATACACGGAAAATCAAAATGCGCATCTCAATCACACCATTCACACTCTCCGGGCAGCCTGCAGTCACACAAGCAGTATGTTATACGGTACCGTGCACTTATGTACAAACTCTTAGGAACACTAACAGTTCACAAAGTATGTATTTCAATGAACAATTGCCAAAAAACAAACAACAAACAAAAACCAATTTTTCCTGGTCTTAAGCAGAGTGTTAAGTTTTCCGCTATTTGCCACAAATTACCAGAATGTTAATATTTTTCAACATACATTTCATAACTCCGAGTTTTGAACATATAACAAGACAACACATAGAACAAACAAGACACAGAGCGCTATTTCAGTTGTTACATTCCAGGAATTCCCCAATTCTTAAGACAACCTAAAGGAAGTTTTTAGCTTCCTCTTTTTCCTACGCAAAAGTTTCCCTTCTACTTTTGCTGTGAGGTCCCTCTTGTTCCTGTGAGATTCCGCCTTATTCCGTCCCGCCCCCCGCTTTCAGTCACGAGGCCTCCGGGCTTTTAGGAAAGGCAGTAACCTCGGGTTTGCTCGATCTGCCCTCAAGATCGCTAGCGGCCACCCCTTGGTCAGCAAACCCCCTCCCAAGGTACCTTTCCTCCTGGGGACTACGCTGCGCGCCAGACGTCTCCGTGCGTCTCACCAGCCGCCCCGTTACTAAACATACCGTTTTATCCGTGGATCCAGGGGTTTCTTTTCTGCTCCCGGGTGAACAGCTGAGAAGAGGAGGCTCCTCCGAGGAAATCTCCCGGGGCGCGCCTAGGAGCGTCCGCTCCGCAGCTGGTCCCTCAGCCGAGCAGAAATTCTCCTGGCTGGCTCGCCAAACTGACGTGCGGAATTAGACTCTATAACTCGAAAGTTATAAAGTAGGTATGTTTATTGCGCGCAGATGCACGGGGGATCGCTCCTCCACAAGCGTGCATACCCGAAGTGACAACCATCTCACATTTATACAATGAACAAATGAATATTCAATTAACGCCTATACATATTTGTTACCTAAACCCCGCTTCGTATGTTAATTAGCTTATCAGTCCGTTTCCTGGAATGTGGTGGTCTTGCAGGTTTGTAGGTGATTCATGTTCTTGTGACCATCCGATCTTCTTCAGGTGATTGTGACCACCCAATCTTTTCCAGCAAGGAGACTTAGCACTCCCTCCCTCTAGATAGCATTTGAATGTCTCTCATCTTTTCTTATTCTCTTTTAAATAGCCCCTTTGTTAGAGGAAGAAGGGCAGGCGTCTCCCCTTTGTTAGAGGAAGAGGGGCAGGTGTCTCCTCAAAACTGTGGTTGTCACCGCACCCATGACTAGTCACCATACCCACATTCCTTAAGCAGACACATACAATCACAATCCATGTCCATTATCCCCATTTCACATTATTTCTCCATATCACTACTTCCCCTGCCAATAATTCACTTCACCTTCAGGATACTGGTATGATCCCTTATTTTAGAAAAAATAATTAAAATAAAAAAACCCACAGATTATTGCACAGTTCTGATTTTGCTAGCTCTCCAGCTGTGGGCAGAAATGAGTCAGGCAGAATTTATTGCTAACAGAGTCTATCTTCAGTTAGAAAAGCTATTTTTAGCTAACGGTGGTTTGCTGGTACTTATGTGTAATATGGGACGGGCAGTATCCTGACATGCCTCAAGCTATTAATTCTCTTTACCAACCACTACAGGTTGTTACACTCAGCTGGGCAATGCAACTGCGTTTAGGCCTGTGCTCTAAACTAGATTTCAGTTTGGCAAAAAACCACACTTTAAATCTTTTAAGACAGAAGATCTCTTTTTTTTCTTTCATCTCTGCCTTTCAGAACTCCATGATCAGTGCAAGTACTCTGAATTTTGAAAATGCTGACTATAATTTATTGACATGCGGAATTAGACTCTATAACTCGAAAGTTATAAAGTAGGTATGTTTATTGCGCGCAGATGCACGGGGGATCTCTCCTCCACAAGCGTGCATACCCGAAGTGACGAACCATCTCACATTTATACAATGAAACAAATGAATATTCAATTAACACCTATACATATTCCTTACCTAAACCCCGCTTCGTATGTTAATTAGCTTATCAGTCCTTTGCCTGGAATGTGGTGGTCTTGCAGGTTTGTAGGTGATTCATGTTCTTGTGACCATCCGATCTTCTCCAGCAAGGAGACTTAGCACTCCCTCCCTCTAGATAGCATTGGAATATCTCTCATCCTTTTCTCATTCTTTTTTAAATAGCCCCTTTGTTAGAGGAAGAAGGGCAGGCGTCTCCCCTTTGTTCGTCTCCTCCAAACTGTAGTCTCCTCAAGGCTGTGTGCCTATGTGACCAGACACCGCACCCATGACTAGTCACCATACCCACATTCCTTGAGCAGACATATACAATCACAATCGATGTCCATTGTCCCCATTTCACACTATTTCTCCATATCATTATTTGCTACTAATTAATAGTACGCAAAGGAAATTGAAGGTGTTGTTTGCTTTACTAAAGCATAAACTTTTTGATAGTCACCATGTTCGTGGGGAGGTTTGCTTTGGAGCAAACCGTTCAAATACAAGACGTTTGCATACTCTGACTGAACTTTGAAGATGACACTCAAATGTCATGTTTCTCTGAGTCTTGTCACAGTGTTCATCCCTTCAGAGACTTATCTTTTGCTAGCTATTTACGTAGAAAGGAGTGTTAGAAGCTGCATGTTAAGTCTTTTTGTTGGGGATTTTCTGACATTGGTGTGTCCTTGTTCCACAGAGCATGTCTTCACTGAATGGAATTAATGAGTTTTATCACAGGCTATGCACTGCAAACATCTAAGGACGATTGCCTGTAAAGCCAGTTATTAGGATTTTGCTTCTCTCTTTGTGTTTGGTTAATCTGGAATAGGTTGAATGATCATAATGTTGTTTGTAGCGCTAGGTATGAAACACCACTGGTGTCCCACATGTATCACACTGCCTACATGACAAGCTTTTGTGTACCACACAGTGTGTTTAGAACCAGGGCTCTTGTGTTGCTCCCTGCTAAACCCACCGTGCTTTGTGTGGCCCAGGGACTTGCCTCGGAGGAATGTGGCCCTCGTTGAGTGTTGAGATTTTAGTGATTTACTGAATTGTTTCACGAAGTCTAGAAAAACAGCATTAACTTGTTCCTTCCTAAGATCTTAGTACTCAAAAGAAAATTTGCCGGGTTTTTCTCAGTTTTGTTTTAGAAGACAACCTTTCAAATAGAGTTAGTTATATCTGTGATTTGCATATGGACTTTGGGAAGGGAAGTAGTAGGAGTAAAAGATCTCAACCTGGAAACTGACAGTCTTAATTGCTTTTACTAACATAAGAGCTGCTGGACTAGTGCAAGAGCTGAGTAGTAGCAGGAAAAGTGGGGGAAATAGTGTTTTCTATAACTTAAAATTTAGGACACCTGGGAGTGGTAAGGCATGAAAACTGAATACAAGCAGAGAAAACATACATTAATTTTTGATTCTGGTGTGTAGGAAGTATGGTTTATTTATGTCTCCCTCTCTCTTACTTTCAAAGAGTCTCTTATACGGTACCTCTTTAGTTTTTCACTAGAAATATACCATAGAGGAAGACATTAGACTGCTTTGGAGAATTCTAATTACAGATGGGTTTTGAGGATGACTTTATATGAACTGTATTTATATGAAATTATGGTGTGCTTTTGTGGTTTTGGAGTTCTGTTTTTTTTAACAGACCTAGACTGATTGATATAAAATTATGCTGCCTATTATTTCAATTTTCCTAAGCGTATATATTCAGAAACTAAAGTAACACAATAGAACATGATACTTGCACCAGGATATTGCAATGAAAGTTGCAGTGGGGGCCAAGGAGAGGGGTTGTCATCTCTAATTTTACTTCTCTCCCACTGATGACCTTGTGACTTTCAGAGGATACCGTTTGTTTTAATACACTGACAGTGGCATAAAAGCTGATGGAAAAGCAGTCGATTTTCTTAAGAAAGTAAAGGAGCTAAGGGGAAAAGAAACTTTGTATTAGCTTAAGTGTTCTTGCAAATCAAAGCTGTTTTGGGGTTGGGGGCGAGGGATACTTAATCTTGCAGACTTCACAGAAATGTACGCCCTGTTCGGTAGACTTGGGTAGAAGAATGGTATGGGTTTTAGGACATTTTGCCTTGTCCCCTGAGATTGCAAGGTTGTTTTATCATGGGAGCAAACATCTTGAAAAATTACAGACTGGTAGAGTTTTTTTTAAAACAATGTTTTCATTTAAACAAACGTTCGGTAAAAATGTTTTACTTTGATATCTGCACCTCTCATGGAGTGAAGTTGATACGGTATTTGTGCAGAGCTGCAAAAAAGGGATTTTTCATACCCCAAAATCATGCAGTTGCAGTGATGTGTTGTACCCACCTGTATCCCACCCTCCCACTATCCAAGTTTTAGGTCACCTTTTTGTCTGACATCTGTACAACATAGTTGATGGGGTTTTTTTCCTTAAAACTTGCATGGAAGTTTCCATGTTTTCAACCTGTAGCACAATATTTTTCAAATTGTGTATTTCTGCCTGCTCTGTCAAGTTGTTGATTTCCATGACTTTAGTCAATGTTTCTGAGTGCACACTGGAGCTGAGGGCTCACTTCTGAAATAGATCTCACATGGGTTATAAAATGGTATTGTTATAAAGGTGATGGGCTGTAGAGGAATGAAGCTGGGTTAATTAGCATTGATAATATACAACTGTGGGCTGGCTTCAGGGGCGGTGGGTTGGCCGATGTAGCTAAAGTGCAGGTGTGGCTGTTTCTGTGAAGTGATTGAGAGCCAAGGAAGAAAGAGCAGCCAAGGGAGAGAGGAAAAAAGCAAGAGGAGAGCGAACACACGCCCTGGATGAGGAGAGACGAGGAGAAGGCAGCAGAGGGACTGGCACGGAGAGTGTGTTGGTATGAAATGGTAAAAGACATTGTTGCAGCTTGATAGTTTGGAGAGCGCTGCGACAATGGGCATGATAATGACCAATTATACAATAGATCTTCGTTGCTTAGGTTTAACCTTAAACAGAATAAAATTTTCATTTCTGTATTTGACTGATAGGCTATTGGTCCTTGTGCAGTTACAACTATCGAGGCAAACGCAATATGAAAAATTACCCACTTGTGGGGGATTGAGTGAGTAGAAATTCCTGGAAAAGATGCAATTCAAAAGAAAACTAAAGCATATTTACCATAAAATGATGGAGGCTGATGAAATAGGTAAGATATGTTTTTGTGTAGGACTGTCGACAACACCGAGACAGACATGAGAGAATAGAGGGAATAATGTTTGTAAAGCACAAGGTGATTGGATTGCCTGCACAGTACAGAAAAGCATTACTTTTCTTGGCACTGTCACAGCGTGTGCAGTTCCATGTGCTGTTTGTATTGACTTTGACTTCTGGGCTTCACATATTTTCTGTCTAGGTGTTTTTCTTGTGTCATTTTGAATTCTCTGTCATGACAGATCGTAATCTATCCCATGTAAGTTACAGTTGGGACTGGGTGACTTTACTTAGCAGCTTCCTAATGGTTTGTTGATAGCTTATAGTGTTTTTTCAGTAACTTCTTTCTGGGTTTTTACTTTTGGGTTGCAGTTGCAACCTAGTATGCTACGCTCATCTCAGCCTTGGGAAACAGTAAGATTGGTCCTCAGCCTTAGATCATTCACAAACTTTTCACCTTTTTTTTATTCTCTTACATAAAACCTGTCTTTCCTTTGCTCATTTTTACGTTAAGTGCAAACCTCAGAATTTGGTTTCACAGTCTCTTTTGCCTGGCTTAAGCGTTATTGTGAACCAGTAGCCATGGGTTTCTTGGAGTCACACAAAGGTTACAGATACAGTGAGCAGTAATGTTTGCTGTTCTTCAGCGGCCCTGACATGTGGAAGCTTTGTTGTGTGTCAGGACCACTAACCGCTCCATTGCTTCTTTCAGGCAGACCTTTACTTGTTTTGCTCTTGGTATGATGGCTCATCAATGGGTTCTAATTAGCTGGCGTCTTGAACGTCATTCTGGATGACCCTTAACAAATCCTTCTAAAGGTGTGATTCCTCATAAGCAATGCTGCCGATGCCCAGGTTTCCTTTCAAATATTCTGTTACTTTTTCTGAAAATAATTTCTGAATGCATACGTGTGCAAATCGGCTCTCCCATGTGTGCCTAGTGATTTCAATGCATTGAAGATATACCAAGCCTCTTGAAACCTTTCTGTACAGGAGATCTCCATGAGAAATGTGGTGGAACCACTTGCTTCCTGACCAGAAACATCTGATGAATGAAATAAAGGGCATCTGCTCCCGTGTTTAGATACAACAGAGTCAAGGCAGATTTAAAAGTTTTGTTTAGGTGTGACATTCCCATCGTTATCTGAGAGGGATATAATTAATAACTTTAAAAAATGTTGATTTGAAATAAGTATCAGAAATCCCCAGGCAGGTATAACAGAATGTACTTCTGTTGTGTCCATGCTATTATTTCATTTTGGGGACCACCGATGTCAGGAGAGTGACTACTTCTTTGTTTCTTGCTGCCTTCCTTTCTTTGTCTAACAGCTTACTCAAATAAATATTCTCTTGGTAGCTCCCCCTGCTGCAGTTTGGAAAAGCGGAACAGCACAATACAGTAGAAGAGGAAGAAAGGAATGCGTTCAGTTTGATGGTAGAATTGAAAAATAATGGAAGGAAAAAGATAGTTTCAGGATTAGCCAGAACAGTTCCATGCTTACACCTGAACCGAGATGTGTAGTGTCAACTCATTCTTTAAAATACTTTTAACTACTCAATGTAACTATTTTTTCCTTTCAATTTCTTTTTCAAATTTTTCAAAAAAGTTCTGTTATGAATGAAAGACATGATTTTAAAAGAATATCCTAATGTAAAATATTATGGTGTCTCAAACCTTCTTTTGTAGACTACAACAATCAGTATTTGAAATGTTCCCTTTTTACTTCAATTCAAAAATATTTTTTTTAAATATTTATAAATTGAATTCAGATTAACTTTAGAGCAGCTTTTCTGATTTACGCTTTCAGTCCAAGAACAGCTGATGTTGTTTTCCTTAATCCAAAACCAAGAGTGTTGTGGAACAGAATGTACAAGTGAACATTTTTGGGTGGAAAAGTGGGAACGAGACATACATCTTGCCTTTGATAATGTGACAGTTGACTCAGACGTCTGAAGGAAACTTCCTTTCAGCCCCTCTGCAAGTGGTAGAGTGATCAGGGAGGTCTGGAAGTCTGACTTTCTCTCTGGAAGCTTCTTCTTTGAGATCATCTTTGCAGAACTAGCAACACAAAGTAAATAGAGACCGTATTCCTTACATTTTTAAGGGTGTCATTTTGATCAGGATGGTTATGCAAGGTTACTGTTTACATATATGGCCTTTTCAGTCCCTGGATTCAGGGAAGAAAGAGACACTAGTAAACAATTAATGAATCAACCTTAATTAATTAAAGTCAGCAGTCCCTAATGCTGAGAATAGAACTCTTTAAAGTTTAGTAATAAATAAATTTATATAAATACATATGAAGTAAGACTAATTTTATTTTTATATTCTGCTTGAGTGGCCATCAGTAGAACACGTTCCCATTAAGAAGGCTCATCAGAAATTACATTAATGAGACAGCTGAAGCTGAGCTGAATGAATGACCCAAGTAGGAGTTACATAAACAAGGAGAAGTAATTCCATAACTATCGGCAACCGTCTAGCATACAGGGTGATAATGACAACCAAAAAAGGAGGGTGGTGAGCAAATCCATTGTTTCAGCTGTGGAGAGGATTAAAGAAATTTTCAAATTTTCACTTCAGAATTTCTTTAGAACTCAAACTGAACACAGAGGAATTGCATCGATTTATGGAAATGAGGAAACCACTGGGAGGTATAATTGCAGGACTATGTAGCACACTGGCTTCTGACATTTCAGGTTGTCGTGCTGTCAGCCAGGCTGTGCCTGCCATGGGTTAACAAACTTCTGAATGCTGCCA
This sequence comes from Falco rusticolus, assembly GCF_015220075.1. NCBI lineage: Eukaryota > Metazoa > Chordata > Aves > Falconiformes > Falconidae > Falco > Falco rusticolus. The sequence continues at coordinate 55,110 of NC_051189.1, read as the reverse complement.
ACTTAGTACCAACAATTATTATGAAACAAATATTTACTTAGAGTTGGTATTTACAGTTGTTGCAGCTTGTGCTCGGCAGGCTTACTGAGTGATTTCTTTTACACACACACACACACACCCAATGGTGTACAGTACTATTTTTGTAATAATAAAACAGGAGTTTTAACCTATTTAACTTCTGCAATTAGCTTATGTCCAAAAGTTGTCCTGTTCTTTCTTACTTTCTCCCACCGTTTCTTTTTTCTCTCTCATCACTGCTCAGGACTAGCTTTGTTCCCGCTGACTCCAAATGTACACCTTGATGTCAGAGAAGTGTCTTGTAAAAAGCCAGTATTTTTGCTCTTCATTTCCCCCTCTTCTAGATACTGACATCAACATGAGATAAGCAGCATGTGCTGTTCTGATGCTGAGTTTAGAATTCACTGAATGCATTTGCTGTCAGGGCTCCTCCCAGACCCCTATGCCAATGATACAGGGTAAGTGTAGCCAGATTTGTGTTTGTTATTCTTGGAAGAATGCAACGTGGTGGAAGGAAAAGTGGGTAAACAATAGTTTTCCAGAATACTCTTGTAGTATCCAAGCACTAGACAAGTATAGTCACTGAAGCACAATGATTATTTTAATACCTTTATTTCTTTATTCCCTCATCAATACTTCTGAGATGATGTTTATTTCACTTGTTGTGGTAATTAATTTTGTGATTAAATTAGTAGTAATATAACATAATCTGGGCTGCATATTTCTTTGCAACTTATGATCGGTTTACTTTAGAGCTTTCCTATGACATTGCTGAACTGTGTCAGGTCTTAAGAATAAAAAAGCCAAGGATTCAGAATTTTTAAACATAACTTTTGTTGTCTTCAACTGGTTCTGTGTATCCTCATGCCAAAGGTTTGAAAATTGATTTTATAGACTTTACAATAGGTCATGCATTCAGTCCACAGCACGGCCAGAAATATAATCAAAATGATTTTATGTGTTCTTACTTTTTTTTTTTTTCTATAAAGCATTTTTTCTTTGCATAAATTTACATAAGGTGTATGTTCTACTTCAAAAAGACTGAGTTTAGGAACAGATTAGGAATCTATGTGTCCATATAGAGGTAGACAAGTTTTCAATCACCACTAAATATTTTATTGCCTTTTTTTAAAGCACTAGATTTTCAAAAGTCCTGCTGAAACTAATGGAATGAAATGCTCTGGCACCTGGAAGAAAGCTATTAATAGCTTTCCCATTTCCTTCCCCCCCCCCCCTTCCCCCTCCTCTGTGATTTCTATCATTTGCATTATTATTCGATAGCTCCAAAACTTGAATGCATGCATGACAAAGACGACAGTGCCACTTCTTGAATGTTAAGGGCTGTGCGAGTGTGTGTGATATGAGGGTTTCTACTGTAATAACTTGGAATGGATGTGTTAAGTTGAAACTTTACTTTTAATTCTTTAAGAGGAGTCACTTGTCTTTACTGGTTGGAAGGTTGGTTAGCTAAGAAAGCCTCTCAGTTGGCTCTGGGGAGACTGAACTTTTTCTAGGGCTGAAGCTAGAAGCAAAAGTATACTATATGAACATGAGAGAAAATACATACTGAAATGATGGTGCTGAGCCAGAATAGTTAAGTGCTTCCCAACAATTCCACAAGCACTGATAAGCGCTAAAAAAAAAGTCACAATTTCTGTGGCTTTGTAATGCACTGTTAATGATAAAGGAACATACAATTTTGAATATTATGTTCTTGACCCCTTCATCATTGTGGTGATCGTGAGATGAACTTTCACAGGACAATTTTTGGACCTGCTATCAGAGCTGGGAAGGCAGTGTGGGACATGTAGTGGAGGCCGCAGTCGAACAGGCTGGTCTCATTGACTGAATTGCTGCTTTCACTCCAGGAAAGGTGAGGACAATCCCTTAGGATTGCAAGAGCTGAGCAGGATTACTATGGATCTAAGCCGTGTTGTAAACAGGGTGACATATTTGTCTTTCCTGTTCATGATGTGCTCTTTACCTTTCAACTACAGTCTTGTGATTTTTACGTTGCTCTTGCACTACCCTTCAAGAGTTTCACAAATAAATTGCAAATGAGAAAATGTTCACAAACAGTAATGCTCCTGTTCTCGATTAATACATGAAACTGCTCTAGGAAAAAACTACCACTCGGCACAAGTAACAGCCCATTTTGGAATTTTGCCCATTTTGGCAGGAAAACAAAGACATTTTAATATTTTGAGATGGGAAGGACACTGAAGCGCAATTTAAATGTGATGTGTGCTCTCTAGCATGTAAATCGTGGGAAGATGAGCAAAACATCTGCTGTGGAAAGGAGACAGAAAATGCAGATTTCAGACTTATGTTAAATGTTATTGATATTTCATAAACTGATGAAATCCCACTTACAAATGGATTTTTAGCTACTTCCTTTTTAAATAGTGTGATCCAGGAACACCTGTAAGGGCAGGGTACCTGTCTGATTTGCTTTCCGACTTGATTATGTAGCACAGGAGTGTTTAAAAGATGGATAACTTGCAAATTATGCTTTAAGTTGAGGTATATATTTTTTTCTACCTATAAGGGTAACTTGGCAGAAAAGTTCTTTGGCTCTGGATCAGAGCTTAGTTTTCCAAACTCATCATGAAATTTATGTGTCCTTAAGAATAAAGGAAATGCCAGAGTGAAAGGACTATAGCGGGCTTTTGGCTGCTTGACCGTTAGGGTAAAAAGCTGAAGCTACATTTGATATGCTAGGTTAGTGTATTTAGAAAGGCCAGTAAGCAGGAAGAAAGTGCCATCTCTTACAGCTCAGTACTTGCTTGAGAAAAGTGTCTATGTAACTTGCACAGGGTTTAAAAAGAAATAAAATTAAAACTGGACATCTTGATTATGTAGACCCCAATCTGTTGTTATAATAGAGACAAAGTAATGGTATACAATTATTTTTATCAGGTACAGGAAATAGTTTAATAACAATAATATCTTGAGAATATTAAACTCAAATATACTATTTCATGAAATATCTGATCTGTCTTCCGTATATCTTTAAAGGAGCCAATTACACAGCTGGAAATTATCTTTTAGAAATGAAGGATTTGAGAATTCAGTGAACTGATTTCTCTGCAGGACTACAGGAATAGTGAGGCTTAAACTCTGATTCACATCTAATGAAAGAATGTAATAATTTTATATCATAACTTTAAATTTATTTTTCTCTTTTGGATATGTATCTTGCACAGACTCAGAGTTATCGAATGCAATCACCTCAAAAATAACAGATCTTCATTCTGAGACTATTATTTTATTAGAATCACTTTTGCCAACAAATTCAGGAGTCTGTCATGAATCATGACCTTCACATTAGAGTGTGAAATCACAAAGTCAGTTTGTTCTTATTATCACGATTTTATAGTACAAATGTATATGCTGTTGACGGAGTGCAGAGAAAGCACAGGCTGCTGTTGGTCTGTCCATTAGGTGTGGTACAAGCAGACAGCAGCCTGCTATCAATGCATTTTCTTTGTGCAAAACAAATTAGATGTCAGAGTGGCTATTTAAAAGGAAATGTTAAGCTTGCTAATGAAGTGATCTAGGGAATGTTTCTGAGGAGTTCTCTCCAAAAGGGGGAAGGACAGTATGGAAAGATTGATCAATAGGCACAGCTGGAAATGTGATGAAACTGGTCAACTGTAGTAGGGAGACAACCTCTTTATAGGACATGAAACGGGAGGCTGTTAGAGGAAAGACAGTGAAGGCTATTAAGCATGTGGTAGCATGTGCTACTGGTTACGTGATGGATAGCTGCCCTTGTATCTGTGTAGCCGTCATGGTTTCACATCTGCTTCTAGCTTTGGAGATAGGTCTGGTAATAGGAAAGACTGGGAGCAGAGACAGGGTAATGGTTAGGAAAGAAAATTAATCCGATACGCTGCCCTAGTTGTGTTGAGCTTCATGTGTGCGTCATACTTTCACACATTGAACAGACGGGCCAAGACATTTTGGAGAGAAATCCAGTTTGAAATAGAGAGGTAGACAATGATTGCTTCTGACAGATACAGCATCCACAAAAATCTTAGCGAATACGGGAGAGGGTAGTGACAGCTTGTTGAAGCAATGAATAGAAGAATATGAAAGGAGAGCAGGGATTCAGAATCAAAAGAGCTAAAAGAATAGAAGGATACAGACTTTGGGGCAAAAAAGTTTTAAGTGGCTGCCAGACTAAGCAGGATCAGAGTGGAAGCTTCATTCTAAGCTTTGAGCAGGAAAAGATTGTTTAAAAGCATAGCTGGAAAATGCCCTTTATCTATGCCACACGCACGTTTTGTGCTGATCTGGAAGGAACTGCTGGCCTGGGACAGTGTTAAATAGAGTCCTTGGTCTCACTGCTGAAATCACCGGTGGGGAATGTGTTTGTATGTTATGAACTGGTCTAAAGCCCCTCATTCATTTCTTAGAAGTGATTTGAAGAATCGGTCAGCAATATGCAGGCGGGCAGAGGTTATCCTTATTCGCCAGCGCTGGGTGCATGGGGGATCGCTCCACCAAAGTCATGCACACCGAGGGGGCTTTTCAGTCCCCCCTTTATACAAGCTACTCAGACCTACTCATTAGTTTTCCAAGAAATTGTTTATATATTCATTACAATTCTGAGAATCCATTTACATATCTCGTGCCTGCGCAATGTCCTTGAGGAGCTGTCTCTACGCAGACTCTATTCCTTAGCGGTCATGTTTAAAGTCTCCATCTTCGCCACATCGCATGTACAACAGGAATCTAAGACAAAATGTCCCTTCTAAAGATAACCAACCCAAGGACTTAGCAGTCTGTGCATCCATCGTGTGGCAATAAGGGTCCTTGGACATTTCCCGACTTTTAACTAAACGTAGGTGTGTCATCCTTTAGATAAGTGGTACGGCATTCATTATTGAGAAGTCATCAGATAGTTTTTACTAATTGCAGTGTCTTTACTAACTATGATAAATCTTGAATAGGTCCTGCTAGAAGGCAGGCTTGACCTTAAATCTATTTCAAAAATATATATTAGAAGAAAATGTAAGCTATCCTACAGCCTGAAGCAAGACACCTGTATCTCTTTTCTGCTGACATATCTAAATATCTGCTGTGGATCTTTGGCACTGAAAAAACACCCTGCCAATTTTGATAAAAGGTTTATGATTTTTTCCTTCAGATGCTTTTAAGAAAATTAAGTACTTGTTGGAGTAGTGGAACTTGTTTGGAGGCTTTCAGAACATATCTGCCACTGAAAAAATAACAAGAAATATGATTGTTTAATTGTTTTTTTTTTTTTAAAAAAAACGTGTTTAAAGATGTTTGGTTCTGTTCCTGCACAGATAACTAGAACTTTCTCGGTATTCATCAGTGAAGAACATTCAAGGAAAAGAGTTTGAATATTTCTCCACAATTTGACTCCAAATGGTAGCTCTTCAAGGAAATAATCATGGCACACTGGCAGGTCTTGAGGGGAAGAGTTTGACCCTGTCCTGGCCTTAGCCATGTTTTCTCATGAAAAATTAATTCTCCATTCCTAGCGTTTTTTCATCAAGAGAATGTATTTAAAGAAAAAAAATATCTAAGTTTTCCTATACCTACAGAAAGTACGATAGTGTGAAGTGTAGTAGAAATTCATTGTCCTATAAGAACAGTGCATGTGAAAGTTCTGATGTTCTAATGCTTACGATCCTTGTAACTATTTTTTTCTTAAATCTAAAACTTACACAAAACTATCTCCAAGAATGATTCCACATTTTTGTTGAAAATATTCAGAAGAGTTTTTCTCCTATTGAAGTATAGGGGGTATATCTACCATATCTACTAGCCTGGTTTTTGAAGAATGTAATCTGATTGAAGCACTCTTTGGTCGTTTTCAAAACTATTTTTTTTCTTCATTGAGGAAAGCCTCAGGCCCATTTTCCAGCCTGATAAGGAATTCCTGTTGTCTTTTGGGGATGGGGGGGTAATAGGCTATTGAAAACATTGCATTAGACCTGCAGAAATCTTACAGACATTGATGTGCTGATAAGCAAGACCATCTAAACTCTGCCTGGCGCCTTCATTACTCTTAATTTGTCTGGGTCTTGCCCAACAGGGTTGATACTTTAGCTTGACACATTTTAGTCATTTGCTAAAACTATCACCTATATCTGTTGAGGATAATCTTGCTTTCTGTTTGCAAATGTTGCTGTAGAGATGGAGAGCTGCACAAGATCTCAATGTACAACAAATCCTATAGATTTATAACAATGCAAAATTGGATGTAACTAATCCATGGGAACGAGGAGGCTCAGAAACTCTAGAGGAAATCCCTACAGACACTTTCCAAAATTACGTTTAAATAGCATGAGGGAACCTAGAGCTGTAAAACCAAAAGGGTGGAAGAAGCAATTTTTTGCAACCTGTGGAAAAAATTTAAAATATTTCTTGTGCCAAGTTTGCTATTGGTACTGACTCATGTTGACAGTCATTAGTAGATCAGAATTTGTAGATGCTTACAGGGTTAATTGCTGTTATATTAACATTTGTATGTCAGGCTGTAATTCTGTGTGATGTGGTATTAAAGCTAAAAGTCCTGATAGGAAGCTTCCTAACTCACTTAAAACATTGGGAAAAAATAATACAAAATTGACAGTAGTCCAATATTGTGTGTGTGTCTGCCATGAAAGTTGAAAGTCTTTCTTTGCCAGCCAGGAAAGCTTCTACTTTAATTCTAATAACTGAGAGAACCGGAGTATCTGGATTCTGGTTTCGGTAGCGACCTTACTGTTTCCCTGCTTCTATATATAGCACACAGAGCTCTTGCCTACAAAGGTAGTAACTGGAGGCAGATGAAGATTAAAGAGACCCTTGTTATGGGGACTGTTGTCCTCTAATAAGCAGAAGTGACTCTGATATAATAAGTTTCAGAAAATTTATTTTATGAAAATCTCTGGTAGCTCACTGAGGTAAGAAATTACAGGTAATAAACAAAAGGGGGTTCGGGGGCCGGGGCGGGGGAATTCTTCCCCCAGAAATGGGGGAGACATAAATATCACATACAGAAGCTTAAATCAAAAAAGTTGACCTTTAATTTTCAATTTGCCCCAATAATCTCAGTTTGATTAAAGTTATTTTGGAATTCTTTCAGTCAAGCAAATTATGTTCCCACGGTATGTACATCAGCATGTCATAGGATCTTGCATTAGAAGCTAGAAGATGGCTAAGTATTTGCTGGTTCAGTAAGAACCTTTAACAGTGCCATTATAATCTGGCCGGAAGAGCATCCATGATTTGACAGAAAGTTCATATTGGGTGAAATGCCCGTAAGGTTCCTTGACAGCGAGCATGGTTATAAAATGTGGGATTTTTTTGAGGGGGGGAGAAGGGGACCACACGAAACCATCTTTAACTTAGGAGCAACTTAAAAATCAAGCAAGCAAATGCTGCAGTCTCCACATCTTGGTATCTGAGTAGGTGGAATAAGCATTTCCTAAAGTGATTTTATGTGAATGCTATCTTCCGGTTTGGTATCCTTCTCATATCTTGTTTTCATAAGTTAAGACTAGTGAAAACTTACCCTACGATACCCTTGACCTCATGAAAGAGGAGGCAGAGACTTGCCGGGCCGACCCTGTCTGTAATGCGGTGGATGTCTCTGTCCTGCAGGGCAATGGGTGGGAGTGAGCCATCACCACCACCCCCCCACCGCCCCCATCCCCCCCGGGCAGCAGGCAGTGAGCAGCAGGAGCAAAGGCATCTGGAGGGGCAGGAGAGGAGCGGCAGCAAACTGCTCTCCCTGCCTGAAATCCTGAGGCTGCAGAGCAGGCACAGAGGCTCTGCAGGAGAGTTTTACTGCAGGTCGATGTTTGAGCGCATTCAGGTGAGAGAGTGGCTGGGGAAATGGTAGGTGAAGAACCAACTGCTTAGTAAAAAGGCTGCTTATTCCGTCTGACGTGCGGAATTAAACTCCGTAACTCGGGGTAAGTTATAAAGCGGGTGTGTTTATTGCGGTGCCGGGTGCAAGGGGGGTCGCTCCTCCTGGCTTGCACACGTAGCTTTACTCACGATACATATTTACACAGTGAAGTTGGTTAGTTCTGCCCAAAGTCTACACCTAGGAGCTAATTATCGGTTAGTTGCATTCTCGCTTCAGTTTAAAGGTAGAGTTCATTTTAAATTTACTCCCCGTGCTCCCCGAGCGGGGGGACTCACTCTCTTCGGGGGGCCCATTTGAGTAGGAGGTCGGGATCTCCCCCTACCACAGTGATTGTACCCTGGTGTCCTTGAGCCTTACCCTTTCAGCAGCCTGTTTTCTTTCAGCAGCTAGCAGGCCCTTGCCAGCAGGCTCCGTATTCACACGCCGGTGGGGCTCAGCTCCCCCTGCCCTGGCTGCCCCCCGAGGCGCTGAGCGGGCCGAGCCCCAGCCCTTCTCTGCAGGCAGGGAGGCTCCTGCCCGCCTGCCGACGGCTGCTGGCCCCGGGGCGGCTCCTGCCTGCAGCCCGGCTTTCGGGGGGCACCGCACTGTCTCGGGTCGGGGGGGCACGGCCCTGAGCGCTACAGCTTGCCTACCGGAAGGCAGAGCCGCTCGGCGTTAAGGTCAGCGTAGTTTTTGCGTGTGTTTGGTCATGATTTGGCTCCAGGAAAATGATGCTTTTGAGGTATGATGTAAGGAAATCATGATTTAAACAGAGTAGGCATTTGCAGGAGAAATACCAGCTTGGGTGTAAGTCAGCGAACTGTTTTGCCTCTCCGCAGCATTACCTTTAATGTTCGTTGTTGGAGGGAAATCTGTCCTCCCAGAGGTATCAGCCCAGGAGAGAGGGGAGGCTGCTGCAGCCCCCGCCCCGGCTCCGGCCAAGGAAGTGTGTTCCAGTGGGCACACGCGTGCCGAGCGGGCATGCCCGCCACACACACGTGTGCATGCAGGTAGGGTCAGCGCTAGGTTATGCGGTGTACACACCCGCACAGGCAGGCAGAGGCAGCCCCCAGCCCCTGGTGCCTGTAAGCACGCCGCAGGGGGCTGCGCTTTTCCAGCGCCGGGTGGGCACCGGGGCCCGGGGGGCAGCGATCTCCCTCGGGCTCTCGGCAGCGGAGCTGGGCAGCAGCCCGGGCTGCGAGAGGGGGGCGGCTCGGGGGGCGGGGGGACACCCGGGGCGGGGGGACACCCCTCCCGGCCGGCGGGCGGTCCGGCACCGGTGCCGCGGGCTGGAGCGACCCCGCCCGCCCCTCCGTCGGGGACAGCCGGCGGCTGGAGCCCGGTCGCCGCCCCCCGGCGCCGCGGTGCGCTCGCTGCGGGGTGCACCGGCGGGGCCGCTGTGCCCGGGCCGCAGAGCCCGCACGGCAGCCGGGGAGGGCTCCGCCGTCCCCCCCCGCCCTGCCCGGGGGCGGCTGCGGGAGCGGCGCGGGCGAGCCGGGGGAGCTGCGGGTGACGGGCGCCCCCCGAGCGGCTGCGGAGGACGGGCACGACCGCGGCAGAGGCCGCGAGTGCGGCGTGAAGGTGCCGGTCAGCCGGAGCCGCCTCCCGCGGGGGGCCCGGGCTCGCTGCCGGGTCTCCGCGCGGTCGGGGCTGTCGCTGCCGAGGTTCGAGACGTTTCGCCGCCGCCCCTCGGCCCGACACGCTCCTGCGACGGCGGCGCTGGCCGTGCCCGGCTCGGGGGAGCCGTTTGCCAGCCGGAGAGCGGACCCCTTCTCCGGGAGAGGCCGGAGCGAGGCGGCGAGCGCCGGGGAGCGCGCAGGGAAGGGAGCGGGCAGCCCTGCGCAGGGGGCGAACCCGGGGGCTGCGCCGCGGCTCCGCACTCGCGGCTCCGCCTCAGCCGCCGGCAGCCCCCGCAGAGCCGCCCCCGGCCCCGCACCGCGCCGCGCCGCAGGCAGCCCCCGGCGCCCCGGGAAGCGTTGCGGACCGACGGCTTGCACGTAGGGGGTCAGCAGAAGGCAGCTCTGCGCCTTAAGTGGCAGCGTAGGGAAAAGATGTGAGGGCCTGCAGCGAAGCACAGCAGAGGGTCCGGAGGACAGAGCGTGTTGCAGGCGCTTGGCAGCACACGGCCTCGGGAGAGGGAACAGACGCCATGGGTCAAGCTGGGGCATAAGGTAAGCTCAGGGAGAACCAGTTGGTTAATGGGACCAAACAGAAATTACTTGAACTGTGCATGAACACTTGAGTGAAAGTAAAGACCGCTGTGCCTTTAAATGGGGACGAGGCTCCTAAGACCCAGTGAGGATCAAGTGTGACTAAAGGTCATCGTAAACGGTTTTTCCAGGTGTATAAAGCATCTTCCTGTTGCAAAGAGCTGTGCTAGCTTTGTGGGTTTGCCCCCCAGCTCCCGTCCCCGCAGAGACGCGTACCTGGTCCCTCGGCCATGCAGGTGCTCGATCCGTTGCACGGCGGGCGATGGGATCCGGCCGTTGGACGGCAGCATCAGGTCCCGAGGAGACGGTCGCTGCCAGCCCCGGCCGGCCTCGGCGCTCAGAGGGGCTGCGCGACGTCCCGGTGCGACAGCGTCCCTTCCCGGGGCTCGCCCCCCGTCTGGTCTTAGGTGAACATATTCACCTAAGAATATGTTCAAACATAGCTTGAGATATGCTGCTCATCACGTTAAGAAAAATGTATAGCTTAGTATCAAACTAGCTAAAGTGCAGACACTGGGGGATATCTTGGTGCTTGTAAACTTTAATTTAAAGAGTGCTACGAGGCTGGATTACCTGATAACCAGTACAATTGGAACAGCAGTATACCCCCTCTTTTTTGAAGGAAGGCGGTAGGTCATTTTGAACAGCATAGAATCATAGAATCATTTAGGTTGGAAAAGCCCTTTAAGATCATTGAGTCCAACCGTTAACCCAACACTGCCAAGCCCACCACTAAACTGTGTCCCTGAGCACCACATATCTTTGAAGTGCCTCCAGGGATGGTGAGGCCACCCTGAAACTTCCCTAGGCAGCTGGTTCCAGTCCTTGACAACCCTTTCAGTGAAGAATTTTTTCCTAATGTCCACTGAAAACCTCCCCTGGGGCAACTTGGGGCCATTTCCTCTTGTCCTATCCCTTGTATCCTTGTTGGATCTGGTAGAAATGATCCCCAAATGGCAGTGTGTAAAGGATTAATTTAAATTCCAGATTCCGGTTGCCTGGCATTAGCAAAAATAAAGCTCTTGTGTTATTTCTCTTAACAGTTAAAAATTAGATGCAGGAAAAATAAAGAGAAACACTTTAAGTTCTGAATTTCCCCCCCCCCCCATTTACATTTTGGTAAGACAGAACTAATTTGCTCTCCTATCTGCTGTGCATCCTGCTGCTGAACTAATCTTTTCTATGCCCTAGCTTGTTATTAGCCTTGCTTATTACGGAAAGACTTACTTTCGAGGACTCCTTTTAATTCCATTTGCTACTCCACTGCCTTTTGTCTTAAATGTTATTTTTTTGTAGCGTCCTTTGAAAGATTCTTGGCCTTTTCTAACCTGGGACAAATTTATAGTAGCCTGATCAAGTTTTCCTAATCATGAATGATCTTCCCAGCAGGATATGTTCTCTGTCTTCTTCCTAACACGATTCAGGACACATTCTGTTTTAAAGTGCCCTTACCCTTGAACCACTGTGCTGGGATTTAGTGGATTGATGCAAACTCTAGTAGATTTTTCTTGAGGCTTTTCTGTGTCGCTTTGCACAGCACTGGTAAGATACCTACTGTCAAAGTGCTTGCATTTTAGTAATAACACCTTGGCATTGTTAAAGTAAGTATGTTTAAATTCTCCTTTGGCCGACTTACCTGTTTTAATTCCTTAAGTATTCAGGTTTCTTCTGAGACAGGTCGAGGAAAGGAGCACTTGTTCTTTACAGACGATAAAATAGCAGAAATAAATGTGTAAATAGGCATGACCATTAGGCCGTTAGGGGTGTTTCTGTGGGTGTGTCTGCTATGCCCAGAATGGTGTAAGAACAGTAATCCGCTTTGCAGATTTGGCTGTATGACCATGTCACTATGTTTAGAGGTGCAGGCATCAATAGATGCAAGTGTTTTCACAGAATTAAGAAAACCACCTTGTCCATGCAGTCCAGCCGTAAATGATGCACAGAACAAAAAATGATAGAAAAAAAAATATGTCTTTTCAGACCCATATGAGTAAATAGAGTATTCTGTGCTGTCCTGTGCACGCATGTGTGTACATGTATTCATAGCCAGTGAGTCGTGGCTCCTAAGCCTGATCTAAAAACTGAATGAGTTCATTATAATCCCCTCCCCCCCCCAAAAAAAAAAAAAATCTCTGAGGAATCAATCTAATCTGCTTTACTAAATGAACATGTGAAAGTGCTTACCAGGGATAAACCTGGGGACTCTACATATTTCTCTCTTTTTCCTCCAACAGAATGAAAACACCTTTGAGACAATAAAGGAGTTGGAAGAGGAGCCAGTGTGTCCCATTCAGTATTCTCTGTGTATCTGCATGCACCGCTTCCCCTGTTTGGTTTCTGATCGAGACGGGAAGGACAGGGAGGGTGTAAGGACATTGCAACTCTCTCTCTCAAGAAGATAGGCTTTTGTGCTGGCTTCAGGCAGTTCTGAGCTCTTTGGGGCTTAAATCTCCCCAGAATGGGTGTGATGTTGAGTTCGTCTACTCCAGGGCAAATGGAGAGGAGGAGGGGCGCCTGGAGGGAGGACCCCTGGCGCAGGGGACACCCTGAGCATCAGAAGTTGTTGGAACCAGTGATGACTAGAGCTGTGACCAGGGGGGACCTCTCAGATTTCTCTGCATGTGGTACCCCAGTTGCTGGGACATACATGAAGCAGAGATTGTGCCGTGTGGTGGGAGGGTGACTTGGTTTGCAAAGGGGGAGCTCAGGCCAAGCCCCTGCAAGGCAGGTAGAACTGTGCTTCGTGTTCACCTTGCCTATGGCAACCTGCCGCAGAGAAGCTGAGCACAGCCCTTTGCTGACGCCCAGCAGCTTGTGCTCCCTGCTGTGCCCCTCTGAAATGTTTTGGTTGATCGTCATTTCATGGTGAGCTCTATTGTCCCCACAGCCAGGGCTACTGCAGCAGTAGCAAACCAGGGCTTCTAGTTCCTCCCCGACGCCTGCCTTCCTCCCCCTCTGCATCTCCCCAGCTCTCACAGAGGAGGGGTTGCCAGTGGTGCCTTCTCCAGGCAGGGCACATCTGCAGCTTCCATTGAATACCCTCCTTCCCTTTGAAAGCCCTGCCTCTTTCTGGCGGGTGGGGTTTGCTCATTTCCGTGAGCGCTTTTGCAGGTGGTGGTGACATGGGAAGGAAAGGGACATAGAGTGCTGGAGGTAAAGAGCCGCTGCGCGTCTGTTTACACCGTGTTTGTACAGCTGAGGTGGGTACAAATCGGGGGTGGCTTTGCTGGAGAACTTTGCCAGGGATATAACTGACCGCCTGTTTGGGAGTCCCAGAGCAGCACGTTCGGTAACAGGAGATCGCTGCGCTGCCTGCCCTTGCCGTTGCTGTTGCGCATGCGGCAGTAAACACCTCCTCTGCACAAAACTGAGTCCGGGTAGAGTCCACGGAGACAGTGTTGGTAAGAATCCCAGGTGCTGCAGAAAAGCAGTCTGAGGTCTCAGCTGAGCTGTACTGCTTCAGAAGGGAGATTAGCCATAGATAGGTACGTGCTTTCTTTCTCAGAGAGGGGGAGGATGGTGTGGGATAGTCCTTTGCTCAGTGGTCCTGTGGGCATGTGCACTGGAGAGGAGCCATCACAGGCCACCTCTTCCTGAGCAAGCCGCCACTGTGGGAGGCACTGAGATGCTCAGCAGAGGCAGTTTAGGAGCGACAGGGGTGGCTGGTGATCTGTCCCGCTGCTTGGAGGTAATCCCCTCCATACAACCCTGAGATGCAACGTACCCAGCTAGAAGGAATCCCAGCAGAGATGGACAAAAAGATGAACACGTGCAGGTATTGCTCCCCAGCAACATGTGAAAAAATTCATCAGCAGTACATATCCTGGCATGTATCCGTTCATACGGACGGTGGATATTTATGGTTTTTAGTGTAAGTCAAAAGTTGTTGGACAGTCTGTTTTGCCTTGGAACGAAACCATAAAATTAAATTTTGCGAAGCAACCCATGTTTCAAATCCGTGGACAAGGTGAAATGCCATGTGCGTGAGAGCGTTTCTCATCAGCGCGGATCTTTGCTGTCTCTAAAGCAGTGCAGGCTGGGGCTGTGGGGGCTACTGGAGACATGCAGCCCGCCTGCACTGCAGGAAGGTCATTCTGGTCTGACTGTCAGCTGGAGCTGTATGTTGTACAATATTGTACGTGTTGTGCCAAGCTTCCTGCAGGTAAAGAAAGCAGCAGTCATGTATTTGACAACAGCAATCATAGGTGATGCTGTGAAGAAATTCAGGGAAAATCTGCGGCGCAAGTGATTTTGACTATTAGTAATGTGTCATTAATTAAAAAATAACCGGTGCATGGGTGTTGGTCAGAAAGGCCTGGTTTCTCATGTGTAAATGCACCAAGTCAGAGGCACTGATGCAAGTGCCTGGATGAATCGGTAAAACAGGGCTGGGCTAGCCAGGGCTGGCACGGGCAGCGTGTGCAGCATGTAGTGGTTTAGGCAATAGCTCTAATTCAGAGTTATGGTGGAGGCGCTGGATGTGCTTGGGTTTGAAAGCACACGGTCTTTGTTAGCTTCAACGGAAACTGCAGGATTCTGCTGTGCAAATCAATGAAACTGTGAGATACAATCCACTGTTCAGGATAGTCAGAACACGTTTTTAAGGAAGTCTCTGTTGGGAGGTAAAACCGCTGCTGAAGCGATAGCAGCGATGGAGCGTGTGTAAAAGAGCCTGGGGAGACCCGCAGCCTTCTGGAGCCAGGCAGAGTATTTAGGTTTGCATAACGCCGTCCAGCTTTACCCCCAGCACTGCTGTGAAGTGTCGCACCTCATCTGAAACCAGCAGGCAGGGAAATAGGGAAGTGATTCTCCCTTCCCCGCCCTGAGGAGGAATGTGGCCTCTAGAAATGCTGAGGGACTTGGTACTTTATGCAGTAAGATTTGCACATGTATTTTGCCAGAGATACCGAGGCTAGAAAAACGTGGCAAGCAATCATTCTATGTTGAAGACACCCATCATTAGAAATTATACCTATAAGCACTTTTCAGCTGCAGCGCTAGGACTCCTGGAATAAAAGGGGTTTCAGCACCAGCTGTTTCCCTTTGAACTGGTGGAAATTAAGTGTCAGGATTACCTGCTCCTCTGCTGTCAGACAAATGGCGTGTGAAGTGAGTTGGGAGGAGCTATGAAGATGCACAAAAACCTAGGTGAGCTGAAGACGACCAGATGTCAAGTTTTCAATCTGCATTATCTGTGCTCCCGGGAGCCTGGGAGCCCAAGCCCGTGTGCCGCCTCCTCCCGGGTGTGCTTCCTAGTGAGAGGATCCTTAGCCCGAGTGGGGCGGCTGTGGTTTGTCTGTGAACCTGTGGGCAAGGGTCAGGAGGGAGAGGAGAGCCTGACGGGGAAGAGCCCGTTTGTCATGTCAGAAGCAGATGGTCCCTGTGTGAGGCCACTGACACCAGCCCCCCGGTTCCCGTGAGAGTTGCCCCCCTGAACGCAAAGTGCCAGGGCCGGGAAGGCTGGGCTGGGGCTCGGGCTGGGGCTGTGTGGGCGTTTGTGTCAGTCCGTGAGTGACCTCTCCCTGCCCCTCGCCTTCCCAGCCCGGCCTGAAACGGGTTTTGCTCGTCTGTTGCGCGCTGTGAGAACCGCTGGGTGCTGGGGGAGCGGGGAAGCAATGGCAGCCGCTCTCATGTAACCCACCCGCTGTCACCCTGGGATGTGCCATGTTGTGTCAGCGTCACTCCAGTCTGTGAGCAGCAGCTGAAATACCGACAGAGAAGGGAGAAGAAACCCAGGGTGCAACTCTTCTGGAGAGCAGCCGATAGCACTTGCGCTCTGTTTGTCTTGTTCCATGTCAGTAATACATTTATATAACTTTTCGTAGTGATTTTTTTTTTTTTTCTTTTCTACAAGATCACTTCTACAGGATCCGTATCGCAATGTCTGGAAGTACAATTCAGTTTTCCAGCAACATCAGTGGGTCTTCTGCTCAGGCATCTATTGTCAGGGCAGCAGTTTGACTGAAATACTCTGTCTAGATCCATGTCTAGAGACACATTTGTGTCGGGCAAGGAATAAAGCTGGGGTCTTGAAGATTTCAAGCCTGTGACTTTGTTGTTCGTGATTTTCTGTGCACAACACACAGGGAAACGGAAATTGCTGGAGGAATCCTGTGTGGCGCACAGTGTGTCAGAGATACAGAGGTGTATATCTACGTATGAGAGAGAGAGAGGTTGTGCATGTTTAAGAAACAGGAATGGCCTAGTTGTGACCATATATAGTGATTTTCAGCCAATTTCCCGTATACGTTAAAAGGTATAATGCCCTGGAAGAAAGGATTTCACACAGATGCATCTTCAATCTGTATGATGATAATTTTCTCTCTAGGAGTGCACAAATTTGAGGGGATGTTTTATTTTGTGTTAAGATTTTTGTCACAAGTAGAATGATTCAAGATGCACTCTAGGTGTAAATAAGTAGTATTAAGTCATGCTGGTTATAAAAATGTGTGGTTTTTCACTGCACGTGAGAACTCAGGATCTACCTTTCATACGTCATCATCAGCTGAGAAAGAAGACGTGAAGGATGCCATTGAATATTATGGGGTGTGGGTATGTAAACCCAAGTATTTTGGATTGCAGTCTGATTCAGTAAGTTGTACTATACACTAAGGTTAAGAAAACTTACCAGTCAGTGAATAATGCTGAAGGGAGAGTCCTGTAGGTGAAGGCTGTATCACAGTCTGAAGTAAAGTTGGATACAGTCTTCTTATGGTGGGGTAAAATCCTTGTCACTATGCCGGATGCTTGCTGTTACACTGATTTGGTTTCAGTTGGTTTGCTTAAATTTTGAGCGGTGTTTTTCCTCTTGTGCACTGCTGAGAAACAGTGCGGGCAAATGCGGGTTTTTTTGCCTGTGCAAAACGCACGTTCAAGTGAAGAGGGAGATTTGTCTGTAATAGGCTGATCTGATTGATGAAACATGCCGGTCTTCCTCTTTGTAAGACAAAGATCAAAGAGAACGCCTTGAAATGTGGTGACCTTTCTGATGCTGCCCCAGCCTCTGCAAAATACGCTCTTGTTTGGCCACGTGAAGTGTTTGAAAAGGGTTTCTCAGAGGGTATCCTAGAGGGGAATAAGGCAGGCGTCCTGCTTGTGTTGGGCGTGCGGGGCAGGGCTGCGCAGCGGGGTCTGGCGTCCTCTGGAACACCCGAAGGGACAGCGTAGCAAATGATTTCCACCCCACAGCCGGGCATCACGAGAGAGGGACGTGCCTAATTCTAGCAGGCAAAGCGCAGGACTTAAGCCTGTTGCAAGGCGGTAGTAGTTGGCCAGTGAGCTTGGGAAGGGGGAGGGTGAGACAGGTGGTGGCTGGCTGAGGTGCTCCTTCCCTCTTGTGAGCGGAGGGGTCTTTGCCGCGGGGGAACAGGGCCTGGCTGACGAGAGGAGCGCGAGGAGCGTGAGGGTCTCAGCCCGCTGGGACACCAGGGCTGCAGGCCCTGTTCAGAAGGCACCACGAGCCGAGGAGGCGTGTGGGCAGGACTGTGACACGGGGCAGAAGCAGTCGGAGCTGTTGAGAAACAGCGTGGGGACAGGGGCTTGAGGGGGCTGGGTAGGGTTAAGGCATGGTGCGGTTTTCCTGCGAGCTTGGGTTCCTGATTCCTGGGATGAGGGCAGGAGCAGGCAGGTTTCCCTAATAAATCCTTTCCTTTGCACCTTGGAGTGGAATTTATTATTTCTGAAGCTTGGGTGAAGAAATAATCCTCCCTTAGCCAGTTCTCTGTGTGGTGAACGGTAAAAAGCTTGTCATGTTCATTCCCCTTGGGTTAGCTTAGACGGCCGGGGACTGTACAATGCCAGACAGTAGAGCGCGATGGAGGGAGGAGGGTGGGTGAGAAAAATGTTGGCAGTTTTAATGAAAAATGGTATTAAAGCAATAAAGCGTGAAAAATAAACATGCTCTGTGACAAATGCCGGCAGTTACAGAAAGCGAGCAGGCGAAAAGGTAAAAGCAGCGCTAATGCCTAGGCAAATCTAACCCAAGAAACTGTTGTTTCCGAGTCCTTCTCTTGTTAAGAAGATGGTGACGCAGTGAACCTTTCATTTAGTATCCCTTGATTTTTATTATAAAAATGGCTTTCAAAATGCCTTATTTCTATTATAGGATGAGTTTGCAACAGGAATTGCATCGATTAACTGTATTGTTTTTTCTTGATAATCTTTCTGTCTGTAGCTGTTTACTTAAGGATAAATATATTTTAGAAACTACCAACTTGATAGAAAAAACCAGCACGTGAAAATCCCACTGATAAGGCAGAAATTTTACATCGGAAAATGAGGAATTGCACAGTGCTGACAAGCAGTTACGTTCAAAACCTTGGGAAGAAAGGTATGCAAGAATGTGGGTTGAAAATGAGAAAAGGGAATTGAAAACAAGTTTTCAAAACGTTACAGCAGAACTAAAGCAGCTGTTTGGTGAAATTAAAGAAGCTGGGAAAACTACTTCCCTTGTGGAAGAAGTGTCAGAAGATGGCTTCAGCGATGAATTGAAGAGTTCTCATGTTGTTTCATCTCATGCAACAGAGTCAAGTAACAGCTTAGAAAGTAAAGGTGAATTTGGAGATATTAAACTTATGCTAGGTGGGAAAGTACCCAAAATGGAAACTGTAATCCGAGTCTTGGTGTCCTTTCTGATCAAGATAACTGAAATGCAAACACGGAAGATACCTGGAGTACGGATGAAGAAGATTGCACAAATAATATCAATGATACAAAGGTGCCTCTAGCAAATGGAGAGAGAGAAAAAAAAAGCCTCTTATGGAAATGGAAGAGAATGAAGATGGAAGCAGCAGAAATGCAGTGGGAGGTTGTGAATACTTCCTGAGATACAGCTTAAAACCCAAGTCTTTTGGATGACGTTTCTAATATGATTCCTAAAATAAGACCAGTTTCTACACGTGATGAAAATGCACTTTTTGTAACAGAGAGGGAACCTGGAAAAGACTCTGGATTTAGTGACGATTTTCCCAGGGACTGCTTTATCGACAACAAAATAGGAGAAACAGAAATGGAAAGTCTTTTTGCAAATGCTCAGCAATCATGTGCCATGCTGAAAAGGAATCTTGATGAAGAACTAAAACAAGATACGGGAAGATTTAAGGGTAAGGTAGGAATGCTGCAAGTAGTAGTCCTGGCTTTGGAGAAAGAGAAGGTACAGCTGCCAAAAGAGGTAGTTCACCTGCTACTCCTTTATTCTTTAATCTCGCTCCGGATCAATGGTCCTGTTCACTTCAGCTATTTGTCACGAAGGGAAGATGCTTCCTACAAATTGGGTTTTGTTCTAATGGAAATAGGTGACTGGTGAATAAAGAGGGCAGTGGAGAGTTGTCTTTTTCCCCATTTTTGGAAAACGGAATGCATTATTGTTCCAGTTTAACAGCAGGTGGCACTCGGTTCCAGTGCAAGTAGTTATCACTTCATTGCCATAAAAAGAAATCCATATAAATATGTCGGTTCTGATTCTGAATCAAAGAATGAAAATAGCTTCTGAACAGGGTCTTGACTATTAATTCATGTGCTGTGCTATCTGCATGGTGTGTCTTCATTGTCTTTTGTGAAAGTTCCTCTTTCCTGTGAAACCATTTGTGTTTGTGGGTTTGGGATCTTTTTTTTCTTTCCTCCCCTTGTTCAGGGAGCAGTAGCCCAGCACAGTTCCACTTGATTTTTTTCTGGTGGTGTTACAACTAACGCTGCAGTCCTTCTAACTGTCCATCTGTAATGCTTTCACTTTTTTGTTGTTCATGTTTTAAGAGACACTATTGTTTCCTTTCTAAGGGCTGTATTTTTGTTATGTCTTTCATGATGAGTGAATTTGAAGAACTCTCAATGACATAATACACTTTGTAGTGTAATTTTGTGAAAATGCTTCTCTATGGATTAAAAAAAAGATTTCATTTTGTATTATTTCAAAGGTAAACCCTGAATCAATCCATCTTGGATGTGGTGTTTCTGTCTTCTAGAAATACTAAGAAATACATGAAGCTTAACTTTGTTTTTATAGGTTGAGAAGAAAAAAGCAAAGAAAGATGTTCAAGAGCACAGGCGGTGGCAAAACAGGAATGCCTGGATAAATTAAATACACCACCAGGCAACATGACTAATTGGCAAATGAAGCAAAAGATTACTCTAAGGAAGAACGCCTGTTTGAAAATGGAGAATGAAAACACTATAGAAGAAAAAAACAAAAAGAGTTTTTCATCTGGGGAGAGCTCAAAATTGATTAAAATGCCAATGAAAGGGTAAGCTAAGGAAATAATCTCTAATTCTTATTTGTAGTGCTATGTAAGTGTCTTAGGTTTTCTAATACTGTAGTAGTTGAAGTAGTTTCCCCAGGGGTGAAAGCCCTAGTGAGTAGTCCACTGCTTCTCAAAAAGCGAAGAAAATTTCTTTTTAGAAAACACGAAGCTCACGATGGAGGTTCAATTTTATTGCCTGCTCTAAAAAAAGAAAAGGGGACAAAAAAAGAAAACAAAACCCACCCAAATTCCTGTGATTTACATGTTAATACTGAGGCAAAATGCATCTTCAAAACCAGAAAGAAAAGCAGACTGGAAAAAGCAGTTACTTTTGTAGGAAACGGCCACCTAGAAAAGAAAAGTAGGAACTTGGGGTTTGCTACTACTCCCTTTTCTAGGTGATTTTAGTGATCTCCGTGCAGTTGGTGTTTTCATTAAGTTAATATGCCCTTTGTCAGGAGAAGATGATATTACCGAACCGGTCTCAAAAGTCTAAAGAAGGCACACATCTTTTTATGTAAACCTAAGCAGGAGTTTTTTCCTGTCTGTCCTTCAAGGAATCTCTGCTCTAGATGCTTTCTGTACCGTGGCTATTTGGATATAGTCCAGCTTAACCTGGATCTAGCTCAGATTCCATGTGTCCCCCTCACTCCTAGGGGCAGGTTTTTTAAGCACTTGGGCATCTTCCATGATCTTTGCAGTCAAGTCTGTGGTTTTATCATAGATATTTGTCGTCTCAGTTGTTTCTGGACATCATCTTAAGTATGTCTGTTTCACAGAAATACTTTTTGCAAACCTACTCACTCGGTGATTTTTTTCTTTCTTTCCGTGTAATGCACTAAAGTTGCCCTGAATGCCAAAGGTGCAAAGGAAAGTAAAAGACAGCCTTCAAAGCAGAAGGCTCATCAGCAGATGAGCTCTTCCAGTGGCAATCATGGTCAAGTACCGGACGATAGCACTTCCAGTGAAACGTCTCAGGATGAAGGAAGGTATGCATATAAGGAATGTTGAAAATAAAACTTACTGATAAAAACTGACCTGAGAGCTGGAGGCAAGTTTGGGGTTTTTGTTGTATTTGGGGTTTTTTGGCAAATCTGATGCATATGAAGATTCTTATTCTTTCGTGTGACCACACTACCTGATGCGCTTTGTGTTGACAAACACTTCTTTTTTGTTTAGAGTGCCTTGAACATGCTGGCCAAGTCAACAACGAGGTCACGTGCACAAATTCTGATTAATTACATGAGTGTGTGCACAGGCATAGAAGTATTACATGTGTTTAAAAAGGGCGAGGAGAGACTTACAGAAAAGCAAAATTCCTCTTTCACTGCAGGTATCTCAGGATTTTTTGCCCTGCTCCCCGCTCCACCTTTTCTCTTGCAGCTGCGTACCCTCCTGACTTCTTGCCCACCCTGAACTTACCTGTGTGGGTTGTGGCCAAGTGAGAAAGAGAAGTTGTTGACACTGTTCAGCACTAGCTAAAAATCTGGTGTGTTATCACCGCTGTTTTGGTCAGAAATCTAACACACAGCGCTGTGTGGGCTGCTGTGAAGAAAATAAACTGCATCCCAGCCAGACCCAGGACACCAGAGAATCCAAAATTACAGTTCTTTGACCTAGGACACCAGAGAATCCAAAATTACAGTTCTTTGACCTGTAGGAGAAGGATTCTCAGTACTGAAGAGAGCTAAACCCCTGGTATTAAACAGGGAATGCACGTAACCGTATAGCTACATGTCTGTAGCTGTAAGATTTCTGTCACTTTGTGTGAAGCTGAGAGAATAGTTATTTCAACTACTTGCTTAATATCTTGCAGGAAAAATAGCCTTCCAATAGACATAATGGTAGACAGTAACTGTTTCAGTCTTCAACTACATCTAACAAAGTTGTTATACTAGATTTTAGTTTAATTCATTTCTGCAGTGAAGTTTTCAAAGCAACTGTAGTGTTATTCATAATCAATGTAAGCATTTCAGTACTGAAATATATTTCTGTTTTCTAGACCTGCAGCAACAACCGGGAGTGAAAAGAACAAGGTACTGTAAAACTGGTTTCTTGATAAACGGTTTCTATCAGTTTTTAATCACTTAAATGGGAACTGTGTTTATGTTGTTGTGATAAAGAACTTAGTCCCAAAATAGGATTGCAATCAAAGTTTGCAATTTATTAAGCAAATAGAGGCAAGCAAAGAGCGCTGGGTGCGCCGGGAGCCTCCGCTCCTCCAAGACGCGCGCTGTACAAAGTTTATTTTTGGTTTATATTTCCTAAACTAAGACATATTCCTAGCTATTTCTAAGAAAGGGTCGGTTTATGTCAATGGGTCCTTGGAACAGGCGTGTACTTCGTGGCGCATGCTCTTTCTATCTCCGAGGGTCTTCTTAACCCCTGTCTGGCGGTCGGTGGATGAAGTCAGCAGTCTTCCTCGGCTCACCCTTAGGATGACCCTAGATTTTACGCATGCGCCCTGTAAACTTCTCTTACTTAACACTCTGCTGTTAGCAGCTCAGCCTGCATATCAGGGTGTGTAACCAGATGTCCTTTTTAAGATACAGAAATGAGGTATGTAGCCAGATGTTCTTTGCAAGATACAGGAACTATAGACATTGATCACTCTGTTTTTCTTAAGCGTGTGGTTATACAAGGGTATGTAAGACAGAAGGTTACATTTCATCCTGCGGTCCTAGCATTGTTCTATATCGACACGAATCAAATGAACACATTTCACCATCCCCCATCTTCTTTTTTATGGTATTGATTCGTGTTTTCGTTTCCAGTCGAGTCAACACTTGTCGAATTGGTGTCAATTTTGGATCTTTTTTTGGTTTTATTATCATCAGGGAATGGGTTTTCTCTTTCCCTGGTTCTGGGTGAACAGGTACCGCAGATATTTGTATCCCTTGTATAACCGAGTGTATTAATCTGGTAAAACAAGGTGTTAAACATGGAATGATTAGCAATCCTCCACATATCCCCAATACAATGATCCCAATTTTAGTAAGCCAACCACCGCCTATAAATTTCACTCCCCCCCCCAATCCTTCTAGATTGATTACATTCCAAGTTTGAACTGGGACATGTGGAATTTTCTTCATTTCTTTTATCAGCTGATTTACGGCTTTTCCTTCATCATCAATCTCTAAACAACAATTACTAAGGTTAAATTTTCCGCAGACGACTCCTTCTTGTGCTAACAAACAATCCAGAGCTAAGTGATTTTGGTATTTTGTTTTGCAATTAATCCAAGTGCATCTCCGGTTTTATTCACAACTATTTCTACTACAGCTTGTAGCCTAATTACTCTATTAAGCATATATATTGGGGTCCTATAACCCCAGGATCCATCTTCTGCCCACGTAGCTGGATCATAATAGGCAATGATTCTTTCAGGAGGCCATTCATTATATTTCCAATTTCCATTTGTAAGCTTCGTTTATGGCGCCTTTTCCTTAGCTCATCAGCTTCAGCATATACTGGGACCCCTAATCGCTCTCCCCGAACTCTGGGTAACAGGAAAAAACTGGGTCTTATAGTTCCTAATACACAGGATCCTGTCCAGTTCTTTGGTAAATATGCATAGGCTAGTTTGCCACAAATCCAGTAACGTCCTTCAGGAGTTGGCCAACCGTTTGGTGTGTTTGTTCCATTGGTCCAGTTCTTAAATTGATGATTCATTTCCCGTGGGTTTCCCCATTTATCCCAGCTATTCTGAGTTTCATTCCATAGGTAACCTCCTTCACACTCCAGGTTACCTACTTGTCTTCGTTTGGTTTTTTAGATTTTGCCAACAACGTCTTCCAACTATACTCGTTTGGAGTACCCATTGTTGTTTTCTATTACCCTTTTTCATTGTTTCCCATGCTTGGGGATTGCTGATGTTGCTCTCCATAGCCTCCCATGGCCATCGTTCACCTTGATTTGTTCCACCACAAACATAACAATTAGTTATATTCAATGACTTAGCAATGTTTTCAGCAAGATTTATAAATAGATTTTTAGCAACTGTGGGAATTTCGTATTTTACTCCTGTTTCTGTTTCATGATAAAATGAGTTGAATAACAGTCTATGTTGCACTGACTCTTTTATCCTTTCTTTGATTTTAATATTAATAACTACTCCCGGGTCTTCTCCAGGTCCATATATCTTAAGTCCAATTTTGGTTACTTTCTTCTGTTTCCAAATCTCTAAATTTATAAGGTTAAATTTACTAGATTGCAGGTACGGGTTGTACAATTACTGTCTGTTTGTACCCTTGTGATTGAAGCTTGTAAACTTCCACGTGGATTATCATATCCCCAGCCTGCAGTATCCCAACATACACAGGACCATCCCCTTCTTCGGCATAGGTGTGCCAATTGATACCTCGCGGTTTGACTAGGTACATGATCAGGGTTTATTTGACATTGATGTCCGCCGGGGCAGATGTATTTTGGTTGATTACTATAGTACCGTCTCCACTCCAAACTCCCACAATTAGTGTCTGGATCATCATCTATAATATCACATGCATCAAAGATTACTGATACTGACGTGTTCAAATTGGTTATAACCCGACTTGTTCCAATTAATCTACCTACTTCCGAATTTGTCTTAATTTCCACCCAATATTGAGAAGGGAGTTCTTTTGGATCATAGCAGACGGTCCTGTTACCTTTTCTGCACAGAGCATACTGGGTTTGGTTATGAATGCAGTTTCCTATTTTCTGGTCTTTACAGTCATAGACCGTATGAGACACCAAGGTTTGGGAACTTACCCGTCCCCTTCTAGTAGTTACTATACATTGATTGCAGTTGTTGGTCGTAGCCTGGGTTAAGGAACTCACCCCAAGCAGGACTAGAAGAGGTCCGGTAAGGGCTATAGCGATCGATGGTCACAGCCCGAAGGGGTTGCAGCCCTTGGCAGACCTTCCAAGCCGCAGCACCAGTTCCCTATGCGGTCTTGCCCTCTTCGTTAATCTTAAGGGATCGCCTCTTTTAAACAGCCAGATGAGATAATTTGTATGCTGCGTCCCAAAAATTTTGGTATATATTGTGGATAGCTTATTACTGCCTCTTATTTCCTAAAAACACTTCTTGATTAAATCAACAACAATAAAACCTTACCCAGGGTAGGTTATGGAAGGGGGTGGTGGCTTTGTACCGAATACACCGAAACTCTAAGCTGTTATTTAGATAGTGTTCCTGTCCTCCTCCTGGGGAAGTAATATACTTAAAACATTTGGAACACTTAGCCCTTAAAAATAAACAACACTGTTTACACGACGGACAGGCACTAGTACCGGCTCCTCTCCAGGGGCTTGAGAGGGTACGACTTTTTGTCAATCCTCCTATACATTAATACATTACTGGCTCTTAACTGTTCCCGGTTACTGCTTAATTCTACAGGAGTAATTACAATGAAATTCCCACAGCAACTTAGCTTATGCTCTTTGATGAAGGCTTCGTCAAGTTCTTCTGATGGTTAGTTTAGTTCTTCCTGGTTCCGATGTTATTTTCCACTCCTTCACCAGACCTTTTACTCGCGAAACATGTGGCCATCCTTTCTCAGCAGTTCTTACAGCTGTTTCTGTAGTTAATAAAACAAGAAAAGGTCCTTCCCAGTGAATAGTGAATGCCGTACCACTTATCTAAAGGATGACACACCTATGTTTAGTTGAAAGTCGGGAAATGTCCAAGGACCCTTATTGCCACATGACGGATGCACAGACTGCTAAGTGCTTGGGTTGATTATCTTTAGAAGGGACATTTTGTCTTAGATTCCTGTTGTACATGCGATGTGGCGAAGATGGAGACTTTAAACATGGCCGCTAAGGAATAGAGTCTGCGTAGAGACAACTCCTCAAGGACATTGCGCAGGCACGAGATATGTAAATGGATTCTCAGAATTGTAATGAATATATAAACAATTTCTTGGAAAACTAATGAAGACGTCTGAGTAGCTTGTATAAAGGGGGGACTGAAAAGCCCCCTCGGTGTGCATGACTTTGGTGGAGCGATCCCCCATGCACCCAGCGCTGCCGAATAAAGATAACCTCCGCCCGCCTGCATATTGCTGACTGATTCTTCAAATCACCAGAGGGGAGATAGGTTTTCTTCTTCCCATGTTTTTATCAACACCTCATCTCCCGCTTTCAACTGATGCATTGCAAAACCTAGAGGTGGTGTTTGAGCCATCATCCCAATTTCTCTCAGCTCTTTTAATCTCTTTCCGATGGTAATGATATATTTTTGGATACTATGATCCTCAACTACACTGTTCCCTAGAGGCATCCCTTGAGAATAAGGCATGCCATATAACATTTCATATGGCGATAATCCAGTCTCACTGTGTGGTTTAGTTCTTATGTTTAAAAGTGCCAATGGTAAACATTTTGTCCAGGGCATTTGTGTCTCGATCATTAACTTAGCTAATTGTTGTTTTATTGTTTGATTCATTCTTTCTACTTTCCCCGAGCTTTGTGGGTGCCACGGAATGTGGTATTCCCACTGAATACCTAATGATTGACATAATAATTTAATTATCTTGGGAGTAAAGTGTGTGCCCTGATCAGAATCAACGTACTGGATTATCCCATATCTAGGTATCAAATGCTCTAATAAAATATTTACCACTGTTTGTGCCGTAGCTCGTGCTACAGGATAAGCTTCTACGCATTGTGTTAAATGATCTACTGTTACCAACAAATATTTTATCCTCCCTACCTTTGGTAATTCAGTGAAATCAACTTGTACTTTCTCAAAAGGTCTGCAAGCTGGTTTTCTCCCCCCCATGGCTACTTGTCGAAACACTGTCTTATTTATCTTCCGACAAGTTAAGCAACCCTGTGTGATTTGCTTTGCTATTTCAAAAATCCCAATGCAGCCAAATTGTTTAAGGAAATGATCACTTAACGCCTTTGTACCCCAATGTGTTGTGCATGCAAATGTTCCAATATTTGCCTAGCATAGGCTTTTGGCAACATCTCTCGCCCATCGGGCAGGGTCCATTTTCCTTGTTCTAACTTAGCTCCTATTCTCTCCAATTTTGTTTGTTCCTCAGGGGTAAACTTCTTTTCTTCTTCCTCTTGTCTTTCTTCCTCCTGTGCTACGTCCTGAGTCCTCAAGGCTGCTTCCTGGGCTTCTTTATCTGCTAAATTATTTCCTCTGGTTTGGTAATCTAATCCCTTTTGGTGTCCTCTCACACGTACCACTGCTATCTCCCTTGGTTCTCTTAATGCCCTTAAAATTCTTACTATTAATTCCTGATGTATAAAATTCCTCCCTTGAGTATTAATTAAACCTCTTTCTTCCCAAATTTTTCCAACAGCGTGGACCACCCTATATGCATATTTAGAATCTGTAAATATAGTCCCGCTTTTCCCCTTTTTTAACAATTCCAGGGCCCTACACAGGGCATACAGCTCACAAGCCTGAGCTGACCATGATGGACTCAAAGGTCCTGATTCCACAGGTTCTAGGTCCTTATTAATTCTTGCATATCCTGATTTTATTTTCCCTTCCATACCCGGGAGGAGCCATCTGTAAACAGTGCTTCTCCTTTCTCCAATTCAGTATCCCTTAAATCTGGCCTTACCTTCGTCTGGGTTTCAATTACCTCTAAACAGTTGTGTTGTCATTTCTCCGATGGTTCTCCAAACAAAAACTGTGCTGGACTCTGAGCAGAGGTTACCCTCAGTTCTGAGTCAGGGGAGTCAATTAGTATTGCTTCCTACTTTAGGATCCGGCTATCTGTTAACCATTTTTCCGCTTTCTGTTGTAAAACACTTCTGACATTGTGTGGAGTATACACCTTTAAAGGAGCACTAAAGGTAATCTTCCTAACTTCCTCTATTAGTAATGCTGTAGCGACCAAAGCTTGGAGACAAGCAGGCCATCCTCTACTTACCGGATCAAGTAACTTAGAACAATACCCCGCGGGTTTCTTAATTCCTGCCCAGTCTTGAGTAAGGACTCCATATGCTGTCTGGTTTGATGTATTCACAAAAAAAATAAAAAGGTTTTCCCAGATCTAGGAGGCTCAATACAGGCACTTGCATTAATGCCCTTTTTATTTCCTCAAATTTCTGATCATCTTCTGTGAATCCCTGAAGTTGGTTATTAATTTCTCATATAAGAATTTAACCTTTTCGCTGTAGCTTTCAAGCCATGGTCTACAATATCCTAATAATCCCAATACCTGCCAAATTCCCTTTTTAGTTTGTGGGGGTCTTAAGGCTAGGATCCCAGATACCCTGTCAGGATCCAACTTCTTTCTTCCCTTACTCAGCCAATGCCCTAAATATTTCACTTCCTGTTTTACAACCTGTAATTTTGATCGAGACACCTTTAATCCCTTTTCTCCTAGAAAATCTAACAACTTAATAGTAGTTTCTCGGGTTCCTTCTTCAGTTTCTCCTGCTACTAATAGATCGTCCACATATTGCAATAATTTTACCTCCCTGGGTAATGTAAAATCTTGTAAGATTTTCTCTAAAGTTTGTCCAAATAAATTTGGTGATTCTGTAAACCCCTTTGGTAGTACAGTCCATCTTAATTGTTGTTTTCATCCCGTTTCAGGGTCCTCCCACTCAAAGGCAAAATAATCTCTGGATCTCTCACCCAGGGGGCAGGCCCAAAAGGCATCTTTCAAATCTATTACGCTCTACCAAGTATGTTTGGGGGATAGATGGCTCAGTAAAGTATAAGGATTTGCCACTACAGGGAGTTTAGTGATTGTTTGCTGATTGACAGCTCTCAGGTCCTGTACCATCCTGTATGACCCATCAGATTTCTTTACAGGGAGGATGGGTGGATTATGAGGTGACATACGTGGTTCTAAAGTTCCTTTTTCCAGAAGTCTGTCAAGTACAAGTTTTAATCCCTTTCGACCCTCCATTGGTATAGGGTATTGTTTGACTCTAATGGGACAATGCGGATCTATTATTTGCACTTTTATGGGGCCCATTTCTATCTTTCCAGTTTCCCCCTCCTTATACCATACTGAAGGGTTAATGGCTTCTTCATCCTCTTGTGTTAAAGTGTGAAATTTAATCTGCAGTTTGTCCCCTTGACTCTGCATCCTCAAGTTTAGTTTCAAAATCAGATCCCTTCCTAGTAAGTTGTACTCCGCTTCAGGGAGCAAAAGTAAACCATTAAGACAATTTTTTTTCTCTGTTTCTACTTCTACATCTTTCAAGACAGGTACTTGAAAAGGTTCTCCTCTTGCCCCTACTACTGACATATAACTCTTCCCTTTTTCTATTCCTTTTGGAAGTTTTCTAATAGTGGATTTTTCAGCCCCTGTGTCCACTAAGAATAAAACTTCCTCCTTATGGGGACCGATTAATAATTTTATCAAGGGCTCTGTTGATGTTGAAGTCCCCAGAAGATATAGCCCCTGACACCTCTGTTCTTCTTTGAATACTTTCTCATCCTGTTCCCGCTTGCGACAGTTCTTCCGAACATGTCCCTTCTTATTGCAATAGTAACAGACAGGAATTGTGGATCTTTCTCGATAAGATTGTCCCCTGGGTGTTTTCTCTATTCCCTTTTCCCTTCTCTCTCCAGACGGGGTCTTATTTCTCTGGCTTTCTCTTACTGCTGCTACAAAGATTTTGGCTCTTGCTTTTTGTTTTTCCTCATCTCTCCTAACATATACTTTCTGTGCTTCCCTAAGTAACTTTTCTAATCCTCTCTCTTGCCAGTCTTCCAACTTTTCTAATTTCCTTCTTATGTCCCCCCAGGATCTAGCCACAAATTGTGTTCTAAGGAGTGTGGTTCCGGCCACTGTACTCGGATCAATTCCAGAATACATTTGTAGGCTTTTCCTTAATCTCTCCAACCATTCTGTTGGAGATTCATCTCTCCCTTGTTGTTCATTAAATGCTTTATTAATGTTTTGCCCTCGGGGAACCGCTTCCCTTATTCCCTGTATGATTAATGTTCTCAAGTCCCTCATATTCTGTCTTCCTTGGCGTTGTTGATGATCCCAGTGGGGATCCACATTTGGCCATTTGTGGTCTCCCGGGGGTCCTGCCTGATTCTGTCTTTCCCAAATTCTCATTCCAGCTTGCCTAATCGTTCCCTTCTCCTCAGCAGTAAATAAGATCCCTAAAACGGACTGTATTTCTTCCCAAGTATAAGTGTTGGGGCCTAGGAACTGGTCCAGTTTTTCAGCTGCTCCGAAGGGATCACCTAACAGGGTCCCCATTTCTTTCATCTGTAGTATTTAATGGGACTGCCACAAACCCGATGCCTCCCTGATTGCCTCCGAGGGGTACCTCTCGTAAGGGATATAGAGAAGCTCCCTCAGATACGGCAGTCCTACTTCTCATACGTGCAGCCGGGGGTCGATCTAATTCGGGTGCTGTTGGTGGTGGAGGCAGGGGCAACGGTGGTACTGGTGGAGATACCACGGCCACCGGAGGGGGAGCTGCCGCCGGGGGTGGATTGTTAAGATATGGAGGTGGTAGGTTATCTAATGGCTCCCATTTATCATCTTTTTCTCTTTCCTGTTTTTCTTCTTCTGCTTTTAGTGTAAGTATTGAGGCTGGAAAAGGACGTGAAGTCCTGATCCATAATCCTGCATAATCACTTTCCTCCTGACTAAAAGGTTCCTTTGAATTAACATGCATATTTAAGGCCTGGCAAATCCAGTCTTCAAAAGAACCGAAAACAGGCCAAAAGACATGTGGTCTTATAGGCTCCTTTGGCCATTCTACCATACAATACTGGATCATTTTTAATTTACTTTTTCCTTTTATGGGGCCAACAATATGGAATTGTTGTTCCAATTTCTAATCATTATTGCTAATGGACTTTCTGGTGGTATGTCTGGCAATTTGCTCCCTTTCTCGTGGTCCCTGGTCTTCGATTTTGTCTGGCCCATCTAGGAATTTTACTGTGGCAATTCCTACAGCCCTTGGTTACCTTAGTAGGAGTGTCTTGCAGGGGGTTTAGGACCCATCACCCACCCACGAATCCTATAGGAATCGCTTTGGTCCTTCACCGGCCAAGTCCCTCGCGGGAGATTGGAACCGCGGTTAGAAGACCTCCACAATGGCTTTGGAACAAAGTTCCGTCTCAGTCACACTCTTACACACACAGGCAACCGAATCCCACCCAAGGGAACGGTATGCGCCTTAAATACTTACGACTCTGTCTTCGTTCGGATCTTTGCACGCAGAATTACGGGGAAAATATAGTGCTGCAGCCAGCAAGGGAGCTCATTAAAAAAATCAAATTCTTTGCTTGCCTTTATTCAGGTTCAGGATGGCGTTAGTCCCGACCTGACTCGAACAGGAGCCACCAAATGGTGGGGCGCCCCTCCTTGATCAAGTCAGAATTCAGGAACCAAAGCCATCCCGGATGAGCCCCCAGGTGTGAAAAGAACTTAGTCCCAAAATAGGATTACAATCAAAGTTTGCAATTTATTAAGCAAATAGAGGCAAGCAAACAGCGCTGGGTGCGCCGGGAGCCTCCGCTCCACCAAGACGCGCGCTGTACAAAGTTTATTTTTGGTTTATATTTCCTAAACTAAGACATATTCCTAGCTATTTCTAAGAAAGGGTCGGTTTATGTCAATGGGTCCTTGGAACAGGCGTGTACTTCGTGGCGCATGCTCTTTCTATCTCCGAGGGTCTTCTTAACCCCTGTCTGGCGGTCGGTGGATGAAGTCAGCAGTCTTCCTCGGCTCACCCTTAGGATGACCCTAGATTTTACGCGTGCGCCCTGTAAACTTCTCTTACTTAACACTCTGCTGTTAGCAGCTCAGCCTGCATATCAGGGTGTGTAACCAGATGTCCTTTTTAAGATACAGAAATGAGGTATGTAGCCAGATGTTCTTTGCAAGATACAGGAACTATAGACATTGATCACTCTGTTTTTCTTAAGCGTGTGGTTATACAAGGGTCTGTCAGACAGAAGGTTACATTTCATCCTGCGGTCCTAGCATTGTTCTATATCGACACGAATCAAATGAACACATTTCACACAGGGAAGTGGCTGTGATGAGGGAGAGCGATTTAGTGGGGCAGAAGGTTTTAGCCCAGCCGCAGGGTGGGAGCGGGCCAAACCAGGGGAAGTGATACAGGCTCCCCTGCGCCAGGCTGTGGGAAATGAAGGACCCATTACGGTGACGGTCCCGTTTTCAATAACAGAGTTGAAGAATTGCAAAAGCAACCGCAGGAAATTACCGAGACGACCCTGAGAAGGCGGCTGGTGTTTTTGAAATAATGATGGTTAAAACACAGGATGGTCCATGGCCGGAGCAGTGCGCTCCCCAGCCAGCTCTGGGAGCCGAGCGGCAACTCCCTGTGGGGCCGAGTGCTGCCCTGGGGGCTGGCAGGGGAGCCGGCACAGGGGCTTTTCCAGCTGGGACACGGAGTGCAGCTTCTCCAGAGCAGAGCAAGGGCTCATGTTCACGGCGGAAGATTTGGAGGAGGGGTTTGGAAAAGTGGCTTCCTTTTGGAGCAGGAGACAGGTCTGCTTCCTTTGGGAGCCAAGAGCAAAGTGCCTTGGAAACCTTCTAGCAGCTCTGTGTCACTTTACAGAGGCTGAGGATGCCCGGTGCAGCCGTCTCCGCTGGAGCAACCAGCACTCGGGGGATGCAGGCTGCTCCTGCCCACGCCTTCCCCAGGTGAGTGCGTTTCCTCTGCAGCCCTCGACTGACCAAGCGGGCGGATTCCCAGCTCCTGATCAGGAGTGCGCCTTGCCGGGGCTCGGCGTTGCACGTTGAGTCTGGGAGGGGGCCTGACCTGAAGGGGCTGGTTTCTGGTTAACTTACGATGAGTTGGGGTTACACGTGTGTTCTCCTGGAGTGGCCGGGCAGCGTCACTGCGTTTCTCATGCCCAGCCTGCCCGTCACTCCCGTCAGAGAGAGCCATCTGCACACAGGGAGGGCTTTAAGCTACGCCGCCCGGTGTTGGGGGGAGATTGCTAATAAAACCCATGCATGGCTGCATGGCCACAAGGAAGGGAGGTGCCGTGCCTCACACGAGAGTCGTGAGGATTAGTGCTGGGAAGCTGCAAGAGGGTAGGGGTCACCCTTCTTCAAGCCTGTGTCATCATTTACTGCCCAGGTTTTGCTTTACGGTGGTCAGCAGAGCAGTGGCCAAGGCTTTGTCCGCCTGGGCCAAGAAGGCTGCAGCAAAGTCCAGGCTCAGACAAGGTATGGGAACAGGTCTCTGCTGCCCAGCTGAGGCCCTGCCCCGCGCTGGGTGACCACAGCTCCGTCAAAAGGCACTCCCCAGGGGGCTGCTCTGCTGAGTTTCCTCCTTTGCCAGGTGCAGAGGCGCATCCTGGCAAGCTGCTGCAGAGACGGAGGAAGCTTTCCCTTGCTGCACTGCCAAGTCAGGGGCCAGGCACAAGACAGAAAGACTTGGGCAAGAAGACTTCTGAGAGGTGAGACCCTGGTGGGAAGGGATGAAAGGGAACCTGCACCCGTGGAGGAGAGACATCCCCTCCGGACACTCCGGCTGCAGGGACGCGGCAAGGTCCCTGACATGTGCCGCATGGCTCTTATGTGCTTGTTTCCCCTGTTGTGGGCCCCTCCCTGGGGAAGGTGGCGGATGCTGAGTGCACCCCACGTCCCTGTGGTTCCCTCACGCAAGAGCTGAGGTGCAGTCCTCCCCCGTCCATCTGAGGGGGCTCAGGAAGGGCTCCCCGCTGCCAGCAGAGATGGCCCCACCTCGCGTGCTGCTTCTGCCAGCCTGGGGAGCTTTGGTGCCAGGCGAAAGTGGGAGAGCAAACTGCCCCGTGCTCATGCCGACTGCTCCCGGTGCCTCTTTGCAGTGCGCTCCCCCCACGTCCAGGCAGCTCCCCCAGGATGAAGGAGGCAGGCAGGCAGGAGCCGGCTTCTCCAGCCAAACCCACCTCTACACTCCCATCCTCAGACGACTGCCAGAAAGCGCTGCAGGTGCGTGCCTTGCTGTAGCTACCGTGCTGCTGGGGACTCGGCAGAAGCCTCTTTGTGCAGAGAGCCAGCCTGAAAGGACCCCTGGACGTGCGCTCCTTGTCAGCTGTCTGTCACCTCCTTCAGATCTTCCTTGCCCCCTGCATTGTCACAAAACACTTTCTCCTGGCCCAGGGGCTATGGGAGATGCCCAAGTCCTTTCTCGGCTGTTCACAGTGGAGGGCTTTGGTCGCAGCTGTGTTTGCCAGGAGCCTAGAATGACCCCAGAGCCCCCGATGTGTTAGGGGCAAAGCCCTGCCAACCGACCAGCTGAGGCAAGGGGCGGCAACACGGGTCAGACCCGAAGGACACCCGTTCCAGGCGCTGAGACTAATCCTGCCTTCTGCTGCCTTGCCATCCCCTCCAGGAGGTCTGGCAGCTGCCTGCAGAGTGGGAGCAAGTGAGGCCCAAGTGGCAAGAGCAGCTCGAGCAAGCAAAGGCAGAGTGGGCGGCGTGGGGAGCCTGGTCTGCGGGGAAGGACCGACAGCAACCCCAGGTACGGGCAGCGATTGACACCGCTGAGAGCAGCAGCGACCCTCTCCTTCGGGGCACCCAGGGCGGCAGGTCTCCAGAGCGGGGGAGCAGGACAGACATCCGGCTGCAGGGCAGGGGTTTGCCTGCTCAGGCTCGTGAGGGAGAGAGTGGCAGCAGGATGCAAGCGACAAAATCGGCCGTGATAAGAGGCACGCAGTGCTGGGTCTCCCGGCTGCCAGGTCCTGCTGCAGGCTCCTTTCAAGAGGTCCTCTGGGAAACAGCACCTGTGGTTGCCGTCTGCTTTGCTGAGAGCGTCTGCTCCTTGGCAGGCACTCGGCACTGGAGGCACTTGGACTCCCCACCCTCCAGCCCAGCCCAGGAGAAAGGCAGCCAAGGAGAGGTGGAGAAAGGCTCCAACCCCTCTCCCAGCCGAGCAGAAGACAGCAGCAACCTCTAGGCCTGGGGGAAACCTGCATTAGGGAGGAAATAGGCATTTCCTCCTCCCCTTAAGCTTTGAGTGTTGTTCTGTAGAAGGAAGAGAGTTGCCTTATTGCCCCAGGATGGGGTAGGGGAGCCCGGAGGCAGCGGTGCCTGAGCCTGGGACAGGGTTCTCCAGCCTGGAGGCCAAAGCTGTTGGTGGGACTCTTCCCTCCAGCCTCCCGCCTGGTCCCTGCAGGGGGCAGGGGACCCGTGCTGGGGCAGCAAACACTGCTGTAAAGCCTAAAGGTGTCCCCAGGGGCTGCTCCCAGCTCTGCCTGGGAGCTGCTGCTGTCAGATTCACCCACTAGCAAGCAATTCCTGGTCCAGGAGTGACAACTGCAGGGAGGAGAACAAGTCTGGGTGCCTAATATCAAGGTCTCCAACATCAGCTGAGCAGCGTTTATTTTAATGGGTTTTTTTGTTCTCCCCAGCAGTTTCCATTGTGCCCCAAAGCCATTTTCTGTCAGAGAAGGTGCAGGCATGTGCATGAGACACAGGTGTTTCTCTGTGTTGTAACTGGGAGCAAAGGCAGCTTTTCTTTTCGTTCCAGCTGGAAAGGGAGCACAGAGCGTCAGCCCCAGGGAGGCAGCCCTGCTCCCTCGTCCTGGCTGTGGGTGTGAGCCCGTGCACGCTCCATCTCTGGAGGAAAGGCACTGAAGAAGAGCAGCCTGGGAGGGACCTCCCAGAGCCGGCTGGGGAGAGGGCTGGTCACCCCGCGGCCCATGGCGACTGCCGGGAGCAGCTCGGCGTGGCCAGTGGCCTCTGGGCACGGGCCTGCGGGCCTCCCCTGCGTTCTGTAGGCGGGCACCGGAGCGTCCCCAGGCCTGGGCGCCCTGTGTGGGAGCCATGCCTGGGGACAAGGCCCCGGGCGGTGGCACCCAGAGCTGCTGCACGCACACAGGACTGAGCTCTGCAGAGGCTGCTGGCACCGGGGGCATGTGGGAGGTGCGGGCTCGGGCCTGCTGGGGCCTCTGTGAGGGGCAAGCAGGGGCTGCCCCACGCCGGGCACAGCCGGGCACAGCCAGTCCCCGCCAGGCTCCACAGCATCGCCAGGGCTTTGTGATGCAGGCGGCGCACCGTGCCCAGAGGTCATTGTGATGCGGGTCCCCATGGCGACCCCGCGGGTATTTAAGGAGCCAGAGCCCTGGGGTGCCCACTCCCAGGAGAGCCACTCCCTCAGGAGGCAGCATCTCCCCTGGGTGACCATGGCCGGTCGTCGGCAGGCGCCGCCGAAGATGCCCACGCATGAGGAGGCAAACGCCCCCCCCCAGCCCAACAGCAGGCTGCCGGGCCTGCAGAACCGGCGCCAGGTGAGGAACGGGGCAGGAGGGGAGGCCGGTGGTGGGACGGGGCCACGCGGAGCTGCCTTGGTGCCAGGGCCGGGCTTGCCGCCACTGTGGGGGCCGCTGTGCCAAGGCAGCCGCCTCCAGTCCTTGACTTCTCCTCCTCCTGCCCGCAGATGGGCCACAGGCGGCCGCTGGCAGCGCCGCAGGACAGCCAGGGACAGGCTTCGTCCCCCCATGGGAACAGGCTGCCACCGCTCCCCTGCCCACAGAGCTCGCAGGCCGCTGGGAGCCGACGCGCACAGGTAGGGAGCCCGAGGGAGCCCGGGACAAACGTCTTCCCGAGTCCAGGCGCTGCCGACAGGCAGGCGGGAGCTGCAGGAGGGGACGGGAGGGCCCGGTCACATAGCAAGCTGAGCCCACCTAACCGTGCCTGCAGGCTGCCCGGGCATGCTGGGGATGCTCCCAGGAGTCACTGTGGGCCATGGCCGGAGCAGTGCGCTCCCCAGCCAGCTCTGGGAGCCGAGCGGCAACTCCCTGTGTGGCCGCGTGCTGCCCTGGGGGCTGGCAGGGGAGCCGGCACAGGGGCTTTTCCAGCTGGGACACGGGGGCACGGGCGAAGGGCCACAGTCACGCAGCCTCTCTCCTCGCCTTCTCTTGCAGACGGACAGCCCGGCGTGCAGGGTGGCAATGCCCTCCATCAGGGTGAGGCGGGAGGAGACAGCCCGTCTGCCAGCAAGGCAGGCAGCAGCACCACAGAAGGTGCACGCAGCTCGGGCACCAGGAGCTGCCAGCACTTGCTGCAAGCTCCCGCCTCTGCCAGCAGCAGCCTCTGCAGCTTCTGCCCAGGGCAGGGGAAAGGCCAGCAGCACTGCAACCAGCAGACACCGACAGCTTGTCCCATCTACTCGGGGCATCCCTGGTGAGCAGGGGAAAGCCACCAGTGTGCAGAGCAGGAGGCATGCCCCACTCAGCCCTGCAGCCAATGCCACAGCTGGGAAGGAGACAAAGAGGTACCTTTTGAGTACGGACCCGGACAAGGTTTTCACTGGGAGCCACCGACCCAGCCAGCAGACAGCGGCACAGTGGCACCGGGAACACAGGCTG
This sequence comes from Falco rusticolus, assembly GCF_015220075.1. Taxonomy (NCBI): domain Eukaryota; kingdom Metazoa; phylum Chordata; class Aves; order Falconiformes; family Falconidae; genus Falco; species Falco rusticolus. The sequence continues at coordinate 17,499 of NC_051189.1, read as the reverse complement.
GGTGCGGCGAAGACGGCAAGATCAGAGGAGGTCTGGGTGGCCCACAGTGGCAAGGCCCCTGCAGGTCAGCACGTGCCTGATCCTCATGCACGTAAAAGCACTGGTGCTGCTGGCAGGGTTTCTGTGCCAGCTTCCCTGGGCAGGAGGGATGTGGCTTCAGGGCAGCAGGGGCAAGTGGAAGAGCGCGATCTCAAAACACAGGTGACGCTCACCAAAAACAAGTGCAAAGGCAAATCGCTGCCGGAGCACCACAAGGCTCTTCAGGAGCATGTGGCCATGCCGTCAGTGAAGACGGAGGATCAGAAAGCCCAGCACAGCAGGACAGGCAGTCATGCAAGCGCAGCGGCTCGTGTCCCCAAGAAGAACTGGGCAAGGGCAGCAAGGCCACGGAACAGCCCAGGGTCCCTGCCAAAGGAAAAAGACTGGGGAGAAGACAGAGACAATGAGCTGCCCCAAGAAGAGGCTGGTCCCCAGGATGGGCCCTGCTGGCTGAGCAGTGTAGGCAGAGGGGCAGCAGCAGACGCAGCTGGCAACCTACAGAGCATTTCAGCTATGCAAGGGGAACCCGTGGAAGTTGAGCCAGCAGCTGCTGCCCTGGCCACACCTTCTGAGGAAGAGGGGCACTGCGCGCATCTAACTCGCATAGGAAAAGAGGTGGCAAAGGCACAGGAATCTCCTCTCCTCAGTGAGCAGCCCACAGCAGCCCAGGCAGAGAGCCAGGCGGCTGCCCCACACAGCCCCGCAGCCTACAACATGGCTCTGCAGGACACAGACCAGTGTAAAATGAGTGGGGTCCTGAACGAGGCTGTGGCTGCGATCCAGGGACTCGGTCAGCAACTGGCAGAACACTGGGACCCAGCACAAAACGTGCATGTGGTGATGGCACCAAGACCACCTTCAGCAACTCAGGACAGCGAGTCTTCCTTGCCTGGAAAGCCTCCAGGAGAGCCCAGCACAGCCTCTCTCGTGCAAGAGGAATGTGAGGATGGGGAACACATGGCTTCTGCCATGTCTGGAGAGCATCAAGGAGAGGCCAGCACAGCCTCTCTCGTGCAAGAGGAATGTGAGGATGGGGAACACATGGCTTCTGCCATGTCTGGAGACCATCAAGGAGAGGCCAGCACAGCCATTTTCTCCCCAGCAGCGCACGAGGAAGATCTGGCTTCATTGCTGCCTCAGATCTCTCTGGATGATGCTGCCGCACCCCACCTTGACCGCGCAGTAGAAGATGAAACAGATGCCACGGGGTCTCCCTTGTCCTGGGACTCTTGGCACCAGGTGAGCCAGGGGCGCGTGGCCAGCACTGAGCACCACGAGCTACTGCCGGCAGGTGCAGTGTCCAGGCCATGTGCAGCAGGGAGATGGCTGGTGCTGTCCGTGTCAGCCCGCTGACATCCCCTCCATCCCCTGCCTGTGCTCTTGCTCTCCCCATGCAAGTGGCCTCCCAGCACAGAGGTGACGCACAGCCCTCCTCTGGCTGCAGGGACCATAAACCTAACCAACCTGACACACGGCATGTATAGTCTACCACTAAAGCATGTCCCTAAGCCCCTGTCTTTCCCCGGTACCCAATAACAGATACTTAGATCTCCTTTGGCTGTTAATGTTTTTATAGGATGCGCCAGGGTTCATGTCTGAGGAGGACAATTGGGAAGATGACGATGATAAAGAGCTGTCCCAAGATAAGAACATCATCTACCACACCATCTGGGTCAACCCCTCATTCCTGGAGTTCTTCCAGGACCCCCACGCTGTTCCCCAGGATGGACCCTGCTGGCTGAGCAGTGTAGGCAGAGGGGCAGCAGGAGACACAGCTAGAGACCTGCAGAGCATGTCCCCTGTCCCAGAGGAACCCATGGATGCTGAGCCAGCAGCTGTTTCCCTGGCAACCGCTCCTGAGGAAGAGGAGCACTGTGCACCTCTAACTCTCATAGGAAAAGAGGTGGCAAAGGCACAGGAATCTCCTCTCCTCAGTGAGCAGCCCACAGCAGCCCAGGCAGAGAGCCAGGCGGCTGCTCCACACAGCCCCGCAGCCTGCGCCGCACCTCTGCAGGACACAGACCAGTGGGACGTGAGTGAGATCCTGCACAAGGCTGTGACTGCGATTCAGGGACCCAACAGGCAGCTGGTAGAACAGCGGGACCCAGCACAAACCATGCATGTGGTGACTGCAGCAACAACACCTGCAGCATCTCAGGACAGTGAGTCTTCCTTGCCTGGAGAGCATCAGAGAGAGCCCAACTCAGCCACTCTAGTGCAAGAGGAATGTGAGGATGGGGAACACGTGGCTTCTGCCATGTCTGGAGAGCATCAAGGAGAGGCCAGCACAGCCTCTCTCGTGCAAGGGGAATGTGAGGATGGGGAACACATGGCTTCTGCCATGTCTGGAGAGCATCAAGGAGAGGCCAGCACAGCCATTTTCTCCCCGGCAGCGCACGAGGAAGATCTGGCTTCATTGCTGTTCCTGATCTCTCTGGATGATGCTGCCATACCCCACCTTGACCGAGCAGGGGAAGATACAAGAGGTTACATGGATTCTACCTTGTCTGCAGAGTCTTGGCACCAGGTGAGCCTGGAGTGCGTGTCCGGCACGGACCATCACAAGGTCCTGTAGGCACGTATAGTGTCCAGGGTGTGTGCGGCAGGGAGATGGCTGGTGCTGTCCGTGTCAGCCCGCTGACATCCCCTCCATCTCCTGCCTGTGCTCTTCTTCTCCCCATGCAAGTGGCCTCCCAGCACAGAGGTGACGCACAGCCCTCCTCTGGCTGCAGGGACCATAAACCTAACCAACCTGACACACGGCACTGCGTAGTCTACCACTAAAGCATGTCCCTAAGCCCCTGTGTTTCCCCCGGTAGCCAATAACGGATGCTTGGATCTCCTTTGGCTGTTAATGTTTTCATAGGAGCAGCCAGGGCACTCAGCCATAGAGGAGGACAAGCGGGAAGATGACGAGAGTGGCAAAGAGCTGTGCCAAGGGGAAGGCATCGCCATCCACAGCCTTATGGCCCACCCCTCATGCCTGGAGCTGTTCCAGGACCCCCGTGGTGGTTTCCAGGAGGGGCAGCCAGCCCCTGAGCAGAGCGATAACACGTGGCCCTGCTCCAAGCCCAGGGATGAGCCCGAGGATGAGCCAGGTACATCCCCGAGTGTAGCGCTGGCCCGGCAAGGGAAGGCTTAGCCCAGCCGTCCCGGCAATGTGCACCCAGGCCAAAGCAGAAGGACTGCGTGCATGGGGGCTGGCCGTTCCCTGGCCACCACTCCCTGGGGAAAGCTCTCGGTGGCGGGGAGCAGGCAGGATCTTGCCCGGTACCTGCCCAGCCCCCTGCCTACACTTGTCTTCCTTCCACAGGCATGGCTGCCCTCCCGCATGCCCCAGCTCGACGGCGACGGCCCTCCCTCCTCCGCAGGGCACTCAGGGCTCTGCGCAAGGCTTTCTGCCCTTCTTGCATCAGGCCACAGCAAGAGCAGCAGCGCCGTGCTGGCAAAGGGGTCCCCAGAGATGGCAGCTGGCCCTGATCCTGTGCGGTACCCAGAGGGTGTGGCACAGGGAGGCACGCGAGGCATGGGTGCATGGACGGCGCCCAGCACGTTCAGCTGCCATGAGGACATTGTGGTGCCAGACTCTGCTCCACCCTGGGCACATTCTGAGAGCAATAAAAGCTGAGCACGTTCCCCCAGTGGTTGCCTGTGCCTGGTCCATCCTGGGAGAAAGACATGTGCGGGCAAGGCCCATGCCGGCAGGCAGAGCTGGAGAGCCCCTGTGCTCCTTCTTCTCCATGCCAAGCAGAGCCCACGCCTTGGGCCTCTGCCCGTGCCTCTGGCGCTCCAGCTGCTGACCAGCTGGGGCCTCTGCTGCCCTTGCTCCCAGGGCCGGTTATTTGAGTCAGCCTCTGTCCTCAGGGTGTCCTGGCACTTGCTCGGGAGAGCCCTGGGCTGGTGCTGGCAGCAAGCCGGCACTCTGGCCGGAACTTGCCTCTAGCTGACTTCCAGGTGCCTCTCTGCCATTCAAACCGAGGACTTTGACCATTTCCTTTGCATCGTAAACTTGGTCTGGTTTAACTAATGCTTGCACCGCACCACCGCGCAGCACCTTGGTCTCACGAGGAACCTGCCCATGGCAGGGGGGCGTAGGAGCACCTACATGAGCCACTTGTTTTTAAAGCCCTCCGTTTTTAAGACCTGGTCCTGAGAGTAGCTGTTTTGGTGAGAAAAGCCAGACCTTCGGTGGTTTAGCTGTTGGCCAGACGTTTGGGGGCTCCGTCTGAGTTGGTTCTTGACATTTTGCCATATTAGCAGGGCAGCAGGACCATGCTACGAACGAAATGAGGTGCACAACAAACCTCTCAGAATAAACTGAAATAGGTTTTTACAGACGATTGAAACAGAAATAGGGAAGATTGGATAAAGATGGGGAGGAAGACTGATGAGGATACTTGAACATTGCTGCCTGAGGAAGCAAACCTCATAGTAAACTGTTACGTGTATGTGCATTTATGTCTCTGTCTCAGGCGTCTTTCCACTTGTGCATTTCCCTGACCTTTGGTTGTTCTTAGAAGAGAATCAGTTCTGGAGGAGAGTGCTTCAAACTTCTTTCTGTAACACTGGGACCCAGGAAGCGCCTCGGTGGCACCCCTAGCTGTGACGAGAAAAGGATTTTCCTTCCGTGGAGCCTTTCCTTCACTGTGGCTGTTTGGAACAGGAGGAGGCATGGGAGACCTTCCAGGGTGCCTGCTAGCTGAAATGATTCTAGCGTTCTGTGGGCAATATAGCCACACCTTTCTCTGTCCTCCTTTATGGAGAACATCTGGCATGAACCTTGGGTGGTAATGGGTGTCATTTTGATTCTCTTTTGAAACGTAATTTTTCACAGTTTAAACTCCAAAACGCTCTAGTGATTACACGCATGCATGCAGTTGGGCATCCTTTTCCTTCCCGGAGAGAAGCCTAGAAAAACCTCAAGCATGTGGTGTAGCTGAGAGTTGCAACGGGTAAGAAACTAGGCAAGGAAGCTCTTTCTGACATCAAGGACCAAGCGGGTTGACAGTTTCCCCCCTTCTGGCTTGGCACTGGAGTTTCAAACCGTGGCACCGCATGCCTTGCGGCACCATTTTCTGTGTTGGCTGCCTGAGGCAATGGAACAGCCGAATTCAGAGGGATCCTGTGCGCAGGGCTATGAGGCCTCCTGCCGGGCCTCGCCGCCCTCTCACAGTGCAGCCAGGAGCTGCTCTCAGGTGAGCGTCCCCTGTGCCTGACGGTCGGCATGAGGAACAGAGTTGGCTGCTTTGGGAAGAGCCCTGTCAGAGCGGCCATGGCCCAGAGGAGGTGACTTTTCGACGGAGGGGACCTGCAGGCTGTGCTGGGCCGTGGCGGGAGGCCCACCCGATGCCACACAAGCTGGGGCTCCCAGCAGCTGAGCCCTGGTGGCACTGGCTGTCCTGTCCTCCTCTCCCTCTGAGGGTGACCTCCAACAGCAGCAGCTGCAGAGATGCTTGGCAGAACCTGAGCGCCTTTCCCACCGCGATGGTAAAGAGCCAGCCCTGCTGGGGCCGGGGGGGCTGTTGGGGACAGACCGTGGGGCCGGGGGAGAGATTTCAGGGACGGACCGGGGGGTGGGGGGAAGGAGTCTCTAGCAGGCCTGGGGGGGGCGGGGGGGGGGGGATGGATTTAGTGACGGACCGAGGGGTCGGGGGAGGCCTGTAGGTAGTGAGAGGGGGGTTCCAGGGAGGGTTTTAGGGGCTGCCGGGGGGCAGGGGAACGATTTTAGGGACAGAGTGGAGGGGGGGGCTGTGGGAAGGAGTGTAGGGCATGACCGGCAGGGGCTGGGGAGAAAGAGTGACGGGAGAAAGTGTGGGGTCGGGGGAAAGGAGTCTAGGAATGGCCGTGAGGGTCTGGGGGGAAGGGCTTTAGGGACAGGACGGGAGTGAGGGGAAGGATGTTAGGGCCAGGCTGGGGGCAAGTGGAATCACTGCAGGGCCCGACGGAGGGGGGTGGTTGGGGTGTTGAGGAAGGTTCTCAGGGTGGGATGGGGGTACAGGGGGAAGGTTGTGGGGGCAAAGGAGGGGGGTGGGGGAAGGATTGTAGAGATGGACTGCTGGGGTTGGGGGCACAGGGGAAATAGTTGGGGGACAGTCCGAGAGGCACGGGGGAGGATTTTAGAAATGAGCTGGGGTGCGGGGTGGGGGGTGGCTTGAGGGAAGAAATTGGGAATGGGATGGGGGCAATGGGGAGGCCCTTAGGCATGACTGGGGTGCTCGATGGAAGGATTTTAGGGACAGCCATGGTATGCAGGGGAAGGTTTTGATGGCACTGTATAGATAGCACTGTATATACCTTTCTGTCCAAGGAATCTGTTCAGGGAAGGTTGCTGGCTCAGCAACGGGACCAGATGTCTAAACTCCCCAGTTTCCAAGCTCTAATATCGTGTTTGGCTCTATGTGAGAGAAATCTAGGCACAAAGTTTAGCTAAGCTACCTCTCTAAAGTTGCTGGAAGTGATGAACAAAGGGATGACTGATCTGGGGAGTCAGCCTTGGGAAGGGCACGGAACAAAGAGCGGATGGGGAAAAGAACTTCATTCTCTGGAGTGATGCACAAAAAAGCCTCTGAGCGGGGAAGTTCTGGCCACAAGAGGAGACAAGTCGGTAGAGTGTGCGTGTGTGATGCCCTATGAGCGTGCAAGTACTCTGCTGTATGTAATGTGTACCCTCGAGTAACTTGGTGAGCGTGCTCAGAGGTGACACTCCCCCGTGCTCCCAGCGCTGTCATAAAGAATGCCTGCCTTCTGAAACTTCACATCAGGTCTGAGAGGGTTTTTCACCGTGACCGCCTTTACGGGATCATTTTCTGGTGACCCAGGTGAGACTCTGCTATTGAGCGTCGGTGGAGCTGTGAATCGCAGCAATTCCAGCCGGCACTGAGGGACTCTTGGGGAAGACCTCTGATTCCCGGACCAACGACTCCAAAGCAACGTTCCCCCGGTAAGATGTCAGGCATTCCTGGTGGTCTGGGATACCTGCCCCTAAGCAGAGGCAAAAGCCCTGCTGGGTTGGGTTATTGAGGGCTCTCCTGGAAACAATGTGTCTGGTAAAATTTCTGCCTGACGTACTCAAGTATATTAATGGGGTGTGTGTGTGTGTGTGTGTGTCTAGTAGAGTGCGCTCGGAACATCTGAAAATACTTCTATACATGTGTATGATAAAGTGTTCAGGATGCTAAAAGAAAGTGGGCCCTGGTCAGTGTACACGGCCGTGGTATTTTACAGCAGTCTCCACTGGGATGTGTTTTGGGACACTGGGAAGAATTAAGGGGTAGTTCTGAGGGAAATGTAACTAAAAGCACCCTAGTGCAATACTGTACTCAGGGGTGGTCTCTGTAGAAACTGGGCGATGGGGGAAAATGGCAGTTTGCATTATTGTACGACGTTACCGCTGACGTTGTTTTGAAGGCAAGAAAGGAAAAGGGACAGAGTTTGATATGCTGATCTTTTTCCACTGTAAAGACCCATTCTGAATGGCAAAACCAGCGTGGTATAAATTTACCTCCCTGAGATCCTTTTCTCTTGGCTTTGGAAAAGGATAAGAAGAGGTTGTTGAAAAGGGTCTGCTCTGCTTGTAGTATCAGACAGAGGCGTTTAAAATTGTAATGACTACAAGAAAGAAGGAGGTTTAGAGGCGATGGTTTAGAGTTAATGGTTGGAGCCCAGCAGAGACGGGGAGAGAGTTCTGACGCTGATACTAGTGATATGAGCAGGGTAAGAGAAAGTGGTGGCAGGCGAGCTGACGAGGCTGGTGGCAGGGAAAGTGGCTGTGAAGAGGGAGAGCCCTTTAGTGGGGCAGAAGGTTTTAGCCCAGCCGCAGGGTGGGAGCGGGCCAAACCAGGGGAAGTGATACAGGCTCCCCTGCGCCAGGCTGTGGGAAATGAAGGACCCATTACGGTGACGGTCCTGTTTTCAATAACAGAGTTGAAGCATTGCAAAGCAACCGCAGGAAATTACCGAGACGACCCTGAGAAGGAGGCTGGTGTTTTTGAAATAATGATGGTTAAAACACAGGATGGTCCATGGCCGGAGCAGTGCGCTCCCCAGCCAGCTCTGGGAGCCGAGCGGCAACTCCCTGTGTGGCCGCGTGCTGCCCTGGGGGCTGGCAGGGGAGCCGGCACAGGGGCTTTTCCAGCTGGGACACGGAGTGCAGCTTCTCCAGAGCAGAGCAAGGGCTCATGTTCACGGCGGAAGATTTGGAGGAGGGGTTTGGAAAAGTGGCTTCCTTTTGGAGCAGGAGACAGGTCTGCTTCCTTTGGGAGCCAAGAGCAAAGTGCCTTGGAAACCTTCTAGCAGCTCTGTGTCACTTTACAGAGGCTGAGGATGCCCGGTGCAGCCGTCTCCGCTGGAGCAACCAGCACTCGGGGGATGCAGGCTGCTCCTGCCCACGCCTTCCCCAGGTGAGTGCGTTTCCTCTGCAGCCCTCGACTGACCGAGCGGGCGGATTCCCAGCTCCTGATCAGGAGTGCGCCTTGCCGGGGCTCGGCGTTGCACGTTGAGTCTGGGAGGGGGCCTGACCTGAAGGGGCTGGTTTCTGGTTAACTTACGATGAGTTGGGGTTACACGTGTGTTCTCCTGGAGTGGCCGGGCAGCGTCACTGCGTTTCTCATGCCCAGCCTGCCTGTCACTCCCGTCAGAGAGAGCCATCTGCACACAGGGAGGGCTTTAAGCTACGCCGCCCGGTGTTGGGGGGAGATTGCTAATAAAACCCATGCATGGCTGCATGGCCACAAGGAAGAGAGGTGCCGTGCCTCACACGAGAGTCGTGAGGATTAGTGCTGGGAAGCTGCAAGAGGGTAGGGGTCACCCTTCTTCAAGCCTGTGTCATCATTTACTGCCCAGGTTTCGCTGTACGGTGGTCAGCAGAGCAGTGGCCAAGGCTTTGTCCGCCTGGGCCAAGAAGGCTGCAGCAAAGTCCAGGCTCAGACAAGGTATGGGAACAGGTCTCTGCTGCCCAGCTGAGGCCCTGCCCCGCGCTGGGTGACCACAGCTCCGTCAAAAGGCACTCCCCAGGGGGCTGCTCTGCTGAGTTTCCTCCTTTGCCAGGTGCAGAGGCGCATCCTGGCAAGCTGCTGCAGAGACGGAGGAAGCTTTCCCTTGCTGCACTGCCAAGTCAGGGGCCAGGCACAAGACAGAAAGACTTGGGCAAGAAGACTTCTGAGAGGTGAGACCCTGGTGGGAAGGGATGAAAGGGATCCTGCACCCGTGGAGGAGAGACATCCCCTCCGGACACTCCGGCTGCAGGGACGCGGCAAGGTCCCTGACATGTGCCGCATGGCTCTTATGTGCTTGTTTCCCCTGTTGTGGGCCCCTCCCTGGGGAAGGTGGTGGATGCTGAGTGCACCCCACGTCCCTGTGGTTCCCTCACGCAAGAGCTGAGGTGCAGTCCTCCCCCGTCCATCTGAGGGGGCTCAGGAAGGGCTCCCCGCTGCCAGCAGAGATGGCCCCACCTCGCGTGCTGCTTCTGCCAGCCTGGGGAGCTTTGGTGCCAGGCGAAAGTGGGAGAGCAAACTGCCCCGTGCTCATGCCGACTGCTCCCGGTGCCTCTTTGCAGTGCGCTCCCCCCACGTCCAGGCAGCTCCCCCAGGATGAAGGAGGCAGGCAGGCAGGAGCCGGCTTCTCCAGCCAAACCCACCTCTACACTCCCATCCTCAGACGACTGCCAGAAAGCGCTGCAGGTGCGTGCCTTGCTGTAGCTACCGTGCTGCTGGGGACTCGGCAGAAGCCTCTTTGTGCAGAGAGCCAGCCTGAAAGGACCCCTGGACGTGCGCTCCTTGTCAGCTGTCTGTCACCTCCTTCAGATCTTCCTTGCCCCCTGCATTGTCACAAAACACTTTCTCCTGGCCCAGGGGCTATGGGAGATGCCCAAGTCCTTTCTCGGCTGTTCACAGTGGAGGGCTTTGGTCGCAGCTGTGTTTGCCAGGAGCCTAGAATGACCCCAGAGCCCCCGATGTGTTAGGGGCAAAGCCCTGCCAACCGACCAGCTGAGGCAAGGGGCGGCAACACGGGTCAGACCCGAAGGACACCCGTTCCAGGCGCTGAGACTAATCCTGCCTTCTGCTGCCTTGCCATCCCCTCCAGGAGGTCTGGCAGCTGCCTGCAGAGTGGGAGCAAGTGAGGCCCAAGTGGCAAGAGCAGCTCGAGCAAGCAAAGGCAGAGTGGGCGGCGTGGGGAGCCTGGTCTGCGGGGAAGGACCGACAGCAACCCCAGGTACGGGCAGCGATTGACAACCGCTAAGAGCAGCAGCGACCCTCTCCTTCGGGGCACCCAGGGCGGCAGGTCTCCAGAGCGGGGGAGCAGGACAGACATCCGGCTGCAGGGCAGGGGTTTGCCTGCTCAGGCTCGTGAGGGAGAGAGTGGCAGCAGGATGCAAGCGACAAAATCGGCCGTGATAAGAGGCACGCAGTGCTGGGTCTCCCGGCTGCCAGGTCCTGCTGCAGGCTCCTTTCAAGAGGTCCTCTGGGAAACAGCACCTGTGGTTGCCGTCTGCTTTGCTGAGAGCGTCTGCTCCTTGGCAGGCACTCGGCACTGGAGGCACTTGGACTCCCCACCCTCCAGCCCAGCCCAGGAGAAAGGCAGCCAAGGAGAGGTGGAGAAAGGCTCCAACCCCTCTCCCAGCCGAGCAGAAGACAGCAGCAACCTCTAGGCCTGGGGGAAACCTGCATTAGGGAGGAAATAGGCATTTCCTCCTCCCCTTAAGCTTTGAGTGTTGTTCTGTAGAAGGAAGAGAGTTGCCTTATTGCCCCAGGATGGGGTAGGGGAGCCCGGAGGCAGCGGTGCCTGAGCCTGGGACAGGGTTCTCCAGCCTGGAGGCCAAAGCTGTTGGTGGGACTCTTCCCTCCAGCCTCCCGCCTGGTCCCTGCAGGGGGCAGGGGACCCGTGCTGGGGCAGCAAACACTGCTGTAAAGCCTAAAGGTGTCCCCAGGGGCTGCTCCCAGCTCTGCCTGGGAGCTGCTGCTGTCAGATTCACCCACTAGCAAGCAATTCCTGGTCCAGGAGTGACAACTGCAGGGAGGAGAACAAGTCTGGGTGCCTAATATCAAGGTCTCCAACATCAGCTGAGCAGCGTTTATTTTAATGGGTTTTTTTGTTCTCCCCAGCAGTTTCCATTGTGCCCCAAAGCCATTTTCTGTCAGAGAAGGTGCAGGCATGTGCATGAGACACAGGTGTTTCTCTGTGTTGTAACTGGGAGCAAAGGCAGCTTTTCTTTTCATTCCAGCTGGAAAGGGAGCACAGAGCGTCAGCCCCAGGGAGGCAGCCCTGCTCCCTCGTCCTGGCTGTGGGTGTGAGCCCGTGCACGCTCCATCTCTGGAGGAAAGGCACTGAAGAAGAGCAGCCTGGGAGGGACCTCCCAGAGCCGGCTGGGGAGAGGGCTGGTCACCCCGCGGCCCATGGCGACTGCCGGGAGCAGCTCGGCGTGGCCAGTGGCCTCTGGGCACGGGCCTGCGGGCCTCCCCTGCGTTCTGTAGGCGGGCACCGGAGCGTCCCCAGGCCTGGGCGCCCTGTGTGGGAGCCATGCCTGGGGACAAGGCCCCGGGCGGTGGCACCCAGAGCTGCTGCACGCACACAGGACTGAGCTCTGCAGAGGCTGCTGGCACCGGGGGCATGTGGGAGGTGCGGGCTCGGGCCTGCTGGGGCCTCTGTGAGGGCAAGCAGGGGCTGCCCCACGCCGGGCACAGCCGGGCACAGCCAGTCCCCGCCAGGCTCCACAGCATCGCCAGGGCTTTGTGATGCAGGCGGCGCACCGTGCCCAGAGGTCATTGTGATGCGGGTCCCCATGGCGACCCCGCGGGTATTTAAGGAGCCAGAGCCCTGGGGTGCCCACTCCCAGGAGAGCCACTCCCTCAGGAGGCAGCATCTCCCCTGGGTGACCATGGCCGGTCGTCGGCAGGCGCCGCCGAAGATGCCCACGCATGAGGAGGCAAACGCCCCCCCCCAGCCCAACAGCAGGCTGCCGGGCCTGCAGAACCGGCGCCAGGTGAGGAACGGGGCAGGAGGGGAGGCCGGTGGTGGGACGGGGCCACGCGGAGCTGCCTTGGTGCCAGGGCCGGGCTTGCCGCCACTGTGGGGGCCGCTGTGCCAAGGCAGCCGCCTCCAGTCCTTGACTTCTCCTCCTCCTGCCCGCAGATGGGCCACAGGCGGCCGCTGGCAGCCCCGCAGGACAGCCAGGGACAGGCTTCGTCACCCCATGGGAACAGGCTGCCACCGCTCCCCTGCCCACAGAGCTCGCAGGCCGCTGGGAGCCGACGCGCACAGGTAGGGAGCCCGAGGGAGCCCGGGACAAACGTCTTCCCGAGTCCAGGCGCTGCCGACGGGCAGGCGGGAGCTGCAGGAGGGGACGGGAGGGCCCGGTCACATAGCAAGCTGAGCCCACCTAACCGTGCCTGCAGGCTGCCCGGGCATGCTGGGGATGCTCCCAGGAGTCACTGTGGGCCATGGCCGGAGCAGTGCGCTCCCCAGCCAGCTCTGGGAGCCGAGCGGCAACTCCCTGTGTGGCCGCGTGCTGCCCTGGGGGCTGGCAGGGGAGCCGGCACAGGGGCTTTTCCAGCTGGGACACGGGGGCACGGGCGAAGGGCCACAGTCACGCAGCCTCTCTCCTCGCCTTCTCTTGCAGACGGACAGCCCGGCGTGCAGGGTGGCAATGCCCTCCATCAGGGTGAGGCGGGAGGAGACAGCCCGTCTGCCAGCAAGGCAGGCAGCAGCACCACAGAAGGTGCACGCAGCTCGGGCACCAGGAGCTGCCAGCACTTGCTGCAAGCTCCCGCCTCTGCCAGCAGCACTCTGCAGCTTCTGCCCAGGGCAGGGGAAAGGCCAGCAGCACTGCAACCAGCAGACACCGACAGCTTGTCCCATCTACTCGGGGCATCCCTGGTGAGCAGGGGAAAGCCACCAGTGTGCAGAGCAGGAGGCATGCCCCACACAGCCCTGCAGCCAATGCCACAGCTGGGAAGGAGACAAAGAGGTGCCTTTTGAGTACGGACCCGGACAAGGTTTTCACTGGGAGCCACCGACCCAGCCAGCAGACAGCGGCACAGTGGCACCGGGAACACAGGCTGGGTGCGGCGAAGATGGCAAGATCAGAGGAGGTCTGGGTGGCCCACAGTGGCAAGGCCCCTGCAGGTCAGCACGTGCCTGATCCTCATGCACGTAAAAGCACTGGTGCTGCTGGCAGGGTTTCTGTGCCAGCTTCCCTGGGCAGGAGGGATGTGGCTTCAGGGCAGCAGGGACAAGTGGAAGAGCGCGATCTCAAAACACAGGTGACGCTCACCAAAACAAGTGCAAAGGCAAATCGCTGCCGGAGCACCACAAGGCTCTTCAGGAGCATGTGGCCATGCCGTCAGTGAAGACGGAGGATCAGAAAGCCCAGCACAGCAGGACAGGCAGTCATGCAAGCGCAGCGGCTCGTGTCCCCAAGAAGAACTGGGCAAGGGCAGCAAGGCCACAGAACAACCCAGGGTCCCTGCCAAAGGAAAAAGACTGGGGAGAAGACAGAGACAATGAGCTGCCCCAAGAAGAGGCTGGTCCCCAGGATGGGCCCTGCTGGCTGAGCAGTGTAGGCAGAGGGGCAGCAGCAGACGCAGCTGGCAACCTACAGAGCATTTCAGCTATGCAAGGGGAACCCGTGGAAGTTGAGCCAGCAGCTGCTGCCCTGGCCACACCTTCTGAGGAAGAGGGGCACTGCGCGCATCTAACTCGCATAGGAAAAGAGGTGGCAAAGGCACAGGAATCTCCTCTCCTCAGTGAGCAGCCCACAGCAGCCCAGGCAGAGAGCCAGGCGGCTGCCCCACACAGCCCCGCAGCCTACAACATGGCTCTGCAGGACACAGACCAGTGTAAAATGAGTGGGGTCCTGAACGAGGCTGTGGCTGCGATCCAGGGACTCGGTCAGCAACTGGCAGAACACTGGGACCCAGCACAAAACGTGCATGTGGTGATGGCACCAAGACCACCTTCAGCAACTCAGGACAGCGAGTCTTCCTTGCCTGGAAAGCCTCCAGGAGAGCCCAGCACAGCCTCTCTCGTGCAAGAGGAATGTGAGGATGGGGAACACATGGCTTCTGCCATGTCTGGAGACCATCAAGGAGAGGCCAGCACAGCCATTTTCTCCCCAGCAGCGCACGAGGAAGATCTGGCTTCATTGCTGCCTCAGATCTCTCTGGATGATGCTGCCGCACCCCACCTTGACCGCGCAGTAGAAGATGAAACAGATGCCACGGGTCTCCCTTGTCCTGGGACTCTTGGCACCAGGTGAGCCAGGGGCGCGTGACCAGCACTGAGCACCACGAGCTACTGCCGGCAGGTGCAGTGTCCAGGCCATGTGCAGCAGGGAGATGGCTGGTGCTGTCCGTGTCAGCCCGCTGACATCCCCTCCATCCCCTGCCTGTGCTCTTGCTCTCCCCATGCAAGTGGCCTCCCAGCACAGAGGTGACGCACAGCCCTCCTCTGGCTGCAGGGACCATAAACCTAACCAACCTGACACACGGCATGTATAGTCTACCACTAAAGCATGTCCCTAAGCCCCTGTCTTTCCCCGGTACCCAATAACAGATACTTAGATCTCCTTTGGCTGTTAATGTTTTTATAGGATGCGCCAGGGTTCATGTCTGAGGGGACAATTGGGAAGATGACGATGATAAAGAGCTGTCCCAAGATAAGAACATCATCTACCACACCATCTGGGTCAACCCCTCATTCCTGGAGTTCTTCCAGGACCCCCACGCTGTTCCCCAGGATGGACCCTGCTGGCTGAGCAGTGTAGGCAGAGGGCAGCAGGAGACACAGCTAGAGACCTGCAGAGCATGTCCCCTGTCCCAGAGGAACCCATGGATGCTGAGCCAGCAGCTGTTTCCCTGGCAACCGCTCCTGAGGAAGAGGAGCACTGTGCACCTCTAACTCTCATAGGAAAAGAGGTGGCAAAGGCACAGGAATCTCCTCTCCTCAGTGAGCAGCCCACAGCAGCCCAGGCAGAGAGCCAGGCGGCTGCTCCACACAGCCCCGCAGCCTGCGCCGCACCTCTGCAGGACACAGACCAGTGGGACGTGAGTGAGATCCTGCACAAGGCTGTGACTGCGATTCAGGGACCCAACAGGCAGCTGGTAGAACAGCGGGACCCAGCACAAACCATGCATGTGGTGACTGCAGCAACAACACCTGCAGCATCTCAGGACAGTGAGTCTTCCTTGCCTGGAGAGCATCAGAGAGAGCCCAACTCAGCCACTCTAGTGCAAGAGGAATGTGAGGATGGGGAACACGTGGCTTCTGTCATGTCTGGAGAGCATCAAGGAGAGGCCAGCACAGCCTCTCGTGCAAGGGGAATGTGAGGATGGGGAACACATGGCTTCTGCCATGTCTGGAGAGCATCAAGGAGAGGCCAGCACAGCCATTTTCTCCCCGGCAGCGCACGAGGAAGATCTGGCTTCATTGCTGTTCCTGATCTCTCTGGATGCTGCTGCCATACCCCACCTTGACCGAGCAGGGGAAGATACAAGAGGTTACATGGATTCTACCTTGTCTGCAGAGTCTTGGCACCAGGTGAGCCTGGAGTGCGTGTCCGGCACGGACCATCACAAGGTCCTGTAGGCACGTATAGTGTCCAGGGTGTGTGCGGCAGGGAGATGGCTGGTGCTGTCCGTGTCAGCCCGCTGACATCCCCTCCATCCCCTGCCTGTGCTCTTCTTCTCCCCATGCAAGTGGCCTCCCAGCACAGAGGTGACGCACAGCCCTCCTCTGGCTGCAGGGACCATAAACCTAACCAACCTGACACACGGCACTGCGTAGTCTACCACTAAAGCATGTCCCTAAGCCCCTGTGTTTCCCCGGTAGCCAATAACGGATGCTTGGATCTCCTTTGGCTGTTAATGTTTTTATAGGAGCCAGGGCACTCAGCCATAGAGGAGGACAAGCGGGAAGATGACGAGAGTGGCAAAGAGCTGTGCCAAGGGGAAGGCATCGCCATCCACAGCCTTATGGCCCACCCCTCATGCCTGGAGCTGTTCCAGGACCCCCGTGGTGGTTTCCAGGAGGGGCAGCCAGCCCCTGAGCAGAGCGATAACACGTGGCCCTGCTCCAAGCCCAGGAATGAGCCCGAGGATGAGCCAGGTACATCCCCGAGTGTAGCGCTGGCCCGGCAAGGGAAGGCTTAGCCCAGCCGTCCCGGCAATGTGCACCCAGGCCAAAGCAGAAGGACTGCGTGCATGGGGGCTGGCCGTTCCCTGGCCACCACTCCCTGGGGAAAGCTCTCGGTGGCGGGGAGCAGGCAGGATCTTGCCGGTACCTGCCCAGCCCCCTGCCTACACTTGTCTTCCTTCCACAGGCATGGCTGCCCTCCCGCATGCCCCAGCTCGACGGCGACGGCCCTCCCTCCTCCGCAGGGCGCTCAGGGCTCTGCGCAAGGCTTTCTGCCCTTCTTGCATCAGGCCACAGCAAGAGCAGCAGCGCCGTGCTGGCAAAGGGGTCCCCAGAGATGGCAGCTGGCCCTGATCCTGTGCGGTACCCAGAGGGTGTGGCACAGGGAGGCACGCGAGGCATGGGTGCATGGACGGCGCCCAACACGTTCAGCTGCCATGAGGACATTGTGGTGCCAGACTCTGCTCCACCCTGGGCACATTCTGAGAGAATAAAAGCTGAGCACGTTCCCCAGTGGTTGCCTGTGCCTGGTCCATCCTGGGAGAAAGACATGTGTGGGCAAGGCCCATGCCGGCAGGCAGAGCTGGAGAGCCCCTGTGCTCCTTCTTCTCCATGCCAAGCAGAGCCCACGCCTTGGGCCTCTGCCCGTGCCTCTGGCGCTCCAGCTGCTGACCAGCTGGGGCCTCTGCTGCCCTTGCTCCCAGGGCCGGTTATTTGAGTCAGCCTCTGTCCTCAGGGTGTCCTGGCACTTGCTCGGGAGAGCCCTGGGCTGGTGCTGGCAGCAAGCCGGCACTCTGGCCGGAACTTGCCTCTAGCTGACTTCCAGGTGCCTCTCTGCCATTCAAACCGAGGACTTTGACCATTTCCTTTGCATCGTAAACTTGGTTGGTTTAACTAATGCTTGCACCGCACCACCGCGCAGCACCTTGGTCTCACGAGGAACCTGCCCATGGCAGGGGGCGTAGGAGCACCTACATGAGCCACTGTTTTTAAAGCCCTCCGTTTTAAGACCTGGTCCTGAGGAGCTGTTTTGGTGAGAAAAGCCAGACCTTCGGTGGTTTAGCTGTTGGCCAGACGTTTGGGGGCTCCGTCTGAGTTGGTTCTTGACATTTTGCCATATTAGCAGGGCAGCAGGACCATGCTACGAACGAAATGAGGTGCACAACAAAACTCTCAGAATAAACTGAAATAGGTTTTTACAGACGATTGAAACAGAAATAGGGAAGATTGGATAAAGATGGGGAGGAAGACTGATGAGGATACTTGAACATTGCTGCCTGAGGAAGCAAACCTCATAGTAAACTGTTACGTGTATGTGCATTTATGTCTCTGTCT